>NC_135887.1:103194833-103941617 GCF_964194155.1 Cetorhinus maximus
GGTTACCATTGACCAGCAACTGAACTGGACTAGCTATATAAATACTGTGGCTACAAGAGCACGTCAGAGGCTCAGAATTCTGCAGCGAGTAACTCACCTCCTGACTCCCCAGAACCCATTCACCATCTACAAGGCACAAGTCAGGAGTGTGATGGAATACTCTCCACTTACCTGGATGGATGCAGCTCCAACAACACTTAAGAAGCTGGACACCATTCAGGACAAGTAAGTCCAATTGATTGGCAGCCCCATCCACCACTTTCAATGTTCATTCCCTCCACCACTGATGCACAGTTGCAGCAGCATGTATCATCTACAAGAGGCACTGCAGCAACTCACCAAGGCTCCTTTGACAGCACCTAGAAACCTCCACCACCTGGAAAAACAAGGGCAGAAGATGCATGGGAACACCATCACATTCAAGTTTCCCTCCGAGCCACACACCATCCTCACTTGGAACTATATCACCATTCCTCCATGTTGCTGGGTCAAAATGCTGGAATTTCCTTACAGCACTGTGGGCATTCTTACAAGACATGGACTGCCGCGGTTCAAGAAGGCAGCTCACCAGCACCACCTCAAGGTCAATTAGGGATGGGCAATAAATGCTGGTCTAGCCAGCATCACCCACATCCCGTGCGCAAATAAATAAAAAAGTCAAACCCTCCTCGGCTCCAGGATCATCCTAAAGGGCAACAACAATCCCTTTGTGATTAAAAAGACTCTCCTGACGCTCTTCCCTTGGCCCTACAGCCCCTTACCTTGATCACCAAAGGGAAGGAGTTCATGGATTTCTTTGTCAAAAATTCATCCATGCAGCAGTCACCTCCCTCTCCTTTCTGCCACAACTATCTCTCAGCTCACTCTCATCCTAACCGTAAGCTACCATCACTTTGCAGCTTCTCCCCCATCTCCAACTTCCCTCTCCAATTATCTAAGTTATTTTCCTTTAATGCTGTACTGGTGTTGGACAGGCGAAACAATATTTGGGGATGTTGAGGGAAATGTTCTAACAGTAAGCTACTGAATCACATCTTAATAGAATGCCAATTTTCTTTTATTTTATGTGCTGAAGGATTACCAATGTTACTACTGAACAGGAAGAAAAGTTACTGAGACATCTGAAGGAAATCACCAGGGTCATTAAAAAGGGGAAACTCATTGAAGGCATCAGCCCTGAGAAAGAGGCAGAGGAATCCCCATACATGGAGGATTGGGAAGGTAGAGAAAAATCTTTAACACTTAGAGCACATACAGCAATGAATGCATGTTCAATAAACTAATTCAGAGTAGATGTACTGAAGCAGCCTAGTGGGAGGTTTGCACTATTAGTGAATATAAGGGCGTATTTTCTGATCCCACAGTGTCAGCACTAAGGCTGAAGCACAGTGAAATTTTGCTTGTACCAATTAGGGTAAACCCAATGGTCTTCATTTGGTATGGAACTCCAGTTCCTAATCTGGATTTGCCTTACAAATTCCACATTACGTAAAGCAGGGGGTGCCATACAGCACACATTGACAGCCTTAAAGAGTCACCTATTAGAATTAAAAAGTGATGTAAACGCTTAATAGAGTAAGTAACCATATATGGGATATGATGAAGTGGGGATCCATACATAAGTGGATCTGGGACCTTGGATTTGCTGTTGGAGGAGCTGGGGAGGGAGATGGGAGGGCCCTGAATTTGGTGGTGGGATGGGTGGAAGGGAGGTGGAGTTTGCTGTGGAAAGGGGTGGGGAAAGAAGATTGCAGGGTCTGGTTGTTATGGTTTGGGGAAAGGAAGGAATTTATTGTGCGGACATGGGGGAATCTCGGGACCGGGAACGGCAGCAATTGTGGTGAGGACTCTTTTTTTTATTTGGCTGATGCTTAGGGTTGACAAATCCAAGTTGAAGCAGCGACCAGAAGCAGGTGGTAGGTCCATTATTTGCATATGCAAATTGCTTAATGCTTGCTTCAGGTGTGGCTAAAGTACACTTCTTGTTTGTCCTTACCCAATATGACCCAGTGTGCACATGCTTCCTGACCACTATTTTGGGGTCTTAGAAACCAACATAGTACCAAAGAAGTGGGCACCACATGGCCCAATTTAACCTACCTAGAGTCAGAACTTATTTTAGGGGACCACTTCAATTTATAAATTCATTGACACGTGCTCCTATTTCAAGCAAAATGTTAGAAAAAACAGATTGCACTTTAGACGCTATCCAAAATGAGATTATAATTTAGGTTTGAGATAGTTTTAATACCAATAACTTTGGATTTCTTTTCCTAAGGTTATCCTGAGGAAACATACCCGAATTACAGTGAATCTGAATGCAGCTGTCCGTGTGACACCTACCCCAATTATTCTGAGTCTAACGAGCTTTCTGCAGAGGAGTTGGCAGAAAGAATAGACACAATGGAAGATGACTGTTCCTCAAGTGAAACAATGGAAGATAAAATTAGACAAAATAAAAAATATCAAGTATCAGACCATCAGCAAAGCACACAGATTGGTATGAGTAGCCATAACGACAGTATTGAAGCAGAAGACCTCCAGTGTGAAGACTGCGAGTATTTTGACCATGAAAGTGATGACCCAGCTATTATAGCAGAGAATTTTGACATCAGCTTTGAGAAACTCAGTGATGATGATGACCAAGTCAGAGATGAATCTAATGTGGACATTCCTGTCAGTGAACAGCAGCAAAAAATCACATACGAAGATAAAGGTGTACTGCGAAAGCGCAACAAGATGGTGATAGAGTAACTAGTAAGAAGCATCATTAAGATGGTATCCCTTTGTTACATATTAACCAGCTATATCATGTCTTCCAGTGAGTTAAATTATACAGTAGACAGGTATCTTCTAATACACACTCTATTCTTCCTCAGTGTTTCATCTTCCATAATTGTTAGGAAAATCTATTTTACGCTATAGTTATTGGTCTAGGTGTATTGGTCTAGAGTGCCTTTTACCTAGGCACTCTCCCTTCTGTCTTTAAACCCAACTATTTTGCTCTATCAACTTTAAAAAATTTTATTCATGACAATAATTCGTAGTAAGGCTGCTTAATGAAAGAGAAAGTATATCATGTTTTCACCAATGCTACAAAACACAAGGAATAACATTATTACATTCTGATCCTCAGCAGTTAAGGGGCAGATTTGCAGATCTTCAAACCAACAGCTCCATCATCCTCCTGTCTTGAGCCTTGGAGAAACTTTGAGGAAACAGCATGTGGCTCCTGTAAACTTTAGAACTCTTAACTAGTTAAAGTCCTTCAGGATTGCTTATGATGTGCAATCATGATAGTTACTCCCAGTAAATTCCAAATTCCCTTGTTTTACTTTTTCACAACTAGGCTTAATAGAAATAAATGAACAAATTTGACATTTAGAAAAATTATGGAGTTCCTCGATTAGGGACTCCTTTCAAAAGAATGTTCTTTATTGTTCAGGGTGTCCTTTTTTAATCAGACTCATCAATAAACCAGCTCATATTCTGCAAATACTTTATGTTATGTCGTTTCTTCTACCAGCATAGATCCATCCATTTTACTAGCATAAGTCCATCACCATCATTCTGTCAGTTATATTTCAGCAATGCACCAGGCCATCAGTTTGTATCTCAGCTCTAGATCCATCCTTTCAGCCGTTTTCTTGAACAAGAAACTTGTATTGCTTTGATGATGCTATACAAGTGCAGCTCATGAAGACAAATGAAAAGAATGCTGCACCTTCAATGGAATTCTATGAATAATGGAGGCAATGTTAATCTAACCATGTGAAGCTGACAGCATCATGGGTGCTGATCTACTACGGCCTGATCTTACTATTGAAGTCAATGAAGGAGTTTTAGGCAGATTGACTCTAGCCAATCCCATGGATTTTCTGCTCAGCGAGTTTAAAATTATCCCCATGCACTGATTCTGTCAAATGCTACCTTTAGAGGTACATTTAGTGTTTGTTAAGGAATGAAATACACAGCAAGGCACTGAATAGCTCCCTGGTCCCATAATGATCTTCACATCACAGTTTGTCGACTGGATAAATGTAGTATCTGTTTTTTTCCATAGGTTACAGCAAAAGCAAGTAATGTGCTTACTTTTTCAAGGCTGTATAATTTAGGGCCTAGTCATTGTCATGCCTGAAAGTAGGCTGATTCCTCCACCTTGCCTTTGCTTTTGAAACATTTTACTTGTAACAGCTGCTGGAAGTGCAGTAAATATGATTAACCATAACCTTGTTCAAAAGGGCGTGTCACACGTAGAATCCTATTATAAAATCTTCAGTGTAGAAAGGCCACTGCAGTTTATTCCAAAGAATATTATAGGCTGTGGTCAATCCCCAGATGAATAACAAGCACATCCTCACCGACATTGGTAAGGGGATCAAAGGTTACGGGGAGAAGGCGGGAGAATGGGGTTGAGAAACTTATCAGCCAAGATTGAATGGCGGAGCAGACTCGATGGGCCGATTGGCCTAATTTCTGCTCCTATGTCTTATGGTCTTATGGACATCCTTGTACATTCAAAAGTGCCATTTTTAATAAGTCACAATATAGCCACTTTGGGTGTTTAGCAGCTTTTAAAACAAACACACACAGTTTGTTAACAGTGTTGATAGGAGTGGAAACCAGCAAAGATTAACAGCACTCTTTATCGAGTGTACTCAATTTTAGTGGAACAAATGATTGATTGAACTGCGTTCCTTGAAATAACATCATAGAAAACCAGGGGCAGAATTTTACCCTTGGCATGTGGGCAGGTGCCCGACACACCCATGCGTAAAATGACGCGTGATGACGTTGGGTGAGCGTTCCGACGGTATCGTGTAGTCCCACAATAGTTAGGTTGGCGGGCGTGTGCTGCAGCCGGCAGCGCACCCGCCGACAATTAAAAGGCCTATTAAGGCCATTAAGTTAACAATTGTCCTGAATTTTTCACTGCCCGTTCAACCTAACAGTTGGCGGGCAGGCGAAAAGGCCAAGCGGCCTTTGCATTTTTTAGGAAACCTCATCCACAGGTGGGAAGAGAATTCCTAAAGCAAATAAAAATAAAATAAAAATTTTAAAATTTAATTAATAACATGTCCCTGCTCATGTGACAGAGCCACATGAGGGGACATGTTTTATGACATTTTTAATTTGTACATTAGGCTTTTTTCAAAGAGCGCTTCATCTCCCTGAGGCAGCTCCGTGCCTCAGGGAGATTGAAGCGCTCTTTCGTGTGCATGCGCGAAGTTCACACTAGGCCTTAATTGGCCCGCCCACATAAAATCGCAGTGCGGTGCTGATCACAGGTGGTGGTTGGCTTTCCAAGCACCCCCGCCAAGGGCAAAATCCTGCCCCAGGTGTATTTTCTTCTGTTGTGGTGTAGCACATTCAACTTTGTACTCTGAGTTATAAGGCCACACTAGGAATACCACAAACAGCATATTTTTCTTGAATCTTCTTGGGCAGATCTTCCGCAGAGCATGTGTGCACCTATGTTAACAGATTTCCCAACTGTGAAATATATAGTATTTTTGCATGGATTGGTATAGTGGCACTTTTGGAATGAGATACAGTATGTGTCACGTGTGAGATTTAGTTTCTATGGAGAATCAGGGGGTATGCTGCACCATTGGAACTTCTCCAATCAGAATTTCCAAATTTAGATTGTTGACATTTTAGTTGACACATTTTGTTCTAGCATTCTGAAGTAGACAAATACATATATTATTTATGAACATACTTCCTCGTCACGTATCTTAGTTCTTAAATCACAATTTTTGGCAATACTTTCATGTTAATGTTAAACATTGAAAAACAGAAAGAGCCAACATGGATTTGTAAAGCGTAAGTCACATTTAACACACCTAATTTGATTTTTTTGATGAAGTCACAAAAGAAATGGAAGGGGAATGTCTATGGGCAGAATTTTCTGTGCCCACTGGCGTCGGGCGTGTTTGGAGGCGTGAGCGGACAATATGACGAGAAGCCAAAAATCGGTTTCACGACATCGTGAAACCAGTTTGTAATCGTCCACTCTGCCCATCAATGGTTGGCTGCGTTTCCTGCCACTGCACGTTGGGAACTTCATTGTAATACATCTGCGTATCATTATAAGACCTGCCCACCAGAATCATCCCCCACCACTCCCCCCCCACCCTCCCCCCGGCTGCTGGATCGTCTGCCCACGGGAAAACATGCCAGTGCAGAACACGTCTTGACAAGTGTGACGTGCAGAAGTGCGGACTTACCGTCAGGGCCTTGCTCCACAAGGAGCAAAAGATGCTGGAGCCCGACAGCAACAGGACCCTGGAGGAACGTCTATCGCATGCTGGGTGGATTTTCATGGACATGGCTCCACTGCAAAGCAGCTCATGGAAGGTGAAAAGTCACTGTTGAGTGTCTGCTCACAATGAATGATCGTCAAGAGGGTGGAGAGGAAGGTGCAGCTGTGTTTGGGAGAGGAAGATGTACAAGGGGGGTGAGAGAGGAAGGTCCAGGTTCAACTGGGAGAGGAAGGTATGTTGGAGGATGTGATGTTGGGAGGGGTGGAACGAAGATGTCGAAAGGGGGTGAGTTTGGGAGGGGGTGAGGTTGGGAAGGGGGGAATGAAGGTGTCGGGGGTTGAGATTGGGGGGAGGGAGTATGGGGGAGGAGGGGCTAATGGGGAGAAGACAGCAACTGGGGAGGTAAGTGTAATGGGGGAGGAAGGTGTAAGGGAAGGAGTCCAGAGAGGGGAAGGAGTTCAGGGGAAGAAAGGAGTCCCGGGGCAGGAAAGTTTCCAGAGGTGGGAAGGGGTCCAGTGGGAGGAAGGAGTCCAGGGGGAGGAAGGAGTCCGGTGGAGGAGGAATGAGTCTGGAGAGGGGAAGGAGTCCTGGGGGAGGAAGGAGTCAGGAAGGGGAAAGGACTAAGGGGGGAGGCAAGGGCAGGGGGGGGTGGTGGGGGGGGGTCTGGGGGCAGGGGGAAAGGTGTTCCACAGGGGGAGGAATTCCAAGGTGGGAAGGAGTCCGGAGCGAGGGGGTGTCCAGATGAACGTGCAAGGGGGGGTGGGCTCTGTTGAATCCATGACTGCCTCCTGGGGAGCGAACTGAGGTTGGACATGGTAGGAGGGAATGGTGAGAATGATGGAGGGCAGAGTGAGGTGGTAGGGTGGGAGGGTGAGGGCGAAACGGTAACGGTAGAAGGGACGGCGTGAGTGGTTGGTGGGGACTCGGGGGCAGACAAAGACCCCGGGGTGGGAAGGAGGAAGTCGGGGACGTTAATGTGGATGGGGGTGGGATTTCCAGGAGGGAAGGGAATGTGGACATTCATCTGAACATCCCCAAAAGAAAAGGGTTGTGGCTGGTAGGTCGTGGAAGGTAGGTGGAAGGTGATGCCAGGAGGGTTGACAGTGATGCGGGAAAGGATGGGGGATCTGAAGAAAAATGTTAGATGCACCATGCTGGCTAAATTAAAAGTGAAACAAGAATCGTGGTGGGCAAAAACAGGTGCTGCACGGGAGTGTGAACAGTGAGTGGGCGGAGATGCAGGTCAGCTCAGATGGAGAACTGAAAGTAAACCCTAGCAGACAGCGTTGAAAATTCTCAGGACATTGAGATGAGTGTGATGCGGGAAGGATACGCATGCACAAGGCTCCGAGAGGCCTGGCACACACACACTTCTCCTTCCAGAATCACTCGTGATCCGGCTGCGTGCAGCTGGATTGATAGTGGGGTGTGGGGGGAGGCAGCGGGAGGACTTGTGAAGCCTGTCAATGAAGCAGAAAGAAACCATTACACATTATTCAGTGAAAGTGAATATATTTTCAGATGTAAAGTGACAAAATATGTTCGCCCGTGCAACCAACTGTGATCAGAAGTTCTTCACTTTTGAACGCCTTAGACTTCTAGATACTGCCCTGACATCCGCAGCAGGGGTGGAGACAGCCTGTGCAATGGTTGGCGCTGCTGCCTCTGATGACTTTGGCATGCGTCCTCTGGAGAGCTGAGGCCTTGGGGCTCTGGCTTGCTTTGGCTGCCCTCCTGTGGACCAGCTTCTCTCTCTGTGGTGACAGGGGGCAAGATTGAGGGGGTCACAGGAAAAGGGAAGGAGAAGAGAGATTCTGAAAGTCCTGAATGGATGACCCAGTGGTGTCCAGCTGCCGCTTCTCCTCCCTTCAGGTGCGCGAAGGCTGTGGCCTGATCCTTGAAGGGAAGGAGCACCTCGAGGGACATTGAGGTGCCCGTTTCCCTCTTGTGTTGCTACTGCAGGAACTCACCCACGGATACCACGACGGAGTGCAGCTCTGTGTGCATCTCCATGCTCTGCTGGACCAGGGTCTCCATGGTGTCCACCATCCTCCCCATGGAGGTCTCCATACATGCACATGTGGGCACTACTTCATCAGAGAGCAGGTGGATACATTCCTCTGACTTGCGTGCCATTCTGTTGATGGCTTCCAACAGCTCTGTGTGATGTTCCCACTCCTTCTGCTGACTCTCCAGGATAAGTTGTAAGGCTGAATCCAAGGCTCGACATCTGATTTGGACTTCACAGATGCCTCTTTCCCAGCAGTCCTTCGAGTGCCAGGGAGTTTGGATGAACCTTCCTCTTCCTGCTGTGGATACATGTCCGTGCGGTGACCACCAGATTATGAACCCAAGCCTGCTCTAGATCTAGGTCCCACCGAGGTGTGTGTCTCTGGGCTAGTGGAGGATGTGGGTAAGCGCTGTGACGGGTCTTCCAGGCTGCTTATTTCCAGCTCTTCAATGGAGGAGGAGTCCTCTTGGCTAGAGGTGAGGACATGGCTGGAGCTGAGGGACTAGCTGGCTGAGGGTGTTGGTCATTTGACAGAGTTCCCTGTGAATCGAAGTAGAGATAATTAGTGCATGTCCGTACAGTCAAAAGTATGACAAAGAGCACTCACGTTTATGTTGAGAGAGGGATGCTGTGATGCAGGATCCTCACCAGGGTGTTTATCATTGCTGCAGGCACGGTCCACATCCTCACCAGTCAGCACGATGGCACGCTCCTCAAAGCAAGTGAGAGGCCTAATGTGGGCCACTCCACCCCCGGTCTGGGACCTCTCTCTGCTGTTGTGAGCCAGCTTCTCTTGCATGAAAACAGATGGAGAAAGTGTGAGCAGGACACATGGCACCGTGTGGAATGTTTGTGTAGTGAAAGGTGCCATGGACGGGATGAGGATGCGAGCTCGAGAGGATATGAGCCTGATGGAGATGTGAGAGTGTGTGTGAGAGTTAGTGATGTTGTCATTTGAGATATGAGATCCCTGTGGATGTGTGATGGATTTGTGAATGTGTGAGTTGAGAGTGATGGGTTTGTGAATGTGTGAGTTGAGAGTGATGGGTTTGTGAATGTGTGAGTTGAGAGTGATGGGTTTGTGAACGGGTGAGTTGAGAGTGATGGGTTTGTGAATGTGTGAGTTGAGAGTGATGGGTTTGTGAATATGTGAGTTGAGAGTGATGAGTTTGTGAATGTGTGAGTTAAGAGTGATGGGTTTGTGAATGTGTGAGTTGAGAGTGATGGGTTTGTGAATGTGTGAGTTGAGAGTGATGGGTTTGTGAATGTGTGAGTTGAGAGTGATGGGTTTGTGAATGTGTGAGTTGAGAGTGATGGGTTTGTGAATGTGTGAGTTGAGAGTGATGGGTTTGTGAATGTGTGAGTTGAGAGTGATGGGTTTGTGAATGTGTGAGTTGAGAGTGATGGGTTTGTGAATGTGTGAGTTGAGAGTGATGGGTTTGTGAATGTGAGTTGAGAGTGATGGGTTTGTGAATGTGTGAGTTGAGAGTGATGGGTTTGTGAATGTGTGAGTTGAGAGTGATGGGTTTGTGAATGTGTGAGTTGAGAGTGATGGGTTTGTGAATGTGTGAGTTGAGAGTGATGGGTTTGTGAATGTGTGAGTTGAGAGTGATGGGTTTGTGAATGTGTGAGTTGAGAGTGATGGGTTTGTGAATGTGTGAGTTGAGAGTGATGGGTTTGTGAATGTGTGAGTTGAGAGTGATGGGTTTGTGAATGTGTGAGTTGAGAGTGATGGGTTTGTGAATGTGTGAGTTGAGAGTGATGGGTTTGTGAATGTGTGAGTTGAGAGTGATGGGTTTGTGAATGTGTGAGTTGAGAGTGATGGGTTTGTGAATGTGTGAGTTGAGAGTGATGGGTTTGTGAATGTGTGAGTTGAGAGTGATGGGTTTGTGAATGTGTGAGTTGAGAGTGATGGGTTTGTGAATGTGTGAGTTGAGAGTGATGGGTTTGTGAATGTGTGAGTTGAGAGTGATGGGTTTGTGAATGTGAGTTGAGAGTGATGGGTTTGTGAATGTGTGAGTTGAGAGTGATGGGTTTGTGAATGTGTGAGTTGAGAGTGATGGGTTTGTGAATGTGTGAGTTGAGAGTGATGGGTTTGTGAATGTGTGAGTTGAGAGTGATGGGTTTGTGAATGTGTGAGTTGAGAGTGATGGGTTTGTGAATGTGTGAGTTGAGAGTGATGGGTTTGTGAATGTGTGAGTTGAGAGTGATGGGTTTGTGAATGTGTGAGTTGAGAGTGATGGGTTTGTGAATGTGTGAGTTGAGAGTGATGGGTTTGTGAATGTGTGAGTTGAGAGTGATGGGTTTGTGAATGTGTGAGTTGAGAGTGATGGGTTTGTGAATGTGTGAGTTGAGAGAGATGAGAAGAGAGACTTACGCTGGCAGAACGGATAAGACCATTCATCCTGCTGCAGCACTGAATGGCTGTCCTCTTTTGCAAAGCGTTGGCACTGACCACCGCTTGCCACTGCCTCCCATGCTGGATTGGTGACCTTGCTTGCTGGTCTTCGCCCAGAGCAGGGGTAGAGGGCATCACAGCAGGCCTCCACTGCGTCCAAAAGATGCTCGAGAGACGCATGATTAAACCATGGGGCTGAGGCCTTCTTGCTTATTGGGCCATGTCTTCTGTGCAGCAATCCTGGGTTGGAAGCACTGAGAGGTGTGCGCACGGCTAGACTTTAAATACGCCACCCGGTGTGATGAAGCGATGAAATGGCGAGGTGATGGCATGGCAGGCGAATGAGAGCCCACCCGCCATCAAAACGATGTGTTTCCTATGAATGCATAATTTATGAAGCTGGATTGGGACGATGCATTGTGAAAAGCTGCCATTGCGGCTGGTGGGTAAAACATCCTTTGTCTGCCCACTACCGGACTTAGTGCAAATCTGTGATGATTCTGCCCCATGGATACAGTTGATATTGATTTCCAGAAGGCACTCAATAAGATTCTACATCAGAGACTGTTAGATAAAATTAAAGCTTGTGGAATTGAAGGCAAATTATTAACCTTGTTATGCGATTGGTTAGGTGGTATTGGGCATGTACTTGAATTGGAAGGAAGTGACGAGTGAAGTCCCACGGGGTCTGTGCTGGAGTCTCAACTATTCACTGTATGATTAATGGCTTAGATAACATAATAGAAAGCCATATAACCAAGTAATAGAAAGCCATATATCCAAGTTTGCCAATGACACAATGATTTGTGCAGATGGAAGTGTAAAATTACGAAGAGCCACTGATAGATTAAATGAATGGACAAGATTGTGGCAGATATATTTCCTGACGGGTAAATATGTGGCCACACGTTTTGGATCAAAAAAGGGAAGAAAAAGAGTGGGAGCTGAGAGTCAGAGATTGAAAAAGGGCAGAGGCTGAGAGTCTGTGGTAACTATGGTTTTATCTAATGCGTTATATACCTTTAAGAAGAATGTTATAAAGGAAGATCACATGTCCTTTTGTAACAAATAGGGGAGTAGTGCGGGCTAAATCTGTATTGAGCTCCTTAGTCGTTAGTTGGAAGTCAGTAGTCTGCAAGTTAGCAGCAGAAGGATGTAGACAGAGTTTGGTGTAGAAACACACATGTGCAGCTGCTGCATACCTTATAAATAAACAGAATGTGATCCACCTAAGCTGCAGAACTACTCTATCGAAAGTACCAACTCAGTCACCCAGCAACAAGTGTGCAAGTGTGACTCACAAGTCACAACAAACTGGCGACGGGGATGGGATGAGGATAAAACGAGGATAAAATGAGGATAAAGCGGAGACCCAACAAACTTGCGACGAGGACACAACAAACCGGGGACCAGGAGAAAGAAGGAAAAAGCGAGGATAAAAGAAAGATAACAACAAACTAACGTCGGGAGTAAAATCACGGGGGAAATCAAAAGAATCGAAATCGGGCTGTACCTTGCATGGTAATTGTAAGTAGAATTTCCAAATTGTCAAAGTAATCCCTTCACAGAATGCTGCAATTCAGAAGAATTGATCATTTCAATTCAGCCACGGATGATTGGTGTCATTATATTTCCAAGCAAACGACATTACAGGGGAAGAGGTAGGCAATCCTCTTATCTACATGTGGGAATAAAGCCTACAGCTTAATTCAAAGTTTGATGCACCTAGATTCCAAAAATTGTGATGAATTGGTAGACCTCGTGAAGGGTCATTACCAGCCAAAGCCCTCAGTAACGATGCAATGTTTCAAGTTTAAATCAAGAAATAGAGCCCCGGGGGAGACAGCTGCTTGTTATGTGGTAAGTTTGAAACAGTTAACAGAACATTGCGAGTTTGGTACACCTTTAAACGATATGCTCAGAGATCGTTTCGTGTGCGGTGTGAATGAGGACACGATTCAGAAGAGATTGCTGTCCAAAACAAATTTGGATTTTAAGAAGGCGCTAGAGATAGCACTGGCCATGGAAAGCGCAGTAAGGGATTCGAAAGCTATACAGGGAGCACAAAATGGCATTGTCCTCCACTTTGGGCGAGAAGGCCCAGCCAAAATGGACGCGAAAATGCAAGACTCTGCTGAGAAGCGGGAAACAGCCACCGCTAGCAGAAAAATAAAAAGAATTGACTCGGCAGCAAAAATAAAGAATAATGGCAACAGAGATGGAAATAAACAGACTAGTAATGGTTGGCAGTTTAAAAAAATTGAATGTTTTCATTGTCATTGAAATGGACACATAATGAGACTGCGCAAGGAAAGAATCAGGCAGACTTTCAAGCAAAAGAGAAAACCCCGTGGGATTTACAGTGTAGAAGAGCCTGAAGCAACAAATTCAGATGTTTATCCATTATTTAATTTGAAGGTAGGGAAAACAGAACCAATTTATGTAACAGTAAAAGTGAATGGCAGACCTTTTCGGATGGAAGTGGACACAGGAGCTTCCATTACAGTAATTGGTGAACACACCTTCAAATAACTGAATTATGGTGAACATAAATTAAATTTGGAAGAAACTGATGCCAAATTAAAAACTTTCATGGGTGAAGACATCCAAGTCAAATGCATAAGTAGAGTTACTGTCCATTACAGGAGCCAATCGGTAAAACTACCAGTGTTGGCACTGAGAGGCAGAGGACCAGGCCTCCTAGGGCGAAACTGGCTGAGGGAAATCAACCTTGATTGGTCACTTAGATTCCAAAATGAAGCTGAAAATGTTCCTGTTTTGGAAAAGGAGTGCGTAAGGATACAACAACCCGAAGAGAAGTAGGCTATCTTAAGTCAGAACATAGTAGAACAGCAAAAGGAACTCGAAGAGACCATGCTTATTGACAGAGTTCAAGACGAAGTGAACAACCTCCGAAAGGGAAAAGAAAACCTGCTGAAAGACTTTCACACTACAAGATTCCCTCAGGTCTAAGTTTGTACCACTGGAAAAGTATGAAAAGAGACAGAAAGAATTCAGCACTTCCCTTGATGTTCAATGGCATTACCATCACTGAATCCCCCACTATCAACATCCTGGGGGTTACCAGAAACTAAACTGGACTAACCATATAAATACTGTGGCTACAAGAGCAGGTCAGAGTGCAATGAGTAACCCATCTCCTGTATCCCCAAAGCCTGTCCGCCATCTACAAGGCACAAGTCAGGAGTTTGATGGAATACTCCCCACTTGTCTGGATGAGCGCAACTTCCACAACACTCACGTAGCTTGACACTATCCAGGACAAAGCAGCCCACTTGATTGGCACCACATTCACAAACATTCACTCCCTCCACCACCAAATGCATAGTAGCAGCAGTGTATACCATATACAAGATGCACTGCAGGAATTCACCAATGCTCCTTCAACAGCACCTTCCAAACCGACGACTACTACCGTCTATAAGGACAAGGGCAGCAGATAGATGGGAACACCACCAGCTGAAAGTTCCCCTCCAAGTCAATCACCATCCTGACTTGGAAATATATCGCCGTTCCTTCACTGTCACTGGGTCAAAATCCTGGAACTCCCTTCCTAACAGCACACGGACTGCAGCAGTTCAAGAAGGCAGCTCACCACCACCTTCTCAAGGGCAACTAGGGATGGGCAATAAATGCTGGCCCATCCAGTGAAGCCCACATCCCATGAATGAATAATTTTTTTAAAATTTCCAGGAGGTAGCAAACAAATACAAAAAAGAGATGGAAGAGCTGAAGAATCAGCTACATGAAGCTAAGGAGGTTTTGGAGGCAAAAGTGGCAGAGATTTCTAAGAAGCAGACAAATGATGAAATTCTGGGAGATTCAGCCACTGAGTTCACTCAAGTTGAGCTTGGATCTGAGAGTAGCCTGGCCAATAAGGAAGTCGAAAAGATAGCCGAGATTAAAGTCAGTGTCATAAAGAAGAAGGCCCATCAAAAGAAGACTCAGAAACACAAACAGGGCCCTGATCTTGGCAGCCTACGAGTATGCTTTTATACATAAGCCTGGAAATCAAATTGCAAATGCCGGTGCACTGAGTCATTTGCCTTTACAAGAAAATTATGAAAATGTCCCAGTTCCACAAGAACTTGTGTTATTGTTAATTTTTTTAGATTCATCACTGGTATGTGCTAGACATATCAGAAACTAGACAAGTATGGACCCAGTCCTATCTCAAGTATGAGAACAAGTGCTTTATGGTTGGTCACAAGAACCTGTGTCTGATGAAATTAAACCGTACTTTAACAGAAGGCATGAAATATCCAGCCAGGATGGTATCTTATTGTGGGGTGTACGAGTGATAGTTCCTCCAAAGGGAAGAAAGCCATCGTTAATTGAACTACATAGTGCACATCCAGGAATATCCCGAATGAAGACCATAGCTCGCGGCTACCTATGGTGGCCTGAGATGGATGGAGAAATAGAGAGCTTAGTGAAGAACTGTGTGCAGTGTCAGCAATTGCAAAAGTTACCTTCAACAGCTCCGCTACACTCTTGGGAGTGGCCAGGAAGGCTATGGGTACGATTACACATTGACTATGTGGGACCTTTCATGGGAACAATGTTTCTGCTATTGTAGATACACACTCAAAATAGATGAACATATATGAGGTGAAGCCATCGACATCTTCTGCTACAATTGAGGAGCTATGTCAAAGTTTTGCTATCAATGGACTACCAGAAGTGCTCGTTTCTGACAATGGCACAGCATTTACAAGTGCTGAGTTTCAACGGTTTATCAGCCTCAACATTATAACTCATGAAAACTTCACTGTAGCACCCTTCTTCAAACGGACTGGCTGAAAGAGCAGTTCAAATGTTCAAGTCTGGCATGAAAAACTTACCTGGAGATTCCCTTGTAACAAAGCTAACATGCTTTCTTTTTCATTACAGGACCACCCCTCACACAACAACAGGTGTCACACCTGTGGAATTATTAGTGAAATGTCGCCTCAGGATGAGATTGAGTTTAATAATGCTGAACTTAAGGGGAAGGATGGAAAGGAGTCAAGGAAGTCAGAAAACTGGACATGACTGGCATAGTCATGAGAGGAAATTTACTGTGCGAGAGATGGTATATGTGAAGAACTTTGGAGAAGGACCAAAGTGATTACCGGGTGAAATAAGTACAGTGACTGGACCTCTATCTTACCACGTGAAGGTGGAAGGCCGAGTCATATGGAGACATGTCTGCAGGCACCCGCCGAAGAACCTGATGCTCAGACAACTCCAGAAAATTAGGTTCCTAACAAATCACCTGAAGTTGTAGAGCTGAGATATTCTACATGCCAAAGGAAACTCCTAGAAAGACTGAACTTGTAAATTACTTAGCAGTGTAAATAATTTGCTATTTTGAAAAGATTGTAATTGTAAATGTAAAAATATGTTTCCGAGTAAAGGGTGAGGGAAGTGGTAACTATGGTTTTATCTAATGTGTTGTGTAACTTTAACAAAGAACAAAGAACAAAGAAAAGTACAGCACAGGAACAGGCCCTTCGGCCCCCCAAGCCTGCGCCGATCATATTGCCCGTCAACTAAAACATTTTGCACTTCCAGGGTCCGTATCCCTCTATTCCCATCCTATTCATGTATTTGTCAAGCTGCCTCTTAAACACCACTATTGTACCTGCTTCCACCACCTCCTCTGGCAGCAAATTCCAGACACTTACTACCCTCTGCGTAAAAAACTTGCCCTGCACATCACCTTTATAGTTTTCTCCTCTCACCTTAAATCTATGTCCCCTAGTAATTGACTCTTCCATCCTGGGAAAAGCTTCTGACTATCTACTCTGTCCATGCCACTCATAATTTTGTAAACTTCTATCAAGTCGCCCCTCAATCTCCATCGCTTTAGTGAGAACAATCCAAGTTTCTCCAACCTCTCATAGCTAATAAGAAGAATGTTATAAAGGAAGATCACATGATCTTGTGTAACCAATAGTGGAGTAGCACGGGCTAACTCTGTATTTAGTTACTTAGTAGTGTAAGGAACACATCTTTTTATTTTCTGTTGGACTGTGGAGTAAAATTACAATGGCTGCAGGTTGAAAGACATGTCCATTGGAACAGGCTGAGAGATATATACAATGTTACAGTCCTGGAACAGACTGTGCCATGAAAGGTGCTGGAAAGGAGTGCTGGACCAAGTGAGCTGCCTGACAACAACATTTTAAATGTCTCCTGAACAGGTGACAAGGTTTTGTGTGAGAAGCATTGCAGAGAATAGCTCCTAGCCTGACAGGAACAAGACATGAAACCTCTTTCTCTTGTATGTGGAAGATGCTAGTAATTCTACAATAATAGCTAGCTGTTTTTATTCTCCTCATATCTCTATAACCTGCTCTCTCTCTGAAAACCCCTGTCAAGAAGCAAAGGGGAAAATAACTTAGAGACATTGAAAGACAAGTGCTCAAGCAATTAACTAAATACTGAAAGTGCTGGAAGACCATCTTGTGTCATCAACAAGATCTGAAAGGAATTTGGAAGGCACCAACCAAAATCAACCCATCGAATCCTGGATTGATAGTTCAATACCATTGAACTGTTTTATCCCACCCTTAAAATCCATGATTTGTGTGTCTTATGTGTCATGTGTGTTGTGTGTGCGTGTGTGTATGTGTATAGGGATTTAAGAAGGGGGCAGAGTTTATAGTGTTAGAAGTTAGCAGTTAATATTTCTTTCTTTTGCCATTGGTTAATGACAGTTTGTTCAATAAACAGTTAGTTACTTATTAAGTTTACAAACCTGGTGCTTGTATTTTGTTAACCTAAATTAAACAGTTAGGTAGAATTGGGGCAATCTGGCGGTTTGATCAAACTTTTTCACATTTGTTGTTGCTTGGGGAGCAAAGGGGCTTGATATTACAGTGCACTATCCCCAGTGAGTCGTGACAGTAGTTAGTTGAAAGTCAGTAGTATGCAAATGAGCAGCAGAAGTATGTAGATAGAGGTTGGTGCAGAAACACACACGTGTAGCTGCTGAGTACCTTGTAAATAAACAGAATGTGTTCCACCTAAGGAATGTCTGCAGAACTACTCTATCTAAAGTCCCAACTTGGTTACCCCACAACAAGCGTGCAAGTGTGACTCACAAGTCACAACGGAGTCAGAGCAGAGATTAAAAAAGAGAGGGAGCTGAGGGTCAGAGCGGAGATTTACAAAGAGTGGGAGCTGGGAGTTAAAGTGGAGATTTAAAAACAGCGGGAGCTGGGAGTTCGAGCGTGAATTTAAAAGAGGGGAGCTGCGAGTCACAGCAGAGATTTAAAAGAGTGGGAGCTGAGAGTTAGAGTGGAACAGGATCAATCTGCTCCAAAGCAAACAAGTGAAATCACAGGACAAGGAGTTATATGGGGTGAGTTTTCTGCTAAGCTTTTAATTCAATTTAAATTAGTCAATTCCACGATTGGGCAGCACTTGCTGAATAATCGTGAGTGCACTAATAGCTCCACTGACAGCCAATTTGGGATAATCAGTCAAGCTTGTAAAGTGAATCATTTACATTTGTTGGGAGCAACATACATTCATGCACAGGGACCTGTTGTCTGCAAACAAAAGGAATGTGTTCAAGTCTTGTGCCTGGTTTTGAGTTACCCAAGAGCTTGGGGAGCCTTTAGTTCCACATTGCTTTCTCCGTGGCCTTGGCCAGTCAGACGCGACTTGCCAAACAATCCCCGCCCTTTTCTCCTGTAATTGTTTGAAATTTGGCAATCTTGTGTTTATCCCGATGAATGCAAGACAACATCTCTCTTTTCAGCAATAAACTAATAATCCTAGCTAATTAGTTTTAACCCTATCATGGCAATTTGATAATTTGAATTCTGTTTTTAAAATATCTTTAAGTAAAAAAGCTGATTCAGTAAAAGTGACCATGAAACTGTTAGATTATTGTAAAGAGCCAATTTACGCACTAATGGCTTCTATGGAAGAACATCTATCATCCTGACTTGGTCATGCGACTCCAATCCCTTACCAAAATGGGTGACATTTTCTCCAAGTGGGTTTCATTTAGGTTTATATCTTGAAACTGTATCTTAGATGAAAGGTGATGCCCTATAGTTACTTTATCTTTTGTATATCACAATTATTCTGCTCTCATTGATATGGAGCCCTTCAAAATTAGGGTTTAATTAAAACTAAAAGTGGATTAATGAGCACACTTAGCAAGGCTACATAAAACATTTTAAAGGAGGGTTTTGCCTCCCTACAAGGATAACCATAAGGTTAAAGATAGGTCATCCCCAAGCCATTAATCAGATACCAGGTTTAAGCTGAGGATAGAGATAAGTCAATTTATAGACAATAGACCATTCTAAGTATCGCTTTAATAGAGCATTTGTGATTTATTAACAGTCTGTGTTAATTAGTCAGTTTGAGGGGAATAATTTGTGTCATAAAATACAGAATATATGCTTCATTTTCCACCCATTGTATTTGACTAAACCAAACCCAAGGTATGGTAGCATAGTGGTTATGTTACTGGACTCGTAATCCAGAGGCCTGGACCAATGATCCAGAGGCATAAATTCAAATCCCATCAAGGGGAGGTGTACTCAGACTACAGCAACTGGTTGAACAGTCTCAGAAAGTCTTTGGGGGAAGGGAGAAAATTGCAAACAGAGCCAAAGCCCAGAGAGAAAGCTTCCAGGTTTTCTGATGTGGTTTTGGAGCCCTTAAGCACAGGAGGTCAAGAGGAGGAAAGGGGTAATGTTTCCACAGGGGGCCAGGAGCTCTTCAAGGTGGACCTTTCAAAAGGAATAGAAGCTCATAGCCAGGGAAATCAATTCCTGCAGTCTGACCCTGAGTACTGAAAAGTTCAATGACCTCACGAGTGGCCAAGGTCAGTGAATGCATCTTCTAGTGATATTTCCTACCTACCACATCATGAATTTCCTATGCTGCTCAATGCACCACATTCCTTTCGCTCACCTCTCAGCAATCAGAACTCAAACCTAAAGTTCAGATGCCCCACTTCACCCCCAAACACTGGTGGGCTTCACACCCACCTCTCACAGCTTCCCCATCACCCACACACATTGCAGCACACTCACTGATATTCTTCCTTCTCTCCTACAGGACAAGGTTGCTGGAAGCAGTATAGAACCGATGGGCTACAGGCTCATCTGCATCTTTGGGATTGTGCTCTGCCACTATAGGGCCGGCAGTGACTGAGGCTATTGTATCTGGCATCATCAAGAATATTCAGGATAATGGTATGTTCCTGGCTTAAACCTTTTGTCAAATCCCACTTCACTCTCATGTTGCTATCTGGCATGAAGCACAAGTTGCAGATGGCATGATCATGGGCCTTCTGCTTTCCACCTCAATCCCCTTCCTTCACCTCAACCCTCACCTTCTGCATTTTTATCTTTCAGATACCAAAGATCTGCTGCCTGGGCAGCCAGTGCAACCTCCCCATGAAGGGCATGAGCAACACTGGACCTCTGATGAAGAAGCATTGTCACTTGATCTGATACTCACAGCCACCAGTTCAGTTGCTGGCATTGTGGGTGCTTTGGTGAGTCACCGGCCACAAATAGGCTACAGCAAGGCCGGGAAGGGGTAGCATGTGTGCTAGCTCACACCAGGCCAAAGTCGCACGTGGGTTTTTCACAGAGAACTCAGATAAGAACTTTAATAGGGCGGTGTACAGAAGAATGCTGATGGCCATGTATACAGATATGCTTGGTGCATTGGCAGGCCACCCAGAGAGCCTGTTATCACTGTCAAGGAGCAGGAAGGATTCCAGCTCCAACTTGGCACAGGCTTCATGCAGAGCTTGGAACCCATCCTTTCCAGTGTGCAAGTAATGGTCAACTCCATGACTACATTCACAGGCCCAACTGTGATGCAGCACCTGGTAGCCCGCAACTGAGCTGCCATTGCAACACAGGCAGAAAACACCCAATTTTGCAGCTGTGCAGTGGAAGCTCACACTAAGTCATGCTTGATGCTTTCAAGCCTAGATGGTGCCATGCAGGTTCAGACTGCTGCCATCATGGCTGTGGATACCAGTATTCAAAGGGGTTTGCGGGGTCTCACAGCAGCCTGGCAATCCATCCTCCAGCAAATTATTAGGGTTATTAGAGTGTCGGCCCAGGGGTGTGGCAGTAGCTCCGTGGTGTATGAACCTGCTGTCCTCTCTCAGGATGACACCATTTTGCTCCCAACACTGCCATTCTGCCAGTGCCCTTGATGTTGCCTATCAGCCAGCCAGCCCATACTTTGCAGGTGGCGCAATCCTAGGCTGGGCCCTCAAGGCCTAGAGTTGCTCGGGAGCATCCTACAAGGCCATCTGCATTTTCCCCCAGTGACAGTCAGCAGCCACTGAGTGGGCTAGCACTCCATAGGAGCACTGGTCAGCCAAAGGCACCCGCAAGACAGGGATTGAGGGAATGCACAAAGGTGAATAGTTGAGTTTTGTATGTATTATAATGTTGTTGGATAAAGTTGGTATGGAATGGCTTTTTTGTTGCTTTTTTTAATTTCAGGATTGTGACACTGTGATGGTCCATAATAAGAAGATGGAAAGGTGAGTGATTGTGGAGCAGCAGTGACATAGAGAAGAGATTTTAGGGGGAGTGGAGTTGGAGCAGCTGCTCATGGACAGCCTATCTGGTGTAAAGGGGTCCTGGATGCCTACTCCCTTCCTCTTCTTCCTCCTCTTCTTCCTCCTCCTTCTGAGGTGCCCTCCATGGCTTGGCGGGAAGGGCTACACTCTCATGAGAGTGAGGTTGTGGATGATGGACCTACATGAATTGGAAGACAAGCTCTGGCAAGTGCTGGAGGTCTCTGCCCCGAGTAGTTCGGGAGGCTGAAACATTGTTTCAGAACATCCATGATGTCCCTGGTGCCAGCATGGTTCTAGCTATAAACACAATGGCAATATGTGGTCAGGTGGCAAAGGGGAGTTATAAGCCAGGTCCGGAACAGGTAGACCTTGTCACCAGGAGCCAGTGGCTGGCTTATCGTGGTGGCTCAAAGATGGCGGGTATGGCTGACTGGCGCAGGATGAAAGCATCATAAATGCTGCTAGGATAGTGAGCATTCACCAACAAGATACTCTGTGCGTGGTTGCACACCAACAGTGCATTCATGCAGTGCTAACCCTTGCAGTTCCGGTACATCTCCCCGTTAATATGTGGAGCCCGCTGTTCCATATACGTGCAGTTGATGGCACCCTGCACCATTTGGAATCCCGCTAGCCTGGCAAAGCCTATGCCTGCTCGTCCTGTTTTTCTCTGGTAAGAACGAAGGGTATAAAGGCCCCCTCCTGGCTTACAAGGCCTCTTGTCATCTCCCTGATGCAATAATGCATGGTTAACTGTGCAACATTGGAAATGTTGCCTGCTCCCATCTGGAAGGATCTGCTATCATAGAAATTCGGACCATTGTGATTTTCACAGCCGCTGACAGCATTGTCCTCACCCTGCTGTGTGAATATAGGTCCAGTTACAGGAAGTGACACTGTCCTGTGATCATCATCCTGGTGAAAGATAGCCCCATCAGTCATTGCTCCTGGGTGTGGTGAAGTGGATGTAGGAGAAGTACTCCCTGAAGACCTAAGCTGGGTAGGGCCTTCTACTGAAAGCCCTCCTCCTCCTTTCTCTGCACACAGCTTCCTCTCTCTGCTGTCTGTGCTCATGTCCCTGTTGTGTTGCAGGCCAAGAGGGACTGCAACTATAGTTCCAGTTATTGAATGCAGGTTTTCTCCGAAAGGGCCTTCCAACTCCTCTAATTTCCTTGTCAAATTCAAATTCTACTCCCTTGTGAAAGATAAGCATATATTCAGATGGGAGTGTGTAATGACTTGATGGAACGGACAGGTTTCAACAAGAAACAGATAAACTTTATTACAGAGAGCTTTTCAGGTGCAACATGCTCAATCAGGACTCTCATCAGGAAGCCCCACCTGTCAGATTGTCTACACTTGGGCTCATTAGTCAGAGCCTCCCAGAAAATCATGTGACCCCTGATTGACAGCAGGAGAGGCTATATCCTCAATTACTACATTTCCTCCCCATTTAGTTTTTTTTACAATTTCTATTTACAGGGAAACATTTGAATATCTGGCAACATTCACATATAAACAACTTCAGGTGATTAAAGATCAAGTTACTGAGGTCCCCTCTTTATACGGCTAGAGCGGCGAAGCTCTACCACTTGAGGTTCCTCAACAGAATCTGGAATTGCAGCACGAGACACATCATTAGAAAGTGGCGGTTCTGGGTTTGACAACTCTACAGAGACATCAGGCATGTCTATTCTAGGTCAATCTGTCACCTCAGGAATTGACGGTTTGATATTAATCACAGGTGGAATAGATGGTTGTTGAAATGTCTCTTTAGCATGAATATGGTCTATGTGCTTATGAACGATTCTATCTTCCACTTGTACTTGGAAAGATAATGGACCAGTCTCTGAGACAATGGTTCCAGGAACCCAACAAGGTTCACTTCCAAAATTTCGCATGAATACCATATCACCTACAATGAATGTGCGAGCTTTGCTGTGTATATCGTGGTTCAATTTTTGATTACTCTGGTTCTGCTCTACCTTCCCCTCTAAATTTGGGAACACCAGGCTTAACCATGTATGTGGGTGGCGTTTCATCAGTAGTTCAGACGATGTTGAACCCACAGTTGAATGTGGCGTTGTACAATAACTGAGAAGAACACAATGAATGCAACAGTTTCTTTACCTTCACAAAGGCTTCTTCCTATTGTGAACTCCACAACTAATGGTGATTCTTTTTTAACAACAAGTGTGATGGTGCTAACACAGTTGATAAGTTAGGCAAGAAGCAGCTATAGTAGTTGATCATACCCAGGAAGGACTTGAGTTCGGTTACATTGGATGGTGAGGGAGCATCTTTTATTGCCTGAACTTTCTCTTCTGCTAGATGCAAACCCACCATGTCCACCCTGTGACCCAGGTAAGTAACTTCTGGCACTTGTACATTATTCCTTCTTTAACCGTATGCCAGCTTCCATGAACTTTCTTAGCACCTCCTCCAGGTTGGCCAAGTGTTCAGTCTTGGTCAACCCCTGTGATCAGAACATCATCTAGGTATACTATCACTTGGGAAAGTCCTTGCAAAAGACTTTCCATTGTTCTCTGGAAGATAGCACATGTAGATGATACTCCAGAGGGTAGGCAAGTGTACTGACATAGACCCTTGTATGTGTTAGTAGTCATGTATTCTTTCAACGTGCTATCCAGCTCTAATTGTTGGTAGGCGTGGCTCATATCCAATTTTGTATAGGACTTGCCTCCAGCCAGCTTTACATAAAAGTCATCTATCTTTGGAATGGGGCACTTATCTAGTCTCATTGACTTATTTACGGTCAATTTATAGTCCCCACAAATACATGTGGTTTGGTCAGGCTTAACTACTGGAACTATGGGCGTTGCCCATTCCGAGAATTGGACAGGTTGGATGATGCCCAGTTTTTCTAACCGGCACAGTTCTGCATCCACCTTCTCATTCAACATATAAGGCACAGGTCTGGCCTTAAAGAAATGTGGTGTTGCCTGAGGATCCACATATATCTTGGTCTACATGCCATTTAACTTCCCTAATTCATCCTGAAAAACCCTAACGTATTTCCTTAGCTGCTCAGGAACTCCTCCTGTTTTCCAGTGACATATGTCAGACCAGTCAAGCTTGATTTTCTGTAACCAGTCTCAGTCCAAAAGGCTAGGTCCTTCTCCTTTCACTATTATCACAGGCAACTGGGCTGTCTGTTGCCTGTAAGGCAATGGTACTGTGGTGATGCCCTTTACCTGAACAGATTCTGCAGTGTATGTCTTTAATTTAGTGGTTGTCTGCTCCAGGTTTATTGGTTGTCTATCTTCATTATGGTATTTGAAATTCTGCTCTCCCACCACTGTAGTTGAGGCTCCTATATCCACCTCCATTATTAGTGGCTTCTCATTAATTTGGATTGTGACAGTGATAGGTTCTGTTCTTACAGCAGTGATGTTGTACAGGGAATAAACGTCAATGTCGGCAGCTTCAGGTTCTGCTGTATTTTTTAATTTAGTCATGTTGGTTTGCTGCTTTATGGGCTGTTTCAACTTTGCCCTGCATTGTCTCACGATGTGACCTTTTTATGGCAGTAATGGTATTCTGCCTCATTGAATTTACAAGTGTCCGGTCCATGGTAACACCCATATCTATGACAACTTAATCGTGAAGTCACCGATGAAGCGATTCTACGAGACCTTTTCATGTTTCTTTCTAACAGCGGACATAGCATCTCACTTCGATGCTGTGGGTCTGGTTTTCTTGTTGGTAGGTTCCCGCCCCACATGAACAGAGCCATATTGTGTGTGCTGCAAAGCCTGCGATTCTCCCGCAGGACTTTCCATGGCGAGGGAGATTTCTAAGGCGCGCTTAAAGTCGATGTCGACCTTTGTGAGTAAACGAGCATATATATGAACATATGAATTAAGAGCAGGAGTAGGCCACTCAGCCCTTAGAGCCTGCTCCGCCATTCAATAAAATCATGGCTGATCTGAATGTAACCTCAACTCCATATTCCTGCCTACTCCGATAACCTTTACTCCGCTTGTTAATCAAGAATCTAGCTAGCTCTGCCTTAAAATATTCAAAGACTCTGCTTCCACCATTTTTTGAGGAAGACAGTTCCAAAGACTCACAACCCTCAGAGGAAAAATTTCTCCTGATCTCTGTCTTAAATGAGCGACCCCTTATTTTAAACAGTGACCCCTAGTTCTAGATTCTCCCACAAGAGGAAACATCCTCTCCACAGCCACCCTGTCAAGACCCCTCAGGACCTTAAAGGTTTCAATTAAGACCATAAGACCATAAGACATAGGAGCAGAAATTAGGCCATTCGGTCCATCGCGTCTGCTCCACCATTCAATCATGGCTGATAAGTTTCTCAACCCCATTCTCCCGCCTTCTCCCCGTAATCTTTGATCCCCTTACTAATCAAGAACCTATCTATCTCAGTCTTAAATACACTCAATGACCTGGCCTCCACAGCCTTCTGTGGCAATGAATTCCATTGATTCACCACTCTCTGGCTAAAGAAGTTTCTCCTCATCTCTGTTCTAAAAGGTCTTTCCTTTACTCTGAGGCTGTGCCCTCAGGTCCTAGTCTCTCCTACAAATGGAAACATCTTCCCCACGTCCACTCTATCTAGGCCTTTCAGTATTCTGTAAGTTTCAATCAGATCCCCCCTCATCCTTCTAAACTCCATCGAGTATAGACCCAGAGTCCTCAAACGTTCCTCATATGTTAAGCCTTTCATTCCTGGGATCGTTCTCATGAACCTCCTCTGGACCCTCTCCAGGGCCAGAACATCCTTCCTGAGATACGGGGCCCAAAATTGCTCACCATATTCTAAATGTGGTCTGACCAGAGCCTTATAAAGCCTCAGCAGCACATCCCTGCTTTTATATTCTAGTCCTCTCAAAATAAATGCCAACATTGCATTTGCCTTCCTAACTACCGACTCAACCTGCAAGTTAACCTTAAGAGAATCCTGGACTAAGACTCCCAAGTCCTTTTGCACTCCAGATTTCTGAATTCTCTCCCCATTTAGAAAATAGTCTATGCCTTTATTCTTCCTACCAAAGTGCATGACCTCACACTTCCCCACTTTGTATTCCATCTGCCACTTCTTTGCCCATTCTCCTAACCTGTCCAAATCCTTCTGCAGCCTCCCCGCCTCCTTAATACTACCTGTCCCTCCACCTATCTTTGTATCATCTGCAAACTTAGCCAGAATGACCTCAGTTCCTTCATCTAGATCATTAATGTATAAAGTGAAAAGTTGTGGTCCCAACACTGACCCCTGCGGAACTCCACTAGTCACCGGCCGCCATCCTGAGAAGGACCCCCTTATCCCCACTCTCTGCCTCCTGCCAGACAGCCAATCTTCTATCCATGCTGGTACCTTGCCTCTAACACCATGGGCTCTTATCTTGCTGAGCAGCCTCCTGTGCGGCACCTTGTCAAAGGCCTTCTGGAAGTCCAAGTAGATAACATCCATTGGCTCTCCTTTGTCTAACCTACTCGTTACCTCCTCAAAGAATTCTAACAGATTTGTCAGGCATGACCTCCTCTTAATGAAACCATGCTGACTTTGCCCTATTTTACCATGCACTTCCAAGTATTCTGAAATCTCATCCTTAATAATAGACTCTAAAATCTTACCAACGACCGAGGTCAGGCTAATCGGCCTGTAATTTCTCATCTTTTGCCTCACTCCCTTAGACCAGAAGACCATAAGACATAGGAGCAGAAATTAGGCCATTCAGCCCATCGAGTCTGCTCCGCCATTCAATCATGGCTGATAAGTTTCTCAACCCCATTCTCCCGCCTTCTCCCTGTAACCTTTGATCCCCTTACCAATCAAGAACCTATCTATCTCAGTCTTAAATACACTCAATGACCTGTGGCAATGAATTCCATAGATTCACCACTCTCTGGCTAAAGAAGTTACTCCTCATCTCTGTTCTAAAAGGTCTTTCCTTTACTCTGAGACTGTGCCCTCGGGTCCTAGTCTCTCCTACTAATGGAAACATCTTCCCCACGTCCACTCTATCCAGCTCTTTCAGTATTCTGTAAGTTTCAATCAGATCCCCCCTCATCCTTCTAAACTCCATCGAGTATAGACCCAGAGTTCTCAAACATTCCTCATATGTTAAGCCTTTCATTCCTGGGATCATTCTCGTGAACCTCCTCTGGACCCTCTCCAGGGCCAGCACATCCTTCATGAGATACGGGGCCCAAAATTGCTCACAATATTCTAAATGTGGTCTGACCAGAGCCTTATAAAGCCTCAGTAGCACATCCCTGCTTTTATATTCTTCTTAAACAGGAGGGTTACATTAGCGATTTTCCAGTCCTCTGGGACCCTCCTTGACTCCAGTGATTCCTGAAAGATCACCACTAATGCCTCCAGTGTCTCTTCAGCTATCTCCTTCAGAACTCTGGGGTGTAATCCATCTGGTCCAGGTGATTTATCCACCTTCAGACCTTTCAGTTTTCCTAGCACCTTCTCCTTGGTAATGGCCACCATACTCACCTCTGCCCCCTGACTCTCTTGAACTTTGGGGATGTTACTCATGTCTTCCACCGTGAAGACTGACGCAAAGTACCTATTCAGTTCCTCTGCTATTTCTTTGTTCCCCACTACTCCTTCTCCAGCATCATTTTCCAGCAGTCCAATATCCACTTTTGCCTCTCTCTTACCCTTTATATATCTAAAAAAACTCTTGCAATCTTCTTTTATATTACTGGCTAGATTATCCTCATATTTCATCTTCTCCCTCCTTATTTCTTTTTTAGTTGTCCTCTGTTGGTCTTTGTAGGCTTCCCAATCCCCTGGTTTCCCACTGCTCTTCGCTGCATTGTATGCTTTCTCTTTAGCTTTTATGCTATCCCTGACTTCCCTTATCAGCCATGGTTGCCTCGTCCTCCCTTTAGTATGCTTCTTCTTCCTAGGGATGAATTTTTGCTGTGTCTCCCAAATTACTCCCAGAAACTCCTGCCATTGCTGTTCCACTGTCTTTCCTGCTAGGCTCATCTCCCAGTCAATTCTGGCCAGCTCCTCCCTCATGCCTCTGTAGTTGCCTTTATTCAACTGTAATACCATTACATCCATTTCCAGCTTTTTTCTCTCAAATTGCAGGGTAAATTCTATCATATTATGGTCACTTCCTCCTAAGGGTTCCTTCACCTTAAGCTCCCTTGTCAAATCTGCCTCATTACACATCACTAAATCTAGAATTGCCTGTTCCCTAGTGGGCTCCACCACAAGCTGCTCCAAAAAGCCATCTCGTAGACATTCCACAAATTCCTTTTCTTGGGATCCACGACCAACCTGATTTTCCCAGTCTACCTGCATATTGAAATCCCCCATGATCACTGTAACCTTGCCTTTCTTATATGCCTTTTCTATCTCCTGGTGTATCTTTTGCCCCACATCCTGACTACTGTTCGGAGGCCTGTACATAACTCCCATTATGGTTTTTTTACCTTTGCGGTTCCTCAACTCTACCCACACAGATTCTACATCATTTGACCCTACGTCATTTCTTGCTATCAATTTAATTTCATTTCTTACTAACAAAGCAACCCCACCCCCTCTGCCAACCTGCCTATCTTTTCGATAGGATGTGTATCCTTGGATATTTAGCTCCCAGTCCTGATCCCCTTGCAGCCATGTCTCCGTGATGCCCACCACATCATACCTGCCAATTTCAATCTGCACCACAAGCTCATTTACCTTATTTCGTATACTGCGTGCATTCAGATACAACACATTCAGTCCTTTATTTCCCGTCCCCTTTCTCAATGTCGTCCCTTTATCTGATGTGCTTGAAGTTAGATTCCTAGCCCTTTCCAAACACTCTGTCCTATTTTGTGTTCTGGGGACTTTAATAGCCTCTCCTGGGCTCTCCTTTCTCTTCAGTTTTTTCGTAATTTTCCATGAAGTTGAATCCATCCCCCCACACGCTAACCTGCTGCTTTATTTCCCATTAGTCATACTTCTTGGAGTTTTACCCTTCCCTCCACCCCCCCCTCCACTTGCTAGTTTAAAGTCCTGTTGACCACCCTATTTACCCTTTCCGCTAGAACATTGGTCCCAGATTGGTTCAGGTGGAGACCGTCCCAACGGCACAGATCCCTCCTGTTCCAATACTGATGCCAGTGCCCCACGAAATGGAACCCCTCTTTCCCGCACCACTCCTTTAGCCACGTGTTTACTTCCCTTATTCTCACATCCCTATGCCAATTTACATGTGGCTCGGGTAGTAATCTGGAGATTATAACCCTTTAGGACCTGTTCTTTAACTTAGTTCTTAGTTCCTGATAATCCCCAAACAAGTCCTCTTTCCTAATCCTACCTATGTTATTTGTCCCGACATGGACCACAACAACTGGATCCTCCCCCTCCCTCTCCAATATCCTTTCAAGCCGGTCAGAGATGTCCCTCACCCTGGCACCGGGCAGGCAACATACCATGCGGGACTCTCAATCCTGCTTACAAAGGATGCTATCAATTCCCCTAATTATAGAATCCCCTACAACTACCACTTGTCTTTTTGCTCCCCCCTCTTGAATGGCCTCCTGTGCCACAGTGCTGTGGTCAGTTGGCTCATCCTCCCTACAGCCCTGTTCCTCATCCACACAGGGAGCAAGTACCTCATACCTATTGGACAAGGTCAAGAGCTGAGGCTCCTTTGATCCTGAACACAGGATCCCTCTACCTGCCTCACTTGCAGTCACACCCTGATGACCCTGACCACTGACCGAATTTGAGGTACTTAATCTACTGGGTGTGACTGCGTCCTGAAACAAAGCATCCAGGTAACTCTCCCCCTCCCGGATGTGCCGCAGCGTCTGGAGCTCGGACTCCAGCTCATCAATTCTGAGCTGGAATTCCTCCAGCACCCAACACTTGCTGCAGATGTGGTCACTGCGGCTCGTAATGGGATCTGGCAGCTCCTACATCATACAGCTAGAGCACATCACCTGCCCAGCCATCTCGACTTAGTTAATTAATTTATTAATTAGCTTTGCAGTGTTTTTTTTTCAAATTTGGTGCAGCTTTCCTACCAACCAATCAGGTCACAGCTTTCCTGTGATGTTACTTTTTCAGTTAAGTCACCTCTTACTCTTCTAAATTCCAGTGGATACAAGCCTAACCTGTCCAGCCTTTCCTGATCAGACAACCCGCCCATTCCTGGTATTAGTCTAGTAAACTTCTTAACTGCTTCTAACACATTTACATCTTTCTTTAAATAAGGAGACCAGTATTTCACACAAAACTCCAGATGTGGTCTCACCAATGCCCTGTACAACTGAAGCATAACCTCCCTACTTTTGTAATCAATTCCCCTCACAATAAATGATAACATTCTATTAGTTTTCCTAATTACCTGCTGAACCTCCATACTAACCTTTAGTGATTCATGCACTAGGACACTCAGATCCCTCTGAATCTCAGAGCTCTGCAATCTCTCACCATTTAGATAATAATCTTTTTTATTCTTCCTGCCAAAATGAACGATTTCACATTTTCCCACATTATACTCCATTTGCCAGATCTTTGCCCACTCATCTAACCTATCTATGTCACTTTGTAGCCTCCTTACATCCTCTTCACAATTTACTTTCCTACCTATATTTGTGTTGTCAGCAAATTTAGCAACTATTCCTTCCGTCCCTTCATCCAAGTCATTTATATAAAGTGTAAAAAGTTGAGACCCTAGCACTGATCCCTGTGGTATACCAGTCATCACATCCTGCCAACCAGAAAAAGACCCATTTATGCCAACTCTCTGCTTTCTGCTAGCTAGCCAATCTTCTATCCACGCCAAAATGTTACCCCCTGCACCCTGATATTTTATTTTCTGCGATAACTTTTGATCTGGCACTTTATCAAATGCCTTCTGGAAATCTAAGTACAGTATGTCCACTGGTTCCCCTTTATTCACAGCACATGTGACTCCTTTTGTATTCCACCAAATCTATAATCTCATAGCCCAACTGTAGTAATTATGGTTTTGTTAGATGTTGGACTGCACCTTTAAGAATAGTCCTGTGATGTAAGATCACATGATCTGTGTTAACAGCACGGGCTACCTCCACAGTTAGTGTAGAGATAGAGATAGAGTTCAAAGCACACGTGTAGTTGCTGTTGGCTGTATTGTAAATAAACTAATGTTTCCACTTGGAAAGTCGTCTGCAGATTAACTCTATGACAAATAGGTGACAAGGCCATACTACAACAAACTGGCAATGAGGATAAATCAGGATAAATCAAGATAAATCGGAATTGGTACTGTACCTCATCCAGCAACTGTGAATGTCAATGTCCGTTTAAAATAACAGAGGATATACTTACCCAAAATGCCACAGTTTGGTAGAATCGTTCCTGTTGAGCCAGCCACAGATGACTGGTCTCAGTATATAGAATGCCTCGCGTTCTTCTTTTAAGCGAACAAAATCACGGGGGAAGAGAAGAGCCACTTGTGGGAGCAAAACCTACAGTTTGATTCAAAGTTTGATGGCACACAGTGCCTCAGGTTCAAAGAATTTTGGAGAATTGGTGGACCTCGTGGTCGACATTTTCAACCCAAGCCCTCAGTCACAATGTAGATGTCCTGGTTCAATTCGTGAAATAGAGCCCCGGGTAAGACAATGGCTACATGGCGAATTTGAAGCAACTAATGGAACATTGCATTTTCGGTGAGATTCTGAACGACATGCTCAGAGATTGTTTAGTAAGTGGTGTAAAAGAAGACACTATTCAGAGATTACTGGCTGAAGTGAATCTGGATTTTAAGAAGGTGTTAGAAATAGCGCTGGCCATGGAAAGAGCTGTAAGAGATTCACAAGCAATAGAAGGGGTGCAAAATGGTGCCATACTCCAACTCTGGTGGGAACAGTTAGCCGAAAGTGGCACGAAAAAGCGAGACTCCACCGCAAAGCGGGAAACAGCCCCCGCTAACCAAAAAATAAGAAGAAATAATTTAGTAGCTAAATCAAAGAACAACTTCAATCGATGTGGCAACAATCTGTCTTTTAGCAATTGGAAAATTGGAAATTAGCAAAGTAGAATGTTACTTTTGTCACAGAAGTGGACATATAATGAGACAATGCAAAGAGAGATTTAAACAGGCTTGCAAACTACAGGAGAAGCCCAGTGAAACCTAGTGTAGAAGATCCTGGAACAACAAACTCTGACATCTATTCATTGTTTAACATGAAAGTTGGGAGCCAAGTAAATGGTAAACCAGTAAAAATGAAAGTAGACATGGGAGCTTCCACTACTGTAACTGGAGAACACACTTTCAGATATTTGAATAATGGTGAACATCAATTAAATTTAGAACAAACATCTGCCAAGCTGAAAACGTACACAGATGAAGAAATCCAAGTAAAAATTATTTGCCATTATAGAAACCAATTGGCTCAGCTACAAATGATGGTATTGAGAGGCAGAGGACCAAGCCTTATTGGGCAAAACTGGTTAAGGGAAATCAGACTTGATTGGCAAGTGAGATTTCAAAAGGAAGCTGGAAGAGTTCATGTCTTGAAAAAGGAACAAGGCAAAGTGTGGCAGAAAGAGCCTAGAGAGTTCAAGGACTGCAACAGGATGAAAAAGGAGTGTGTAAGGACTCAACAACCTGAAGAAATGCAGTCTATCTCAAACAAAAACATGGAAGAACAGCAGAAGAAACTCAAGGAAACCCTGCTGAATAACAAAGTTCAAGACGAAGTGAGTAACCTTCACAAGGAAAAGGAAAACTTGTTGAAAGACGTTCACACACTACAAGATTCCCTCAGGTCAAAGTTTGTGCCTCTGGAACAGTACAAAGAGAAACAGAAAGAATTCAGCACCTCTTTGAACAAACAGAAGAACCAGTTGGCAGAGAAGTCACATCAATGTTCAAGTTTTCAGGAGGCAGCCAACAAATACAAAAAAGGAACAGAAGAGCTGAAGAATCAGCTAAATGAAGTCAAAGATGCTTTGAAAACTAAAATTGGAGAGCTTTCTTAGAAGGAGCAGATAATGAAGTTTTGGGAGACTCAGCTACTGAACTAAGACAGGTTAAGATTTCACCTGAGAGAAGTCTGACCAACAGTGAAGTCAAAATGAAGGGCGAGACTAAACTCTGGGGTAGAAAGAAGAAGACAAAAAGGGAGAAGTTTCTGAAAAGACAGTAAAATGGAGGCTGGTAGCACCTATAAACACTCGAAGAAGGCAATAAACAAATTATCGAACTGTGCCTACTTTGATATGATTCCAGTCCCGCACAATGGTTTGTTGGATGATGAGGCTGATGATAAAATCAAAGAGGTACAAGTTACTTTCAAGTCCTTATCCGGAAAGAATTCTAGATGCTGTGGACAAATATGAAGACATTAACAGGTGATTCGTTGGAGACCGCCTAACACGGCAACAGGAGCAACACCTGCAGAACTGTTGATGAGACGCCGCCTTAGGACAAGACTGAGCCTAATATTTCCAAATTTGGAGGGGAAAGTGGAGAAGAGTCAAGGAAACCAAAAAGCTACACAGGACTTACATAGTTGTGAGAGACAAGTTACTGTTGGAGAAGCAATATACGTGAAGAATTTCGATGGAGAACTGAAGTGGTTACCGGATAAAGTAAGTTCAGTGACTGGACCATTATCATACCACGTGGAAGTGGAAGGCCAGATCACCCATAAGCATGTGGACAATTTCAGAAAAAGAGAGATATCACAACAGGATATGGTCCACCTGTAACCATTACTGAACCAGTGTTTCCTGTTGAAGACACTCAACGAAGGACTGACATGTCCGATGTCTCTATCAGAGTGGCAGACATTGAACTGCAAGTGCCCACCGAGGCACCTGATGTTCATGCAGTTCCAGAGAATGTGGTTCCTGAAAAAGAATCTGAAGTCATGGAGCTGCGATGTTCCACAGGAATCAGGAAACCACCTGAAAGACCAAACTTGTAAATTTCATGACCTGTGTAAATATTATAATGTCATGAGATAAATATACTTGTAAATACAATATGTACAGCAAAGTTAAAGGGGGGAGGAATGTAGCAATGATGGTTTTGTTAAATGCTGGACTGTACCTTTAAGAAAGGTCCTGTGATGTAAAATCACATGGGCCTGAATTTTCCCGTCGGTGATTTGGGGGCGGGGCCCGCTCGCCAATGGGGAAATGACATGGGATGACATCGGGAGGAACCCCCGACATCATCCCGGTCCCTTTAAATTTTTAGGAGGCCAGCGGACAGCGAAATCAGCTGTCCGCCCGCCGACCTGTCAATGGCCAATTGAGGCCATTGACAGAGTAATTAAGATAATTAAAGACCTGCCCACCCAAGCTTAAGGTTGGCGGGCAGGCCAGGAGCCCCAGCGGTCTTCTGATAACACATGAAACCTCGTCCACTGGTGGGATGAGGTTTCATGTCTGTTTTTAAAAACTTTAATACATTTTATGTGATATTTATTAACATGTCCAATCTCGTGTGACATTGTCACATGAGGGGGACATGTTAATAATTTTTTAATTTTTCTATTTTTAAAGTTTTTTAAACATTCAGCGCTCTCCCTGAGTCAGCACTTTGTCTCAGGGAGCAGTGAGCTCTTTGACAGATGGGGAATCCCTCCCCCCCTGCACAGGAAGCGCATAGCTCTTCCTGTCGGGCAGGCCACTGGGCGGGCCTTAATTGGCCTGCTTACTCAAAATGGCAGCGGGCCCCGTTTCGGTGTAGAGATAGAGAAGGAGTTGAAAGCACACGTGTAGTTGTTGCTGGCTATAATGTAAATAAACCTAATGTTTCCACTTAGAAAGTTGTCTACGCATCAACTCTATTACAATAGGTGACAAGGCCACACCACAACACCAGCATATCCCTTCTCTTCCATCAAGCCATGAGATCAACATTAATAAACAGCGGAAGCAGCTTGCTATAGACAAAGCTAGGGGATCCCACAACAAACCGATCAGATCTAAGCTCCACAGTCCTGCCACATCCAGTCATGATTGGTGGTGGACAATTAGGCAACTAACGAGGGGAGGGGGGTCCACGAACATCCCCATCCTCAATGATGGGGGTGCCCAGCACAAGAGTGCAGAATACAAGTCTGAAACATTGGCAACCATCTTCAACCAGAGGTGCCAAGTGGCTCATCCATCTCGGCATCCTCCTGAGGTCCCTACCATCACAGAAACCAGTCTTCAACCAATTTTGATTCACTCCTTTTTTTAAAGGAATGACTGAGCTCACTAGATACTGCGAAGGCTATGGGTCCCAACAATATCCCAGCTTTAGTGCTGAAGACTTATGCTTCAGAAGTACCCATCTCTCTAGCCAAGCCATTCCAATACAGCTACAACACTGGCATCTACCTGACAATGTGGAAAATTCCCCAGGTATGCCCGGTCCACAAAAAGCAGGTCAAATGCAATCTGTCCAATTATTGCCTGCTCTCAATCATCAGCAAAGAGATGGAGGGGTTGCTGAAGTGCTATCGAGCAGCACTTACTCTTCAATAAATTGAGCATTGGTGAACAGGCTGAGTTTTCCAAGGATCACTGCTCCAGATCCCATTACAACCTTGGCCCAAATATGGAAACAGAGCTGAGTTCCACAGGCGAGGTGAGAGTGACTGCCCTTGACATCAAGGCAGCATTTGACTGAGTGTGGCATCAAGCAGCCATCAACATTCTGGGGATCACCATTGACCAGAAACTTAATGGACCAGCCATGTAAATATTGTAGTTCCAAGAGCCAGTCAGAAAAAGAAAAATCAACACATACACCATTGTTATATCAAAGCAAAATACTGCGTATGCTGGAAATATGAAATAAAAACAGAAAATGCTGGAAAAATTCAGCAAGTCTGACAGCATCTGTGGAGCGAGAGACAGAGTTCATGTTTCGAGTCTGCACAACTCTTCTTCAGCCTCTTCTTCATACTCCATTGTAATAGCTAAAGAGGAGGTTGGAAAATACATTGATGTCTTGGTAGACTTGACACTAAAAATGTCCAACAAATGCTGAGTAGCAGTCAATAAAGCCAAACTATGAGTCAAAACAGTTGAAAGAAGTCAGAGGAAGTCATGATCAAATGGTGTTCAGTTCTGGTATTTAAGACACATGGGGCAGAATTTTACGTCCCACGTGCGGGCGTGTGCCCGACCCGATCGGGCGTAAAATAGCGCGCAATGATGTCGGACGAGTGTCCTGATGTCATTGCACACTCACGCAATACTTTGGTCAGTGGGCGCGCATGAGAGTCGGCAGTGTGCCCGCCGACAATTAAGAGGCCTATTAAAGCCATTAATGCTTCAACTAATGTGGATTTTTCACTGCTCATCGAACATTATGGTTGGTGGGCAGGCGAATCAGCCAGATGGCCTTTGCATGTTTGAGGAAACTTCATAAACCGGCGATGAGGTTTACAATATTAATTTTTTTTTAAATAAAAATGTTTGGGCAGAATTTTTATTATCTATATGTCAGGTGAGTGAGTCCTATGCAGGGACATTTTTTTCAGAATTTCATAATTTTTATCTTTAGATTTAAAATTCTTCACCTCCGAGGCAGCTCTCTGCCTTCAGGGAGCTTTCATTGTGCGCTCCCCCATGCCCAAACTGATGTCAGCACTCGCCCTCCTCCCGCCCCCACCCAGGTAGTGCTGAGCCTTTCAGCATGCCTTTCACACTGGCTGGCTGTTATTTGGCCAGCCAGCGTGAAACCACGGTCAGGGCCCAATCATGGGCGGCGGGCTGTTTCCCGGCCGCTCCTGGGCACACCCACCGCATCTGCCCAACAACCCAAATATCCTGCCCATGGGTCCAGATCTTTCACTCTCCAGATCATCGGAGCCCAGATGTATGACCCAAGATGCACGTCCGGACCTCATGGAAGTCCTGACATGCTGACCTCCATGGGAATTAACTGGGAAGTTTGAACTTCTGACAAGAAATTCACCTTCTGCCGGGGACCTCTGCAAAAGTCTCCAACTCTGAGTTAGAGCCGAAGGTCTCGGACAGTTCTGACGTACTTACCTGGATAGTTACCCAGGAAATGTTGGACAGAAAGATCCAAGTCTAACTCCTGTGTAGCTACAGAAGTGATCTTCCAATGACACACACTGACACGCTGACTCCTCCCTGACCCCTGACTAGCCCACGGACACCCCAAATACCCTGATATCCAACCCAGCCCAACCATCCCGCCTGACCCAACTATCCCCCTGACCAACCCTGACCTGACCCAGCTACCCATTCCCACCACGCTAATCCCTGATCACCCTCACAACCGCACCCTCTAATCTCCCAACTAGACCTGACTACCCCCACCACCCAACAACCCACCTAACCTGACCTGACTAGCCCCCAATCTGACTACTCCTCCCAACCCAACCATTCTGACCACCTACCCACCCACCTATCTACCCACCTACCACCCTAACCACTTACCTCACCCACCCTACCTACTTACTTCACCCAAGCTACCACCCTACCCATTCACCCATTCACCCACTAACTCATTCACCCATTCACTAACATTCACACTGGACATTTAAACTTGCCTTAGGACAGCTAGTGCTGTACTATCCAGCCAGTCACCACCCACCAACACCCCATCGCAACCCCAAACGCTAATACTGTGATAGAGCTCTCCAACGAACTGTACACTCCACATTTCTAGAGAAGATGGGCTCGGAAGACACAGCCAGAAATGTGGAGCTGCATCAGGGCATAAAAAAGTACGGTCAGAGCAGCAACCCGACGGTGTTTGTCGCTTTGCAGAAGATCCGGGCCAAGGGAGATATTCAAACACTGAGGGTTAGGGGACAGGGGATGTGATGTTTACTTTGATCCAGTGTGAGTGACTAACTGGACTTTTGAGCTATTAGGGAATCAGTGGCATCCCGAGCAACATTACAATCAGTTGGTTTGATGTTGGGGCTGCCTTTTCATTTTCCTCCTCCATCTCTCCATTGGATCCTTCATCAGATGAAGCCTGTATGGTGACTTTCACAGCCATTGATAATGGGTGACCACCTGGACTAATAGTTCTTCTAACTAACTCTTCTTCTAGGAGACTGCAGATGTCTGAAACCATCTGAGCCTTCAGAAGCACTGCTTTTCCAAGAGGTCAATGAAGCTGAGCCTCTATCTGTACACTCTATTGGGTGGGTGGAGTCTGTTATGAACTCTACCCCCCACCCCGCCCCCCCAACCCGACTCTGTAGTCCACATGCAGCTCCCTCCACAGCGCACCCTCACTGCTCTGGATATTGATTGTCTTCCTCATTTAAGGTCCGAAGCAGAAGCAGTCATCATGTCAACCATCCTGATGGTTCTCAGTGTCCTCCAAACTGTCCAATAAGCCTTTCACCTAACTGTTTTCTAGGAGGGACTGAGCAAGCAGCTGTGATCATTGAACCTTTATTCACGTTGCACAGATGCCAGGCAGATGAAATTTAACACAGAGGAAATTTTGGTAGAGACAATGTAAGCTAAATGATGCAATTTTAAAGAGGGTGCAGGAGCAGAGAGGCCTGGGAATGTACGTACCCAAGTCTTTGAAGATGGCTGGGCAGATTGAGAAGGCTGTTGAAAAAACACACACAATCTCTATAAATAGAGGTGCAGAGTATAAAAATAAATAAACCTCTAATAGACACTGATTAGACTTCAGCGGGGTTATTGTGCCCAATTCTCACCCCACACTTTATGATGGATGTCAAGGCTTTAGAGAGGGTGCAGAAGAAACTTACTAGAATGGCACCAAAGATCAGGGAATTCAGTTATGTGGAAATACTGAAGAAGCTGGGGTTGTTCCCCTTAGAGTAGAGAAAGCTTGGGGGGATTTGACAGAGGTGTTCAAAATGATTTTGATCACATAAATGGCAGGTCTTGTGGTGCAGTGGGTAGTGTCCTTATCTTTGAGCCCGAAGCTTTGGATTCAAATCTGACCCCAGAATTTGATGGCCATGGAAGGTACATGTGGCCAAACAGGTTAATTATCAAACTTTAAATCCTTCCAACATGCTGATGGCAGGCAGCAAGAGCGGGAGAGTTTCCTGGTCAGCTAGAACCCTGCAGTAACTGTAGTTCAACAACCTCCCCATGGTTAAAACACACCACCTGCAAGCTCTTGCCCCAGGCTGTATTCTGTGTCAAGTGTCCGCCGTGCTTCAAAGGAATGCCAGAAAGAAATAAAGTAAATATGGATAAACTGTTTCCAGTGGCAGAGGGATTGATAACCAGAGAACCCAGATTTAAGGTGATTGGCAAAAGAACCAGAAGTAACATTAGGCAAATAATTTTGTGATCTGGAATACATTGAAAGAGTGGTAGAAGCACATTCAATAGCATCCTTCAAAAGAGAATTGGGTAAACACTTGAAGAGGAAAGAAATTGCAGGGTTTTAAGAGAGGGAGGGTCTGGTGGAGCGGAACTAATTAGATGGCTCTTCCATAGAGCAGGCACAGACATGCAGGATTGACTGAATTACCTCCCTCTGTTTCATCATTCTCTGGAACCCATGTAGGAGGTGTTACTTTCAAATTGTGGCCAAAATCTCATCAAAGATGTAAATATTATCATGATATACTCTGCCTGAGCAGAAACGCTGCAATTATATCCTCTTAGTCTCTGTGACAGTGTTTATACATACCAGCTGTTTCTGATTTAGTTGCATATTCTGTCATTAGCAGCAACTGAATTGCTGATGGCTGGATAATATAAATATTTATAAAGTCCACCAAGAGTCTTCAGATATAATCCTGCAATAAACACAGATCTGACTATAAAATGCCCAATTTAAAATAAGTCCATATGATTTTAACACTGAACATATGACAGCCTATTTCCAAACCATAGTCTTCAGAGGACAATTAACCATCTAATTATTTTTTAAATCATTCAATCCGATCAGGTTTATTAATTTAGTCAATTCAAAGCGTGCAAATTACTTTTCCAAATAGTGTTAAAATACAAAAACTCAATCTTCATTTAAAACACGTGTCTCCACAGTCCTTCAAACTAAGGACAGGCTTTGAGCTTTCTTGTTCATAACATGTACTTAACAATAATTACAGGCTTTAAGGGTGGGGATGTTTTTTGTATTTGAGGAAAATAACTAAGTTCTGGATAGTTTCAAATTTAAAAGTCACTTAGTGGGAAATTTAAACACCCTGGGGGAGATTTTCTATGGGCATTAGGTACAAACAAGAGTTTACAAAATGGGGTCGAGATTTCTGAATTTGTTGTCTTACCGTCATGTCTATCACAGCATGCCAGTAAAACTATTCTCGCGATGGGACCAGTACTGACAGTCTTTCAGACTCTAGGGCAGCAGGATCCGATTAAGTTTACAGAGACTGCTGCAGATCCTCAGGAGAATATCAAGACTTGAAGAGATTCCAATGCAGTAAAAAAAAAGAAAATTGCTAAAGTCTGACTTTTTTTTAAAAAGGTGTTTATAATTTGGCTACTCCCAATCCACTAAAGAAATCATCTCCGTGTACTACTAACACGTAAATTATACGAGTAATGTGAAACAGATTATCCCAAAATGTTACTATGTAGGATAACAAGCCATATTACAAAATTGTGAATCAGTTATTAACCATGTGCAATGTTTTTCAACTTGCCAAGGAGGATGTGGCAGTTGGAACAGCTTCCATGAGGTAATAAAAAACTAACTGCTAAAAATTAGTAAGGAAAAAGACATTGAGGATGGTTAAAGCTCAGATAATTGAGAAAACTGGTTTGTTAAAAACAAACTGAGGAAACAAAATAAGGAGAAACGAGGGGGGAAATGCACAATTTACAGACATGGAAAGCCAACAGGTTAGCCCTGGGCACGAACGAAAAGATTTGAAGATTGTTTGAATAGTAGACCCATGTATGGGAGCTTGAAACAACAGATCACATACATTATTGTGTGATGTAAGAGAGAACTTAGATTAGCAATATATTAATTGTCTGGAAGTACAATATAGTTAAAGGCCAATAACTGAAATAAGAAAATTTACTGTCCTTACTCCCACTGTCACCGAGTTATATTAAAACCCATAAGAGTCGTCAGTTGGCCAGTTTAGGAATTGACAGTGTTTTAGTCATATAGGCTCAGCACTGAACTAAAATACACATCACTGTTTCACCCATTTCAGACATTGGGTGGAATCGTCCCAGATTTGCACGAAGTGCAGTAGTGGGCAGGGAAAATGGTGTTTTACCCGCTGGCCGCAATGGCGGCTTCTCACGCTGTATCGTCCCAAACCCACAGCATTAATTATGCATTCCTGGGACATACGCCGCTTCCATGACGGGCGGGTTCTAATTCGCCCACCATGTCATCACCTCATCGCTTCATCACGCCGGGTGCCACATTTAAAGTCCAGTTACACACACACCTCTCAGTACTTCCAGCCCAGGACTGCTGCATGGAAGACAGGATGGCCCCAAAAGGCAAAAAGACTGCAGCGCCCCCCCCATATCAGTGACACATTCCTTGAGCACTTTTTGGATGTCGTGGAGGCCCGCCGTGATGTTCTCTACTCCACTCTGGCCACAGGATGGGCATCTGCATCGCCAATCCAGCGTGGGAGGCAGTGGTCAGCGCCAATGCCCTGCAGAAGAGGACAGCCACCCAGTGCCAATACAGGATGAATGGTTGCATCCGTTCTGCCAGGGGCCACAGTCTCAGGATACGGGGCAGGCCATTTAGGACTGAGATGAGGAAAAATTTCTTCACTCAGAGGATGGTCAACCTGTGGAATTCTCTATCACACAAGGCTGTGGAGACTGGGTAACTGAGTATATTCGAGAAATAACTTGATAATTTTTTGGCTATCAGGGGCATCAAGGGGTATGGAGAGAATGCGAGAATATGGCATTGAAATAGAGGATGAGGCATGATTATATTGAATGGCGGAGGAGGCTCGGAGGGCCAAGTGACCTACTCCTGCTCCTAGTTTCTATGTAATTCATTCTTCTCATCACTCTCAACTCACACACTCACAAACCCATCACATGTCCACAGGGATCTCACACCTCAAGGGACAACACCACTAACTCTCACACACACCCTCATCTCCATCAGGCTCATATCCTCTCAAGCTCATGTCTTCATCCCGTCCATGTCTCCGCTCACCACACAAACATTCCACACAGTGCCATGTGTCCTGCTCACACTCTCTCCATCTGTTTCCATGCAGGAGAAGCCTGTTCACATCAGCAGGGAGTGGTCCCAGACCAGTGGTGGAGTGGCCCACATTAGGCCCCTCGCTCACTTTGAGGAGCGTGTCATCACGCCGACCGGTGAGGACATGCACCGTGCCTGCGGCGATGGTGAGGTTGGCAGCGAACACCCTCATTAGGATCGTGAACCACATCATCCCTTTCTCAATGCAAATGTGAGTGCTCACTCTCCTACTTTTGACTCTGCTGCCATGCACTAATTATCTCTACTTTGGTTCACAGGGAGCTCTGCAAAGCTACCGACATCCTCAGCTAGCCAGTCCCTCAGCTCTATCCAGGTCCTCACCTCCAGCCAAGAGGACACCTCCTCAGTTGACGAACTGGAAATAAGCAGCCTGGAAGACCCGTCACAGCGCTTACCCACACCCTGTACCAGCATAGAGACACAAAACTCGGTGGGACCTAGATCTAGAGCAGGTACAGATTCGCAATCTGGTGGTCACCACATGGACACATATCTGCAGCAGGATAAGGTTCTGGCCAAACTCCTCAGCACTCGGAGGACTGCTGGGGAAGAGGCATCTGTGAGGTCCGCATCAGATGACAAGCCTCTGAATTTGGTCTTCCAGTTCATCCTGGAGTGTCAGCAGAAGGTGTGGGAACATCACATAGAGCTGTTGGAAGCCCTCAATAGAGTGGCATGTGAGTCGGAGTGTGTCTGTCTGCTCTCTGATAAAGTGGTGCCCACATGTGCATGTATGGAGGTCTCCATGGGGAGAATGGCAGACTCTATGGAGACCCTGGACTAGCAGAACACGGAGGTGTGTGTAGACCTGCACTCCATTGCGGGACCCATGGGTGAGTTCCTGCAGTAGCAACGCGAGAGGGAAATGAGGCACCCCAACATCCCTCCAGGTGTTCCTTCCCCTCAAGGAGTCAGGCTGGGCCCCCTGGCACCAGGAGGGAGGAGGTGTGGCAGCTGGACACACTGGGTCATCCACTCAGGAATCTCAGAGGCTGTCCACTTCCTCTCAGTCCCCTTTGCCTGTGATTCCCTCAACTTCGTCCTCTGTCACCACAGAGGGAGCAGCTGGCCAACGAGTGATTCTGGAGGGAGAAGTGTGTGTGTGGCAGGGCCTTTTGGAGCCTCGTTCAAGCACTCTCCCACGCAGTGGATCCTTCACGTATCACACTCACCCCAATGTCCTGAGCATTTTGAATGCTGCCTGTTGGAGTTTGTTTTCAGTTGCCCATCTGAGTTGACCAGCATCTCTGCCCACCCAATGATCACACTTCCATGCAGCACCTGATCTCGCCCACCACAACTATCTTTTCACTTTCGATTTAGACAGCATGGTCTTGATTCAATTTTTCACGCGCTCCCCCGTCTTTTCCCCTCTCCCAGTCACCCACCCATGTCCTTTCCCCCATCACTTAACCACCCCCCGAGCATCACCTTCCTCCTCCCCTCTGTGACCTACCAGCCACAACCCTTTTCCTTTGGGGATCTCCAGGTGAACTTGTACTTTCCCTTCTTTCCCAAAAATCCCACCCTCATCCACATTCATTTCCCCGACCTTCTTCTTCACACCCCCAGGGTCTGTGTCTGCCTCCAGGTCCCCACCAACCATCCTCGCCATCCCTTCTACCACTACAGTTGAACCCTCACCCTCCCACCCTACCACCTCACTCTGCCCTCAGTCATTCTCACCAATCCTTTGTTCCATGCCCAACCTCAGTTCGCTCTCTAGAGGGCAGTCCTGTACTCATCAGAACCCTCCCTTGCACGTTCATCTGGGGATCCCTGCCCCCTCCATATGTCCTTCCCTCCTTGGAACCCCTCCTTGCCCCTCAGTCTCCACCCCCGCTTAGTCCTATCCCTGACTCCTTCAGGCACCCTTACTTCCACCACCACCCTTAGTCCTTCCCCCCACCCCACTCTCTCCTCCAGCCTTACTTCTTCCTCCAGCCCTATTCCTTCCCCTCTCTGCACTCCATCTCCCCCTCCGAACTCCTTACCTTACACCTTCCGTCTCCCCTTACATCTACCTGCCCAGTTGCTGTCTTCCCCTGTTACCCCTTCCTCCCTCGTACTCCATTCCCCCTTCCAATCTCCCCCCGACAATTCAGTCACCCCCCTCTCAAAACCTCACCCCATCCAGAAATGTCTTCCTCTCCCAGTCAATTCTAGACCTTCCTCTCCCAAAAGCACCTGGACCTTTCTCTCCACCCTCTCGACAATTATCTGTTGTGAGCAGACCCTCAACGGCGACTTTCCAACTCTCACATGCTGCTTTGCAGCAGAGCCATGTCCATGAGAATCCACCCAGCATGCCATGGACGTTCCTCAAGGATCCCGTTGCTGTCGGGATCACCATCTTCTGCTCCTCGGATGCCTGCGATGTGAGCAAGGTACTGGCGGTAAGCCCAGACTTCCGCATGTCACACTTGTCAAGATGTGTTCTGCACCAGAGTGCAATCATGCCGACGTGGACAGACAATCCAGAGAGGTGGGGGTTGGGGGTGGGGTGTGATGATTCATGGCAGGCTGGGCTAATAATGACATGCAGATGTATTACAATGAGGTTCCCGATGTCCTATGATGGGGAACGCAGCCCGTCATCGACGGACTGAGCGGACGATCGCAAACTGGTTTCACAATGGCGTGAAACCAATTTCTGGCCTTCTCACCATATTGTCTGCTCACGCCGCCAAGCATGCCCGGCGCTAGTGGACATGGAAAATTCTGCCCGTTGTCAATGCTTCTCTCATTAGTGTAAGCATGATATAAATAATGATATTTATAAAATTAGACCTAGAATAGACATAAAAAGAATGCAGCTGAAGCTGATTTATTAAGGATTAAATTATGCAGCATGCTGTGAACTCATATGAAGCTGGGACTGTTGCATTTTTTTTGGATTTATTCTGGTTCCTTTTCCTGGGTTTAGTAGGTGACCACTCCTCCAGGTGAGATCTCACACTGTAACCTCAGAATGTGCCTTTTCCTGTTCAGTCTGGGTACCTTTATAGGAAACCTAAGGATCAAACAGAAAAACTTCAATACTTTAATTCTGTTACTGGTTTTCTTGCTTATCATGCGATCTCACTGGACTTTGGAAAGTGGCAGAATAAGCTCTTTATTTTTAGTACTAATAGGTTAACAGAAGCAAATGATGTCTGTAGATTTTCAGTAGTTATCAGCTTAACTATCCTTCTGTAGAAGAAAGAAATGTAACAGTTTTATTTGCTGTGTTACATTGCAATATAACCTGGAACAGATACAAGGTTTTTAAATGTGAAACTATATACAATAGTCTGTTGTTAAACATTCAAAGAATCTCTCTGGCCTGCCTCTCTCCCCCTGATTAGCTTCAGATGGAATACTCAATTCTAACAATACTTTGCAAAAGGTGATGGAGGAACAACGTTTAAATATAGTGTCTTAAGCTCAGAATGACCTGTGTATTAAACATATATATAAATAAAATCTATAAGGTGATTATATTTGAATTGAAGGGCTTGGGTTCTTCTTCAGAAAATATATTCTGCAGCTGATATGTCAAAACAAGTTGGACCATTGTCTTTGAGTGAACCTGTATTTGACCCCAAAGATATCATTGACAGAAAGAAAGAAGTCAATCAAATAATACAGGTTAAGACAAATGTACTTCACCTTCTGCCAGTCATGGATAACACTAGACCTTAGAATCCCAAGCCAGCACAATCTGGATTTTCAGTAATATTGTCGGGAGAATTTGCAATAGATTTACAAATACCTTGAAAATAAAACATAGACGTTAAAAGTAAAAGTTGTGCTTTGTAAAGGGAACTTTTGAAAGTTATCCCTTCAGTGTTGCCTGGGAGTTTTTACTTAACCATTATTAGCCAACAAGGGAATAAATGCTCCTCAGTACAATTACATTCTAGATTCCGCCACATGGTGGAGACTGCAGTCTAATATGTATATCAGTAGAAGCTCACTGCTCATCTGTCCTTCTGTAATTACTATTAATTATTACTCACCTACCTGTACCGCATCATTAGAAAAAATCTGCAGCCAATGCATTGTGTCTGGAAAAAAAAACAACTTACTGTAATTTTTTTGCTGAGATGATGCATAAATCTGCATGAGGTTGTGTGGTAATCAGGATAGTTATTGTAGTGTGGCAAATTAACTTTTCATTACTTGACCTCCCAGTGTCAGCATACAATACCATGAAGGGTGCTTTTTAGTTGGAAGATTAATTGAAAATAGAAAGGGACACCTGATCCCTGTATAATCCATCTAAACGGAACTGTCACATCAATTGTAAGCCAGTTATTGTTATAAGGAAATCCTATAATAGGAACAGATCTTATAACTGAACAGAAATAACAATATTGAAATAATACATTAGTATCGCCATGTTTGCTTTTCTTCTGAGTAACATTTATTTGTATGCAGAAAGAGGGCCTACCAATAGCCTTTTCAAAGTGATATGATTGATCTTCACGGATTTGTTCTTCATTATCCTGCTACCAGCAATTGCTGACATTTGGCAATGAACCACAGATTATTCTTAATGAGAAACATTTAAAAGATTTATTATTCCTTATCTTCTATTGCAAGCAGCATTACTGTCACTCAGCATGCTGTCTCCCGAGCGATACAAATGGGGTAATTTTAACCTAACTAGCTGGCAGGAAATCCCATGGAATCAGGGAATGCCAGTTTTACACCTTGTCCAATATTATTCTTCACTAGGAAATAAAATCAGGCAGGGTGAAAAACAAGCATTGTACCTGCTCCTGTCAGTTTCCTGATGGGAGGTTAAATTAAAATTATCCCCTTAAATTTCCATCAGCTGCAGTGCTTCAAGAAGACAAATTTTGCTCTCGTCATGCTGAAGATAAGATTTCAAATCAAGTGCAGGTGAAACACGTTTTTGCACAAACCTGAAATAACTTTTAAAATGTTAGTGATTTGAAAGTCAACTTACCTCGGAGTTGAGAGCAGAGGTTGGGAACTCCAACTCCTGACAGACCTCAGAGCATTTGTGCACATACAGACCGGAAGCGGCTGCGCATGCGCCATTCTGCAATTTTTATGTTCTTTGGGCCCAGCAGGCCAATGCATGAAGAAAATTGGCGCGAAAACCCGAGCCATGTGACTGGGAGAGGAGCACCATTAGAAAGCAAGTGTCCCAGGCAGGGCACAGGGAGAGGTCCCAAAATGAAGAGTCTCAGGTAAGGGTCAGAGACTGGTCCCAGTTAAGGAAAAAGATAGGAGCAGAGAAACAGCTTCCAAAAGGAATAAGGGCTGCGGTACCAGAGCAGAATTGTCCCAGATTTGCACTAAATGCAGTAGCGGGCAGGTAAAACAATGCTTTACCCGCCGGTCGCAATGGTGGGTTTTCACGCCATACCATCCCAAACCCGCCACATTAATTATGCATTCCAGGGATACACGCCATTTCGGTGGTGGGCAGGCTTCGATTCGCCCGCCACGCTATCACCTCGCTGTTTCATCATACCAGGCACCACATTTAAAATGCAGCCACGCTCAGTGCTTCTAGTCCAGGACTGCAGCAAAGAAGACATGGCCCCAAAAGGCAAGAAGACTGCAGCCCACGAGCACCTTCTGGACGCTGTGGAGGTCCTCTGTGATGTCCTCTATCCCCGCTCTGGCTGCAGGAGGGTCAGCTACATTACCACTCTGGTTTGGTATGCAATGGCAGTGGTGATCAGTGCCAATGTTGTACAGAAGAGGTTGGCCATCCAATGCAGATAGAGGATGAATGATCTCACCTCTAAACTCACACACTCCAGACCGTCACTCATTCACTGTCATCTCACTCACTGCCGAATGAAGTGCAGCCTGCCTTATATATGCTGTTGTGAAGCACATCGGTGTTTTTTCCCGGCGATGTAGGCAGACGATCCAGTCTGGGGAGGCGGAGGGGGTGGCATGGGGGTTGAGTCCAGCAGGCTGGCCTTATAATGATATGATGTATTACAATGAGGTTCCTGACATCCAATGGTGGGGAACGCGTCCTGCCATCGGCGGGTGGAGCAGACCATTGCAAACTAGTTTCACGACGTCTCGAAACCGATTTTTGGCCTTCTTGCCAAATTGTCCGCTCACGCCACCGAACACGCCTGACGCCAGCGGGCACGGAAAATCCTGGCCTTTAAATGAAGAAGGGTCAGGAGAAGCCTGGGTAATCAAAGAGGCTCCAGGGAAGCCCCGGTAATTGTAGAGGACTCTGGAGAAGACCCAAAGATCCAAGGAGGCAGCGGAAGGTCAGTGACTCCATGTTGCAGGCCAGTGGGACAAAGGTACCCCTTTGGAGCAGTTGTGTTCTACTCAGCGCAGCTGAAGAGCTGAAGTTGTGCTTGTGAGTTGGTGCTTGAGTGCATACTTGGAAATCCAGGGGAACAGAACCTTGGGAGACGAGATTGAACCCCTGAGAGGTGGGCTGTCAATGATGCCGTCCGAGTTGGAACGAGACCTTCGAAGGTGTGGATTGGAATCCCTCATGAAACAGATGGATTTTCGGTGAGATTGGTTGACTCACAGTGTTACTGACATCTGGGTGGGTTGTTGAGAAATCGGTGGAATCTATTTTGGTTGCATTTGGCATTTGTTGGACAGTGTGATGTGTCTGACCACCATTTTGCCTGTTAATTCACACGTACCTTATATTAACCCTGATTGTTAGAGTATGAGATAGATATTGTAAATTGTTTTATCCTTCTGACCTTGTATAGTAAAGTCTATTTTTGTTTATTCAAAACTCATGAAATCTTGTGGCTTTATTCTCTTAGTATCTTGAATCTTAAACTTTCTCTACTTTAGGTTTTTGGTCTATAACCGAACCTTAACAAAAATTTGGGGTCTGGTCTAGGATCATAAAATAAATTGGGGGCTCTTGTTGGGATTTCAGGTCCACAAACAAATACAAGTGCTGGTACTTGCTGAGGTTAAGGTTGATAAGATTTCCACGGTGAATTTTATTGTACTGATCAAAAAGCAGAATGACTTTGCCAATTGCTATGACTTTTCTGGAGAGGGAAAATTTATCCCTGAGTGATTTGCATCAATTAAGCAAAGCAGAAGAATTAGAGTTAAAAGCAGGGGCTAAGAAAGCAGATGTAATTGACAGGCGGGTATGATATATCACATAGGCAGTTGGGAAGCAGTAGATCTCCGCTTGTAAATCCACAAGGAAGCTTGAGAAGTAGGAAAGAGTCTAGCTTTATGGAGAAGGCAGAAGCTGTTCCACTCAATGGTAGTGTCAAGAATAAAAGTAATGTAAAGAAACCAGTCTGTTTTTATTGCCATAGGACAGGGCAACTCAAAGCCCATTGTTGGGAACTAAATGGTAAACTGGTGGCAGTAATAGGAATGCTTAAGGGGTCTTTAGAAAAGGCTGTAGCAGAAAAGGAAATGGATGTTAAAACCATTGCAGTGGCACAAGTGAAACATGTTTCTTCTGAACCTACTAGAAAGAGGATATGACTCAGGATAGCTAAGGGAATTCTTCCTTGAATGCTGCTAAAGTGAGTCAAATTATTGGAGATTTTAGAAGTTTTGTCTCAAAGGGAGACGTGTTTTCTTACTCTTACAACAAAACAAGTAAACAAATTAATATTTTGAGAGATACTAGGGCAGATCAATCATTGATGGTGGCTGATGATATGATTAGTGTTCCTGATGAGACTTGGTGGGTCCCGGCCTACTTTCAGGGTCCTGCTGTGTGGCAGTGGCACTCTCCTCGGCCTGTGAAGCTGGAGCTGCGGAGGTCACAGGATGAGGGGATTCAGATGGGCTGGTCACTCCGAGAGTCACCTGGGTGGATGGCCCTGGAGTATGTGCTTGCTGACCCTCCTTCCTATGGGTGCCTGAAGGCCTCTGGCTGACTCCATGAGTGGAAGGAGTAGCTGGAGTGAGATCGAGCTGCCCAGCACCCTTCTCACGTACACACTGTTGGAGGCCAACTGGCATCAGCGATGGAGTTCAGCCCGTGCAGCAGTGCAGGAGTGGCGTCCTGGACCAAGGTCTCCATGGCGGCCAACATCCTGCCAGTGTTGACCTCGGTGCGTTGCAATGCTGGCAATATCACCTGAGCCTGAAAATGGAGGGACTCCTCCATCGTGCCTTGCAATCTGAGGAATGCAGTGGACATCCCTTCCTGATATTCCCTAGCTTGCCTTTGCAGCTCCAGCAACTGTGACATGATCGAGTCCAGAGGTTCGTCATCTAACTCGGACTCAGCAACGTTCTGGCCTTCAGCAGTCTTCCAAGTGCCTGGGACCTGGGAAGTCCCTGCCTCCGCCTGCTGTGGATCAGACAGTGCGATGTGCTCACCAGGTTGTGATCCCGAGGCTACTCTAAGGCCAGGTCCCACCGAGATGTGTGTCTCTGCACTGGTGGAGGGTGTGGGTGAGCGCTGTGATGGAACTTCAGGGAGGATGCCTTTAGATTCCTCTTCAGGGGTTTCTTCAGGGCTTGATTGGAGGCCCTGGGTCATGGACTCTGTCAGTTGCTTCCCAGATGTGCCTGCGAAAGTAAGGGGAGATAATTAGTGCATGGCAGTGGCCTGTGAAAGAGGAGACATCACTCCTGGCATGGTTGTCTGATGGATGTTGCACTGCTGGATCTTCACTTGGTAGAGCAGCGCCGACCTCACCATCAGCACAGGACTGATCCCAGTCATCGCCATCAGCTGGATGGCTCTGTTTCCGAATTCTGTTTGAACTTTGAATTCCGGCATCCCTCCACAGGTCTGCAATTTTTCCCTCCTGTTGTGATCCAGTTTCTCCTGCATGGATAGAGATGGGGAGAGTGTATCAGGACGCCTGCCGGGCCAGATGATAAATGTGCCTGGCATGTGTGGGTGGTGAGTGGTTCCATGAACAGGATGAGGACAATGACGGTGTGTGTGAAAGAGCGAATGGTGGTGTCCCTTGCACTGACAGTGAGTGAGGGCCCTGTGGATGTGTGATGGGTTTGTAAGTGTGAGAGTTGGGAGTGATGAAAAGAGTGACTTATCCTAGCAGAATGGAGGAGATCATTCATCCTTTTGCAGCACTGGGTGGCTGTCCTCTTCTGTAGGATGTTGGCGCTGACCACTGCTGCCACTGCCTCCCAAGCTGGATTGGTGACTTTGCTGCCAATCCTGTGGCCAGAGCTGGGGTAGACCACAGCCCGGCGGGCCTCATTGGCGTCCAGCAGTCGCTCGAGGGACCTGTCGTTGAAGCGGGGGGCTGCAGTCTTTTTTCCTTTGCTGGCCATGTCTCCCAGGCGGTGGCGATGAGTGCTTTGCTGGTGGCTGCCTTTAAAAGATGGCGACCGGCGTGATAGCGGGGTGATGGCGGGCTGGCAAATGAGAGCCTGCCCGCCATGGAAACAGCATGCTTCACGGGAGTGAATAAATAATGAGGCGGGCTCGGGATGATACAGCTTGAAAATCCACCACTTTCGTCGGCGGGTAGGACTCCATTTTACCCTCCCGCTACTACGCTTAGTGCGATTCTAGGAAAATTCCGCCCCAAGACCGAAGAACTGTTGGAAACTTCATCGTATAAACAACAATTAAATTCTTGAACTTCGATGCAATCTGGAGAGCATGAAAGATGAGGTGTCTGGTATGGAAGGGCAAATGCAGACTTTGAAAGCAGATAAGTAAAATTTTAGGAAATGGATTGAGGATCTAATGAGTGAATTGAAAGAGTCTAAGGAGCAGTCTGTAGCCATGGAAGAAATATTCCAAAATGAACTGAATGCCCATGTGAAATGGTTACATTTGTATAAGGGTTCTGCAAATGACTCTGAAACAAAGACAAGTGAATAGACCTGAGCAGTTGCTAAGTTGAGTGAAAAGATTAATAAGCTTGAAAAAGAATTGGAAAATAAGAAAGTAAACAAATACTTGAATAAAATTGTGAAAAAAGTGGAGATGAATGTTCCATTTATCAAGCATTAGTGAAAAGAATATGAACATGTGCAGAAGGTTGTTGCATGTCTCGTGAATAAATTAGAAAATGACTTGAGTAAAGGGAGGAAAATGCTCTCGGTGCAGGTTTATCTGGTGTGGATCAAAACACTGAGAAGAGAAGGTCTGATATGGAAGAAGTGTGTGAGGGAGATAATTTTGAAACTGGTTGCCAATCAGACATACACACTTTTCGTAGCAAACTTAAACAACCAACTGAAGGCATGCTTTCGTTAACAGAGAGTAGCACTGCAGTAGAGTTGAGAAACCTGGGGCTGAATTCTACATCCCATGGATGGGCACGCGCCCGATCCAATCAGGCGTAAAATCACGCGGGAAGACGTTGGGTGAGCCTCCCAGCATCATCGTGCACTCGTGCGATATTTCGCCCGGTGGGCGCGTGCAAAAGTTGGAAGCGCGCCCGCTGACAATTAAGAGGGCAATTAACCCCATTAACGTTGCAATTGTCTCCGAATTTCCGTGGCCCGTCCGACCTTACAGTTGGCGGACGAGTGAATCGGCCAGGCGGCCTTTACATTTTTCAACAAACCCCATCCAAGGGCGGAACGAAATTTCCGTTATGAAATAAAATAAAAATAAATACCTGTGGGCAGCATTTTTATCGGCTGTGTTTTCAGGTGATTGATTATGTATGCATGGACATTTGTTTGCAGCTTTTTAAACCTTGAGCATTTTCAGGCCTGCAGCTCCCCGTGGCAGCTGTCTGCATTCAGGGAGCTTTCCCGCAGCGCTCACCCATGCCCGCGAAACGTCATTACCTGCCCTCTTCCCGCCCCCAACCCGGCAGTGCTGAGCTTTGCAGCGTGCGTTCCATGAAATCGCGGTCGGGGGCCTATCGTTGTCAGGGGTCCGTTTCCTGACTGCTCCCGGGCCTGCCGAACACGTGTGCCTGCCAAAGGTAAAATTCAGGCCCAAAGTAAAAGTCATTTGTATCACATAAAGGGCCCAAGCTTCCTCGGAGTGGCAGTCAGCATCAGATTGTCACTCCATGTCCAATTACACACCTCAATGTTTTCGATCGTCTGTCGCCTGACCTTCTGATTCAGGCGGCGCAGCAGTCCCGGGGCCCAGCTTTGAAGTCGAAGCAAGTTCGAAGTGAATGAGGCCACGGCCCCTTTTTTACAGCGCCAGGTCAGAGGTCTGGATGGGGGCAGGGGGGTGGTGTGGTTCAGAGGTCACCGGTTGGTGGGGGTGGGGTCAGAGCTCTGGGGAGGGTGGTGGTGGTCAGAGGTCTGGGGTGTGGGGGGAGTTGGAAGTCTGTGGAGGGGGTGGGGGTCGGAAATCAGGGGGTGGGACCTTGGGTCAGGTCGTGTTGGGTCAGGATGTGTTGGGTCAGGCTGGGTCGGGTGCCTCGGTGTGGGGGATGTCGGTGGTCAGGACAGGTCAGGCCTTGGGGTGGGGGTCACGGGTCAGGTCGAGCCTTGGGTGGGTGAAGGGTGGGGTGGGGGGAGGGAGTCAGGCTATGGGGAGTGTGGGGCCTCGGTGGGGTTTGGACCTGGAGGGGGCCAGTGGTTCTCAGGGGGGGCGGGATGTCGGGCCTTGGTGGGAGAGACAGGCCTGGGGTGGGTGTCAGGCCTCAGGGGGGACGGGGACGGGCCTTAGGGATTGTTGGGCCTCGGAGCATGGGGAACCCTATGCTGGGGTGGCTGGTCGGGGGGAGACATGTAGTTTGTCAGGGGGTAGGGGAGTCCCTTGGTTAGGGGATGGTTGGGGGTCTGGGAACCCTGTGAGTGGGAGAGATAGGTCTGGGTCTGTAGGGAGTCCCGTGGGGCAGCAGTCTGGATCTGTACAATAAACCCAGTCTACAATAGTTAAAATTGGTTTTAATCCTTCTAAATTTTTCTGGGTAACTATTGGTGTAGCCCAGTCGAAACCATCCAAAGTTTGCGATTTAAATCGCATTTTCGGATGGTTCCCAGTGCAGGGCAATTGCCCAAGGGAAGTTTGCACTTCTGGGCAATTACCATGCAAACCTTACCTGGGAACCTCCAAAGGGGATTCCCCAGTGCACCTTTGGGATACCCCCTCCAATAAGATGCTGGGGAGCTCAGAAGTTACGGCCCAATATAAGTAATATGCACCCATATGTGAAGTGGGGAAGACTGCCAGAGTATTGGTTTGCAGTTACACCAACAACGTTGAAAACCCTACTACAAAATAGAAATACAGGCTGGTCAAGATGTTTCCGAAGAAAACTTTAATGTATCTTCACTTTCTTTGGTTGACCATGTAAAGGTTATGGCCAAAAACATGCAATTGTTGGTGTTCTATTTGAGTTTAAAGAAAGAGTGTAGGAGAAAAGGTAGATTCTGAGTTATAATTATATGATATTTAAATCCTGACAATCCTACTTGTTACATGTATTGGCTTTAGTCTTGGTTAAACCTTTGTAACTTTATAATACGATTTGTGTAATTGTGGAACAAAATGAAAAGGTTATCTGTATAGTGCGTAATAAGCTATTTGTTAGGAGTTTATGATGTTAAGTACTTCTTCTGAAGAAATATTAAATCCATTGTAAAGAAACCTTCACTATAGGGAAGCTTTCTAAGTGTTAGGGTGTTATGAAAATCAACTTGCCTTGGAGCTGAGAGTGGAGCTCGGGAACTTCAATTCCCAGCGGACCTCGGAACCTCTGCGCATGTGCAGGTGGGGAACGGATTGCAGCTGCACAGTTCTTGTAGTTTTTATGTTCTCTGGGCCCAACACGCTTATACATGAAGAAAAACAGCATGAAAACCTAGGTTAGGTGACTGGGAGTGAACCGCCATCAAAAACAAGTGTCCCAGGCAAGGGACAGGGAAGGGTCTCAAAAAGAAGAATTCCAGGTAGGAGACAGAGACAGGGGGCAGAGACAGGTCCCTGTTAGGGTAAAGAGAAAGAGAAGAGCAGAGAAAAAGACTCCAAACAGGATAAGGACTATGGTCAGCAGACTTTGAGTGAAGAGGGCTCGGAGTAGACCCAGTAATTGAAGAGGGCTCCGGAGAAGCCCTGAAGGCAGCGGAAGGCTGGTGAATCCATGCTGCGGGCTATTGGGGCAAAGGCACCCTTTTGGTGCAGTAGTGCTGCACTCAGCGCAGCTGAAGAGCTGAAGTTGTGCTTGTGAGTTGGTGCTTGAGTACATACTTGGAAATCCAGAGGAATGGAATCTCAGGAGATGAGATTGAAATCCTACAAGGTGGGCTGAATTTGAAGCCGTCCAAGTTGGAGCTACTTTTGGAGAGAATTCCAAGGTGAGATCTTCAAAGGTGAAGACTGGAATTCCCCCGTGAGAGAGACGGAGTTTTGGTGAGATTGGTTGACTCAGTGTCAGTGTTTACTGACACCTGGATAGGTCATTGAGAAATCCGTGGAATCTGTTTTAGTCACGTTTGGCACTTGTGTAGTGTGGTGTGTTGACCACAGTTTGCCTGTTAATTCATATGTATCTCATATTAACCGCAAATGTTACAGTATAAGACAGATATTGTAAATTGTTTTATCTTTCTGACCTTGTATAGTAAAGTTTATTTTTGTTTGTTCAAAACCTGCGGAATCTTGTGGCTTTGTTCTCTGAGTCAGTGTCTTGAATCTCAAAGTTTGTCTACTTTAAACAAAACATTATTGGTCCATAACCGGATCTTAACCAAAAACCTGGGGGTCTGGTCTAGGTTTGTAACAGTTAGTCAATGCATTTCTTATAACTTCTCATTCTGCTATAACTCACCATTTCATGTGTTATTTCCATATACCATTGTGCCATATTTCCCATTTGATCTCATTGGCACCACCCTTCAAATCCAGTCAGATCTTTGCCACTATATTTATTTCCCACTACAACTTAAGGCTTTATTTTTGATGCTAGAGAGAAGGGAACTAAGTATGAGGATAGGCAACAACATGTTCGAGACATCAATGGAATCATAGCCGCTAAGAGGGACTGGGCACATCATTATTGGGCGCTGTTCATTCATTTTTTCAGGATTAAGATTTAGGATTGTCTAAAATTTTAGGGTAACCTTCAGAAACTGGAGCCAAATAATTAAGATGAAGGTCGAGGTTTACTGAGCTCACTAGCATGTTCTTTATGCTTTCTTGAAGAAGGATATAGCTCATCTTGACAAGTTCAGGGTACGCCAACAAAGTTGTCCGGCCTTGTTCCAATTTATCAACGTTAGGAAAAATTTTTGAATAAATTATTAAGATAAATATGCCAAGGATATAAAAATACTGTATGTGGAAGACCAGCCTTTATAATCCCTTTCTTGAATGTTTTGAGTGTTGAAATTTCTAAAGTGCCTTGATATGTGCCAATTCAGCAACACGCTTTGACACAGAAGTTACATTGTTTTTATAGATCACATCGTTAGTATCTGCTGATGAGCTTTGAGAATTACATGAAAAGAAACAGCAACATTCATGTCTCCACCCAGGCTGACTATGATCCCAGCACTCTGGAACCAATATCCCACCTCTTTTGCTGCAGGCCTCATTCTCCTAAATCTCTTTATACTTCTCACTTCCCAATTGTCCCTTTTGTCTGCTCTAAAGTACTCCCAGTCCCCCAATTCAGCATCTGTAGTTTCCTGCCTAAGCTCAGGCCCACTTCTAACTAAAGAAAGTGTAAAAACTCCTTGTATCTGTGGCTGAAATGGTAATAAAATCATTTTGAGTGAGTGCCACCTCCTACCTGGACATGGTCACTATATTTATTTTTCACCACAACTTAATGTTTTATTTTTGATACTAGAAAGAAGGGAACTAAGCATGAGAATAGACAACAAAATGTTCATTGTAGATTGTGTGACTATAATGTGAATAATGGCTGGTAGTTTTTATCTTAGTCTTTTATAATACCACAAAAAATTCTTATTTTTATTTTGATCCATGAAAAAAGCTATGGGAAACTGACTACTGTATATTGCAAATAAACTTGAATATAATCAATTAAAACAGCAAGAATTTTTAAAGTTATTTATTTAAAAATTCCATTTAACAAGTTAAACATGACATAGAACACTGTCACTTGTCTTTAATTAAATAACAAAAATGGTCCCAATAAATGGTCATTAAATTCTTTCAACGTGTTATTTAGGCAAATAAGGTGGGACACTCAGCTGTTATATTAAATGTGTAGGTGCATTCTGATAGCGCAGACAGACTGTGAGGAGAAGCAGCATGAGAGAAATTACAAGTGACCTGATAAAATATGAAGCCAAGTTTAAACACATTTGAAACACGTGGCATTTAATCAATGGATTTTACACAAAATATGATGTATAAATCAGGCCATATCTTGTAGGCCATAGCCAAATTAATCATGAGCCACACTCGCCAACAAGACAAAGCAGGGGGCCCTTCACTCAAGTGGGACATTTGTCTATATGCATTGTTTCACATTAGAGCTTTATCACGCTGTACACAGTTATGATACATAAGGATAACATTAAATTTATTGGAATACATCAATTATTTAATATTTATAACAGGAAATAAAACATCGGAATACATGGCCTCCATATATGAAGAAAAAGGTCAATACAGCAGTAAACATTCCATGCATGTTAGCAGGTAGCAGCACATGTCTTACCGTGCATAAGATGCACATGCAAAACAGACATTCATGTTTGTTTTTTTAATTATTGAACATTAATACCTTCCAAAACAAAGTCAGCTGACTGATGTGGACAATTTGTAAGATATGTAACACAACCATAAAGGTGTTAAACTTCAATCCAGTGGATTTAAACAGCTTTACCAAAATCACAACATCTTATACTAAAATATGCATTGTCATATTTTTATACCTTCGCACTTTAAAAAGGTCATAAATTATTATTTATGAAACCCACTCCCATATATATATATATATTCACTGTGCAAATGAGCTCTCTAGCTCCACAAAGCTTAAATCACAATCAAAACCAGTATTTCTCCTTGGTTTTGTTTCTGTGAAGACTGCACTGATGGGCTGATTAAAAACAAATGAAAAGAGTACAAGTATGGCTCAGAAGCTTGTCTATTAGCATTCTGGATTTTTGCTCTTCTCAGAACTATTGCTACTCAATGAACATTGCAACTGAATGTGCAAAAAGTTAGAAATGACAAGAGTCTAACACGACATATAGGTATCAACTGTGATTCAGAAGTAGCACTCTTACCTCTTAAGTCCAGAAGATTGTGGGTTCAGTTTCCACTCCAGAGATCTGAGCACAAAGATCTAATCTGACACTCCAGTACTGTACTAAGGGAGTGCTGCACTGTCAGAGATGCCATTTTCAGATATGTGTATAGGTACGTATGGGGTACGGTAGATTAGTGGTAATATTAATGGACTAGAGGCCTGGACTAGTGATCTTGAGACATGAGTTCAAATTCAACCACAGCAGCTGGGGAATTTTAAATGAATAAATTTGGAGTAATAGTGACCATGAAACTTTCAGATTGTCATTAAAAGCCAATCCCCTTCAGGGAAGGCAGCCTGCCATCCTTAGCCAACCTTGTCTTTTTGTGAGACCAGACCCATAACAATCTGGTTGATTCCTGATTGCTTTCTGAAATGCCTTAACAAGCTACTCAGTTGTATTCAAGAAGTCACCTCACCACCTTCTTAAGGGGTATTTAGGGATGGTAAATAAATGCTGGCCTTGCCAGTGACAATCACATCATTTGAATGAATATAAAATGAAAAGATGGGAAAAAGCTCATGTGGAGCCTGTTTCCGAGATGTAATTACTATGTAACATGGTATGAACACATGTTAACTGTGGAAACATTTGATTGGAAGAATTAGAAAGATTGATTACTTGCAAATTATATAACATAATAAACAGTAGGGTTTAAATCGGCATTTGAGACCTGGGTCTGAATCTAGTACCAATTGATGCACTTAAAGATTCCCCTGATGGTCATTATAGTGTAAAGAGGAATAAATATGAGCACAACTTGCACCACTAGGTGATTTGTTTCTCCTACTATGGGTGTTAACATGGTGAGACAACAGAGCAGTGAGCTTAGTGCTTGGCAATATCACACTTTCTCGAACTAGTGGGAGCTTCCACATTCAGTCTCATTAACCATATTCATAGTAAGCTCATGGCCTGAATGGTGCTTGTTTATGGGAGCTTGCTGATGGCAGGGTAGTGGGAAAGTGGACAAAACAGCTGCTCTTAAAGAATACAGTTTCCATTTTCAAGAGAGGCTGCATTGTTACTGGGCAGAAAAGGAATCATGGCTGAACAAAGAAACGGAGAAACTCCTTCTTTCAGATGGACCTTTAAGAGGTACTGATGGAAGAAGTGCAGCAAGGAAATGTTGCCCCTTTGATAAACAAAGGCACTTCCTCACAGAAGACATGTCCAAGCTGTTCGGCAGGTGTTGGCTACCAGTATGACTGCCATTATGGAGAATGTGGGACAAAGGTGAGGAAATTGGCTATTGGTTCAGGAATGCATTATACGAACAAAGGATGCAGACCACTGCTCCTCCTCACACAATTACACTGTGATTGAGGCTGCATACCAAATCCTCAGATTAAAACTCTTTCTAAGCTTTAGTTACATGTCCATGCTGCAGTAGGACACACATTCCCACTTCAAATTGGAACTGCTCTCACATGACCATTTGGAAAGGTGACCCTATAAACCAAACTTACCACATGATTACTTCTGTGTAATGCATGCTCACATTAGCTGGGATGGAGGGTAGATATTCGCTGTTTTCATCAATGTGCTCTTCAAACATCCAGCACCTCAGCTAGACCCCTCTGCTTAAAGAACAAAGTAGTGTACAATAGGATGGAACAAACCAGAACCAGAGAATGACCCCCCAACTACTCCCACTTCAATCTCACCCACATTGCCATTCAATCTACATGCACAGAGCTGTGTTAACCATCAAGGATTTCATTCTTTCAGTATCCAGCTGGTACTAAATTGATAACATGGAATAATGTTTCTACATAAGTTCTCACTATGCCTTCAGTTAAATAAATCATCTGTTCCAACTTTATTTGATGAGGAAGGATAAGTGAAAGGATGATTTTGGAAGCGTGAGGTTATCTCTACAGCAATTTACATGACATGCTTGTACCAGTCAAGATAGAAGCAGAATCCAGATACATAGTCTCATACAATAATGAGACACAGAAACTATCGAAATGTTAACACATTGCTTTAGATGCCATGACTTACCAGGGGGTGCCTTTCAGACAGTTCATTCCTCTTTCCATGTCTCACAAACAGCTGACATCTGCTGCACTGTCTATATCTTCTTGCAAAGATGTCTTACTATGGAGGTTGAAGGGCAAGACAGCAAAGCATAGGTGAAGAGAGGATGAAATGACAGTGAGGAATTCACTGTTCAGCCACGAATGCACTGAAGAAGGCTGATGTACCAAGCACTAATTCAAGAAGCTTTTTAATGAATGCTAGTGTTGCCCAATTCTTAAACATACAATCTGCAAACTGGCCCTTCCAAAAACATTTCTACATGCATAATAATGTACAATTCTCCAAATGTCAGTTATTCCCATCTTTTGCAGTACTGCTTCTTTATTCTAGCCAATGGCTTGCAGATATTCAGCACTATATCTGAATCAGGTGTAATGCATTTATTGAATTCATTGTATAGTTTGTGACTGATGTTAGCATGCTTTTGCAATAATGTTTCCCCTTTGTGCTGATGGATTGTATGTGATGTTTAGCTCCTAAGCAAGTACTTCCCCTAATTTTCTTCTGGAAAGAGTAAGTGTGCTAGCTGCAACATTTCACTGCTAGCCTGCTGGGATTCTGGTAGCTCCAGCCTTCCTTGTGGTGTGCATTGCCGTGGTTCTACACCAAAGTCAGCCACATCTGATGCCTTTCTGTCTACTAGTTCTGCCTGCTTTTTGGTACCTTCACTGTCATTTGTGCAAGAATATTTGATGGACAAATATGCTGTGGGCTTAAAAGGCAGCCATTGATCTGTGACTATTACAATTAAATACTGTGGCTACAAGAGCTGGTCAAAGGCTAGGAATCCTGTGGTGAGGAACTCACCTTCTGACTCCCCAAAGTCTGTCCACCATCTACAAGGCACAAGTCAGGAAGTGATGGAATACTCTCCACTTGCCTGGGTGAGTGCAGCTCCAACAACACTCAAGAATCTTGACACCATCCAGGACAAAGCAGTCTGCTTGATTGACACCCCATCCACAAACATTCATTCCCTCCACCACCGACACACAGTGGCAGCAGTGTATACTGTCTACAAGATGCACTACAGGAACTCACCTACACCCCTTAGACAGCACCTTCCAAACCCACGACCTCTATCATCTTAAAGGACAAGGGCAACAGATATATGGGAACACACCACCTGGAAGTTCTCCTCCAAGCCACTCACCATTCTGACTTGGACATATATCACCATTCCTTCACTGTAGCTGGGTCAAATTCCTGGAACTCCCTCCCAGTATTGTGGGTGTACCTACACCACATGGACTGCAGCAGTTCAAGGAGGCAACTCACTACCACCTTCTCAAGGGCAATTAGGGATGGGCAATAAATGCTGGTCTAGCCAGTGATGCCCACATCCCATGAATGAATAAAAAAAATTACAACTATCAAACACCATGCTGGTCACTCCTTTATGTCCATTGATATGACTAAAGAACTGAACTTTGAGCAGCTATGAGATTTGTGAATCTCTACCTCAATCTCTGTAGCCGATCTCCTGGCATTATAAATTAAGCCAAGAATGTATCTTTAAGACTTGAACACAACTCCTCTATAATCAGTGTAAGCATTCATGAGAGATGTTTCCACTGTGCCTCTGACCTGCAGTGCTTAGGACTTTGCTGCTGCTGCTGCTATAGCAGTTGCCATGTTACTTCATGACACACCACAGTGCAGATAACCTTTCATCCAAGATTTATGTAAATCTGGGTAAGAATTTCCACAATAGCTCAGAGTTTGCAGTATGTGTTCCACAGAGACAAGTTACTCAGACGGACAATCCTGCTAAGAAAGAAATCTCTGTCAAAGCAGGTCATGTGGCATCTGCAGCTGGCAGTGGTACAGATGAAGCAGAAACCATTCTAGGCATCAAACCTGTAGTTTCTCGGCTTTGACACAATTTACTCTCCTTGCCTATACATCATCTGTACACTGATTTGTGTGTGTGTAGGTGCTTGAAAAAAGTGGTGATTTGTGTTGCGGGTTGCTGTGAGCTGCGAGGTTCTTTCACTGGCTTTGCCTTCACTCAGCTCCTGTATTCCTTTGAAAAGAAAAAAGAACAAAATATCAAAATGATGTCGCGATTAGCCACTCTCAAACACTACATTAATTTTATGACATTTTATGTGATGTGACTTAACTTCAGTGTGTGGCTGAGTAACAGTCACTCAGTATGAACCATATGATACTGACTGGGAGGCCAAGGCAGCCTCCAACCTCAGCATTGCTCACTGCCTCAATACTTTGCTGTTCAATTATGACAGAAGTGATCACTCAAATAGAGTTGGATACTGAATTGGTTAGCACCCCACCTACATCCATGGGTCTGCTGATTAAATACCAAGAAGAAATCTAGTACTGAAGTATTGCAATTATGTGTAGTACTGAAAACGTTTTGCAGCTTGATACAATTTAAACAAGCAGCGTTCTAATTTACAAGCACTTCTTGTGTCAGTCCACTTTAGAATTGTTGCACTCCATACAGGTTAGCATATGCACTTGTTCTTCGTATCTTTCTTATATAGCTGTATCCTCATTCATGCTAAACATTTATTTCCCTGGTTCTTTTGTGCTCATACTTTTTTTTTTTCACTCACAGGATGTGGGCTTCATTGTCTAGGCCAGCATTTATTCCCCATCCCTAGTTGCCCTGCACTGCAACCTGCACTGCACTGGTCAACCTCTTACAGGTTGCATGGTTCAATTGAAAAGTATTTAAAAATTTGAGGGCATATTTATTTGCAAGGCTATGTTTGGCAAGTGCTGGTTTTGTCCAACAATATTTTTGATTTACCTTAGCAGGTTTCTTCAGGTTTGACATCTTCAATCCAATATCCTTCCTAGTCCATTGGGTTCAGTTGGCGGCATTGATCCATTCTGCTAAACCATCCCATGTCTGTGGTTCCAGACACTTCTAGGGATGGTGGCCATTTCTGCCACAAATGGAAGGGAATTTTAATTTGCGTTTTCTAAATGACTGTGAATTTGGGATATCAGGCAGCCTCAGAGATGTACATGCCCACAATTCAGGTGAAGGTCCTGCCATACCATGCTGGATATGTGCCCCAATTCGACTGAAACAAACTATCTGTTCATTACATTAAGTTTCTCAGCCTTGTGTTCTTACATTCTCTTTGAACAATGTTAGGTGTTGATCTGCACCTATTATAGAATATTGGTAATGAACATGCATAACTACATTTGAGAAATGGGGTAGTATTTCCACGGCAGTTCTGACCTCCGGCCTCTATGTTGGACAATAGCTTGTGGGTTAAAATGCTGTAACCAGAGGATAAGGAAAATAGGCAGAAATAAAAAATCTTTAAAAAAAATTTAATTTTCCATTTGTTTCCAATAAACTAATCCAGATAATTGGGCCTGGGCATCAGTGCAAGTGACATTGACCTAACAGCCATGACAGAGATGTAGTTGCATGATGATCAAAGTTGGGAATTTAATATTCCTGAGTACGTGACATTTCAAAAAGACAGACAAAATGGAAAAGGGAGTGAGGGTAGTCATGATAATAAAGGATAACACAAGGACAGTATGTGCTGAGGAATCATCTATGCACAGAAGATTGAGTAGAATCAGTATGGGTGGAGGTAAGAAATAACAAGGGCCCGAATGATGGGAATAGGTTAACAATATCTGTGCAGCGTATTCATCAAGAAATAACCGGAGCTTGTATCAAAGTTAATGTAATAATCACAGGGAACTTTAATCTTCATATAGACTAGACAAATCAAATTGGCAGAAGTAGTTTGGAGGATGGGTTCATGGAATGCATTTGAGACAGCTTCCAAGAAAATTACATTTTGGAACCAACAAGGGAAAAGGCTTTTTATATCTTGCCTTGTGTAACGAGACAGGTTAATTAGTAATTTAGAATGATCACAATATGATAGAAATTCACATTGTATTCAAGAGTGATATACTTAAGGCTGAAGCTAAAATCTTAAACTTAAGTAAATTCAAATACATAAGTATGAGGGCTAAGCTGGCTGAGGAAGATTGGAAAATTTATATTGAAAGATATGACAGTAGATGAGCAATGGCAAACACTTAAGAGACATGTCTCTTAATTGTCAACAAATATGCATCCAATTGAAAAATAAAAACTCCACAGGGAAAATGATCTGTGGCTAACTAAAGAGGTTAAGGGCAGATTAAAAGAAGAGACTTAGAATGTTGCCAAGAAGAGTAGTAAACCTAACAATTGGAGGGCTTTTAGAACCAAGCAACAGATGACTAAAATATTGATAAAGAGGGAGGAAATAGAAAAAGAGCAAACTAGTCAGGAATATAGAAAGAGATTGTAAGAGGCAAAAAAAAAGTGATGAAAGTAATTGTAGGTCCTTTAGATGCTAAGACAGGAAAAAATACAAGATGCACTCCAGGAACTCACCAAGGCTCCTTAGGCAGCACCTTCCAAATCCACAACTGCACCACCTGTAAGGGAAGACACATGGGAACACCACCACCTGGAAGTTCGCCTCCAAGCACTCACCAACCTGTCACTGTCCATATCACTGTCACTGGGTCAAAATCCTGGAACTTCCTCCCTCACAGCACTGTCGGTGTACCTGCCCCACAGGGACTACAGTGGTTCAAGAAGGCAACTCACTACCACCTTCTCAAGGCCAATTAGGGACAGGCAATAAATGCTAGCCTAGCCAGCAATGCCCACATCCCATCAATGAATAATTTAAAAAATATATAATGGGGAATAAGGAAATGGCAGAGATATAAAGCTAATATATTGTCTCCATCTTCCCAGCAGAAAACACAAACAGGTCAGAAATAGTGGGGAACCAAGGGTCTAGTGAAAGTGAGGAACTTAAAGTAATTTAGCCTAGAGAAATTAATGCGACTAAAAGCTGACAAGCCTCCTAGGCCTGATGGTCTGTATGCTAGGGTTCTAAAAGAGGTGGCAGCAGAGATAGATAATTCCCTAGATTCTGGAATAGTCCTAATGGACTGAAAGGTACTAAATACAACACTATTCAAAAAAGGAGAGGAAAAGCGGGCCAGGTTGCCTGACATCAGTCACTGGAAAAATGCGTATAACGTTTTGGTAAGTGGTAACAGGGTACTTAGAAAATCACCATAATAGGAAGAGTCAACATGATTGTGTGAAAGGGAAATGGTGTTTGACAAATCTATCAAAGTTTTTTTTGAGCATACAAATAGTAGAGTAGATCAAGGAGAATCAGTGGATGTAAGTATGTTTGGATTTTCAAAAGGCATTAATTAGCGTGCCATATAAAAGGTTGTCTCACAAGATAAGGGCTCCTGGGATTGGGGCTAATATATTAGAACGGATGGAGGATTGGCTAAAGGATATATGGATCATTTACAAGTTGACAGGCTGTTACGAGTGGAGTGTTGCAAGATGCTGAGCCCTCAGCTCTTTGCAATTTATTTTGATAACTTAAATGAAGGGGGCAAGTGTAATGTATCCAAATTTGCTGATGATAGAAAGCTAGTTGGGAAAGAATGCTGTGAAGAGAACACAAATAGGTTAAGTGAATAACAATGGAGTATAATGTGAGGTTATTCACTTTGGCAGGAAGAATTTTAAAAATATTTTTTAAATGGTGAGAAACTATGGAATGTTGGTGATCAGAAGGACTTTGGTGTTCTTGCACACACAATTACCATGTAGATACAGCAAGCAATTAAATATGCATGTTGCAAGAGGTTGGAGTACAAGAGTGAGGAAGTCTTGCACTGTACAGATTTTTGGTAAGACCACACCTGGAGTACTGTGAGTAGTTTTGGTCTCTGACCTAAGGAAGAATATACTTGCCTTAAAGAGGGTACAACAAAGGCTCACTAGATTTATTTTAGGGATGAGAGGATTGTCCTATGAGGGGAGATTGAGTAGAATGAGCCTGGAGTTTAGAAGAATGAGAGATGATCTCATTGAAACATGTAAGATTCTGAGAGGGCTTGACAGGGTATATGCTAAGAGGCTCCTTCCTGCCTGGATAGTCTAGAATTACAGTCATAGTTTCAGAAGGGGTTGGTTATTTAGGACTGAGATAGTTAGAAATGTCTTCACTCAGAGGATTGTGAATCTTTAAAAATCTGTATCACAGAGGGCTGTGAATACTCAGTCATTGAGTATATTCAAGATCAACAGATTTTGAATTCTAAGGAATCAAGGGATATGGGAATTGGGTGGGAAAGTGGGGTTCAGGTTGAAAATCAGCCAAGATCTTGTTGAATGGTGGAGTAGGCTTAGGGTGCAGTATGGCCTACTCCTGCTGCTATTTTTTCTGTTCATATGCTATGCCAGAGGCCAGTATTATAACTGAATTAGCTCTACTCATACAATCCAGTAACACCCTTTTCTTGTAGCGATGTTGACTCTCACACAAATTGTCTAAAATGGGATCTGTTTTATTTCATCCCAGTCATATGTGGTGACACATATCATATTCAGTAACAGCTGGAATGCCACAACCATTTTAATGGTGAATACAAACCCTTTACTTACTTGTGATCAAAAAATTTCAGCTTGGAAAATATGCATTCCATTATTGGTGCACTCAACATGATTGCACCAAATGGTTTTATCTATTATTTTGTCAGATGCAGTATAGTTAAAATTTAGCATAGTTAAAATTCATTGTTTAATGTTACAGATCAAGAAATTCAATATGAACACATTAAGCTTTGTATGATAATATCACACAGCCAAAGTTCAGCATTTAATTCCTTAAGCTATAACTGTGACCATGAGATAAAAAAACAAAGCCAGTTTATTATCATAGTTAATGCATCATGATATGTCAGCCATGGCTGAGTTGGCAGTTCTCTCACCTCTGTGTCAGAATTTTGTGGGTTCAAGTCCCACTCCAGGACTTGAGCACAAAAAGCAAGACTGACACTCCAGTTTAATACTGCGGTAGTGCTGCACAGTTGGAGGTGCTGTCTTTCAGATGAGATGTTACATCGATGCCCTATCTGCCTTCTTGGGAAGATGTAACTGATCCCATGGCACTATTGTGAGGAAAAGCAGGGGAGTTATCCCTGGTATCCTGGGCAATATTTATCACTCAATCAACATCACAAATACAGATTATCAGATCATTATCACATTGCTGTTTGTGGGAGCTTGCTGTGCGCAAATTGGCTGCTGTGTTTCCTACGTTACAAAAGTGACCTCACTTCAAAAGTATTTCATTGGCAGTAAAGCGCTTTGGGACATCCTGTGGTCAAATAAGGTGCTATATAAATGCAAATCTTTCTTTTTGTGATAGTGGTGTCACTCAGTTTCCAAGCTCAATCTATCAAATAGCTTGATACTTTTAAGGGTTCAGCAATTAACATATTAACACATATCCATCCACCCACAGGAGCCTGTCTTCACACAAGAACATTACCCCATTCTCCCAAGACAGCAAGTTTTCCTCAGGAATCTTCAATTCAAAATTTAATGGACTAATGTCAGAGGTCCCAAAATTTTATAGTAATGATAGTCAGGAAATATTGCTTCAGGGAAAATCTCCTCCAGAGAGATTAGTTATGGTATCACCAGAGAGGCACATACTCTTCAGAAAAGTCCAATCTCTGACCTCAGCATAATAATTTTTAGTTATTTCCAAGCAAAACATCCTTAATGTTAATGTGGAATCAGGAGAAAAGTGGAGCTCAGATGATTCCAAGAAATTTTTAGAATTTGCAAGAGTTTTGATTTCTGCACGAAAAAAAGAAGCTACTTCAAATCCATGGCAAAAGGTCCTGCTATACATGGAGCCAGTGGTAATAAAAACATAGAATTATATAGGATGTACAATACAGAAACAGGCCATTTGGCCCAATGATCAATACTGGTGTTTTTGCTCCACAAGAGACCCGTCCCCTCTTCATCTAACCCTTCTATACCTTTTCCCATAATTTGGTTACCTAGTTCTGCTTAAATGCATCTAAGTGAGTACCCTCAACTGCTCCTTGTGGTTGCGAGTTCCACATTGTAACCACCAATCAAAATGTGCATTAATATCCATTTCTCCATAGCATTAGAGTTCCGCTTTATATTTAACTGGGGTGGAAACTATCATGAGTCATCATCCACATACTTTCACATTTATTTGATTGAAGCACTGTCCCTCTTTAAAGTATGTTTTGTTATCAAAACCTTATTTGTAATTCCTTTTCATGTAGAATTATAGTTACCTTTAATATTCTTTCCTTATTTTTTTAAAAGTTTATACTTTACTGATGATTAATTTTGTAGTGCTCATTAGCCAAATGTAGTCCATGGCAAGGAACAGGTCTTGTCTATTTTTGACACACAGGGCTGAATTTTCTATGGGATGTGGAGGCAGGACTGGGGGTAAGCATACTGGCAATTTCCTGCTACCGATCAGTGTGCTGCTCTGTTGCAATGGTCACATCTCAAGGCTATTTTGAGGGAGGCTGCATCTAGGTGGGGGGTGCAGCGAGGGGGGGAGGGAAATGAGTGGGGTGATGGTGGTAATGGCTACCTGCCCGCCACTGGTGTGTAGCCAATTAGGCCAATTGTCCATTGAGGGTACTGATCAAAAGCCAGGTCAATGAATGGAGGTGGCCTCCTGATGTGAGACCAGAGGGCCACCAATGTCTCATTCAATATAATCCCTCCCCACCACAGTTGCGATTGCCTACCACAATGACGGTCTTGCAACTGCCCCAATTTTTTAAATGATTAAACTTTGAAAATACTTCAAATGGGGCTGAAACCCTCTCATTGGCCAACCTACATCAGCAGCTCCCACCCCTGATGATGGGGCTGTTGACCTTCCAGTGGACGGCCTCCTATTTGGCCTCCAGACTCAGGAGCCTGCCTGCCATCCTTAATTAGATGAGGTTCCCAAAGGCGGCCGCATAATTAGCCATCTCCTCCAAAACCTTCCTCTGGATCCCTATGTCAGCATTTGTGGGTTTCCAACCGACATTTTATTCTAACGGTGCAATTGGGGCCTAAGGGTGAAATCCTGCCCACAGTGTCAGTATCAGGTATCCATCGCACATGAGGAACAGCATATAGATGCAAATACTCTCTACACTGCCCCAGGAACATGATCCAATCCCAATATAACGAGAACGCCTCCTCATTCCCAATGATATCATTATTTAGACAACAACATCCCACATATAATAAAAAAAGCAATAAAATAAAAAGCGAATTAACAATAATTGGATTTTTTTTTAACAATTTGCCTCTTAAAATGGATCCTAATTGTGAATCCGACCTCACATCACTTGAAATAATGAAATTTTCTTACAAACTTGATTGTATCACCAAACATCAGCGGCATTCATTTAATTATTAATGTGCTGCATAAGGTCCTGTCAGAACAAACATAATGACATTTGTGGAAAGTACTTAGAAAAGAACAATCTGATTATGTATAAGGGATGACACATGGATTAGTACTTGAAAGGTTAATGTGCAGAAATTTCTCTCATGTTCTGATTCAATACCCTTGGGATTCTATAGCTGCCATTTTCAGATTAGTAGTTTTTTCCTTTATTTTCTTTTGAAGACAATGTTTTGTTTCAAAGGTCCACACAAAATCACTGTGTCAGTATTTAAAAATTACCCTTTTTGGGTCATGCAAAGAACTGCGCCTACTTTAAAAAAAAGCAAAATAGGCACAAGCCTCAATAAAATATTTAAAATGGGGTCCTACACAGTATTTAGAACCCTGATGCAATTTTAGTCATCCTGTAGACTTACAAAGAAACGTATGATGCCGAAGATGAATTATGTCTTGTGATCTGCAACAAATATATAAAAGCAAATAAAGCAAGCTTGTCCTTGAAACACATGTTGCTCCTTCAGTATGACACTTCCAATGTTCCATTTATTCACAAGCTAGTTTACTATCAAAGCTTGAGAGAGCAATCGCAAATGCTTGCAATGCACACATTGGGTAGTTGTAGTCCATGGTAAAGACGTCTTCAGCCACCCGGCCAAACTGCATCACTATATAATCCGCTAAAAAAAAATACAAACACATCAAACAATTGATTCTTTTAATATCAAATGCCTTTCAATTTGTAGAATGACGTTCCACAATTACCTCACATCTGTCTTGTTGCTCTCTACCACTCATTGTACAACCCAGCTGACAGCAAGTTCCAGGGAATGATGGAGAGAGTTACAAGACCGTAGACTAATCACGGAGCTCAGGTGTCAATGTATACCATGAAAGCAAAGCTTTAGCAGTTTATAAAAGTCATATGAAATCTTCAATAGCTTACAATCCTGAAAGCACTTCTTGTTAGTTGTCAAAATCTATACTGTTTTCTTTAGTTGATGAGTTTTAATTTAGCTTTGAATTCTGTTCCAGTTGGTGGTGTACCTTGATGCATTTTGATCATCATTAGAGGATATCGAATAATATCTGGAAAGCAGACTAATTAATTAATTAACGTAATACTGCTTTCCAGAAGGGATGGAATTCTACAACATAAAGACAATTGGAAATAATTAATGTGCTTCCATCAGGATTATGTGCAAAATGCCACATCTTAACCATGAGTTCCATATAATAAAATGGAATGGAAATAGTTTTGCTGATCAACAATGTCTTTATCTGGCAATGGCTCTTAAAGGGTCTTAAAACTTCTCCACCATTGATTAGCAAGATATTGCTCCATCAGCTTTTTCCATTACAGAGACAGCATGAGGTTAGAACAACAAAACAATTACAACATGTATTGGAACAAATACTATAGCAACTCAGGTGAAAAAACTTTTCTTATTGTTACCTGCAGCAATGACTTAAATGCGTTTGGAAGAGTTCTTCTGATTGGTACGTCTGAAAATTATCAACATATTGGGGTCAACTTTCATCGACTGCCCCACTTTTCAACATGAATGGAGTGGCAGATGATTGAAAATATAAGACATCCGGTATGGAGAGCATGTGCTCTGTCCAGTGAGGCTGATCACTAAGCGACATTCATTCTTAAGGTTGCTCAGAAAGATGACAAAAGAGCCAGTTGTGCCTCCTAGCCCCACATAAATATTTGTGCCAGTTGATCACAGTCCTTTCATGATTGCACCCCCTCACTGTCCAGCATTGTGCTTCAGTCCCACCCCTGCTTAATGCCCACAATGGGGCTGTCAAATTCCTGCCCTTGCCTTTCCCACATGATTAACAAGCTGACTGTTGCAATATTACTGCAATGAAGTATGAAAATAGTTCAGGCCTCTCATCAGTGACATTGGATGCCCATTAAGAAGCATTTATGTTCCTTCATGTATATTTTCCTCCAGTGGCTAATATTTGCAAAAATGTTGGTGTTGTTATATACTAGAGAATTAATTTTCCACTTGCACTGACAATTGTTTTTGGCCCACAGAGAATCCTGATGAAAATATATCTGCTGTCTCTTTCTGACTAGAGTAAGTAATTGTTATCAAATGTGTGACACAATGTGTAGTCAGATGTTTTTGGGAGATGCCTTTTAGAGCTGTTAATAGCACTGATAGCTATGATTGATTAAAGGACGCATCCTGTTGAATGAATGCAACAGTGCAGGGTACAGCTGAAAACTCCTGGATGGATTGGCATATTCACCCTAAAATAACTCTGACAGTATTTAAAAATTGACTTGCAAAAGGTTCTGGAGGGGCTGATCAATCTCTTAAAATATATTCTATTCAACAATTTAGTGATAATATTCATTTATTCTAAATGTTTGCCAATGTGCAAGCCTCAGTTCAGTGGGTAGTACCCTCACCTCTGCAGCAGAAGGTTAAAGGTTCAAGACCCACCTGAAGACTAGAATATATACTGTAGACTGACACTTCAGTGTAGTAGTGAAGATGTAACCTGCAAGGCTATGGACCAGGTGCTGGAAACTGGGAATAGTTTCTTTTTTCTCTTTTTGGCCAGCACAGAAACAATGGGCTAAATGGCCTCTTTCTGCACCATACCTTTCCTTTGGTTCTATGGCTCTAGTATTCCTTCCCTTAAAAGGGTGAAAATCATGGTTGAAGAGTGTCAGGCTGGGAGGATTACCCAGGGACCCCTAAGAAACACCCCTTTGGTAAGCAATGTATGCTTGATCTCACCACGTCCCCATAAAGTTCCCAAACCTGTCCCAGCCACAACCCCTCCTACATCAATGGCCAACTGGAAATTTAAGTTTAAGGCCAGGACCCAATCTATTTCATAGTAATTCTGGTGGCCACCCACCCCCAACCAAAGTCATGGCTAGAGTGTGCTGAAAGGGCCAATTCTTTTTTCCATCATATGAGTGCTGGAATTTTGTATCTCTATTCTTTCTCAAATTTAAAAATTTATGTTAAAACTCCATTCAAATCAATCTTGTTTCATCCCAATTTGATTTTCAATAACATTTTTTCCACTGTATTATCAACATTTTAATGGCTGTACAATTTTGAATGGTTTTGCCATTCTTGGATTTAATGTGTGTTTTGTTCAATCATATAGTTGGCCCTCAGCATGAAGCAGCAGCCTCTGAAGTTAAGGAAATCTTACAGTCACTCAGAAAATTAAGAATAATACGCTCTGAAGAATGAAAATGGTCAAAATGATAATGAAATTGTTCTTTGAGACTAAAATTTAAGGTTTAACCCTTCATGCTGGAGTATAGTTCCACATGTGCCAGCTGATAGCATGTTCAAGTGGTCGTTCATTGTAATTACCTCTAGAACTTCCCATACAACCATGAGTTTACTACTTACGGTCGTTGTCATGAATAATCTGGAAATTCTTCACGGAAGCTTGTGTAACTCGGCCATGGAAATTAAGGACGTAGGATTGAGTATCATCATTCCATACTGGAGTTTTGTTGTGTAGCTCAATTACGCTTTCTGTGTTTTTGTTCTGCCACCCTGCCAGCAATGTTTCATGCTCCTTAATCAACAAGAGAAAAATAACATTTGTCAGAAAAACTCTGCAAGTGGTTGAGAGTCCATGACTGAATAAGGTCAGTCTTTGACGAGGGAACAAATTTCACATTACCTTGGAAACCCAAACTATGGTATGGACAAGATAGCAATGCTTTGCCACCAATCCCACCCTTCGTTTCTAAAATAGTTCTCTCAATTAAATTTAAAACTAGCGTTTTCTCAAAGCAATTTGACCTGGAGCAAGAAACTCAATGTCCTAACTCAAAGGTCATTTGTGGGTCATGTGACCAAACAGCCGGGTGGTGTGACCTCCTTAGCGATCTTCCAATTTGCAGCCAATTAGCATTTGGCAAGGGGGAGTTAGCCAAGAACGGGTGGCTGGTGCAAACTAATGTCAGCAGGTAATTTGATTTACAGGCTACACACACAGGCCAGGATTTTACGCTCCCCCACCAGCGGGTTTTTCGGTGGTGGCGGGGGGAGTGTGAAATTGAAGGGGCGGGATTCCCTCTGGGATCCCACCTGCCCTGACCACACTGCAATTTTATGCTGGGCCGAGCAAGGCCTCGGACAGGAAGCCCACCCTTGACCAAGTTGAGGCCCTTAAGTGGCCAATAAGGGCTGTTTCCCGCCCAGCCTCAACCTTTTGATTGAAGTTGTGGGGGGGAAGCCTGAAAATGAATGGACTTAGATCTTGGGCAGGAAGGAAGGAGAGTGGGTGGGGGGTGGACTCCTCCATCAGAAACCCCCTCCTGAAGTCAGGCGCCCTCCCCACCTCCTGGCCCCCCATTAAGGTCCGGTGGCCTCCAGACCTCCCACCCTCCACTGCCCCAGCATCTCCCCTGAGTCCGTGCCCTCCCCCAGGCCTTCCCTACCCTCCCCACCCTGGAGCCCTTTAAACTTACCTGGGTCTCGGGTGCCCAGATTAAGCCAGGATTTTCCAGCCCTGTTGTGGCAGGACCCGCAATGGGAGGTTCAGCAGCCCAGCCAAAGGTCCATTGGCTTTCGGTGGGACAGGATGATCCCCGCAGTGGGCAGGGCTGGAAAATCCCACCTTTAGTCTCAGGCGTCCTCCTGCATTTCCTCACCAGTCCACTGCAGTTCTTGTCCAATCTAATTGGCCAGCAGCTCTCTAAGGCAGGACATCTTCCTGAGTGGGGGGGTCTGAAGTTCCACCTGCAGCCAGTTAATGCTCATTTGAGCGTGAAATGGCTGAGGGGCACTTGGAGTCAGAGGGGAATGCTTTGGGCGGCTGGGAGCGAGACCACATCTGAAAAATTCAGGCCATAGAGGGCAGAGGAAGGAATGCAGCAGAAGGGAACCTGTGGATGAATGGCTGCAGCAAGAGGAAGTGTGGCTCCAAGTTTCAGTGACACCTTCCCGAAGGTGATCCTGCAGGTGACAAGAGAATGGAGAGAAGCTCTGTTCCCAGTGAGCAGGGGGAGGAGTTCAGCAAGCCTCAGGAAGAAGACATGGCTGGAGATGGCTGAAGAAATCAGCAGACACAGGGTTGCACAAACATTGGTGCAGTTCCAGAAGCGATTCAATTACTTTGTGCTGTCTGACAAAGAAGGTGACATGCATAATGACAAGGTGGTAGAACTGCATGCATTATGGTACCATGAGATGTGAGTTGAGATGACCGACCCATACAAAGGTAATCACCAAGGGTCACTATGTACAGTGAGCCACAGAGCTGCCTCACACTGGAGGATAATAGTCAGTCAGAGGTACTCGCTGCAGTGACAAGGGTGAGAGGCCATTATAAGGTCAGAAGTGGGGATGTGCGCTGATGATTGCACAATGTTCAGCACCATTCACAACTCCTCAGATACTGAAGCAGCCCATGTCCAAATGTAGTAAGACCTGGACAATATCTAGGCTTGGGCTGAGAAGTGGCAGAAGTGGCAAGTAACATGCACACCACAAAAGTGCCAGGCAATGACCATCTCCAACAAGAGAGAATCTAACCATCGCCCTTTGAAATTCAATGCCATTACTATCGCTGAATCCCCAACTATCAACATTCTGCGGGTTACCATTGGCCAGAAACTGAACTGGACTAGCCATACAAACACTGTGGCTACAAGAGCAGGTCAGGGGCGAGGAATCCTGTGACAAGTAACTCACCTCCTGACTCCCCAAAGCCTGTCCACCACCTACAAGGCACAAGTCAGGAGTGTGATGGAATACTCCTCACTTGCCTGGATGAATGCAGCTCCCACAACACTCAAGAAGCTTGACACCATCCAGGAGAAAGCAGCCTGTTTGATTGGCACCCCTTCCACAAACATTCACTCCCTCCACAACCAACACACAGTAGCAGCAGTGTGTATCATTTACAATTCACCAAGACTCCTTCGACAGCACCTTCCAAACCCACAACCGCTACCATCTAGAAGGACAAGGGCAGCAGATAAATGGGAACACCAACACCTGGAAGTTCCCCTCAAAGTCAATCACTATCCTGACTTGGAAATATATCGTTCCTTTACTGATGCTGGGTCAAAATCCTGGAACTCCCTTCCTAACAACACTGTGGGTGTATTGACAGGAAGGCAGCTCACCACCATCTTCTCAAGGGCAACTAGGGATGGGCAATAAATGCTGGCCCAGCCAGCAAAGCCCACATCCTGCAAATTAATAAAATCAGCTGTTTGCATATGGCCTCTGAGTGGTGCGATGTTGGATATTTAAAGGGGCACAGTCTAACTAGCACAGCTGGGCCATGAGACAAGCGTGAGACTGTGAATTTCTGTTGTTGCAGTGGAAGTGAGCTCAATGCAAGGAAGTGGAGATGCGCAGAAGGTGGCGTGCTCTTCATTGCTGTGGTCATGCAGATTAAAGTGGAAGCGATGGAGATCGTATGGGTTCCAACAGGGCAGCTTGTCGTGAGGTTGGGGTGGAGCTCACAGAGAGAGAGAAAATCAATGGGTGCAGGCACCATTTCTTCTGACGAGTATTAGCACTGTTGCCTCTGTGGCCTTAGATGACCATAGGAAGCTCCTGATCTAGGACAGGTAGGAGGTTGTGGCTGGATGTGGAAGTTGTTAGCAGCACTGCTGTCTCTCTCCTGCAGGCCGGTAGTGGATCAGCTACCATCAGCACCATTATAGCCACATGAGACCTCAGAGGAGGAGACACCATCTGAGGAGGCAGTGTTACATTAGCCTAGCACACCCTTGACCAGTGCAGATCCTCTTACGTCGGTAGGCATTGACACGTGTTTAGAGTGGGTGGCACCAGCTGGTGAGTACAGGTGCAGGTGGCAGAGACAGTGACAGCTGCAGCCAGTCCCCATCAGAGGTGTGAAGACAGGTCCAGCAATGCTCAACTTTCTGCAGGTGCCGGGCTTCAGGAGGCGTCATCAAAGTGGCAGATACTAGAGCAGCAGCATGAAATATGTGGCTACCTGTCAGAGTGAGCCACAGTGAGGATGTTCACTCTCATGTAGGTACAACGGAGAAGTCCATCAATGCCATGAGTGATTCCATGTTTCTGGCTTATGACTACATGGCCCCATTTATTGAGAGAGTGATGACTCTCATGGAGAGCCACATGCAGTAGACCAATGAGTGGTTCTAGGAGGCATCCAGCAGGCTCAACAATATGGCCTCATCCTTGAGCAATGTCAAGCGCTGCATAGGTGAGATGGCTCATTGCCAGGTGCTGCCCCTCTCCTGGTAAGCAGGTCGACCATGAAAGGGTCGAGGGGCAGATTCCTGAAAGCAACGGGGGCTCTCCTCAAGTTGTCTTTGTGTAGACAGCGGAGCTTCTGCTGCTTTGATGCTGACAGGAGCACTGCACAATCTGGAGGACAGAGGCTGCCTCTGCACAGATGCATGGGGCACATCCTGTGCTGGAGCTTTCGAGGGTTCAGTCACCCAGACATAGTCCTTCATGGGCACCTCATGCACTGGAGCAGCAAGGACCGCAGCCTGGCCCACATCAGCTCCAGCTGCAGAGCAGCGTACTTTAGAAGCACATAGAAGCTTTTGTGTAAGGGCACTTATTCGCACTTGGGGTCACTGGATGATAGGTAGTTGCTGAATGCCACTGTTTTATTGCTTTTGCACCTTATGATTTGATGAAATACATACTTAGGCAACTCATCTGTTTATTTCTACCTAGTGGGCCTTGAGTAGATGTTGAGGTATTGAGATGGAGGTTGTAAAATGATGGGCATTGAATGGAGGTCGATGGTGAGTGCAGGACTTGGAATGGCCTCTTGACAGGGCCAGTGACACAGTTAGGGCACCATAGCTACCACAGGAAGACACCTGTCTCACGTCAACTGTTGTTACAGGGACTCTCAGGAGAACCGTGTGCTGATGAGGGAGTCGTGTGTCTCCCTTGCACACATGTCAATGGCAGTGGCAATAAGCCCCACTGGTATATAGCCATTGGCTGCCAAATTTTGATGCACATTCCCTCAACCTCCTCCTTGGAGGAGGCAGTGAGCTCAATATGGTTGTCCATCTCCAATGCAACTCCCCTCCGGAGCACTAGGTTGTGCAGAGCACAGCAGATTCCTATGATTCAGGAGACCTATGATGGGTGTTTTGAAGGGCTCCCCCAGATCTGCCGAAGCATTGGAATTGTATTTTGAGAAGGCCACTTGCCTGTTCGATAGTTGCCCCTGTAGTCACATGGGAGCTGAGGTAGGTTTCTTCTGTCTCATGTTGGGGTTTTGCACAGATGTAAGCAGCCATCTCATTAGTGGATTTGCCTTGTCACCCAGGATCTATCCATGAAGGTGTTTGGTTGGAGTGAAGTGTTCAGACATTTCGGGCTGTCTCAGGACGTATGAGTCGTGGCAGCTTCCTCAGAACCGAGCTCACACCTGGAGGATCCTTTTACAGTGATCACAGACATTTTGAACGTTGGGTGAGTAGAACCTCTTCCTGCTCACAAAGGCACCTGGCTGCTATGAGGGAGCCTTGATGCCCACATGCGGACAGTCTATCACCCCCGGAACCTGAGGGAATCCTGTCATGGTGCCGAATCCAATTGCCCTCTCGGCCTGACTGGCCTAATCAGTGCAAAACATGATGTAGTCCCATGCCCTCTAGAACAAGACATCCATCACCTGCTTATGCAGCGATGGGCTGCTGACTGAAAGATCTCCAGGTGATCTTGGAACAATGTGATGTTGAGCATCATGGTCACTGCACCCCATTGACCTCAACTCCTTCTCTAGCATTCCACATTGGTCAGCAACCATCTGTCTGTTCAGACACAGTCTTCAGAGACACTCGTGCTCTGACATCTCCACAAAGCTAAACCTATGTTTGTATACTTTTGGAGGTGAGGAAAGTCCTCTTCAAACATTAGCCTGCCTTATTGCCCAATGCACCCTCCTTGTTTGGGTCCTATTGCAGAGTCATGCCACTGGTGCTCCTCTGCCTGCTGCTGTCCCACTCCAAGTGGTTGATACAGTCTATCTCTCCCACTCTCCTCCTCACTGGAGGAGTCAACTCAGAGCAGAACTCCCATTTCAATTTGGGGCCAGGATGGTGCAATGGTTCTGACTCTCCTTGTATTGCCTGTGCTGGCTTCACGGCACTTGGGAAACACCCTTCCAGCAACACTGCAATCCCTCTAAAAGTCCCAGCCTTCTATTCTCTGACCTGAGTCTGTCTATTTGCAATGGCTGCTAGTTTCAGACAATACTCATCTGCCACTGAGCTCTCGCCTCCCTGGAGCAGGTGAGCCACTGACACTCTGTGGAACATGTGTTCCCTGTGGAAAACGGCAAAAACTGCAAATTCCTGGTCAATTGGCTCTTTAACAGGCTCAGTTGGCTTCCTGCCACCAGCCTGTGTAGTCCTGCTCCCCAAATGCCCCTGGGAAATTTGGCCAGTTTGGGGGAAGACTTCAGGGGCAGAATATTTCGCTCATCAGGTGGGCGTGCACCCGACCCGAATGAGCGTAAAATGACGCGCGATGAGGTTGGGCGAGCGTCCTGATGTCATCAGGCACTCACGTGATATTTCAGTCAGCAGGCGCATGCAGGAGCCAGCAGCTCCCCCGCCGACAATTACGCGGCCTATTACGGCCATTAATCAAATAACTGGCTGGAATTTTTCGCTGCCCGTCCAACCGTTCAGTTGGCGGGCGGGCGAAAAGGCCAAGCAGCCTTTGCATTTTGGCGAAACCTCATCCACGGGCGGGATTTCAACCAGTGATTTAGAAAAAAATTTAAACTTTTTGTACTCATATGTTACATGTCCCTGCTCATGTGACAGTCACACGAGGAGACATGTTTTTAACATTTTAAAATTCTTTATTTTTAATCTTAAAAATCTTCAGCTCCCTGAGGCAGCTCTGTGCCTTGGGGAGCTTTCACTGTGCGCATGCGCAAACTTCTGTGCTCGCCCTCCCCAACACCCACCCCCACTCCGGCAGCACTGAACGCTGCAGCGCGTGTTTCACAATGGCTGGCTGTTAATTGGCCAGCCAGCGTGAAATCGCGGTCAACGGTCCGTTTTGCGGCCGCTTCCACTCGCCCCTGCGGAGCCCGCTTGACGACCAGAAAATCCTGGCCCAGGGATCTGCCCTGATCCGTGTCTCCACACCATTTTGATCTGCCCCACCCACACCAACTTTTCCCCTTCCCGCCCCCTGCTTCCAAGCCCGTTGCCCTGGGGCCATTAAAATTCCAGTCTTTATCTGTACTGGGGAGGATAGAGGTCACGTATAACCCTGAATGGCTGTTCATTCGCTCTGCAACCAGCACCAGGTTTTAAAGGGGAGCAAGAGAAAATAACACGGGTAAGAAACAAATTGGAAGGGTAGTTGCTATGAATAGCCTGGAACATAGATTTCCTGGTAATAAGACAATGATGTCAATTTCTTAATTAAACTGATTTGAATAAAATAGACCTTGGAATATTGACCAGGACTGGAATTGGACAATAATCTACTGTCTTCACAAAATCAGAAAACCTAACTGCTGAAGTTGAGCACAATTCGAATTTGAGAAATTATCTTCCTGTTCGGTTTGCACAACTGGTCAAAGTTTGGAAATTAGCAGCAGACTTTTGTGTCACCAACTTTCAATGGCAGTTTTAAAGATTAGTTGATAAGCACCAAGCCATTTCCTGATCTTGCTGACTAAATGGTATAGAAGCCATCTTCTCCATCAAATTGCACACAGTACAAAGAACGAATTGAAAAACAAGCAAATTAGCTGATAAAGTAAGCAGCAGCAGATTTGTTTCTGATGACTTCATGTAAATAACCTTAATGCGGTTGAAAGAGCAGGAGCAAATCCATGAGGTAGCCTGTACTTAGTCAGCAGGGTAAGTACAACCTCCACCTGACTGACTAGCTAAAGGGTTTGATGGACTAATTAAAAAATGTTTCCCTCCGGCCAAGAAAGAAATTAATGATCACAATTAGCCTAGAATGTCTTCTCTTGAGTACTAATAGTAACAGCTTGCTGATAAAAAGTGCCTGTAATGGGCAGCAGCTTGGTGCTTGCCAAGAGGAAAAAATAGTTTGGCTCCATGTGTTAGTTTTGTGTAGATCTTGTTGCATAGATAATTACATCTCCCAGCTGATTTTCAATGCCATCACCTACCCCTTTATTAAAATATTTCACCAAATCACTGTGTATCCAAGTTGGTAAACCAACAGTTGCAAAAATAACAACCACCATCACAAAATGGTGCACACACTGCATCGGTAGGGCTGTCAACTCTGGTGGAAATTATCCCTCAGGTTTGATCGCCTGACACCTGAGTATGTGACCAATTCCCTCCACAAAGCACAGTCAGGATCCCCAGTTGCTGCACTTTTAACAGGCCCAAATTCTAATCCGACCTCCCCACCTTGGACTCAGGTTCTGTGCGAAGGTGACAACTCTGAACCCAGGGTCTCAGTCAGAACTGATCTGTACTTGGATTTTACACGTTAAAATCAACTTGCTCAGACCAATAAACCAAATTGTGAGATTGTACAAAGAGCAGTGGGTTCAGTGTTTGAGACACTTCTCAGATCAAAAAGTCAGCACAGCCTCAACATTCCTAAGCTACACTGTGGGCTTGGTCTGGATAAAGGAATGTTTTCATGGAACATTAGAAATTACAGGATAAGAGGAGTCATTCGGTCACTGGCATGTGTGTGTGTGTGTCTGTGGGTCTGTGGAACCCCATTCACTCCAGTTCCTTTACTATCCCTCTTTTTCAAATACTTACCAATTCTCTTTTAAGAGACGTTCTAGTTATTGCCTCACAGCCACCATGAATCACCCCATGGTCTAACAGCCTTCAGTTTAAAAACCTCCCTTTTTCCTTACCCTTTGATTCTTCCAATGAGAATCCCCAGTCTCCACTCCCTTATTCACCATTCAACCACCAGTGGAAACAGTCTTTCGCAATTTACCCACATTTGGAGAGCTGGTGCAGGCACGATGAGCTGAATGGCCTCATTCTGCATTGTAACAATTCTGAGAAGTCTCCAAGCTTCGCTCAGCCATTCATTGGCTGTTCTTCTCTCCGCGTCATTCCCATTCACCAGGCTGCTGCTGCTGCTGCTCCTGCTTCTGCAGGAAGTGGTGGGGTCTGCACCCACCCCAGTCTCATCTGCCTGAGTCCCAATCTCCTAGCTGTCTCCCTTTCTCCCCTGTCAGCCACTTCCCAACCCTATGGGTGCAGTGTCGGGGTGAGTAAAATCACTGGGTTGGCAGCTTCTCTCACAGAGTGGGAGCGTGGGTGGCTACTGCAGCATGACATTCAAAGCACAAAGTTCACCTGGACTGTTAGCAGCAGTGTCCAGGGGATTCATGCCCCATTCTGGGAGGCTCCTGGATAATACAAGAGGGTCGGTAACCCTATGCATTGCTGTTAAATTCACCCAATTGCTACCTGTCCAGTTTTGGACTGGACAGTCCAAAGTTTGAGTGTGTTGTCTGCAACATCCTATGAGGTAAATCTAATACAGAACTTCTGTTTCTAAATTAAAAGTCTACTTTTCCACTTACATCTTTGTCTCATTCTGCATTGATATTACTGATTGAAAACTTCAGACCATCAAACCATGATCCAGCCCCTGTTCTGTCTTCAATTTGGCTTGGGACTTGGCAAAACACAGCAACATAGAGTGAAAAATCATTATTAATGCTGGCACACAAGTCACATATCCAGTCTTCAAAGTAATGAAAGGTCTGCACGAAGTTGCATCTTAAGCATTAGACAGATTCGTACTGAATCACCCTCCTTTTATGAAATAAGGCCTCACATGATTGTGGATTTCAAATGGAGCCTGTGGATGCCTCTTGCAACTTACATTGCGTGGCCTGATGGACACTCTTTCATGATCCATGTTCATCCCAGGAATGATTACACTCATCTTCCGAGGTCCCTTGAAACCCAAAACATTTGTTTCCTAAGCAGGAGAAAGCAAAGAGCCATTTATATTTTAGCAACCTACAGCAATTTGAAAAAAAGCCAGGTCTTCATATTGCCACAGTCATAATGGTTTATTAGGTTAATAAAGTCACTCATTGAACAAGCAAACAATGGCTGTGAAATTCACGCTGGCAGTAATTGGAAGTGATGTTAGGGAGCAGCTGTTGCTACAACACATGGAAATGATGTGTCAAGGCAATCAATAAGATGACAAGTGAATGGCAATACCTGAGAGGGTGTTATACCAGCCTACTATCCAGTTCAGGTTCAGAAAAATAGGACCTGATTTACCTGATGCAAAATGACCTATCTATTCCCAAATTGTCTTTTGCACAAGCCAGGGGGATTGTATCCATGTAACAATACCACTTATTAAATATTATTAAGGGATGTATGTGTATGCCAGCCTGCTGTCCCATGGCTGCGTACTTGAGGTGACCAAATTAAATGTCCTATTCAATTCATGCTCTCCATGAAAAACCTGAAATTTAGGGGCTTTTTTGAATCATTGAGGCCACTATTTTCTTTAAGGGAGGAGGACATGGAGGCTGTGGTGATGATAGTGACATTGTTGGCAGCATTGCAAGTACTATCATGTTTCTAACTTGTGAACATCCACAATAGTCCCTGCCACAGATTTGTGGAACCAAGTTTGGATCCAGAAGTTGCTGTATAGAAAGTTCCTGATTTCAGCTGTAGTATCAGTGTGAATTGGAGAGGTCTAAAATAGAGAGTAGGCAGTTACTGGATCATCTATTAAGACTTGGGAATCAACACCCACAGCAAAATAAGTGAACGTCAATTCAAATCCTTACAGCAAACATACTGTATCGTATATAAACGTCATATATAAGACTCTATGAATCCCCGCTGGATGAATGCTTGAGAGAATGTGGCTAGAGTGGTGCACTTAAACACATCTTATGGTCCTACCACTTAATCAAACCATCTTGTGACCTGGCCTGAATTTTTTGGTCATTGGGCGCACACGATCGGCGGGCCCAGGTGCAGCCGGGAAACGGACTCCCAAACCGCAATCGGCTCCCAATCGCAATTTCACAGTGGCCCCCACCCTGGCAACGCTGAGCTTTGCAGCGTGTGTTTCACACTGGCTGGCCATTAATTGACATGGCAGGAAGAGGGCGGGCGACGACATCACCGCGGGAGCGGGTGAGCGCTGCGAGAGAGCTCCCTGAAGGCAGACAGCTGCCACGAGGAGCTGCAGACCTGCAGATAATGAAATAAAGCTCTAGAAAGCTGCAACAAAAAAAAAGTTCATGCACTACAATCAAGCACCTGAAAGCATACCCCATAAAAATGCTGTCCCCAGATATTTCACTTTGTTTTATTTCCTAACGGAGATTTCATCCCACCCTTGGATGAGGTTTCATGAAAAATGTAAAGACGAGAGGAGGCTCGTGTGGAGCATTAACTTCACACTAGACCAGCCAGGCCAAAAGGCTGGAAAACTCTATGTAATCTATGCAAGGTGCATACCTCCACTAGGGTGAAATGTTACTTCGCCCACCATGTAGATTAAACATCTATGGAACACATACCAGTCTGCTCTTTCTATAGCTGACGACTAGTGGTGGTCTGTACTCTCATTTGCATCACCCAGTCACTCTCTCTGTGTATTGCAGTTTGTGAGAGAGAATCTGCACTATAAGTTTCCAACAAAGGGGAATATCTGGGGACAGCATTTTTATGGGGACTGCTTGATGCTTTCTCTGTTCAATGCAATACATTGGAACTAAAACAATAATATCTCCTAAAAAGGGCAATTAGACCCAGTGTGTCTTTGTTCGGCTATTCTGCTCATGTTCTATGTATTTCCTGCACATAAAGCAGGCTAAATCACTATGTGAAGAATTTTCCCCCTGTCGCCTCTGATTGGGAGCACGCTGTCATTTTACGTGGGCGGGGCAATTAAGGCCTGCCCAGCGTGACGTCCGCCAGGAAGCGCTATGTGCTCCCTGTGCGGGCGGGGAAGGATTCCCTCAGCCGAGAGTGCGTTCTTTGTGCATGCGCGCAAAAGAGCGCACTCATCTCCCTGAGGCTAAGTGCTGCCTCAGGGAGATCGGCTCCACATTTAAAAATGGTAAAGGAACAAAAACAAAATTTCTCTGACATGTCCCTTCATGTGACACTGTCACAGGAGTTGGGACATGTCCATCACTTTAACTCTAACCTTTATTAAATTTTTAAATACCCTCATGAAACCTCATCCCACCCGTGGATGAGGTTTCATGCTTTTTCTGAAGCCCGCCAGGGCTCCCAGCCTGCCCGCCAACCTTAAGGTTGGACGGGCAGGTCCATTAATTATGTCAATTACTTTTTAAATGGCCTCAATAGGCCGTTGACAGGTCGGCGGGCGCACAGCTGATTCGGCCGACGTCATCCCGCAACATTTTACGCGTCGGTGAGCGGGCCCCGCCCCCCCGCTTGCCAACCCAAAAATCCTGGCCTATAAGTACATACACAACTCGGCAATCCATATACCTTCCTGTTGATTTGACATTGTGAATAAGCATCACCTCCAAATCAATGTCCCCTTTTGTAAAAAAAACAAAATGAAAATGTTAAATTTTTTTAAATGCTATACGATAGCTGTTGTTAAATACTTATCAGTTTTCTCGTCTCAATTTCAAATTATTTGTAACGATTAACTTGCTGAAGTAAATAATTTTTAAAAAAACTGAAGCAATCTGTGTGACCTGCCTGTTGGCACTTCCATACAATCTGTCCTAGCCCTTTTATTATCAGGGTCAAATTTGTCAGAAATCTGTCCTTGCTTCAGTTATCTCTGGCTGTGCCCTGTTACCCTGTTATTAAAGAACCACAGACTTTTACAGCACAGAAGGAAGCCAATCTGCCCACGGTGTTAGTGAGAGCTCTTTCCTGTAACAGTCCAAAATTAGTCCCATTGCCCTGCTGTGGCTCAATATCTCTCTACCTTCCTCTGTTTGAAATCTTAACCAATTTTCCATTATAAATTGTAGTAGATTAACCTCTGGCAAAAGTGGCCCAAATGCTTTCTGCTTAATGAAATTTCTCCTAATCTCTCCCCTCACTTTCTCACTGACTATTTTAAATTAATGACCCTTCAATATCCAAGTTAAAAGAAATCATCTTTCCATATTCATATCCATACCTTTAATCATTTGAAAAACCTCCATTGTCTCCTTTTAGTAACATGCTCTAGTGGATAGAGTCCCAGTGTCTCGAGTGTCTTCTTGTGACAATAGATTTCCATCCCAGGCATCATCCCAATGAATTTACTTCATGTCCCATCTGTGACTTTAATGTCCCCTTTAGAATGGCAAGCCCAAAATGGCACAAGTATACTTCCTGTGGCCTAGCCAATATTTTGTGCAAATTGATCATTATTACGTTACTCTCGTGCCCTGTCCCAATTTACAATACCTAAAATGTAGTTAGTCTTTTTAATGACTTTATATAACTGTGTACATATTTTAGGAAATTATGTATTTTAATCACTAGGTCTATTTTCATTCCATTAAATGTATATAACTATTTTTTTTATTTTTCCTCATGCTTTTCCACATTAAATTACATCTTCCATCGGTCTTCCCATTCCACTAACCCATCTATAGCTTCCTCAAGTCTTTTCATTCATTTGCACTGTTTTCCAAATCTTTGTGTCAATAGCAAATTTATAGATTATGTTCCCTATTACCAAGTCCTCATCATCACTCTGTCTCTCTCTCTCTTATCTATATAAAATATATATATATAATGGCCCAGATCTTCTGTTCTCCAGAGGGTTGTATCCCAGAGGATGTGCTGGGGACCCATCGGATGTCTGGGAATTGCCCAGGAAGTTTGAACTTCTGTTGGGCAATTACCCTGCATTTGGAACCTTAAGTTTTTTTTAAATATTTGCTTCAGCAAGTTAATCATTACAAATAATTTGAAATTGAAACAGAAAAACAACAGCCATGATATAAGCATTTTTTTAAATTTAAAATGTTAACTTTGTTTTTTACAGAAGGGAACAGTCATACACTGTCTTTCACATTGATTTGGAAGGGATGTTTATTCACAATGTGACATCAGTAGGAGAGTATATGAATTACCTAGTTGTGCATATATTTATATTGATTTAACGGCTTTGGATTCAGGAAATGCATGGAACATGGGGCACAATGTTCAGCACCATTCGCAACTCCTCAGATACTGAACAGTCCACGTCCAAATGCAGCAAGACCTGGAAAATATCCAGGCTTGGGTTGACAAGTGGCAAGCAACATTCGCACCACACAAGTGCCAGACAATGACCATCTCCAATAAGAAAGAATCTAACAATCACCCCTTGACAATCAATGGCATTACTATCGCTGAATCCCCCACTATCAACATCCTGGAGGTTACCATTGATCAGGAACTGAACTGCACTAGCCATTTAAATACTGTGGCTACAAGAGCAGGTTAGAAGCTAGGAATCCTGTGGCGAGTAATTCACCTCCTGACTCCCCAAAGCCTGTCCACCATCTAAAAGGCACAAGTTGGGAGTGTGGTGGAATACTCTCCACTTGCCTGGATGAGTGCAGCTCCAACAACATTCAAGAAGCTTGACACCATCCAGGACAAAGCAGCCTGCTTGATTGACACCCCTTCCACAAACATTCACTCCCTCCACGACTGATGAACAGCATTGTGTACCATCTACAAGATGCACTGCAGAAACTCACCAAGGCTCTTTGGGCAGCACCTTCCAAACCCATTACCATCTAGAAGGACAAGGGCAGCAGATATGTGGGAACACTACCACCTGGAAGTTCCCCTCCAAGCCACTCACCATCCTGAGTTGGAAATATATCACCATTTCTTCACTGTTGCTGGGTCAAAATCCTGGAACTCCCTCCTTAACACAGCTGTGGGTGCACCTACACCATAAGTACTGCAGTGGTTCAAGAAGGTGGCTTACCACCACCATCTCAAGGGCAATTAGAGATAGGTAATAAATGCTGGACTAGCCAGCGATGCCTCCATCCCGTAAATGAATTTTTAAAAATAGCTGAACAAAGACACACTGGGTATATTTGCCCTTTTTAGGGGGCATTATTGTTTTGGTTCCAATGTATTGTTTCTGTGCAGAACGGAGAAAGTTAGAAAGATTATAAACAGTTCCAACTCCTGGGTAACTATACTAGTGACCCCTCCCCGACCCCTCAGTGGACCCCATGACTTACCGCCAGTAACCCCGACTAACCCTGATGGTAATTGCCAATCCACGGAAGATTCAGACCGTTATGTATATACCAAGAACAATAATGGGCCCTGCACTAGGATACATCATTTCCCAAGTTCTTAAATCTGAGCAGCACCCACTTATCCTGGCTCCTTCTGTTTCAAACCAACATTAAGCAAAGTCAAGGAAAAGTTGAATTTAACTCTATTCAATGTGGAAATTGTTGTCAAATTCACAAGACACGGGTCCACAAAGTTGACACAATGGCTGTGATTTTATGGGGCCCAAGGGGGCATGCTGGGCGTCAGTGGGGTGTAAAATCAGGTGAAATATTGGGGCTGTGATGCTCGTGCCTTCCCACAACCCCTGGCATTTAATCAGCGGCAGGGAAGGTGGTGGATGGCCTTCCCACCCTCCAATAGATGTCCTTGAGCGGCCAATAAAGGTCCACTTAAGGGCGTCTTCCCACCACACTTGTATTTTAACAGTGGTGACTGAGCACTTCACCATGTGGGAGACCATAAGACCATAAGACATAGGAGCAGAAATTAGGCCATTCGGCCCATCAAGTCTGCTACGCCATTCAATCATGGCTGATAAGTTTCTCAACCCCATTCTCCCACCTTCTTCCCGTAACCTTTGATCCCCTTACCAATCAAGAACCTATCTATCTCGGTCTTAAATACACTCAATGACCTGGCCTCCACAGCTTTCTGTGGCAATGAATTCCATAGATTCACCACTCTCTGGCTAAAGGAGTCTCTCCTCATCTCTGTTCTAAAAGGACCTCCCTTTACTCTGAGGCTGTGCCCTCGGGTCCTAGTCTCCCCTACTAATGGAAACATCTTCCCCACATCCACTCTATCCAGGCCTTTCAGTATTCTGTAAGTTTCAATCAGATCCCCCCTCATCCTTCTAAACTCCATCGAGTATAGACCCAGAGTCCTCAAACGTTCTTCATATGTTAAGCCTTTCATTCCTGGGATCGTTCTCATGAACCTCCTCTGGACCCTCTCCAGGGCCAGCACATCCTTCCTGAGATACGGGGCCCAAAATTGCTCACAATATTCTAAACGTGGTCTGACCAGACCCTTATAAAGCCTCAGCAGCACATCCCTGCTTTTATATTCTAGTCCTCTCAAAATAAATGCCAACATTGCATTTGCCTTCCTAACTACTGACTCAACCTGCAAGTTAACCTTAAGAGAATCCTGGACTAGAACTCTCAAGTCCCTTTGCACTCCAGATTTCTGAATTCTCTCCCCATTTAGAAAATAGTCTATGCCTTTATTCTTCCTACCAAAGTGCATGACCTCACACTTCCCCACGTTGTATTCCATCTGCCACTTCTTTGCCCATTCTCCTAACCTGTCCAAATCCTTCTGCAGCCTCCCCACCTCCTCAATACTACCTGTCCCTCCACCTATCTTGGAGAACACCAAGTATACCCTGGCATCCTCCTTGCAGGAGTAAGAGGGCGAGGGCCTTCTGACTGGACACACCGCGGCCCAGTGAGGGCGGATCCACTGAAAGACACCCATGCCCTCATGACCGATTGCACCCCTCCTCACCGGGGCCTGTCAGGCAGGCCCTTGCAAGCCCCACAAACTTACCTGCACCTGGGGCCTCCATCACCTTCGCTGCTCTAGACCTGCTGAAGGCCCAGCCTGCACCTCTTCCGGTGGCACTGCTGAGACTGAAAAGCTTCCAGCCCTTTGATTGGCCAGCAGTGCATGGGGGTGGGACATCCTCCCTTAAAGGGGCGGAAGTCCTGACTGCAGGCAATGAATCGTAAAATCCAATCAGGGCTTCTATGACCAGTCGAGGTGGTATTCTCCTCAACTTTCTGGTCGGTGGGTGGGGCCACTCCTGCCCCATAAAATCCCATCCCATCCCATTTTCTCTTGGAGAGAAGAAAAGCTGTTGTACATCAACCACTCCTTCAGCTTTAAAGTTGGCCATGGGTAAATGTCTGAAGTGGCAAAGGAGGTGGGTAAATCAAAAAATGTCGTTGTAACATATTCTGTGGTGTATTTTTTTTGCTCCTGCATGGAAATGGTCATGGTTCAGTTAGAGATGTACTGCTTTCAGGCAATGTCTTTATACAAGAGGGTGTGGGTCACAGATATGACAAACATGCTCTTCTAATGAAATACTCACATAGCATACAGCTGCTAGCTCTTGACGCAAGTTAGTTGCATCTAAACTTGAACCTCCCTTTTCTGGATTCACTCCATTATCGTACACTGTAAATTTAGTGCCCATTAGATTTGATCTGTAATGCAAATGAACAACAAGTTGCTGAATAGGTTTATCTCATAGCCCCATGTATCAGTCACATCCAATATCAGCACTTTATCACACAATGTAAATTTTATAGCCAGTAGCATCATTCCCATGTGTGTTTCCCAGTGGCTGAGTGCCCAGTAGAATTTGTTCACTTTAACTGGGGGATTCTCCACCCAGTGAATTTCTGATCTCAGCCAGAATGACGTGGACTGGTGCAGTGGTGGTGTGGATTTGATCAAGATTATTCATTGGCAGTGGGTAGCGGGACCCTAATGGGAATTCCACCAGGACCGCCACTTAATTAAGGATGCGGTCCACCTTCTGAAGCTGCCGGCCCAATCAGCCAACAGCTCAGCAGGCTTGGCAGCACCATGGATGGAGGTGGTTGATACTGAGACTGCAGAGAGAAGAAGAGAGTGCTTTCATGTTGTGGCACCCTCAAAGAGCAGGTATGCCTTTTAGTTTAATGTTAGAGGGCCAGAGAAGGCAGGCCCTGGCAACTGGAGGGGTGAACCCTCCACAGGCCTTGGAGCCCCTCTGTGGGTCATGGATTGCCTCCCAGACCATCTCCAGAGGGCTGGGTAAGTGCAGCCCATAGTTTACCAGCTGGTTACAAAGTGATACAATTCCGAGTTCTTGGAGGAGGTTGCATAACCATCACCCCTCCCCCGTCACGCCTAACTACTGGCTTCAATTTTCAGCAAGTTCAAAATATCACAATACAGAAAAAAAACTCTATAGGATTAAACGTTTTCTGAGGATTAAGGTTGGAAAGAATACACGAAAAATGTATTTTTTTCTTATTCATTCATGGGATGTGGGCATTGCTGGCTAGACCAGCATTTATTGCCCATCCCTAACTGCCCTTGAGAAGATGGTGGTGAGCCACCTTTTTGAACCGCTGCAGTCCATGTGGTGTAGGTACACCCACAGTGCTGTTAGGAAGGGAATTCCAGGATTTTGATCAGCGACAGTGAAGGAACAGCGATATAGTGGCAAGAGTATTCCACAAGGCACAAGTTAGGAGTCTGATGGAATACTCTCCACATACCTGGATGAGTGCAGTTCCCACAACACTCAAGAAGCTTGACACCATCCAGGATAAAGCAGCCCGCTTGATTGGCACCCTATCCGCCACCTTCAACAACCATTCCCTCCACCACCAACACATATTGGCAGCAGTGTGTACCATCTACAAAGGTTCACATCTGGTCTTTTAAAATGAGATCTTAAACAAGTTAATTTAAACACCTGGTTTTCATAGTAAAATGACCTCTGCCTCAATATAAAAGAAACAAGAAACTTTGTTGGTACATTCAATGAGCACATGATTAGACCTTGTTCAAACTGAACAGGAGTTAAGAGCAGAGAGGCACATCCTGGACAGAAACCTTGTGGGCCACAGAGATTGGGGGACCATGAGCCACTCAATTTCCTGATTCCTAATCACCCAAACTTCATTAATAGTTGAACAGGAAGCCAGTTCTTAGGTGTCCAGTTTGCATTTAAGAACTTCTGCACAACCACTGAAAAGCTGGGGCTGTTCCAAAACCTGACAAGTAGTAACCCTCTCGGTTAGAAATGCCTGCCTGTATGTGCGCATTTACACAGACAAAATGATAGCCCCAAAATTCCACATGCAAAGATTCCAGCAGTTGTGCCAGAATCACGCTTGCTGACACCCTCTGAGCCTGCTGAAGTTTGCACAATTCTTGAGACTGTATTTGACTTGCATGGGGCTGGCAAGGAGAAATATCACTTGGATGTTTCTTTGGTGCCCAGCTGTCTTATGGGTTGGGAACCTAAGGCAGATGTCTATCTTTAATATGGAGGGAGGTTGCCAGGCTCTCCTCCCCCACCCCACCCCCCCTCCCCCCCAAATTAAGGCCCGCCCAGCGTAATGCGCAACTCCCAAGGATAGTGGGAGTGGGCAGGCGGCAGCGGGAGTGCATTGTCCACCGGGTCCAATGGCGACCCAGCAGTGTGTTTATCAAAAGCGCCGGCAGCCTTTGCAAGGCTGCTCACAATGTCAACTGGAAGGGCTCACCAGGGGGCTTCTGGTGAGCAGGCCAGTCCGGGGAGTAGGCCAGCGGGACAGGCCAGGCCAGAGGGTAGGGCAGGGGGGCCAGTACGCCCCTCGTTTCTCGGATGACTGCCTTGCTGCCCTCCTCGAGGAGGTGGCAGCACAGTGGGAGGTGCTGGCTCCCCAGGATGGGAGGAGGAGGCCCCCCCGACATGATTAGGCATGCCTGGGAGGAGGTGGTGAGCTCCCGTGACGTGGTGCGGTGCACCTGGATCCAATGTCGCAAGCGCTTCAACGGCTTCTTGTGCTCTGGCAGGGTGAGTACCATGTTGGCATTGGTCATTTAACTCAGCAGGTCGGCTTACCCCCCTGCTGCCCGCCTCCTCCAACACCCCCTCAAGTCTGAGTGTAGTACTGCATTGAATCATTGATGGCATTTGTCCTTTGCTGGGTGGCCAGCAGATACTGCCCTTGCTGAGGTCAGCCTGAGACGGTGATGAAGAGATGTGTTTTGCCTCCGTAGCATGTATTAAAATGCGTCCCACATGACTGGTTTGGGGGCAGCCTGGAAGAGCTACACCGAGGTGATGTGTATGAACCTCAGGACATGTCCAAGTCAGGGTGATGACATGCTGGAAGGGGAGCTTCAAGGCGCCGTGGCAACTAACCATTTGCTGCCCTCTGCGCTCCACGTGCTTGCGCCTCCTTGCTATGGAAGAATATACCGTGTGGTGCCTAATGTGATGTAGGCAGCATATGTCCAAGGGGGGGATGGGGAGGTGTGGAGCAGGCCTAGCATCTTTGTGTGAGTGTTTGGCAGCAGCGGGTTGAGGAGGCACTGGAGCCCTGGTATGTCTCACTCTGGTTGGGGTGGGTCATGCGCAAAGAGAGTCCACGTGCAATTTTCACTAATCAATGCTCGTCTCTCATTTTCAGGAGAAGAATGCTCAGAACACGGCAGAGCGTGCGAGGACTGGCGGCGGACAGGCAGAGATCACCACTCTTAGCCAGTTCGAGCAGGAGGCCCTGGATCTGGAGAGGCACCATGCACCAAGGTCCACTGGTGTTGGTGAGGCTGGGGTGCCATGGCCAGGTATTTATGACCAACAGCGAAGTTAGCATTGTTCTTCCAACAGCCATAGCACTGCTGAATGCTAACTGATTTAATTTTGCAACATGGCTCGAACATTAGTTATGGAAGGATGAGCACATAACGATCCGGGGGACAGGGATGCACTTTGACATTGTCTCCACGTTAACTGATCCACTGTTCTCGTTCTTCCTTTCAGCATCATTGGAGCAGGGCTAGGAGGAGGAGCAGCAGAGGCCCCCTCTCACACCTAAGGGGCCTGAAGTCTCACCAGCGTCACACCATTTCTGCGAGGCAGGCACCAGCGCAGATATTAGCACCTTGGTGGGAATTCGAACATCGGCTCATGTCCCAGGGCACAGTGGTGAGGGCACTTCACAGTCGCTGGAGGAGCTGGCAGAGACAGAGAGCACCCATGGCACCAGCAGTTGGAGGACTGCAGGGGACCAGGCACATACTCAGTCAGTGCCTGATGATGTGCCTCTGGAGTTGTCCGCGATGCAGCAAATGCAGGAAATGCAGCTGGGTGTGCGGGAGCATCTGGTGGAGATACATGAGGCTATGCTTGGCTTGGTGTCCGTGGTGGAGGAGCCTACGCGGACGCTCGCCGAAGCAATGAGCCACATGTCCGAGTGCCATGCGTCCTTCATGGAGAGAGTGGCGACTCTCATGGAGAGGCTACTTCAGGAGGCCCATCAGGGCTTCCTGGGGATACCATCTGACCAGCAAGCCCTCACATCGGCATTGACCTCAACTGGTCACTGGCAGTGTGGGAGGTGCTCTGGGCATCAACTTTCCCAGCTCGGTGCCCATCCATCCACGGTGAGCAGGGAGGTCCAAAGCGACCTCACGTCGGCACAGCAGCTGCCTGGCGTCTCTGTGGGCACCTCTCAGGGTGCTCTGGATAATGGCAGCAGCTCCTCGCCCCTCTCCCGGTGACCGTAGCATCCAGTGAGGCCGCGATGACTGGGGAGATGCCAGCTGTGGAACTGGCAGTTCCCTCCCAGGCGGGGCCAGGACAGGCTCCACGGGCCAGAGGATGACCGCCAGGGTCATCGAGGCCAACAGGACAGCAGAGTCAGCAGGCTGTCTCAGATGCCACTCCAAGCGATGGGGCAGCACCAAGATGTAGCAACCGGAAACATAAACATAAGGCACCTCAGGCATACCATGGGTTTCTCACTGGTGCTTTTGTGTTGGCCCGAGATGAGGTACCTATGATTTGTTTTGATTTGTAACACTATTGTCTTTTTTTTTGGGAATAAGTTGGTTTGCTTGACGTATTAAATTCAGATCCGTCACCATGGCTGGGGGTGCCTCTTTTCTTCTGCATGTGTATGGTTTCCAAAACTGTAATGAGTGCTTTATTGGACATTCAGCTTTATTAACAAGGCCCTTAGTGACTGTTCCTAATCTGGCAGGTTTTGCACTTAGGTGTCGAGTATGGAGCCAACAGCCCAGGCTTGTCCTGGTGGTCCATATACAGTGTGCTAGCTGAAGGTTCGTTAGATTAAAGTCTCCCGGGTATCCCTGCCACCCTGGAGTATGCCCGGGGTCAGCGTCTACCCCCTCAGCATTTCCCTGTGCTTGTTCATCCTCTGACTCACTGCTGGACTCATCGTGTGCAGCCCCAGACGCTGCGTCGGCGTCTTCATTGTCCACTGCATCCCCCTTTCCAGCGCAAGATTGTGGAGAGCGCAGCATGCAACCACTATCACCGACACATGATCTGGGGGGTACTGGAGCGTGCCCCCTGAGTGGTCCAGGCAACGGAAGTGCATCTTGAGAAGGCCGATGGTTCTCTCCACCACAGCCCTTGTGGAGGTGTGGCTCCTATTGTACCGCTGCTCAGCTTCTGTTCTTGGATGGCGGAGAGGCGTCATGAGCCACCTTCTGAGGGGATAGCCCTTGTCACCCAGCAGCCAACCATCAGGCCGGGCTGCAGCACTGAAGAGCCCCGGCACCTGAGAGTATCTGAGGATGTAGGCGTCGTGGGAGCTGCCTGGGTACCTTGTACAGACTTGTAGAATCAGCATCCTGTGATCACACACTATCTGCACGTTCATGGAGTGGAATCCCTTCCTGTTGACGAAGGCACCGGGCTCACCTGCTGGCGCCTTGATGGCCACATGTGTACAGTTTATAGCACCCTGGACGCGGGGGAAGCCAGCAATGGCTGTGAAGCCTCTGGCTCGCTGTGTCTGGCTTGCCTGGGCCCAATGGTAGTGGATGAAGGTCAATGCACACCTGAACAAAGCATCCGTAACCTGCTTGACACAAGTGTGGACAGCTGATTGGGAGATGCCACAAAGATCACCCACCGACTCCTGGAAGGAGCCAGAGGCATTGAAGTTGAGGGCAACTGTGACCTTCAGAGCCACTGGCATGGGGTGCCCGCCCACATAGTTAGCGGAGATCTCAGGCCCTATCATCTGACAGATATAGTTGACTGTCTCCCTTGAGAGATGGAGCCTCCTTCGGCACTGAACCTCAGACATATTGAGGTAGCTGTTTTGCCGCCTGTATATCCTGGCAGCAGGATAGTGGCGTCTTCTGCGGCCACTTACACCTCGGACTACCTCTTGGCCCTGCGCCCCTTGTGCTAGCGCCTGTCCTCCCAATGGTGACTCCCCTGGAGGCTGAACGTGCACTCCTCGCCTCCTCCCCCTTCTAGACCTCCTTCCTCCTCAGAGGAGCTGCCTCCAGTGGACAGTTCAGCTCCCATTCCCAGGCTAAGGGAAAGCTTCCTGAAACCTGCAGGCCCAGAAAAGATTATTCACTGCAGAGTGCTGACCTGAAGGTTAAGAGTCCAGAAAAGGCAGCTGGGATGTGTTTTGAAGTACTGCAGATCACATAGGCAAGTTTCAAAAACTTTCAAAAATAAATACTTGACCGTGCACACTGGTGGCCCCAGTGAGCCCTTTTATCCTGCCCGTGGATGGAGTTAATACAAATGTGTCCTACCCGCCTGCCCGTTGTGCCCATGCGCCGACCCGAAGATTGCACGGGCGCTGAAAAATCGTCGTCAATCGGTGCCTCAAGGGCCTTAAGTGGCCCGTTAATTAATGGCAGGCGCGCATCGGACATCAACGCATGCTCGCCCAACGAAATATCGCAACGGCGTGTGGTGACATCAGGACGCTCGCCTGACGTCACCGCGTGTCATTTTAAGTGTGGACGTGCAGGGCCTACCCCCGCACGCCAACGGGACAATTCTACGCTTGGTAACAGAACACTTGGAAAGCATTAATGGGATTAGACAAAGTCAGCATGGGTTTATAAAGGGAAATCATACTTAACTAATTTACTGGAATTTTTTTGAGGATATAATGAGTAGAATAGATAAGGGAGAATCAATGGATGTGGTGCATTTGGATTTCAAGAAGGCTTTTGATAAGGTTCCACATAAGAGGCTAGTGGGCAAAGTTAAAGCAGATGGGGTTGGGGGTAATATACTGGCATGGATTGAGAATTGGTTGACAGATCGGAAACAGAGTGTGGGAATAAATGGGCCTTTTTCTAGGTGGCAGGCAGTGACTAGTGGTACACCGCAGGGATCAGTGCTTGGGGCCCAGCTATTCACAATATATATAAATGACTTTGATGAGGGAACCAAATACAATATTTCCAAGTTTGCTGATGAGACAAAACTGAGCGGGGTTGTGAGGAGGATGCAAGGAGGCTTCAGGGCAATTTAGACAAGTTGTGTGTGTGGGCAAACACATGGCAGATGCAGTAGAACGTGAATAAATGTGAAATTATACGCTTCAGTGTGAAAAACAGAAAGGCAGAGTATTATTTAAATGGTGATATATTGAGGAATGTGGTTGTACAAAGGGATCTGGGTGTCCTTGTACACCAGTCAATGAAAGTAAATAGGCAGGTGCAGCAAGCAATTAGGAAGGCGAATGGTATGTTGGCCTTCATTGCAAGAGGATTTGAGTTCAGAAATAGGGATGTCTTACTGCAGTTATACAGAGCCTTGGTGAGACCACACCTGGATTATTGCATGCAGTTTTGGTCTCCCTAACTAAGAAACGATATACTTACCATAGAGGCAGTGCAGCAAAGGTTCACTAGGCTGATACTAGGGATGGCAGGACTGTCATATGAGGAGAGATTGGTTCGACTGGGCCTGTATTCACTAGAGTTTAGAAGAATGAGAGGGGATCTGATTAAAACATATAAAATTCTAACAGGGCTGGACAGACTGGATGCAGGGAGGATGCTTCCCCTGGTTGAGGAGTCTAGAACCAGGGGCTACAGTCTCAGGATACGGACATGCCATTTAGGACTGAGATGAGGAAAGATTTCTTCATTCAGAGGGTGGTCAACCTGTGGAATTCTCTACCACAGAAGGCTGTGGAGGCTGGGTCACTGAGTATATTCAAGAAAGAAACTGATAAATTTTTGGATATTAGGGGCATCAAGGGGTATGGAGAGAAAGTGGGAATATGGCGTTGAGATAGAGGATCAGCCATGATCACATTGAATGGCAGAGCCAGCTCGAAGGGCCAAATGGCCTACTCCTGCTCCTAGTTTCTATGTTTCTATCATTTGTTGCATTAGTACTTCAATTCAACTTGAATCCACATCAAAGGAATTCCAATTCTGAACAAAAGATAACTGTGTGTATAAAAACAATTTTCAATGTTCTTAAAAACTACTGCACCTGACTTGGATTTCAATCTCCTGTGCTTACGTTGGGTACCAATACTGAGTTGATTTGATGTAGCCTCCAGTTTTCTCAGTTTGACTGAATGTCACATCGCTCAGTGATTGCCCCAGACTTGTGCACGTCCTGTTCTAGATGCCCAGTGGATTCAACAATAAGTGAGTTCAACTTTAATGACTAAATGTCAGAAACTGTTTATATGCCCAGTGTCAGTGCACTTCTATGTTTACTGCCTGCAGCACGAAAAGTGCTTTGATCTATTTTTGAACCTGGAGAGGAGTACAACCGTATTGACAGTCACTGCAGGAGAGTTACATGTAGCACAGAAGCCAGCTCCTAGAGGTCGATATCGCCCTGGGTATCAGCGATAGCATCTTCAACGTCACGTACTGAAGCCAGGATTCTTCCTGTTTGTGTCAGCACCACCCACCCAGCTCTTTCCTTTGCTCTTTAGTGGAAAAGGTTTAATTGCTGGGGGCATTCAACAGAAATAACATTCAATTGGATCTTGACAGATGCATTACAATATCTAATTGCATGCACCATTCAATAAATGCCTAGATGTTAGGACATTGTTGCATATTTTAGGCAACGTTATTTTTTATTTTTAAATAAAGTGTTTCTTTCCGTTATTTTAAGATTTCCCTGCAGAATTCATCAGTGTTCATAAATGTGATAATGGGTTACCTGAGCTTGCCAATAAAACTCTCTCCACCACGTGATAGGTCAGTGGGGTCTATAGAGATGAGGTAATTTGATGTTTTGCTCTTCTTTCGTTTTCTTCCTGCCAATAAGAACACCTGGAGTGTTGATGAAAGAATATATTGTTAAAAGAACCAAGGAGAATAAAGATTTTTTTAAAAAGTTTTCTGCAAAACCTTACTCCACAAGAAAACTCAATTCCATTGAACCATCAACTCAATAACACAACTAAAAATTTTGCTTTTACAAAAATATTTATAATTACTACTGATTAAAAGCCAAATACAGGCCCTTTCTGATAATATGAAATCATGGGAATAACACATTGCCTAAAACGAATTGAATACTTATTACTCTAAAAATCATTAACTGTGGTTATTTAACAAAATGTTTCATCAAAAAATAATTACATATAATGTGGGAAAAATTAGACAGCCCTGAAATTGGGACATGAGATGTGTGACCAGCCTGTTCCAGTTCAAAGCAGTGCTGGGTGCTGGCAAACTTGGGGCTGCCTGCTAGTTATAAAGATTGTGGCATGCAGCCAAGTGCTGAAGACTTTAAAAACAAAAAACTACTGCGGATGCTGGAAATCCAAAACAAAAACAGAATTACCTGGAAAAACTCAGCAGGTCTGGCAGCATCGGTGGAGAAGAAAAGAGTCGACGTTTCGGGTCCACACGACCCTTCAACAGAACTGAAGTATAGTTAGGAGAGGACTGAAGACTTTTGTTTATTTATCCATTCACACAATCTCAATGTCCGTGGTAAGGACAGCATTTTAAAAAATCCTTTCACTGGGTGTGGGCATCGCTGGTTAGGACAGCATTTATTGCCCATCTCCAATGGTTCTTGAGAAGGTAGTGGTGAGCCACCTTCTTGACTACAACTGAGTAGCTTGCTGTGCCCTTTCAGTTAAGGGTCGATCACATGAGTCTGGAGATACATCTAGGCCAAACCAGGTAAGGATGGCAGACCTTTCCTTAAAGGACATTACTGAACCAGATGGCATAGGTGAAGGTAGGAGAAATGCTCCCGGAAGACCCTGGGTGGGTAAGGCCTCCTGCTAGGAGCCCTTCTCCCTTTCCTCCTTTCCGAGCAGCTTCTCTTTGCCGTTCTGCAGAATTTTCCACTCGTGCTGCAGTCCAAGGGGGCCTGCTACTATAGCACTCATGACTGGGAAAAGTGGTGTACAGTCAAAAGTAATGCCTTCCCCATGTGCAGCACCATTCCTTGCAAACTTTACCAATTGTTATCAACTCCATCAAACAACAAGCACTTTCACAAATCCCGAACATAGCCATTAGGAATTAATCAGCAACTAACTTGCAAGTTGTTGATGATACCTTTAAATAGTGCCGGTGTGTGCTCCCTTATGTGGCTGAATGAATGTTCAGCTATGCATGTTCATAAAAGAGCGTAAACTAGAAGGGTGAGGTCCATAAGGGCAGGTCAGACACCAAATCAGTGTTAAACAATGACTGATGTCACACTCTGCCTAATGTGTATACTTCCAGTGCACACTTATAATGCCTACCCTAATGCCCTCACTAGGATGAAGTTTGGCATCAGTCACATTGGGAGTGAGCAAAAGCAACACAGACATGAAAATTATACGTGCTACAGAGCCCAATTTTAGGTCCATAGTTTTGTATAAAGGTGAGCTCTCAGTACAAACATACATACGAACATATGAATTAGAAGCAGGAGTAGGCCATTCGGCCCCATGAGCCTACTTTGCCATTTGATAAGATCATGCCTCATCTGATTGTGGCCTCTAATTTCCTGTCTAGCCCCAATACCCTTAGATTCTTGATTCACAAGGGAGTCCACCAAACTCGCCTTAAAAATATTCAATGACCCTGCTTCCACTGCCCTCTGGGGAAGGCAATTCCACAGATTAATGACCCCTGAGAGAAACACTTTCTCCTCACTTCTGTCTTAAATGGGAGATCCTTTGTTTTTAAACTGGTTTTAGTCTCTCCCACAAGGGGGAGCATCCTCTCAACATCCACCCATATGGGGAGGCAGTAGCATAGTAATATTGTCACAGAGACCCAGGGTATGGTCTGAGGGCTCAGGTTAGAATCCCACCACACCAGATGGTGGAATTTGAATTCAATAAATATCAAATGATGACCATGAAACCATTGTCTATGAACCCATCTTGTTCACTAATGCCCTTTGGGGAAGGAAATTTGCTGTCCTTACCTGTCTGGCCTACATGTGACTCCAGATCCGCAATAATGTTGTTGACTCTGAAAGGGCCTAGCAAGACTCTCAGTTGTATCAAACCGCTAAAGACCCAATAAAAAGCAATGATACTGGATGGACTATCCAGCATCGACCTAGGCACTGGAAACGCCAATGGCAAACCCAGCCCTGTTGATCCTACAAGGTCTTCCTTACTAACCTTTGGAGGCTTCTGCCAAAATTGGGAGTGCTGTCTCACAGACTGGTCAAGCAACAGTCTGACATAGTAATACCTTTCAGATAATGTCCCAGACACCAGCATCACCATCGCTGGGTGTGTCCTGTTCCACTGACAGGGCAGACCCAGTAGAGGTGGCAGCACAGTGGTATACAGTCAGGAAGGAGTTGCCCTGGGAGTTCTCAACATCGACTCCAGCCCCCATGAAGTCTCAGGTCAAACATGGGCAAGGAAACCTCCTGCTGATTACCACGTGCTGCCCTCCCTCAGCTGATGAATCAGTGCTCCTCCACGTTGAACACCACTTGGAGGAAGCACTGAGGGTGGCAAGGGTTCAGAATATATTCTGCGTGGGGGACTTCAATGTCCATCATCGAGAGTGGCTCGGTAGCACCACCGCAGACAAAGCTGGCCAAGTCCTAAAGGGCACAGTTAGTAAGCTGCAGATTTATATGTCCATGACAGTATTGGGAGGAGTGACCACCGCACAGTCCTTGTGGAGACGAGGTCCCATCTTCACATTGAGGATACCCTGCATCGTGTTGTGTGGCACTACCACCGTGCTAAATGGGATAGATTTTAAACAGGTCTAGCAACTCAAGACTGGGCATCCATGAGGCACTGCGGGCCATCAGCAGCAGCAGAATTGTACTCGACCACAATCCGTAACCTCATGGCCTGACATATCCCCCACTCTACCATTATCACCAAGCCAGGGGATCAACCCTAGTTCAATGAAGAGTTCAGGAGGAGCAGCATCAGGCATACCTAAAAATGAGGTGTCAATCTGGTGAAGCTACAACACAGGACTATTTATGTGCCAAACAGGATAAGCAGCAGAGGATAGACTGAGTAAGTGATTCCACAACCAACGGATCAGATCTAAGCAATGCAGTCCTGCCACATCCAGTTATGAATGGTGATAAGCAATTAAACAACAGGAGGCTCCACAAATAACCCCATCCTCAATGATGGAGGAGCCCAGAACATCAGTGCAAAATATGAGGCTGAAGCATTTGCAAGAATCTTCAACCAGAAGTGCCGAGTGGATGATCCATCTCGGCCTCCTCCAGAAGTCACAAGCATCACGGATGCCAGTCTTCAGCCAATTCAATTCACTCCACATGATATCAAGGAATGGCTGAAGGCATTGGATACTGCGAAGGCTATGGGCCCTGACAATATTCCTGCAATAGTACTGAAGACTTGTGGTCCAGAGCTTGCTGCGCCCCTAGCCAAGCTGCTCCAGTACAGCTACAACACTGGCGTCTACCTAGCAATGTGAAAAATTGCCCAGGTAAATCCTGTTCACAAAAAGCAGGACAAATCCAACCCAGCCAATTACCGTCCCATCAGTCTACTCTTGATCATCAGTTAAGTGATGGAAGAGGTCATCAACAGGGCTATCAAGTGGCACTTGCCTAGCAATAACCCGCTCACTGATGCCCAATTTGGGTTCTGCCAGGTTCAATCAGCTTCTGACCTCATTACAGCCTTGGTGCAAACATGGACAAAAGGGCTGAACTCCAGAGGTGAGGTGAGAGTGACTGCCCTTGACATCAAGGCAGCAGTTGACCGAGCATGGCATCAAGGAGCCCTCGGAAAACTGGAATCAATGGAAATCAGGGGAAAACCCTCTGCTGGTTGGAGTCATACTTACCACAAATGAAGATGATTGTGGTTGTTGGAGGTCAATCATCTCAGCTCCAGGGTATCACGGCAGGAGTTACTCAGGGTAGTGTCCTTGTCCCAACCATCTTCAGCTGCTTCATCAATGACCCTCCTTCTATCATAAGGTTAGGAGTGGGGATGTTTGCTGATGATTGTACAATGTTCAGCATAATTCGTGACTCCTCAGATACTGAAGCAGTCCATGTCCAAATGCAGCAAGAACTGGACAATATCCAGGCTTGGGCTGACAAGTGGCAAGTAACATTTGTGCCATACAACTGCCAGGCAATGACCATTTCCAACGAAAGAAAATCTAACCATCACCCCTTGACATTCAATAACATTACTGTAGTAATTATGGCTTTATTTAGTGTGCAATGTACCTTTAAGAATAATACTTGTTAAAGAAGATGACATGATCTGTAGTAACCAATAAGAGAATAGCACAGGCTACCTCTGCAGTCAGTGTAGAGATAGAGTTGGAGTTGAAAGCACACATGTAGTTGCTGCTGAGTATATTGTAAATAAACTTGAAGTTTCCACCCAAGAAGAGTCTGCAGATCAACTCTCTCAATAATAGTACAACTCAGCCACCCTACAGCAATTACCATCGCTGAATCCCCAACTATCAAAATCCTGGGGATTACCATTGACCTGGAACTGAACTGGACTAGCCATATAAATACTGTGGCTACAAGAGCAGGTTAGAAGCTAGGAATCCTGTGACAAGTAACTCACCTCCTGACTCCTCAAAGCCTGTCCACCATCTACAAGGCAAAAGTCAGGAGTATGATGGAATATTCTCCACTTGCCTGGATGAGTGCAGCTCCAACAACACTCAAGAAGCTTGACACCATCCAGAACAATGCAGCCCACTTGATTGGCACCTTTTCCACAAACATTCATTCACTCCACCTCCGACGAACAGTGGCAGCAGTGTGTACCATCTACAAGATGCATGCAGGAACTCACCAAGGCTCCTCAGGCAGCACCTTCCAAATCCACGATCACTACCATCTAGAAGGTCAAGGACAACAGACACATGGGAACACCACCACCTGGAATTTCCCCTCCAAGCCACTCACCATCCTGATTGGAGATATATCGCCGTTCCTTCACTGTTGCTGGGTAAAAATCCTGGTACTCTCTCCATAACAGCACTGTGGATGTAACAACACCACAGGGACTGCAGCCATTCAAGAAGGCAGCTCACCACCACTTTTTCAGGTGGCAATTAGGGATGGGTAATAAATACTGGCCTAGCCAACGTCGCCCCCATCCCATAAATGAATTTTAAAAATCCCTGTCAATTCCTCTCAGGATCATATAAGTTTCAATAAGGTCGCTTCTCATTCTTCTAAACTCCATTGGATACAGACACAGCCTGTTCAACCTTTCCTCAGAAGATAACCCGTTCATCCCAGGAATCAGTCAAGTGAACTTTCTCTGAACTGCTTCCAATGCTATTATATCCTTTCTCATGTAGGGAGACCAAAACTGCGTACAGTACTCCAGATGTGTGCTCACTAACACCCTGTACCACTGTAGTAAAACTTCCCTACTTTTACATTCCATTCCCGTTGCAATAAACCACAATATTTCATTTGCCTTTCTAATCACTTGCTGTACCTATATACTAATTTTTAATGATTCATATACCAGGACACCCAGATCCTTCTGTACTGCAAAGTTTTGCAATCTTTCTCCATTTAAATAACATACTGCTTTTCTATTCTTCCTACCAAAGTGGACAAGTTCACATTTTCCCACATTTACCTCCATCTGCCAGATTTTTGCCCAATCACTTAACCTATATAAATCCCTTTGGAGATTCTTTATGTCCTCCTCACAATTTACTTTCTTACATAACTTTGTGCCATCAGCAAATTTCGCAACCATACATTCGATCCCTTCATCCAAGTTATTGATATAGATTGTAAATAGTTAAGGCCCCAGCATTGATCCCTGTGGCATTCCACTGGTTCCTCAAAGAACTCCAATAAATTGGTCAAACATGATTTCCCTTTCACAAAACCATGTTGACTCTGCCTACTGCATTAAGATTTTCCAAGTCCCCTGTTATAACCTCCTTAATAATCAATTCTAGCAATTAGAAGTTATGCCAACTGGCCTGTAGTTTCCTACTTTCTGTCTCCCTCCATTCTTGAGTAGTGGAGTTAAATTTTCTATTTTCCAATCTGATGGGACCTTTCCAGAATCAAGGGAATTCTTGAAAAATTACACCCAATACATCAACTATCTCCATATCCACTTCTTTTAGCACCCAAGCATAAAGTCCATCAGGCCCTGGGGACTTGTCAGCCTTTAGTTCTAATAATTTTCTCAGTATCCTTTCCCTGGTGATTGTAATTGTTTGAAGTTCCTGTCATGAAGCTATTAATGTATATTAATATTTTGGAAAATATTTTCCTTTTAAAATAGAGGTTTAGTCTGTGGGTATGTCTTAATTGGATTAAAGACAGCGAGTCTGGGTGCTTTGATGTACTAGTTTGAGATGTAAACAGAGAGTTGGAGTGCATTTGTTTTTTTTGAATAGAGCATTCAAGTAGTGGGGTGAAAACTTGACACCGTTCTAGCAGCTACTAAAGCAATATGTTTATATCACTAATAAAATTGGTACAATGAATGCGGTTGCATTGTTAAAAGGTAAAGTTCAAAGAGATTGTTAATACAATGAGAATTAACATTCAATGGGGCTGGTAGGTATAACTTCAGTAGTTTTCGGGTGTGCAGAGCAGAGACAACGTGAGATCAAAAGGCAGCTGCAAGCCTCCAGCTGGCTCCACAGTGGAAAGAACCTCATTCTGAATTCGTAAGGTGAAAATGCTTTGCCTGGTATTTGGTTAAGTCTATGGGCTGCTGTTGACTTAATGGAGATTAGTTTAGGAATTTATTAAAAGTCATGAAAGTAGTAATATGTAGCCATGTGTACATATATTTTAACCTGTGTAAATTAATAAAATGTTTCATTTAGTTTAATGTAAAACCTCAAACTAGTGGTCTGATTCCTGAGTTTAGAGTAGCATCTCAAACATAACACTTAAAATTATTGATAATGACAGTAGTTTAAAGTTTCCCTCTGGGATTTTTTTTAAGTAACACCGCTTTACCAACTGTATCGGTCATAACAGTTCCTCCCTCCCTTTTATCTCTTGATTTACAAGTATTTCTGCGACTACCATGAAGGCAGACACAAAATACCTTCAACGCTTCCACCATTTCTTTATTACCTATTATTAATTCCCCAGACTCACTCTCTGTAGGACCCATGCTCACTTTAGTTATTCTTTTCTGTTTTAAATGCCATCAATGCCTTCAGGTCCATAATTCTTCCCAGAGTTACCATCCCTTGTAATTTTATTCAAAGCGTAGCTGAATTATATAAAATCATGAAGGGTTCGCTTACAATTCCTGGTCTAACTGATCTTAGTCAAGGCAGCAGCAGGAGTGTTACAATTGGCCTAATTGTTCCTCGAGGTAAAAAGAAGTCAGCTAAAGTTTCCATGCAAGATACCCAGAAAGCCTACTTGTTAGTGCCGCTGCACAGAAGTCAGGATTGAGTTTGTCTGTGATGCCCCCATGCACCTAACTAAACTGACCACCATAGATGTACATGATCTACAGTTTGCAGATGACTGCAGTGTCGTTTTCCACTTTGCAGCAGATTTGCAAGCCGCTCTCGATTTTTTCAATTCTGTATAAATGTTGCCAAAATAAAACTCGTATATCAATCCACACTTGGTCAGCCAAATATTCTACCTATATATATTGAAGGAGAGACTTTGGAATATGTTGAGCACTTCCCACACCTCGGCAGCCACCTCTCTCAAAAGGCCACCAGGAGATCCAACACCGGATCAGTTGTGCCAGCTCAGCCTTCTACAAACTGCAGCAGTGAGTGTTTGACAACAAAGACCTTTGCAAGTCAACAAAAGTCCAAGTATACAGAACAGTTGTCACCACTACACCACACAATACTGCAGTGATACTTACGAACATACGAGCAAGGAGCATGTGTAGACCTGCTCCGCCATTTAATAAGATCATGGCTGATCTGATAGTAACCTCACATCTGCATCCCGCCTACCTCTGATAACCTATCACCCCCTTGTTTGCCAAGAATCTATTCAACTCTGCCTTAAAAATATTCAAAGACTCTGCTTCCACCACATTTTCAGGAAGAGAGTTCCAAAGAGTCAAGGCCCTCTGAGAGAAAAAATTTCGCCTCAACTCCTTTTTAAATGGCCGACCCCTTATTTTTAAACAGTGACCCCTGGTTCTAGATTCTCTCACAAGAGGAAATATCTTCTCCACATCCACCCTGTCAAGATCTTGTATGTTTCACTAAAATCGCCTCTTACTCTTCTAAACTCCAACAGATACAAGCCTCTTCACCATGAACATCCAATCTCTCTACACCTCCATGCCCCACCAGGATTGTCTGAGGGATCTCCACTTCCTCCTTGAACAGAGGCCCGAACAATCCCCATCCACCACCACTTCCTCAGTCTGGCTGAACTTGTTGTCTCACTAATTTCTCCTTTAACTTGTCTCACTTCCTCCAAATAAAAAGTGTGGCTATGGGTATCCGCATGGGCCCCAGATATGCCTGTCTCTTTATGGGGTATGTGGAATATTCCTTGTCCCAGTCCTACTCCAGCCCCCTCCCACAACTCTTTCTCGGTACATCGATGACTGTTTCAGTGCCGCTTCATGCTCTTGTCTAGACCTGGAAAAATTTGTCAAATTTGCCTCCAACTTCCATTCCTCTATCACCTTCACATGGTCCATCACTGACACTTCCCTTTTCTTCCTTGACCTCTCTGTCTTCATTTCTGGTGATAGATTGTCCACCAATATTCATTACAAACCCACCGACTCCCACAGCTGCCTCGACTACAGCTCCTCACACGCTGTTTCCTGTGAGAATTCCATCCCATTCTCTCAGTTCCTTCACCTCTGTTGCATCTGCTCCAATGATATCAATTTCTAAAACGGCGCTTCTGACATGTCTTCCTTCTTCCTTAACCAAGGTTTCCCACCCACTGTGGTTGACAGGGCCCTCAACTGTGTCCAACCCATCTCTCGCGCCTCTGCCCTCACACCTTCCTCTCCCTCCCAGAACCATGATAGGGTTCCCCTTGTCCTCACTTTTCACCCCAGCAGCCTCCGCATTCAAAGGATCCTATTCTGCCATTTCCGCCAACACCAGCATGATGCCACCACCAAACACATCTTCCCTTCACCCCCTGTCAGCATTCTGTAGGGACCGTATCCTCCGGGACACCCTAGTCCACTCCTCCATCATCCCCAACACCTCATCCCCTTCCCATTCAATTGCAGAAGGTGCAACACCTGCCCCTTTACCTCCTCCCTCCTCACCGTCCAAGGGACCAAAGACTCCTTTCAGGTGAAGCAGCACTTCACTTGCATCTCCTTCAATTTGGTCTACTGCATTCGCTGCTCCCAATGCGGTCTCCTCTACATTGGAGAGATCAAACACAGACTGGGTGACCACTTTGCAGAGCACCTGCGCCTGTTCACAAGCATGACCCAGACCTTTCTGTCGCTTGCCATTTCAACACCCCATTCTGCTCTCAAGCCCACATGTCTGTCCTTGGCCTGCTGCATTGTTCCAGTGAAGCTCAACGCAAACTGGAGGAACAGTACCTCATCTTCCGATTAGGCACTTTACAGCCTTCTGGACTTAACATTCAGTTCAACAGCTTCAGACCATGAACTCTCTCCTCTATCCTCACTCCCTTTTTAATCCCTTTTTTCAATATTCATTTTTATTTTTTATCTACTTATTTTTATTTTATTAATTATGTTCTATTTATTTTTTATTTTTATTCATTTATTCATTGTTTTACCCCATTTTTATCCCCCCCCCCCTTTTATCCCATTTTCAATCCTTTTTTCCCCACCACCATCCCTCCCCCCCAACCCCACCCCACCCCCCACAAGGGCCACCTGTTACTTGTTCATGTTGTTATTTTCAGAGTGCTTACCCTTGTCCTGCTATTATCACATTCTGCTTTCTGACCTTAATGCCACCATCAGCACCTCCTTTAGCCCTTACCACTACCATTAACACTCCATTTGTTCTTTTGTTCATGACATCTTTGCCAATCTCTCCTTTGCCCCCACCTATCGCTGGCCTTCTATCCAGCTTCATCTGCTCCACCCCACTTAAACACTATAAATTTCATCACATTTCTACTTCTCTTTAGCTCTGAAGAAGAGTCATACAGACTTGAAACGTCAACTCTGTTTCGCTCTCTACAGATGCTGTCAGACCTGTTGAGTGTTTCCAGCATTTTCTGTTTTTGTTCCAGATCTAGTATAGCCTGCCCTCTGGTTGGCTCCAGAGCATACTGTTCTAAGAAACTATCCTGGTAACCTTGTATGAACTCACCTAGGCTACCTTTGTCCATCTGGCTTTTTCAGTCTATATGTAGATTGTAATCTCCCATGATTATCGCCGTGCCTTTCTGACAAGCTCCCATTATTTCTTCCGTTATGTTCCATCCTACCATGTGGCTACTATTAGGGGGCCTGTACACGACTCCCACAGTAACTTCTTGCCTTTACCATTTCTCATCTCTACACAAACTGTTTCCACATCCTGGTTTCCTGAACTTAGGTCATCCATCTCTATTGTGCTAATACCACCATTAACTAACAGAGCCAAACCCTCCACCTAGACTGTGTATTAGCAACATATAAGAGTGCTGGGGAAATTCCATTAGCAATGCCTATAATGCATCTTCTGGATTCAATGGGAAGACCATCGAACAAACGTTCATTTCCTTCTTGAAGCCAGGTCCACAAGCAATCAGGCAAAACTGTAAAATTGACTATGATCGATTGGATACTGTGTCCGGATGGCCAAAAACCATCTTCCCAACCAGGTCCGGTTTTCTCAACGTGCAAATGTCAATGTTCCGGGGAGGCCAAAAAAATGCTTCAAAGACACTCTGAAGCTCTCCTAGAGGTGCAGTGGCATTGACCTTAATGCCTGATATATGCTTGCCACCAATTATTCAAAATGGCAACAACTTGTCCATCAAGCTGCCTCAGGCTTTGAGTCTTAATGTATTAATGATGAGGTAGAGAAGCAGCAGAGAAGGAAAGAAAAGGAAGCAAATCCTGCACTCTGGATCCCTGGTGGTACGTCCTGTTCCATATGCCCAAAGTTATGCAGGGTGAAAATTGGCCTGTCACTCATACTAAGACTCATGGCAGACACTCGTTGCTCTGAGTAGATGTCATCCTCGAATTGAAGGGCAGCCAACAATGATGTCCCCATGTAGTCCATGGGAGGAATTTTAACTGCCCTGTTTGATTGGCATAAGATTGACACAGTTAAAATAGACAAACAAAGACTTATGGCCCCATTTCTTCTCAATTCATGCTGCCTCCTTCACTGGGCTTTTTTATTTAGGTGGCTGACGAGTCTGCCTGTCTCAGAAGGGGGCCTTATCATAGTCCTTAATTGTGGTCCTTCAATGTAATTAACATCCCAATAGAGGTGAATCCTGGTAGGAAAGAGGAGGTCCTATAAACTAAATCAGGAACTTTCCTTAGAGGGGCTAGTAAGAGCAGGAGTGCTCCTCTGGGCCTTGCAACAAAAATTGATGCCTTTGCACCTCCAAGTTCCCCCTTAGCACTCTCAAAACAGCCCTTCCTGTGACTTACTGTGGTGCTTGCCTTTGGGCCTGTACTGGCTAATCTTTGCAAGGAAGCCAGCCAGATGTCTTCTTCCACTCTTTGGGCAAGTAGCCGGCTGATAAAGGGCAACTGAGGCCTAAGATAGCCAGGCCCTCAAGCTGATGACATCAGGCGGGTTTTACATGCCTTGTCCTCCTAGCCCCCAAAACCCATTCCCAGTTAGAATCCATCATCCAGATACACTCCCTGTCGCCCTGGCAATCAAGGACTACCCACTTAGGTGAAAGATTAAAAGACACCACATGTTCTTCAAACCATATGCCAGCAAGAATCAATGCTTTCAGAGAGGAGGAAAGAAAAGTGGTAAGAATTTAAAAACTTAACTAAATAAAAAAATAAATAGGAAAATTGCAGTGCAGCTATCTTACAAAAATAAAACATCAACTGAAATGCAGTCTTCCTGAAGAAGGAGCCATGGAGACTACAAGTTGTAGTAATGCAGTATAGCAGTCACCATAGAGAAAAGGAAAAGCCAAAATCTAGCAGCTGATCCCAGTCAGTGGAATTGAAAGCATGCAGCAGATGGGAATGGTGGGGCACATAAATATGCATCTTGGCATAATCATGGAAATGTTCTCTCCTCTCTGATGATCCCATCAAAGCTCAAGGAGTCAAGGGAAAAGGTCCCACTCACTGGTGAGTGCCCACATCATCAATTACCTGCCAAGATGGCAAGGTCAGGAATCCTGGCTACTTACCATTTCCAGAAGGTGTGGTGATTGTGGGGTTCCCTCAGAGAAAGATTTAAACTGATCCAGCAGCCCCCTTTATGTGGACATCACAAATAGTTATATTATACTGATGGCCGCTTCTCGCTCGGCCTTTTGGCTAAGATCAAGTGTTGCAGGGGCGACACCATGGTCCTGCCAAGGCAAGGTCGGGATGGAAGGGCGATAACCAATCGCAATCCAAATCCATACCGTGGATTACCTATCACCGTCCGAGTCACGGTGAACCACAGCAAAGGAGGATCACCTATGGATCGGGGCTTCTTCACCAGGAGGATCCTGTTGAAGGCATGCGGCTTCCAAGCTACGGAGATCTTCACCCTGCATGACTCCTGCAAAGGTGGTTATTTTGACGTGACGTTCAAGCGGGTGGCAGACTGCGTCCGGCTCCTGAGGGTGATCGAGGAGAAGAGAGACCTGCCGGAGATGAAGATCCTGACGGCGGAGCCGCACTTTTCTCTGCCGTTGCAACGGGAACGTGAGGTGATGGTGCATGTGTACAACCCCTTCGTCCCTGTCGCCGACGTGGTCACCTTCCTCACCAGGTACTTCGATAAGGTGGGGAGCGGCACCGAGATTCGAGACGACTTGGGGATCTGGACAGGCAAACGCCTGTTTAAGGTCACGCTAAAGACCGATGGTAAGGGAGCCATTTTCCACCCTCCTTCCAGTTTCGCTATCGGGGGAAACCGTGGCTACCTGGTCTACGCTGGGCAACCCAAGCATTGTCGCTCATGCGGCAAGGCTGGTCATGTGGCGGCCAACTGCAGGGCCTCCCTCTGCAAGATCTGCAAACAGGAAGGGCACCAGACAAAAGACTGCAAACAGGCCAAGTGCTGCAACCTGTGTGGCGAGGCAAGTCACCTCTACAGGACCTGCCCCAAACGCTGCCGTACTTACGCACAGGCAGCCAAAGCCGACCAGGGGGAAGCAGAAGAAATGTTCCGTGTCACTCCAACCACCAAGGCCCCCAGGGAGCTCAACGGGACAAAGGAGGACACAGAGAGAGACAAGGTGGAGAAAGAGATTGAGGCAACAGAGAGCCAATCAACAGCACTACCCCCTGAACCTCCCAGTCCTCAGGACAGCGAATCAATGGAGGAGGAGGCAGCAGTGGAAAAGCAGCAGGGGGAGTGGCGGACGGTGAAGAACAAGAAAAGTAAGAGGGAGCGAAGAAGAAGCAAAGGCGTTTCCCAGAGAAGCGGCAAGAGGCGTCTCCCATCCGACACGGATGACAAGGGCAGCAGCTCTTCGGATGATGAAGTGCCAGAGCGGCACCGACAGAAGAGGCGGCAAAGCTCCAGGGCGTTGGAGGACGAGACACCCGAGCTCCAGAAAATTGGAGACAACAAGGAGACCAGCGCACCCCAACTTTGCCTGCAACCTGAGGAGGCCAGTGCACCACAGCCCCTGGAATCTGGGAGCAGTGAGGCAATCATCGCACCCCAGCTCCAGGAAGCCGGGAACAGCAACACCCCAGAGGGGGTGAGTTTTGGAGAAGCTTCTCCAGCAAAGGTCGTCTCAAAACCCACTCTCTACGTGAACCTCCAGATGCCACCGGAGCAGAACACGGCCAAGGAGATCTACCTCAGCCCATCCAAAGTGAAGGAATTTGAGCTCACTACGGGTATGAAGGAGCAGACTAAAGGTCTGGGACTCTCAGAGACAGTGGGTTTGGTAGGAGAATAAATGCTTTAAAATGGGTTTAAAGATTGTATCCATAAATGTGCGTAGCATTAAATCTACTACGCGATGTGTTGCGACCTTGGACTACCTAGCCAAGGTCAAAGCTGACCTGTTGTTTCTGCAGGAGTGTGCGATACCGCACCTCAGCTCCTACAGGCAATGGTCACGATGGTGGTCCCACGGGCCATCGATCTGGTCGGGCGGAAACGACTCTCGTTCCTCCGGCCTGGGTATTCTGCTGCGGGGAGGCAACTTCACCGTCTCCGAGGTCAAGGAGGTGGTGGGCGGGCGACTCCTCGTAGCAGACGTAATGTACAAGAACGCTCCACTCCGGTTAATTAACGTGTATGGCCCGGCACAAGGGGCTGAGCGGCTGGAGGTTTTTCAGCAGCTCCCACTGCTGCTGGCGACCTCCAGGCCGGTCATTCTGGGCGGTGACTTCAACTGCATCATCGATGCGGCTGGACGATCCGGCAGGGCCGGCAGCAGATTGGACGCTACGTCCAGATCCCTGATGGAAACAGTTAAGGATGCCAAGCTGCACGACGTCTTCAGCAACCCTGCAGATGGAGCGCAGCGTAGATACACCTGGTCGCGGCCAGACGGGTCCATTCGTTCCAGGATAGACTTCCTGTTTGTGTCCCGTGCATTCACAGTCAGATCCACCGAGGTCAAGCCGGTGTTCTTCTCTGACCACTGCCTCCTACTGGCGGACTGCCACTTGGAGACGGACCTGAGGGTGGGCAGGGGGGCATGGAAGCTAAATGTGCAACTGCTGACCCCAGAGAACATTGAGGAGCTCAAGAGGGATTACAAAGGTTGGAGAACCGTGAAACCCCTCTTTGAGTCCCTGACACACTGGTGGGAAGCGATCAAGGGAAGCATCAAGAGGTTTTTCATCCTCAAAGGCACCCAGAAAGCTAGAAAGGAACAGAGGGAAATGTCCCAACTCCAGAAAAAGATGCAGAACCTGCTCCGGCTGCAGTCGATGGGGGTCGATGTCAAGGAGGAGCTCCAAGAGGTGAAGGGCCAGCAAGCCTCGCACTTTGCCTCGGAGGCCTCCAAGATCATCTTCCGTTCCAGAGTCCGCTCCGTGGAGCAGGATGAGACGTGCTCACGTTTCTTCTTCCAAAAGGTACACAGAGAGCGCTCTGTGATCAGCAGCCTGAAGGAAGAAGACGGCTCAGTAAAGTCATCACGGTCCGACATTCTGAGGATCAGCAAATCCTTTTATGCCGGATTGTATGACGTGAAGCCCACGGACAGCACGGCCTCCCAGTCCTTCCTGTCCTCTATCACGGAGGTCTTAGACCACAGTACGCGGGAGAGCCTGGACAAACCGCTAACTCCTGATGAACTGACTAAGGCCCTCGAGTCCTTCGAGAAGAGTAAAACCCCCGGAAGCGACGGCTTGCCGGCGGAGTTGTATTCGGCTCTGTGGGACTTGATCGGCCCAGACCTGCTAGGGGTGTACGAGAGTATGCTCCTGGCCGGTAGTATGTCAGAATCCATGAGGAAAGGCATCATCACCCTCATCTACAAGCACAAGGGGGAAAGGGAGGAAATTAGAAATTGGCGACCCATTTCACTGTTGAATGTGGACTATAAGATTCTGTCCAAGGTCATCGCCAACCGGGTCAAATCCGCTCTGGAATTGGTGATTCACCCTGACCAGACCTGCTCTGTGCCGAGCAGGAAGATCTCTGACAGCCTGGCGCTGCTCAGGGATACGATTGCCTATGTACAGGACAGGGGTGTGGATACCTGCCTCATCAGCTTGGATCAGGAGAAGGCCTTTGACAGAATATCGCACACCTACATGGGGGATGTGCTCTCCAAAATGGGGTTTGGGGAGGGAATTCGAAATTGGATCCAACTGCTCTACACTAACATCAGTAGCGCAGTCTCAATCAATGGGTGGGAAACAGATAGCTTTCCGATCAAATCTGGAGTCAGGCAGGGCTGTCCTCTCTCGCCTGTCCTTTTCGTGTGTTGCATAGAACCCTTTGCCGAGTCCATCAGGAAGGATCCGGGCATAAGAGGAGTGACGATCCCAGGCAGTGGAGGCACTCAGGTAAAAGCCTCCCTGTACATGGACGACGTCGCCGTCTTCTGCTCGGATCCGCTGTCGGTGCGCAGACTGATGCACATCTGCGACCAGTTTGAACTGGCCTCGGGAGCCAAGGTAAATCGTGGGAAGAGCGAGGCCATGTTCTTTGGGAACTGGGCTGACCGATCCTTTGTCCCCTTCACTGTCAGGGCTGACGGCCTGAAGGTGCTGGGGATATGGTTCGGAGGGACCGGGGCATGCGTTAGAAACTGGAAGGAGCGAGTGGCTATGGTGAAGAGGAAACTGGGCATGTGGGAGCGACGCTCCCTCTCCATTGCGGGTAAGAACCTGGTCATCAGGTGTGAGGTACTCTCGCTGTTGCTGTACGTGGCGCAGGTCTGGCCCATTCCAGACTCCTGCGCGACGGCGATCACTCGAGCCATCTTCCGCTTTATCTGGAGGTCGAAAATGGATCGTGTCCGCAGGGACGCGATGTACAAGCCTCTAGATAAAGGGGGAAAAAACGTGCCCAACATCGCCCTCATACTGATGGCCACCTTTGTGTGTGGCTGCATCAAGCGGTGCGTAGACCCTCAGTACGCAAACACCAAGTGTCACTACGTGCTGAGGTTCTACCTGTCCCCGGTGTTGCGAAGGATGGGTCTGGCCACGCTGCCGCGGAACGCTCCAAGTAGTTGGACCGTGCCGTACCACCTGTCCCTGGTGGAAAAATTTATGCAGAAAAACACCTTTGACCACAAGTCCATCAGGCAGTGGTCAGCACGTAACGCCCTAGAGGCCCTGAGGGAAAAGGAGAGGGTGGACCCTGTGGGATGGTTCCCCGAGCAGACTGTCAAAGTCATTTGGCAGAATGCCTCATCGCCAGAACTTTCCAACAAGCACCAAGACGTAGCTTGGCTGGTGGTGAGAAAGGCCCTCCCCGTCAGATCCTTCCTACACGCCAGGAGGCTCACCCCCTCTGCACGTTGCCCTCGAGGTGGCTGTGGTGGGGAAGAGACCGTTGTTCACCTCCTTGTGGATTGTGCCTTTGCAAAGAAAGTCTTGAGAGAGATGCAGTGGTTGCTGTCGAGGTTCATCCCGAGCAGTTCTGTGACACAGGACTCTGTGCTCTACGGGCTGTTCCCAGGGACACGCACCGAGACAAACATCAACTGCAGCTGGAGGATCATCAACTCGGTGAAAGAGGCGCTTTGGTCTGCCCGAAACTTGTTGGTCTTCCAGCACAAAGAGTTGTCCCTGACCGATTGTTGCGGACTGGCACAATCCAAAGTCCAGGACTACGTGCTGAGGGACGCACTAAAGCTTGGGGCAGCTGCCGCAAAGGCGCAATGGGGAAGGGTCGCTGTCTAAGACCTTTCTACCACAGCGCACCGAGAGACTGGGAACTGTTTAGAGCCCCTCGGGCTGTACAGATCAAAATGAAAGGCTGTAAATGATTGTAATATTGTTTGTACTGATGCACCTGGTGATACATTTTGTAAAAGTTTAACCTGGATTGTACCCTTGTAATGTTGTTATTGAAATGGTTTGGAATGTGATTGAAGATATTTTATGAATAAAGTATATTTTTACAAAAAAAAAAAAAAAAAATCTGCATCAAGCGGTGCGTAGACCCTCAGTACGCAAACACCAAGTGTCACTACGTGCTGAGGTTCTACCTGTCCCCGGTGTTGCGAAGGATGGGTCTGGCCACGCTGCCGCGGAACGCTCCAAGTAGTTGGACCGTGCCGTACCACCTGTCCCTGGTGGAAAAATTTATGCAGAAAAACACCTTTGACCACAAGTCCATCAGGCAGTGGTCAGCACGTAACGTCCTAGAGGCCCTGAGGGAAAAGGAGAGGGTGGACCCTGTGGGATGGTTCCCCGAGCAGACTGTCAAAGTCATTTGGCAGAATGCCTCATCGCCAGAACTTTCCAACAAGCACCAAGACGTAGCTTGGCTGGTGGTGAGAAAGGCCCTCCCCGTCAGATCCTTCCTACACGCCAGGAGGCTCACCCCCTCTGCACGTTGCCCTCGAGGTGGCTGTGGTGGGGAAGAGACCGTTGTTCACCTCCTTGTGGATTGTGCCTTTGCAAAGAAAGTCTGGAGAGAGATGCAGTGGTTGCTGTCGAGGTTCATCCCGAGCAGTTCTGTGACACAGGACTCTGTGCTCTACGGGCTGTTCCCAGGGACACACACCGAGACAAACATCAACTGCAGCTGGAGGATCATCAACTCGGTGAAAGAGGCGCTTTGGTCTGCCCGAAACTTGTTGGTCTTCCAGCACAAAGAGTTGTCCCCGACCGATTGTTGCGGACTGGCACAATCCAAAGTCCAGGACTACGTGCTGAGGGACGCACTAAAGCTTGGGGCAGCTGCCGCAAAGGCGCAATGGGGAAGGGTCGCTGTCTAAGACCTTTCTACCACAGCGCACCGAGAGACTGGGAACTGTTTAGAGCCCCTCGGGCTGTACAGATCAAAATGAAAGGCTGTAAATGATTGTAATATTGTTTGTACTGATGCACCTGGTGATACATCTTGTAAAAGTGTAACCTGGATTGTACCCTTGTAATGTTGTTTTTGAAATGGTTTGGAATGTGATTGAAGATATTTTATGAATAAAGTATATTTTTACAAAAAAAAAAATATTATACTGATGGCCACCTTTGTGTGTGGCTGCATCAAGCGGTGCGTAGACCCTCAGTACGCAAACACCAAGTGTCACTATGTGCTGAGGTTCTACCTGTCCCCGGTGTTGCGAAGGATGGGTCTGGCCACGCTGCCGCGGAACGCTCCAAGTAGTTGGACCGTGCCGTACCACCTGTCCCTGGTGGAAAAATTTATGCAGAAAAACACCTTTGACCACAAGTCCATCAGGCAGTGGTCAGCACGTAACGTCCTAGAGGCCCTGAGGGGAAAGGAGAGGGTGGACCCTGTGGGATGGTTCCCCGAGCAGACTGTCAAAGTCATTTGGCAGAATGCCTCATCGCCAGAACTTTCCAACAAGCACCAAGACGTAGCTTGGCTGGTGGTGAGAAAGGCCCTCCCCGTCAGATCCTTCCTACACGCCAGGAGGCTCACCCCCTCTGCACGTTGCCCTCGAGGTGGCTGTGGTGGGGAAGAGACCGTTGTTCACCTCCTTGTGGATTGTGCCTTTGCAAAGAAAGTCTGGAGAGAGATGCAGTGGTTGCTGTCGAGGTTCATCCCGAGCAGTTCTGTGACACAGGACTCTGTGCTCTACGGGCTGTTCCCAGGGACACACACCGAGACAAAAATCAACTGCAGCTGGAGGATCATCAACTCGGTGAAAGAGGCGCTTTGGTCTGCCCGAAACTTGTTGGTCTTCCAGCACAAAGAGTTGTCCCCGACCGATTGTTGCGGACTGGCACAATCCAAAGTCCAGGACTACGTGCTGAGGGACGCACTAAAGCTTGGGGCAGCTGCCGCAAAGGCGCAATGGGGAAGGGTCGCTGTCTAAGACCTTTCTGCCACAGCGCACCGAGAGACTGGGAACTGTTTAGAGCCCCTCGGGCTGTACAGCTCAAAATGAAAGGCTGTAAATGATTGTAATATTGTTTGTACTGATGCACCTGGTGATACATTTTGTAAAAGTTTAACCTGGATTGTACCCTTGTAATGGTGTTTTTGAAATGGTTTGGAATGTGATTGAAGATATTTTATGAATAAAGTATATTTTTACAAAAAAAAATATTTAATTTAATTTGTCCTCTTTGCTTTGGGAGTCCAAACCATGATACTGGCCTGGATCTTGGTCTTACCGACTCTTTTGCATTGATCTGGATTCTTCTGGGAGTCAGCGACATGGTAATTCCCAAGGCTGGGATCCCTGTCTTCAGTTCCAGTTCCAGCCTACATGGCTGGCCTTGCAAGGGATGAGTGAAGGTTCCACCTCTTACTATGCTGAGTGGGAATCCCCTTTCAAGGACAATAATTTAAACAGGAATTTCTTTGGAAGGACAGCAGTTTAAACAGGAATTTCTTTGGAAAGGTTAGGCATATGTGGGCTTCAACCTATGTTTGGGCCCTTTTTGAATTTACAGCAAAAATGAGTCAGAATGGGCATGGAATATCTCCTGATGTGCATATAAATACATATATATATAAAAAATATATTACATATAAAATATACATATATATATATATATATATAAATAAATTATAAGGAGTGTACTCTGTATGAAGCAATCTATGTTAGATTTCCATAACTTGAACTCAGAATATATGACTTGGAACATGTGCTAAAATATATGTTATTGACTAACCTTTTTTCCATCATCCCTTTCTAGGTGGAGGTAGTAGGTAGGATACATTCCACGGTCCATTCCCTTCTTATCTCTTGTGATTCGGCATTTAATGGTGATTCCTTGTGGAGCTGGTCTCACACCAAACTCCTCAAGGTCATCCACCTCTATTAGAGCATCAGTTCCTGGAGGGGTTGAGACCGAGGCTGCTTCCTGGAAAACAGGAAGAAATTGTGCTCAGTAATAGGGAAATGTGACAATATCTCCATGGGCTGCATTCACCAGAAACAACACAGCCAAAAGATCTGTCCCACTGTTTTGTGAACATTTGTATTTAGCAGGATGAAAGCACTTCTGTGGATGAAGACATATTTTCCTTCCCACATGAATGTAGATGAACGGAACAAACGACCAGCAAAGAATAATAAATTCAGGTATCTTTGAAAAAGAACATATCTTTCCAGCTTGCACCTTAGTTTCCTGGACTTAAGCAGGTGAGACATGTCCCTATGATGTGGATAACCATGTTGGACAAACATTAGCTTTCCTAGTAGCTTGATTTGGAGACTCATAGCGATGGGTTTCTGCAAATGTCAGCGATTGAGCTAACCAAAAAAAAATGATAGCCAGTAAATTGTTGACATAGTAATGGAGCTACTGAGAATTTTTACCCACTTATTAATCCCAGCTATTCTGCTTTTTGCTACAAGTATCAATCATCCAATCGACTGTTCGCAAATAGGCTTTATCAATGAATGTCAAAGTTTATTACAATGGAGAGTGGCTTAAATTACTTAATTGAACAAAGCAGGTAATTAAACTCCTGGTAGCACTGCTGGCACTGGAGAGCTGCCAGCCTATTGATTGGCTAGCAGCTCCTGGAGGCGTGACTTCCTCCATGATGGACATGGAAGGGCCGCCTCAATCCATTTGACAGCCCAACGGCCTTGAATAACTGTGGGGTGAGCCAGCCAAGCTGGGGCAGATCCGATCCCAACTTTTACATTGTGAAGGGGGTTGGGCGGGCATGATGGAGACGGGGGCTGATTCCGTCAGGTCTGAATAGGGTAAGACAAGTTGGATAGGAAATTAGTTGATGGACATGGAACAAATAATGGTTGTTGCTCAGGTTGGAGAAGAACTGGCAGTACCTCAGGGATCAATCCTCTTTAGTTCCTGTGATATATATCTACAATAATGGAAAACAGCGAGGGTCTCAGAATTCCAAAGGTAAGAAAGAACTTGCACTTATTCACATCCTCAGAAAATCCCAAACCGCTTCACAGCCAATGTTCGGTGTAATATAGGGACATGTGGCAGACAGTTTATGCACAGCAAGGTCCCACAAACAGCAATGGGATAAATGACCAGATAATCTGTTTAGTGATGTTGTCAAAGGGTGAATGTTGGCTGGGACACTAGAAGAACTCCATTGTTCCCCTTGAATGTTGTCATGGGATCTTTACAATGACTAGAGGGGCCAGTTGGGACCTCAGTTAAATATCTTATTTGAATCCTGACATCCTCCATACTACACTGAAAAACAACAATTTGCATTTATAGAGCACCTTTACCCATAATAAAACATCCTAAGGTGCTTCACCGGAGTGTTACCAAACAAAGTTTGACATCAGGCCACCACCGACGCACAGTAGCAGCAGTGTGTACCATCTATAAGATGCACTGCAGGAATTCACTAAGGTTCCTTCGACATCACATTCCAAATCCATGACCTCTACCATCTAGAAGGACAAGGGCAGCAGATAGATGGGAACACTGCCACCTGGAATTTCCCCTCCAAGTCACTCACCATCCTGACTTGGAAATATATCGCCATTCCTTCACTGTCACGGGGTCAAAATCCTGCAACTCCCTTCCTAACAGCACTGTGGGTGTACCTACACCACATGGACTGCAACGGTTCAAGAAAGCAGCTCACCACCACCTTCTCAAGGGCAACTAGGGATGGGCAATAAATGCTGGCCTAGCTAGCGAAGCCCACATCCCCTGAATTAATAAAAAAATGAGATAATTGGACAGATGGGGTCAAAGTGGCAAGCTTTAAGGAATGTTTTAAAGGAGTTAATAGAGGTAAAGAGAAATAGAGGTTTAGGGAGGGGATTCCAGAACTTGAGGTCTAGGTGGCTGAAGGCACAGCTACTAATGGTGGAGCGATTAAAATTGGGGAACGGAAGAGTCCAGAACTGGATGAGTGCCGAGGTGATGGAGGATTATGGGGTTGGAGTAGGTTACAGAGATAGGGAGGGTCAAGGCCATGGAGAAATTTGAAAAGAAGACAGGGAATTTACAATTGAGGTGTTGCTGGACCAGGACCCAATGTAGCTCAGGGGGGTGATGGGTGAACAGGACTTGGTATCAGCTAGGATACAGTTAGCAAAGTTTTGAAGGAGCTCCTTTATTTAGGGTCGAAGGTGAGAGGGCTGGCAAGAGAGCAAAGGAATAGTCAAAAATAAAAACAAAAAGCTAAAAGCTACTGTGGATGCTGGAAATCCAAAACAAAAACAGAATTACCTGGAAAAACTCAGCAGGTCTGGCAGCATCGGTGGAGAAGAAATCAGTTAACGTTTTGAGTCTTCATGACCCTTTGGCAGAACTGAAGCATAGTTAGGAGAAAGGTGAAATATAAGCTGGTTTAAGGTGGCCGGGGGGGGGGGGGGGGGGGGGAGAGAGAAGAATAGTCAAGTTTATAGGTAATAAAGGGATCGATGAGGGTTTTAACAGCAATGGGCTGAAGAAAGGAGGGAGCCAGGCAATGCTACAGACATGGAAATGACAGTCTTGGTGACTGAGCAGAAATGTGTTCGGAAGCTTATCCCAGTGTAAAATACACTAATGTTCTTATGTACGATATAGTTCAATGTCAGGTAGTTGCAATGTCAAGCGATGGTGTCGGTGATGAGAGAGCAGATTTGGTGACGGAGCCAAAGACAACGACTTCTGGTTTCCCAATATTTAGTTAGAGGAAACTTCTGCTCATCCAGTACTGGGTGTCTGATAAGCAGTGTAACAAATTAGAGACCATGGAGGGGCTAAGGGAGAGAGTTGTGAAGTAAAGCTGGGGGTTGTCAGTTTACATGCGGAATCCAGCATTGTGTCTTTGTTACCAAGGGGCAGTATATAGATGAAAACTAGAAGGAGACTGAGGAACATCCTTGGAAGAGGGGATATAGAAAGCTCTGGCTGGTAAAAGTAGGCAAAATCCCAAGATATTCTATAAGTATATCAATGGGAAGTGGATAACCAGGAAAAGAGTAGGGCCCCTTACAGACCAAGGGGGCAATCTATGGGTGGAGCCAGAGGTCATCGCTAGAGTGTTGAATGAATACTTCACATCCATCTTCACCCAAGAGGATGAGGATGAAGGTATCGAACTCGGGGAGAGAGACTGCGAGGTTCTTAAGCAAATTGATATAGGGAGGGACAAGGTATTGGAGGTGTTGGCAGGCTTAAATGTGGACAAACCTCCAGGTCCAGATGATTTGTGTCCCAGACTGCTGAGGGAGGCAAGGGAGGAGATCGCAGGGGTTCTGACCCAAATTTTGATTTCCTCTCTGGCCACGGGGGAGGTGCCAGAGGACTGGAGAACAGCTAATGTGGTTCCGCTATTTAAGAAGGGTTGTAGAGATAAGCCAGGGAACTACAAGCCAGTGAGTCTCACGTCAGTGATAGGGAAACTATTGGAGAAATTCTGAAGGAGAGTATCTATCTCCACTTGGAGAGGCAAGGTTTGATCAGGGATAGTCAGCATGGCTTTGTCAGAGGGAGGTCATGCCTAACAAATTTGATTGAATTTTTTGAGGAGGTGACCAGGTGTGTAGATGAGGGTAGTGCAGTTGATGTAGGTTATATGGATTTCAGCAAAGCCTTTGACAAGGTCCCACATGGGAGACTTATAAAGAAGGCAAATGCACATGGAATACAGGGTAATTTGATAAGGTGGATTCAAAATTGGCTTAGTTGTAGGAGGCAGAGGGTGATGACAGAAGGATGCTTTAGTGACTAGAAGCCAGTGTTCAGTGGCGTACCACAGGGATCTGTGCTCGGTCCCCTATTATTCATCATTTATATAAACGACATAGATGACTATGTGGGGGGTAGGATTAGTAAGTTTGCGGATGACACAAAGATTGGCCGGGTGGTTAACAGTGAGGTTGATTGTCTTGGGCTACAAGAAGATATAGACGGGATGGTCAAATGGACAGATAAGTGGCAGATGGCATTTAGCCCTGAAAAGTGTGAGTTGCTACACTTTGGAAGGAGTAATTTGACAAGGAAGTATTCAATGAACGGCATAGCACTAGGAAGTTCTGAGGAACAAAGGGAACTTGGTGTGTGTGTCCATAGATCTCTGAAGGCAGAGGGGCATGTTAGTGGAGTGGTGAAAAAGACATATGGGACACTTGCCTTTATCAATCGAGGCATAGATTACAAAAGTAGGGAGGTCATGTTGGAGTTGTATAGAACCTTGGTGAGGCCCCAGCTGGAGTACTGTGTGCAGTTCTGGTCGCCACATTATAGGAAGGATGTGATTGCACTGGAGGGGTTGCAGAGGAGATTCACCAGGATGTTGCCTGGGATGAAACATTTAAGTTATGAAGAGAGGTTGGATAGACGAGTTGTTTTTGTTGGAGCAGAGAAGACTGAGGGGCGACCTGATCGAGGTATACAAGATTATGAGGGGTATGGACAGGGTGGATAGGGAGCAGCTGTTCCCCTTAATTGAAGGGTCAGTCACAAGGGGGCATAAGTTCAAGGTGAGGGGCAGGAGGTTTAGGGGGAATGTGAGAAAAAACCTTTTTGCCCAGAGGATGGTGACGGTCTGGAATGCACTGCCTGGGAGGGTGGTGGAGGTGGGTTGCCTCACATCCTTTAAAAAGTACCTGGATGAGCACTTGGCACGTCATAACGTCCAAGGCTATGGGCCAAGTGCTGGTAAATGGGATTAGGTAGGTAGGTCAGGTGTTTCTCACATGTTGGCAGACTCGATGGGCCGATGGGCCTCTTCTGCACTGTGTGATTCTGTGGTTCTGATTCTGTGAAGTCTCTAGAGATAATGGTGCAGAAGCAGGAAGAGGAGTCATTGCAAATGATTTTCTGGCTACAACTGGATAGGTAAAAATGGAACCTGACAAGTGCAGTCCCACCCAGCTGAACGATGGAGGAGAGGCAGTGGAAGAGCATTGTGTGGACAACTGTGTCAAGGGCTGCATCGGGTTAGTATGATGTTAGTGTTCTAGTGTCAATGAAGCCCAATGCTAACCATTATTGTCTGTTACTTGTATTTGGCCATTAAGTGGCATTTTAGTTCTCTGCAGATATTTTGAGTCTGCCCAACGGACACTGCAAATGCTTATTATCCAAGGACAATGATCGTAAACCATTGTCTCACACAATGACCATTTCTGCTCCTGACACTTGTAACAGAACAAGCATCAACATGAAAGTCAGATAACTGACAGAAGATGAGGAAGTTAGCTTTAATCTTGATCAACAATTCTTAGTAAAAGCTGGATTTGTGGTCACTCAAAGGTTGATTCGATTCAGAAACAGACAACTTGCACTGAAAATACTCAAAAGCGATTATCTGAAGCTGATGTAACAGGGCAGACACACTTGCATATAATGCCCAGTCCGCAGTTGCAAGATATAGCAAAAGTAATTGTGCCACCCTTTACTGCACTACTGTACCATTTCTATCTCCTTCAGCGGCAATCTCACTCTGAATGAGGCTCACAATTTGTGCTGAATCATTTGCAGTTGAATGCTGTCAGCCTCTGCTATTCAGATTCACATCAAACAGGATCCTTACAGTCAACAGGCAGAAGGAACCATTGATCAGAGTGACAGCTGATGGGACAGAAAATGGAGGAACACTAAATTACATTTTCACTCACTGAAAATAGTTGTGTCAACTTTTAACTGGAATGAACGATTTATAAAAGGTCTTGTAAATGAAGATGTAGTCAATGTGCATGGAAAGGAAACATAAGTTTGGAGATAGAGAGATTTCTACACTGCTATTTGGACCCTGGTCTGTTCTTTTGCTTTCCCGCTCTCTTAAGTTTTGAACAAATGTTAAGAAATTATTTCTAGTCCTCACCTTATTAGATTTTTTACTGGAAGCAGAGCCAGGCCTGGTGTTACTGTTCAATTGAGAAGAGCTAGAGCTATCTTCATCTTCTTCATCTTCTTCCTCATCGAAGTTCATGCTGCTCGAAATACCTGTTGAGGCAAAAATCATCATTAAGTCAATTTGCTGGGTTATTTCTTATTCATGCAGTAGGCCTCTGTCTAAAGATTAAGACCATAAGACGTAGAAGCAGAAGTGGGCCATTCGGCCCATCAGGTCTGCTCCGCCATTCAATGAGATCTCGGCTGACCTGATAATCCTCAACTCCACTTTCCTGCCTTTTCCCCTTAACCTTTAATTCCCTTACTGATTAAAAATCTGTCTACCTCAGCCTTGAATATACTTAACGACCCAGCCTCTACAGCCCTCTGTGATAAAGAATTCTAATTGAAGAAATTCCTCCTCATCTCTGTTTTAAACAGGCACCCCTTTACTCTGAGATTATGCGCTTTGATCCTGGACTCTCCCACAAGGGGAAACAACCTCTCAGCATCTAGCCTGTCAAGCCCCCTAAGAATCTTATATGTTTCAATAAGGTCGCCTCTCATTCTTCTAAACTCCAATGAGTACAGGCCCAAGCTACTCAACCTCTCCTCATAAAAAAAATACCTCCATACCCAGCATCATCCTTGTATAGCTTCCTTGTATAGTTTCAGCAAGTCTTTCCTATTTTTATACTCCATTTCCTTTGAAATAAAGGCTAATGTTCCATTTGCCTTCCCTATTACCTGTTGAAATTGTATGTTAGCTTTTTGGGATTCATGCACAAGGGCTCCTAAATCCCTCTGTGCTGCAGCCTTCTGCAGTCTTTCTCCATTTAAATAATATTCAGCTCCTCTATTCTTCCTGCCAAAGTGCATAACCTCACATATTCCCACATTATATTCCATCTGCCAAGTTTTTGCCCATTCACTTAACCTATCTATATTCCTCTGTAGACTCCTTGTATCATCCTCACCACTTGCCTTCCCACTTATTTTTGTGTCATTTGCAAACTTGGCGTTAGTACATTCACTTCCTCATCTAAGTCATTAATATATATTGTAAATAATTGTGGCCCCAGCACTAATCCCTGTGGCACTCTACTAGTTACAGGTTGCCATCCCAAAATTATCCCAACTCTGTCTTCTACTAGTTAGCCAATCCTCTATCCATGCTAATAAACTACCCCCAACACCATGGGCTCTTAAGTAGCCTCATGTGCGGTACCTTATCGAACACCTTTTGGAAATCCAAATATATTACATCTACTGGTTCCCCTTTATCTATCCTGCTTGTTACTTCCTCAAAGAATTCTAATAAATTTGTTAGGCATGATTTCCCCTTCATTAAGCCATGCTCACTCTGCTCGGTTAGATTATGTATTTCTAAATGCTCTGCTATTACATCCTTTATAATGGACTCCAACATTTTCCCAATGACAGATGTTAAGCTAACTGGCCTATAATTATCTGCTAATAAACTACCCCCAACACCATGGGCTCTTAAGTAGCCTCATGTGCGGTACCTTATCGAACACCTTTTGGAAATCCAAATATATTACATCTACTGGTTCCCCTTTATCTATCCTGCTTGTTACTTCCTCAAAGAATTCTAATAAATTTGTTAGGCATGATTTCCCCTTCATTAAGCCATGCTCACTCTGCTCGGTTAGATTATATATTTCTAAATGCTCTGCTATTACATCCTTTATAATGGACTCCAACATTTTCCCAATGACAGATGTTAAGCTAACTGGCCTATAATTATCTGTTTTTTGTCTTCCTCTCTTTTTGAATTAGGGTGTTACATTGGTTGTTCTCCAGTCCTCTGGGACTTATCCAGAATCTAAGGATTTTTAGAAGTGCATCCACTTTCTCTGTAGCTACTTCCTTTAATATCCTAGGATACAACCCTCCAGGTCCCTAATACTTTTTCTCTAGTGATAGTTATCTACATTTATTTTTCTACATTTAGATTGGTATCTACATTTATAAAAGTTGAACAAGCCTAAATTGCACTAGTCTGAGCAACTGTTGGGTGTGAGACCATCAAGAGTGAAACATGATTTCAAACTCACACAAACATTTGAGGGTAGATTTTATGAATTTGCACTCCAGGTGCATCAAGAATTCTTAATGAGAATTTGGGAAAGGAAGTTATTTGATGGAAAATCCGTAAGGACTTAGTTACCTCCAAGCACATCTGGAGGCAAAGCTCTGCACTCAAAGCATAAACTCATCAATAAAACTGTAACTACTTTTAAGAGCACAGAAATGGTTTGTCCAAGAGTGCAGAGTAAGAGGTGAGAATGCAATGGCAGCAAGAGGTTTGATAGCGAGGGGAGCAGACAGTCTCATTAGTAACCTAGTGTAAGCCCTCACCTAAATGGTGTGATGTGTCCCAGGTGTCAGAGGAAGCAAAGTGATAGATCAGATTTGAAGGCTCTCACAGAAAGAGGAGGATCCACTCAAAGTTGTGCTTCTAGTCAAAACCAATGATTTCAGGAATAGGATTTAGATCCAGCAAATATCAGAGTAAAGTGAAAAGTAAGTCCCCAAGGTATCAACCCCAAAATTATTATCAGTATTAGCACCAGTTAATACAGGAGTACTGGGCTAGACAGAACATTATGTGGTTAGAGATGTGACGTAGAAGTGTGTTTTTCTGATCCCAGGGACAGGTACAGTTCTGGTACAGGATTTGGCTGCACCAATAGGATGGCCTATACCGTAATAAAGCTGAGAATAGTATCTTCGTGGGATGTTAACTAGAGCTGTGGGGCAATGTTTAAATCAATACAGCAATGAGAGGGGTAAAGCAAGATAGTTAAATAGGCACTATGAGGGGAAAATTAGCAGTAGCAACTGAAACTCCTGGGAACCTGCTTCACTGGTGCAAATACAGCAGGACAGACCCACTATGACCAAAGGAACAAATAGCAGGTCATTTGCATTGCTAGGTTTATCACGTCATGTTTGTCCTGAACATCTGGTTGGAATATTGGTATAATGTCATCTGCTGTAATAGCAGGACTTCACATTTTTAATTTTCCACTCCCAGTGGAGCAAGCTGGCCTTCTGGAGAAGGAGATTGATTCATTTCAAGATTAATTGCCTATTTCTTGTAAAGGTCTGGGGCTTTCTTAAGGCCCTCAGGGGAACTCACTAACAACACTCAGCTGGTGTGTGTTCCACTGAGGGCCCTATAAAGGTGGGATTTTTATAGAGGAGCTAAGCAATTCCCTCATATATGTTCCCTTGAGGTTGAGTGAACCATCTAAAGTGTCTACCAACAACCACTCGCCCCCACCCCTTATTGGATCGGTGTAAGTGGGAAAGAACACCAGTGATAACATGAGTGCCATCAATGATACACTGCATGCTTGGAAAGTGCTGTATAGCAGTGCTAAGCCCTCTCCAGTGGGAGGTGGGCATCAAAAGAGACTGACTTGAAGGAAAACAACAGCAAGCAGCAGGAAAAGAATGAGCTCTAATCCTTTTAAATTCAATCATAGGATGTAAGTGTGGCTGGCTAAGCCAGCATTTATTGCTTATCCCGAATTGCCCATAAGAAGATGGTGGTGAGCTGCCTTCTTGAGTCACTGCAGTCTGTGTGGTGTAAGTACACCCAGAGTGCTGTTAGGGAGGGGGTTCCAGGATTTTAATATTGCCACAGTGAAGGACTGGGGATATATTTCCAAATCAGGATGGCGTGTGACTTGGAGGGAAGTTGCACATGGTGGTGTTCTCATGCACCTGCAGGCCTTGTTCTTCTAGGTAGTAGAGGCCATGGGTTTGGAAGGTGCTGTCTGAAGAAGTTTTAGTGAGTTACTGCATTGCATCTTGTAGATGGTACACACTGAAGATAGAGTGCACTGGAGGTGGTGCGAGTGAATGTTTAAGATGGTGGTTGGAGTGCCAATCAAGTGGGCTGCTTTGTCCTAGATGGTATCAAGCTTCTTGAGTGTTGTTGGAGTTGCACTCATCCAGGCAAGTGGAGAGTATTCCATCACACTCCTGACCTTGTGCCTTGGAGATTGCGGATAGGCTTTGGGGAGTCAGGTGAGTTACTCGCCTCAGAATTCCTAGCCTCTGACCTGCTCTTGTAGCCACAGTATTTATGTGGTTGATCCAGTTAAATTTCTGGTCAATAGCGACCTCAGGAAGTAGATAGTGGGGAATGGCTTAGTTGGCTAAATTAAAATGCAAGCCTTACCAATATGCTAACCCAACTTCAAATGATGGAGTTCTTCAGCAAAGCCCTTGAAAACGCATTAGCACCCATTGTAAATTAATCAAGAACAAATGAATCAAAATGGGGAGTTTATTTGGGATCAGTTTAAATTAAGTTGCATAAGTTTGCAGCATGTTTTGGGAGGAGCATAAGCACAAAATACTGCCTCAAGAAATTTGAAAAGCCTTTTTCTCCTCTGCAATCAGGGATTTGCCCTGTCGGCAACAATTTGCTCTTCAATATCTGAAGAAATTTGATGTGCTGCATAAAATGTGGGTTGTAGTAACCTTCAATGTGTATCTTTAGAGGCTTATTCTAAAAAAGGAATAAGAAAACAGGTTAACCAAGAGGAGATATAGATTGAGGTTCCACTTTCAAAATCAAAGTAAATGTCTTTAACATTGCCATATGACTAAATAAAAATTGACATGTTGAAGACAATGCAGTAGGTTCTGCCTTAGGAAGTAAATTCCTGACAACAAAAGACTACTCAGTGCTTGCTGTTGATAATGTTTGTAACTGTAGGTTCAATTTGATTGGAGAGATCTATTTAAACTATCATGGAAGAACGAAGCCGGGGACGTGGACTGTTTAGTGGGTTTAGTGTAACTTTTACTTCTTTGGGCTGGCAAAAATCAGGCCCAACTGATAGAATGAAGTCTGCTCCTTAGATGAAATGATCCTTCATGCTTTGAGTTTAGGCAACATTGACCTACTTCTTAGTGACATAGGGCTTAAGCATGATTCCATCACTAATTAAATAGTTATCAGAAACTTAACTGAACCAACCAGATAAATACTGTGGCTACCAATGCAGGTCAGGGGTTGAGAATTCTGCAGTGACTCACCTCCTGACTCCCCAAAACCTTTATATCATCAACAAGGCACTAATCAAGAGTGTAATGGAATACTTTTGATTTGCTTGGATGAGTGCAGCTCCAAACAACACCTAAGAGGCTCAACACCAATCAAGACAAAGTAGCCTTCTTGAATGACACCCCTTCCTTGGACTCCCTACCTACACCACATGGACTGCAGCGGGTCAAGAGGCAGCACACTGCCACCTTCTCAAGGGCAATTAGGAATGGGCAATAAATGCTGACCTAGCCAGTGCTGCTCATGTACCAAGAACTAAAAAAAAATTATACAATCCAGAACTTCTAGAACTCAGAAATGGTAAAAATGTGCTAGTGAATTAGGTAATGGAAGTTTGATGGGGCAGGGTAAGGGAACTTTATTTTGCATCTATCTGTGCTATAGCTGCCCTGGCAGAATTTAATGTGGATATGTAGTGGGGGAATGGGTTGTGTGGGTAGTTGGGGAATAATTTGGAATAGCACAAAACAGGCACTAGCTGATTTTACACTCTACCCGTTTTTTTTCTTCGCAATGGATTATAGTCATTTAATTGGGATATTTATTCTCAATTCACTGAAGAGGATGCCAAAGGTTTCAGTTCAGTTTTGATAAGTAAGAAATTAGCTTACCTTTCTTCTGCATTGTTACTCGAAGGTCCTGCTTTGTTGCTTGCTGTGCACTGGCTGCGGTGTCTGTATCCACATCATCATCTTGGCTAGACTGTCCAACGGTGAGAATCTGAATTTGACTTCCCACCTCCTGGACATCATCCTGAAAGGCGGCTGGACCATCAATCCCTGGTGGATCAAAAGGGATCAATTGTAATTTGAACTGAGTGTTAATGCCAGAACTTTCTTAGCTATTATGGTTTTGGGTTAAATCTTAAAGGACTAAATTACTAATGGCACAACAGCCAATTGATCACTACACTCCAGAAAGTAGTTCAAGATGCACACATGCCCCAAAAAAGCTGACCAAAAATAACACTGAATATAGGCCTATGACACATGTGGACAGAGTTAGGATATAAGTACAATGTGGCATAGGCATTACTTCAAGAAAAATAAAGGAGCTTTCATTTATGCAGCTGCTAATACATCAAAGCATCTCATTATTCTTACTGAAGGGTAAAAGAGCTAAAATAGACAAAGCACCGTTTGCAATAGTGGTGAATTTAGAAATTGTCGCTTGATAGCACAGAACCTGAGTATTGATGACAAAAGAGACACACTGTCGAAGCTTTTCATCTTGTACTCATCAGGACAGACACAAGAATGCTAAATTTCAAAGGGAACAACAATTTATACTGCATGATAAAAGGGCGCCGATTGGTTGAGGTGTTGCCATGGAGAATACACCAGGGAATTATTATAGAGTCATATAGGTCTAAAGAACAGTAAAGGACCCAACACCGATCCCTGTGGAACCCCATTGGTCACAGGCATCCAGTCACAAAAACACCCCTCGACCATCATCCTCTGCTTCTTGCCACTCAGCCAATTCTGGATCCAATTTGCCAAATTGCCTTGGATCCCATGAGCTTTTACCTTCGTTATCAGTCTCCCATGCAGGACCTTATCAAAAGGTCCCCCAATGCTTTTGTTTAATTCAATAAAGCACAATGCCTGGACATGCTCCTTTCGCTTGCAAAGGACAGATGCCTGTGCATAAATTTATGTATCTTCAAGGGAGCGTAAGCGAGCCACTTTGATTGTTAGTGTAACTCTTTACAGGCTCACGATTGTTCAGCAAGTGCTGTCCAATAGTTGAATCGCATCTAACGTTAGACATTATGTTCAGAGTTTTGCAAGCCCAGGCTGTCTGAGTACGGTCAGTACTCTACCTGTTGTGAACAGCCATGAGGATGTACTGTTTGATTGATCCACCAGTCATTTGAATATATGCCGTTTGCACCTGGCATCGCACCAGCACTGAAATTCATAGACCACCTTATTCATTTATACGGTAGGCAGAATAGCTTTGATTCACTCCATCTTGGCATCAAATTTGTACATTGAGCAAATGGGCTCCATTTATGAGATGACAAATGAGGCCAATCTTATAGCATGAGGAGCTGTAGGAAGGACAAAATAGGGTGCACCAAAGTTACCCTGTGGGGTAATGGCTACTCTGATCAGATCATTGATCGCTGTGTATCGGACATACTCATGAATGGGACTAAATCAGCCACTTTCAGACCTGAAAAGTGCCCAGTCTACCTCAAATTATCCTGGAAGGTTAAGGTATCTCGAAAAATATTTGAGTAACAGGTGAAGCTAGCCGTTTCATGCTGCCACAATGCAATAGCAACATGAGTGGTATTTTCCACTAACGGGGTGCTACAATTAAGCCAAAAAGACATTCTGTCTACCACATAAATGAATGATTTTGTATATGAATTTCAGTGCCAGTGTGATGCCATATGTTCCAATGGCTGGCAGATCATATCAAACAGCATGCCTCTTTGGTTGTTTTCCACAGGCAGAGTACCAATGGCACTCAACCAGCCTGGGCTTGCAAAACTCATATTTCACCTCTTTTCTATTTTTACTTAGTTCTGTTGAAGAGTCATACGGATTCGAAACGTTAACTGTGTTCCTCTCCGCAGATGCTGCCAGACCTGCTGAGTTTTTCCAGATATTTTTATTTTTGTTTTCAATATAATGGCTAATGTTAGATGTGATTCTTGAATTGGACAGCACTTACAGAACAATCCTGGGTGTGCTAGAAATTACACTAACAATCAATTTAAGATCATCAGCCAGGCTCACAATGTGGCTCACTTATCCTTGCTAGGAGCTACATATATTCATAGGAAGGGACCTATTATCCTCTGCAGGCAAAAAGGGCATGTCAAGGCATGTGTTTTTTTTTGCATCAAACAAAAGATGGGGGACAATAGTTCCCTGGTGCAATCTCCATGGCAGCACCTCAACCAAACAGAGTCAACTTGCCAACCAATCGGTACCCTTTTCTCATGCAGTATAAATTGTTGTTCCCTTTGAAATTTGGCATTCATGTGCCTGTCCTGATGAGTACAAGATGAAAAGTTTCAACAGTATGTCTCTTTTTTCAGCATTACAGTATGTGTGCTAAAGGTACCAGACTGAATTTCTAGTAAGATCCAGGGCTGCCTTTCAGTCTTCATGCTCCTCCCTCCCCCTCCAACCACCACCCTCCTCACAGACCATCACCAGCCCCTTCTTGCCAGCAATTTTTTTTAAAAATTGACCCTTTATTTGCCACCTTCTGTTATTGTGTATGTAGTGTAATTTGGATTTTGAGCCAAAAGTTTTTTTTGGAAGGGTTACAGATGTTTTAAATATGAAAATAAAAGTAGCTGTAGCAAATTCAATTCAACTTTTAAAGTTTAGATTCTTTCTCTGGGAACCTATTAATCATATTAACTTGCAAACTGAAATCTTTCATAATCTGCATCTACAATAATCCAATTGATGATTGGATTATGTTAATTTAACTATTTCTATTCTTAAGTAGTTTCTGGAGAAATAAGGAATTAAAATACTTTAAGTCTTTTAATAAAGTGTCATCCATTAGAGGTTAATCAAGCTGCTGGATATTTGGAAGATTTTCTGATTGTAAAACATTAAGACTCATGGAGATTAGGATTACTGTTAGTGGTTGTAATGGCTGAATGCCCAATGTATTTGTACAACATTCCTCAATTAAGTTTGACTGATTAACATTGACTGATTCGAAATAAACCAGTTGCTCTTTTGTTCATTTGACCCTGTCAAAAAGGTTTACTTCATAACACTACAAATAAAAATCATTAGATGCTGCAATAAGTACACACTGCAGTCATTTAGAAAAGCAATGAATGTGCATCAAAACATAGGCATAGACAGCTGACTACTGTGCTCTTAAGCAGATCAGACTAACTGCCTTCAGTCTGGTTTTTGTAATCCATTCTGTGCTTATAGATATTATATATATGTGTTGTATTGTACTGAGTGTCAGCTCTCTGCCTGATTACAGTGATAAACTATCTCCAACAGAAAATAACTAAACCAGCTTTCTAAATTACGGAGCATAAGGGGCCACAAGTAACAAAGAGGCCAGAAGTCTGCGCTATCCCTCACAGTAGTGTACAATCTGAAATATGGGTATTTTATATAATTTTTGATAGTAATTAATTAAAATTGATCCCCTCTGCAATCTCTTTTGTAAATCGTTTTCTTCACAAACTCTGGTAATTCCCCAGGTGCTGCGGCAAAAATACAAAAATAAGCTAATTAGTACAGCCACATGGGGGAAACTTCATCACAGAAAAGCAGCTGTAATCAATCTTCATAAAATAAATCTTTAAATAAGACAATAGCCAGGTGTGTTAATTCCATTTATTTTGTGGGGCAGATCCTACAGCAGCAGATCTGCATTGTGATCGAGCCCTGACTGCAATTTCAAGCTGGCGGGACAATTAGCGGCCTGCCAGTGTGAAATGCACGTTGATAACCTCGGCGCTGTTTGGGTGGGGGTGGGAGGAACACGAGCGCTGAAATGTGCGCATGCGCGCGGGCGCGCTCAAAGAAAGCTCCCTGAAGGCACAGAACTGCCTCACGGAGCTGAAAACTTTTAACATTAAAAATAAAGATTTCAAAAATAAAGAAAACATGTCCTTTCACGTGACTCTGTCACATGAGCAGGGACATGTTAAAAATGAGATTTTAATATTTTTATCGGTTTTTTTATTTACTGTCCGAAACCTCATCCGGCCCGGTTTCATTAAAAATGCGAAGGCCGCCTGCCCTATTTGCCCGCCCACCAACCGAACGGTTGGACGAGCAGCGAAGAATTAAATTTAATTAATTGATTAAAGGCCTTAATAGGCCTCTTAATTGTCGGCAGGCACGCGAGAGGCGGCAGCACGCCCTCCGACAATTAATTCTGTCCATGGGCAGCTCAGCTCATGAGTAGCAAAGAAACATGGCCACCTCTATTTCCAACAGCAGGTATGTGTTACCATCTCGGCCACTGCTATTGTTGGAAGCATGGGCCAAAACCATTTCCTCTGTCAGTACACATTGCATCCTACAGCACCAGGACTGTCCTGTTGCTTGGAATGACTCTTCACCACACATGTTGAAATTGTTATTGCTGGTTGTCCATCAGCGCAATAGGCATTAAAGAGATTGGCTTACGGCACAGACACTGGTATCAAACAATAAATTTCTAGAAGTAATTCTGCTTTAAGAACAATTCAAGGTGTTTGAGAGCTCAAGGTTTTATAAAGCAAATAGGATAGCCTAGAAAATGCAAGATGTGATATTCTACTGATCAAACATTTGCATCAGTGTTCTTAAACATGGAGAACTAAAAGGGAAAGCTGAACACATGGATTTCTATCCAGGTTCATATTTGCCCAGAAGAGATGATAAATAAACATCAAGGAGTCAACTCGGTTAGCTACCAAAATGAGGATTGTGATATTCAATTAACCTGTGCCCGTTCAGTGTAATGCAAATAATACTGATATCTTGCGGGCTGCTAATTATAAAATCTTCTGCATGCAGCCAGCACTACCTGTACTGTTCAATGGTTGAGCGCATCAGCAGGGTAGCCCACTATTGCTCCTAACTTACAGTACTCAAAGCTAGGCTGCATCTCTTAAAGAGGAGGTGCATTCTGGCTGGAGCAGGTGCTGGGAGTTATTCTGCAACTGAATCTAACCTGGGAAAGAGTGAAGAGAGACTGATGATGAGAGAGAGTGGGCACCAAGTTTTTTGGAAGCTGCATGGAAGGTCTTGGTGGAGGAGATGAAAAAGAGGAGAGATTTCCTGTATCCTCTTGGGGGCAGGAGGCCTCCAGGCACACAATGAAAAGGCAGTGGAGGTAAATGTCAGGAGTTTAGTTCCAATGACCTGAACGCAATGCTGCAAGAAGTTTAATGACCTCACATGAGTGGTCAAGGTCAGTGAATATGTCTTCAATTGTCATACCCTATCAACTGTATCACTACCTTCAGCCACTGCTTGATTCACCACACCCCAATTACTCACCTACCAACAATCCCTACCAATCAGGACTCATACCTAATATTCATGTACTTCACCTCACCAGGGTGACCAACGGTCCTGGAATTTACGGGACCATCCCATATTTGAGATGGTTGTTCCATGTTCCAGGTTGTTAGGAACAGAGGAGTAGTAGGCGATTCAGCCCCTCGAGCCTTCTCCGGCATTCAACTAGACCATGGCTGATCATCTACCTCAATGCCATTTTCCTGTGCTAACCCCATACCCTTTGATGTAATTTGTATTTATAAATCTATCGATCACTGTCTTGAATACACTCAATAACTGAGCTTCCACAGCTCTCTGGGGTAGGGAATTCCAAAGATTCACAACCTTCTGAGTGAAAAAAAATCCTCCTCATCTCAGTCCTAAATGGCCTCTCTCTTATTCTGAGACTTTTGAGTCATCTCTGGTTCTAGACCTCCCAACCAGGGGAAACATCCTTCCTGCATCTACCTTGTCGAACCCTGTAAGAATTTTGTAAGCTTCAATGAGATCACCTCTCATTCTTCTAAACTCTAAAGAATACAAGCCTGGTCTCCTCAATCTCTCCTCATAGGACAGTGCTGCCATCTCAAGGATTAGCCAGGTGAACCTCTGTTGCACTTACTCTCTGACAAGTATATCTTTCCTTAGGTAAGGAGACCAAAACTGTACACAATACCTTAGCTACTGTCTATACAACTGAAGCAAGAAATCTTTATTCCTGTTCTCAAATCCTCTTGCGATAAAAGCTAACATACCATTTGCCTTCGTCATTGCTTGCTGCACTTGCATGTTAACTTTCAGTGACTTATGAACAAAGACACCCAGGTCCCTTTGGACATCAAGACTTCCCAATCTTCCACCATTTCAGAAATACGTTTTACCTTTGTTCCTCCTACCAAAGTGGATAACCTCACACATATTCACATCATATTCCATCTACCATGATTTGTCCACTACTAAGGCTGTCTAAATCACCTTGAAGTCTCTTTGCATCATCCTCACAACACACATTCCCACCTAGCTGCCAGGGCACAGATTTTCCTGTATTTCAGACCTTTAAATGCGCAGTTAGCACCTGTGCTCTCCTCCCAGTGGCTCATGCTAAAGGTTTGTTAAGAACACCCTTTTGCCCCCATCGTTACTGGTTAGCCAGTAGCTCCCCCATCACCCACTCTGCTCTTACAAGTTCACCATGCTAAAGGATCCCTTAACTTATTCCCCAACAGTTGGTCATCATGCATCTCACCCTCCCACACTTAGCACTTTTGCAAACCTCACATTCACATCTCCCAGCTTGTACACAATGGCAACTATTCAAATAATGTCACATCATTCCAACATCCTGCACAACACTCACTAACACAATTCTATTTCTCTAGCAGGGCAAGATGCCACATAACTAGAGGCAACCTTTGTTTTCTTTATTCTTTCATGGTATGTGGGCATCACTGACAAGGCCAGCATTTGTTGCCCATCCCTAATTGCCCTCAAACTGAATGGCTTGTTCAGCCATATTAGAGGCCTGTTAAAAGTCAACCACATTGCTGTGGGTCTGGAGTCACATGTAGGCCAGACCAGGTAAGGAGGGCAGATTTCCTTCCCCAAAGAATGCTAATGAACCAGATGGGTTTTACAACAATTGGCAATGGTCACTGCTAGACTAGCTTTTAATTCCAGATTTTTATTAATTGAATTTAAGCTGCTGTGGTGAGATTTGAACCCATGTCTCTGGAGCATTAGCCTGGGCCTCTGGGTTACTATTCCAGTGACGTTGCCACTATGCCACCGTCTCCCTGCATTCCCGCCCCCAACCCTACCCCCCTAAGCGAGCAGGAACTAACTGGAGCAGGAGAGGTGTGCTTGCATGTTCATGAAGGAGGCAGTGCTGGCCAATATTGGAAGGGCCATTGCTGAGCTCTTGGCCACTGGTTGGGCTGTAGCCATTGAAGATAATGCTATCCTCATATCTAATCCTCCTTCTCATATTTCACCTCCTTTGTCCCACAGTCTGTTCTGACTTACAATCTATCGGATACCCAACTGCAAACTACCAAGCAGTGGAGGAAGAGCAAGAAGTCAGTGATGATGAAGTGTCACCTTAATTTGATTTCCCAACCACAACCACCAGCTCAGATATTAACACTGCATAATTGAGGGAATAGCGCCTTGAAGGGATCCTCACATGCTGAGAAACCAGGCAAAAATGCACAGGAACCAGGACAGGAGGAAAGGATAACAGAGGTGCCAGTTCCAGGGAGGGTGAGGTTGCACTCTAGTTCTACTGCAAAGCACTCAATTGGCAACTCAGATGGGCCATCTACAAAAGAAGGATAATGGGTGTTTTTTTTAATTCACTCATGGGATGTGGGCTTTGCTGGCTGGGCCAGCATTTATTGCCCATCCCTAGTTGCCCTTGAGAAGGTGGTGGTGAGCTGCCTTCATGTACCACTGCAATCCATGTGGTGTAGGTACAGCCACAGTGCTGTTAGGAAGGGAGTTCTAGGATTTTGGCCCAGCGACAGTGAAGGAACGACGATATATTTCCAAGTCAGGATGATGAGTGGATTGGACGGGAACTTCCAGTTGGTGGTGTCCTGCTGCCCTTGTCCTTCTTGATAGTAGTGGTTGTAGGTTTGGAAGGTGCTGTCGAAGGAGCCTTGGTGAATTCCTGCAGTGCATCTTGTGGATGGTACACACTGCTGCTACTGTGCGTCGGTAGTGGAGGGAGTGAATGTTTGTGGATGTGGTGCCAATCAAGCATTCTGCTTTGTTCTGTACGGTGTCAAGCTTCTTGAGTGTTGTTGGAGCTGCACTCATCCAGGCAAGTGGGGAGTATTCCATCACACCCCTGACTTGTGCCTTGTAGATGGTGGATAGGCTTTGGAGAGTCAGGAGGTGAGTTACTCATCACAGGATTCTTAGCCTCTGACCTGCTCTTGTAGCCACAGCATTTATATGGCTAGTCCAGTTCAGTTTCTGGTCAATGGTAACCTCCAGGACATTGATAGTGAGAGATTCAGTGATGGTAATGCCGTTGAATGTCAAGGGCAATGGTTAGATTCTCTCTTGTTGGAGATGGTCATTGCCTGGCACTTGCGTGGCGCAAACATTACTTGCCACTTGTCAGCCCAAGCCTGGATATTGTCCAGGTCTTGCTGCATTTGGACATGTACTGCTTCAGTATCTGAGGAGTCATGAATGGTGCTGAACACTGTGCAATCATCAGTGAACATCCCCACTTCTGACCTTACGATGGAAGGAAGGTCATTGATGAAGTAGCTGAAGATGGTTGAGCTGAGGACACTACCCTGAAGAACTCCTACAGTGATGAGATGACTGACCTCCAACAACCACAACCATCTTGACTCCAACCAGTGGAGAGTTTTCCCCCTGATTCCCATTGACTCCAGTTTTGCTTAGGCTCCTTAATGCCACACTTAGTCAAATGCTGCCTTGATGTCAAGGGCAGTCACTCTCACCTCACCTCGGGAGTTCAGCTCTTTTGTCCATGTTTGAACCAAGGCTGTAATGTGGTCAGGAGCTGAGTGGCCCTCGCAGAACCCAAACTGGACATCAGACAGCAGGGTATTGCTAAGCAAGTGTCGCTTGATAGCACTGTTGATGACCATCATCACTTCACTGATGATCAAGAGTAGACTGATGGAGCGGTAATTGGCCAGATTGGATTTGTCCTGCTTTTTGTGTACAGGATATACCTGGGTAATTGTCCACATAGCCAGATTGGATTCGTCCTGCTTTTTGTGTACAGGATATACCTGGATAATTGTCCACATAGCCGGGTAGATGCCAGTGTTATAGCTGTACTGGAACAGCTAGGCTAGAGGCGCGGCAAGTTCTGGAGCACAAGTCTTCAGTACTATTGCCGGAATATTGTCAGGGCCCATAGCCTTTGCAGTATCCAGTGCCTTCAGCTGTTTCCTGATATCATGTGAAGTGAATTGAAGTGGCTGAAGACTGGCATCAGTGATGCTGTGGACTTTCGGAGGAAACCGAGATGGATCATCCACTTGGGACATCTGGCTGAAGATTGTAGCAAATGCTTCAGCCTTATCTTTTGCACTGACTTGCTGGGCTCCACCATCATTGAGGATGGGGATATTTGTGGCGCCTCCTCATCCAATGTATTGTTTAATTGTCCAGCACCGTTCACAACTGTATGTGGCAGGACTGCAGAGCTTAGATCTGATCCATTGGTTGTGATGTTGCTTAGCTGTCTATCACTTGCTGCTTATGCTGTTTGGCATGCAAGCAGTCCTGTGCAATAGCTTCATCAGGTTGACACCTCATTTTTAGGTATGCCTGGTGCTGCTCCTGGCATGCCCTCCTGCACTCTCCATTGAACTAGGGTTGATTCCCTGGCTTGATGTTAATGGTAGAGTCGGGGTATGCTGGGTCATAAGGTTACAGATTGTGCTCGAGTACAATTCTGCTGCTGCTGATGGCCCACAGTGCCTCATGGATGCCCAGTCTTGAGTTGCTAGATCTGTTCAAAATCTATCCCATTTAGCATGGTGGTAGTGCCACACAACACAATGAAGGGCCTCCTCATTGTGAAGGTGGGACTTCATCTCCACAACGACTATGCGGTGGTCACTCCTACTGATTCTGTCATGGACAGAGGCATCTGCAGCAGGCAGGTTGGTGAAGATGAGGTTTTTTCTCTTGTTGGTTCCCTTACTACCTACCGCAGACCCAGTCTAGCAGCTATGTCATTTAGGAACTGCCCAGCTTGGTCAGTAGTGGTGCTACTGAGCCTTCTTGGTGATGGACATTGAAGTCCCCCACCCAGAATACATTCTGTGCACTTTCCTCCAAGAGGTTTTCAACATGGAGGAGCACTGATTCATCAGCTGAGGGAGGGTACGTGGTATTCAGCAGGAGGTTACGTTGCCCACATTTGCCCTGATGCCATGAGACTTCATGAGGTCCAGAGTCAATGTTGAGGTACACACCCAAATGTTTATTGCAGAAAGTCTGCATGCAATGCCAAGAAGTATGATGAGTCTGGCACCAGCTTGGCACAGGGCTTTGAGCTGTTGGAGCTAATCTTTATGGTGTGAATTTGCTGTATTTATGTGAACTAAACTCACCACAGAAATTTAAATCTTGTCCATTTTAGTCTAAGTACCTTTTTAATGATGTGTTAATTACTGCCAATCAACCTCTCAGGCACTGAAAATTCATTATCATAAATGTAGAGTTTCATTCCTTCAAGTTTTAATGGTTGTTATATTAAAAATGTAATTTTTTTTAAAAATTGTTTACTTTTTTCTCTCTCAATCCAATCTTTCTTTTCCTTGTTTTATTTCTTTTTCTGTACCTGATTTACCATTGAATTCTCACTATCTAATTTATACTTCTTTCTCAATCCTTGCACTGTTCATCTCATGATCCTTCAATCTGATTTGTAAGGAGATACACAGATTCTTGTGTTGTCCCAAATGCTGTTTTTTTCCCTCTTCACCATTATCAACTTGCACTTTCAGCAACTGGCTATGCAAAAAAATTTAAAACATAGACATGCAAGGGCAAGTCTAACACCATTAGATTCACTTCCATATCAAATTATGGTCCATTGTATATGAGGTTTCAAAAGCCAAAGTGCACTTAGCTGTTCTTTACAGATGCTGCTTTTTGCCTTCGTTACAGCCACTGCACTCCAGTGGTTCACTGCATGTGAAGCACTTTGGAACATTTCTCAAAGGCATGATAGCACACTACACTATGGTAATTTTGTCTTTTCCATCGTATTAACAGAAGTGGCATCAAAACAGCTTGAGCTGTCCCAGCCTATTTAGTGGATTTCACAAATAACACAAAAGAACCTTGCTTGAGATATTTGATTGTTCCCTAATACATCTAATCAATTCAGTGTAAAGCAAATATGAAATTAAGCACAAAATAAGAAATCTAATCAGTCTGCTGTCAATCATCACAGCAGCGTAATATTGAAGCAAAATGCAGATAAACCAGAGCAGGTGAAGTAAATGAATTCCATTCAGTTTCATTTTAGAAAAATGTTCTAGTAATATCTCTCAACAAAATAATAACAAAATAACAAGACTTTAATCAAAGGCTTTCACATGGCATGCATTATTAACTTCCTCCACAGCTCCCATTACAACTTGCCAGCTGTTCTTTTTTATACCACCTCCCTAATATTCACTCATTATAAAGTCAAAAGCAGTTCCGATTATTTTTATGGAAATAGCCACTTCTTGTTGGTCTGCTCACTTATAACCATTGCTGCATCATAAGGCCTTATAATTACTCTTAATCATTTCTTTCCACACACATTTGAAGTACCATTTGTAACTTGCTTTGTCATTAGTAAGACTAGTCAAATTCTATTAAGAATATTTCTGATAATGCTTGTAATGTTCAGAATTACTGCCAGGAAAAGATAGTGTTTGATGAAAATGGAAGGAAAGTTTATTTTAATTAAAAACTCAATTTTTTGTACACTATTTTCCATGTTGAAGATAGATTACTGACAAAGTCAACTTGTGTGAGGAGACCTCTATTTGATATAAGTTCATTTTCAACATGGCATACCATAAATCATCTTTGCATTTGCCTTTCCAAGAATCTAAATTATTAAATGCTTTTTGTATCTATCAATTACTTGAATCTGGAATTCAGTGATAAAAAGGTGCAGTAGCAGCAATTTTAAAAATTCCCTAAAGCACATTTCTGCGAGAGTATTAGGTAACAGAAAACCAGAGATGTTTAAAAGGCAGACAGGATGATATTGGCTATTTTACACTATCAGAAAAATTTAAATTATCCCTTGGGAATCAAGGGGAATATAATCTTTAGGTGGAACAGTGTTAGAGGGTGAAGGATAATTGGAGCAGGACGCACAGATATAAAATGGTTTAATAAGATGTATCTACAGATAGATATATTCAGCTACCCTTTTAAAGCAACTTCTTTTGCTTTTATGTTTATGAAATACTTTGGTTCTAAATTCATACAGTTCAATAGAAAACTTATATAGACAAATTTCGGAAATAGAGGAGTACAATTGATTGGAACATAAGCTGTTTCTCTGCAGCCGAGGCTGTGGAATTGTGATGTGCAGATACCAAGGCACCACTGGCAAGAAGGTAGGATGATGGTGTAACATATTTACATAGGCAGTTTCTGTATGGCTGTGTTTGGTCACATTGCAGTTGTAGAGGGCTCACTTCCTGTGTGTGTCTCTGACATCACTGCTGATGATGTCTCATGCAGCTTTGCATCAAAAATGGTGCAGACCCAACTTGAAAAAATTACACCTTGAACTGGAACCTGCCAATACTATTGCCTCTTTAAAAAAATATCAGTTGTTTTTTAACTAAAAGTGGTAATATTTAAGCAGTTTGAATATCAGATAATAATCATCTGAGATTGTGATGGATCCTGAGACAAAACAGTTTCAAGTATGACTGTAATGCTCCAAAAAATAACGTTTTCCTGACCTGATGATTTGATGGGAGACTGGCAGATATTTTGACAATTTAAATGTACAGTGTGTTGCTTTACTCTGTATCTAACCTATGGGGCTGAATTTTCTGGCTGGCGGTGGGGTGGTGGAGTGGGAGCGGGCACGGACCCAATCGCCACCCGTGATCGGGTCTGTGCCGCCGTTTTAGGCGGACAGGCCAAACAAGGCGCGTCCAGCGTGAATCGCGGCTCCCAAGGACAGCGGGAGTGGGCGGGCGGCCCTGCCGGGTCCAATAGCCACCCAGTGGCCTGTTTTATAAACCTGCTGCAGCCTTTCAAAGGCTGTGAATCATGGCCAGTGGAAGGGCTCTCCAGAGTGCTGCTGAGCAGGCTAGGCAGGAGGGTAGGGCAGGGGGGCACTGTGCCCCTCGTTTTTCTGATGATTGTCTTACTGCCCTCCTCGAGCAGGTGGCAGCACGGCGGGAAGTCCTCGTACCCCAGGATGGGAGGAGGAGGCTCCCCCACATGGCCAACTGTGCCTGGGAGGAGGTGGCAAAGATCATGAGCTCCCATGACGTGGTACGATGCACTTGGATCCAGTGCCACAAGAGCTTCAACGACATGTTCCGCTCGGGTAGGGTAAGTAACATGTTGGCATTGGTCACTTAACCCAGCAGTTAGGCTTTCCCCCCTGGCGCCCCCGCCCCCCAAGTCTGAGTGTAGTGACTGCATTGAATCATCGACGGCATGTGTCCTTTGCTGGGTGGGCCAGCAGATATTGCCCATGCCAGGGACACCCTGAGAGGGTGGTGAAGAGATGGGTTCTTCCCCCACAGCATGTGGTACACTGAGATCCACATTACTGTTCTGGGGGCAACCTGGAGGAGCTGTATCTCGGCGTAGTGCTGGAACTCCAAGATATGTCAAAGTCAGGATGATGACAAAGGGTGCTGACATGCTGGGAGGGGAGATTCAAGGTGCCATGGCACCGAACCATCTGCTGCCCTCTGCGCTCCATGTGCTTGTGCCTCCTTGCTATGGAAGGTTATACCATGTGGTGCTCAATGTGATGTAGGGAGCATTTGGCCAAGGGTCAGGCCTAGCATCTTTGTGTGAGTGTTCAGCAGCAGCGGGGTGAGAAGACCCTGGAGACCTACAATGTCCCACTCTGGTTGGGGTGGGCCATCCATGAAGGGAGTCCAGGTACAATTTTCATTAATCAATGCTCTTCTCTCTTTTTCAGGTGAAGAATGCACTTAATGCCGCCGAGCGCGTGAGGACTGGCGGTGGCCAGGCGCAGTAAGCAATTCTCAGCCGCTTTGAGCAGGAGTCCCTGGATCTGGAGAGGTGCCATGCGCCCAGGTCCACCGGTGTCAGTGAGGTTGGGGTGCCACGGGCAGGTATGTTCGCCCAGCAGTGAGGTCACCATTGTTCTCCCAACAGCCATGGCAGTGCTGAATGTTCAGCGATTGAAGTTTGCAACATGGCTTGACCATTGCTTATGGAAAGATGAGCGCATAATGATCCGGGGGACAGGGATGCACATTGACATTGTCTCCACATTAACTGATCCAATGTCCTTGTTCTTCCTTTCAGCATCAGCGGAGCAGGGCCGGGAGGAGGAGCAGCTGGGGGCCCCTCGCACACCCGAGGGCCCTGAAGTCTCACCAGCGTCACATCATCATTGCCAGGCAGGCACCAGAGAAGATATGAGCACCTCGGTGGGAATTCGAACGTCGGCTAGTGTCAGTGCACAGTGGTGAGGGCATTTCACAGACACTGGAGGAATGGCAGAGACAGAGAGTGCCCATGGCACCAGCTTTCAGAGGACTGCAGGGGACCAGGCACATACTCAGTCGGTGCCTGATGATGTGCCTCTGGAGTCGTCCGCGATGCAGGAAACGCAGGAAATGCAGCCGGGTGTGCGGGAGCATCAGGTGGAGATACATGAGGCTGCGTTTGGCTTGGTGTCCGTGGTGAAGGAGTCGACGTGGACAATCACCAAAGCAATGAGCCTCATGTCCGAGCGCATTCTCCATGGAGAGCGTGGCATTCTCTCGTGGAGAGGCTCCTCCAGGAGACCAATCAGGGCTTCCTGGGGATGCGTTCTGACCAGCAAGCCCTCACATCAGAATTGATCTCAGCTGGTCAGAACCAGTGTAGAGATGCTCTGGGCACCAAGTTTCCCAGCTCGGTGCCCATCCATCTATGGTGAGTAGGGAGGTCTGAAGCGACCTCATGTCGGCGCAGCAGCTGCCTGTCGTCTCTGTGGGCTCCTCTCAGGGCGCTCCGGATAAGGGCGGCATCTCCTCCACCCCTCTCCCAGTGACCGTTGCATCCGGTGAGGCTGCAACGACTGGGGAGATGCCAGCTGTGGAACTGGCAGCTCCCTCCCAGGCGGGGCCAGCACAGGCTCCATGGGCCAGAGGCGGCCGCCAAGGTCATTGAGACCAACAGGACAGCAGAGTGAGCAGGCTGTCTCAGATGCTACTCCCAGCGAGGGGTCAGCACCAAGACGTAGCACCCGAAAACGTAAAGCTAAAGCACCTTTCAGCACACCATGGGTTTATCACTGGTGCTTTTGTGTTGGCCCCAGATGAGTTCTTTATGATTTGCTCTGATTTTGAACACCATTGTCATTTTGTTTCCTATAGTTTCTTTGCCTGTGATATTAAATTCAAAAATGTGACCATGGCTGAGGGTGCCTCTTTTCTTCTGCATGTGTATGGTTTCCAAAAATGTTATGAGTGCTTGGTTGGACAATCAGCTTTATTAACAAGGCCCTTAGTTAATGTTCCTAACCAGGCAGCTTTTGCACTTAGGTATCAAGTATGGAGCGTACAGTCCAGGCTTGCCCTGGAGGTCCATATGTGGTGTGCTAGGTTCGTTGGATTAAAGCCTCCCGTGTGTCCCTGCCTCCCTGGAGTATGCCCGGGCCAGTGTCTACCCCCTCAGCATTTCCCTGTGCATGCTCATCCTCGGACTCACTGCTGGACTCATCGTGTGCAGCCGCAGACACTGCGTCTCCGTCTTCATTGTCCACTGCGTCCCCCCTTTCCAGCGCATGATTGTGTAGAGCACAGCATGCAACCACTATCACCGACACATGATCTGGGGGGTACTGGAGTGCGCCCCCTGAGTGGTCCAGGCATCGGAATCGCGTCTTAAGAAGACCGATGGCTCTCTCCACCACAGCCCTTGTGGAGGCGTGGCTCCTATTGTAGCGCTGCTCAGCTTCTATTCTTGGATGGCGGATAAGCCACCTTCTGAGGGGATAGCCCTTGTCACCCAGCAGCCATCCATCAAGCCGGGCTGGAGCATGGAAGAGCCCGGGCACCTGGGGGTGTCTGAGGATGTAGGCGTCTGGGTACCTTGCACAGACTTGCAGAATCTGCATCCTGTGGTCACACATTATCTGCACGTTCATGGAGTGGAAGCCCTTCCTGTTGACGAAGGCACCGGGCTCACCGACTGGCGCCTTGATGGCCGCATGTGTGCAGTCTATTGCACCCTGGACGCGAGGGAAGCCAGCAATGACCGCAAAGCCTCTGGCTCGCTGTGTCTGGCTTGCCTGGTCCCAACAGAAGTGGATGAAGGTCAATGCACGCCTAAACAGAGCGTCTGTAACCTGCTTGACACATGTGTGGGCAGCTGAATGGGAGACACCACAAAAATCACCCACTGACCCCTGGAAGGAGCCAGAGGCATAGAAGTTGAGGCTGTGACCTTTAGAACCACTGGCATGGGGTGTCCACCCACATACTTCGCGGAGATCTCAGGCCCAATTATCTGACAGATATAGTTGACTGTCTCCCTTGAGAGTCGGAGCCTCCTTCGGCACTGCACCTCAGACATATTGAGGTAGCTGCTTTGCCGCCTGTATACCCTGGCAGCAGGAGTGGCATCTTCTGCAGCCCCTTCTGCCTTGGACTACCCCTTGGCCCTGTGCCTGTCCTCCCAAAGGTGGCTGCCCTGAAGGCTGAATGTGTACTGGCCTCCTCCTTCTAGCCCTCCTTTCCGCCTCAGAGCAGGTGCCTCCAGTGGACAGTTCAGCTCCCATTCCCAGGCTAAGGGAAGGCTTCCTGAAACCTGCAGGCCCAAAAATGATTCCTGACTGCAGAGTGCTGACCTGAAGGTTGCGCGTCCAGACCAAGCAGCTGGTATGTGTTTTGAAGTATTGCAGATCACACAGGCAGGTATCAGTAACTTTGAAAAATCAATATTTGACAGAGCACACTCGTGCCCCCACTGAGCCCTCTTATCCCGCCAGTGGATGAGGTTTATCCAAATGTGTCCTACCCGCCTGCCCGTCGCGCCTGTGCGCCAACCCAAAGATCGCACGGGTGCCAAAAAATCACCATCGATTGGAGCGTCAATGTCCTTTAGTGGTCCGTAAATTAATGGCAGGCGCGCATCGGACATCATCGCGCGCCCGCCCAACGAAATATCATGATGGGACGTGGCGAGGTTGGGACACTCGCCCGACGTCACCACGCATCAGTTTACGCGCGTGCATGCGGGGCCCACCCCCGCCCGCCAACAGGAAAGTTCTGCCCATGGTGTATTTTTCCTGAGTAGTTTGTGATGGGACAACGTAAGGGTGTTTTCCTCTGTTTCCAACTGGTGCTGTAAGTGCAGGAGAAGTGCAGCAGGGGCTCAGGAGCGGAACAGCAAGGGCTCGGGAGGGGGGCAATGAGGGCTCATGAGGGAGGGACAGTGAGGGGCCAGAGAAAGGTGGAGAGTGTCAGGGGGACAAGCAAGGGCTCAGTAGAGAGGCAGAGAGGGCCCGGGAGAGGGGCAGACTGGGCTCGGGGGAGGGGCAGAGAGGGCTCAGCGGTGCAAGCAAGGGCTCAGGAGAGGGTAGAGAGGGTTTGGGAAAGGGGCAGAGAGATCTTGGGAGAGGGGTAGAGAGGGCTCGAGGGCGGGGGGTGGCAAGAGCTTGGGAGAGGGGCAGTAAGGGCTTAGGAGTCGGGTGACAGGGGCTTGAGAAAGGAGCAGCAAGAGTGAGAGGCAACGAGGGCTCAGCTCAGTGGTGGACTGGACAACACGGGGCAAACCAGTAAAGGCTGAGAGCACACACCAATGATGTAAGCAGTGGGAGAAACTGCACGTGTGTGGGCAGAAACAGGTCCAGCTGAGTGCACATGCACAACTGTTCCTGGCACCTGACACAGCAGCGTCAGGAGTTACAGTCACACAGAGAAAGTGAGATCACATTCCACCATGACAGCTTCATGTATATTTCCAATTGCTGCAGCCTCAGGAATGCATGTTCAGCTCTGCCATTCTGATTCATGCTGGGGTCCCTTTAATCAGAAACCCTTCTTTTGACAGATTCACCGCCTCGTCCCACCCATCCTCTCTAGTTGGACAGGAAACCCGGAAGCGGGGGGCTAATGCCGTAGCTTAGTTGAAGAGACACAGCAAAGCTCTTTGACAGATAGTCTTCCTGCTGTTTGAGGGTCAGTCGAAGTAAGGTTTCACCCTATATTCCAGCTGGGGCTTACCCAGTAATAAAGATTTAGCACAGCTGCTTTGTTTTTATACAACAGTACCCAATTATGCCAAGCAATTTAAGATGGCCTTTGAAGCAAGCGATATAGGCATTGGGGCCGTACTGGAATTGAAAAACCGATAGGGTATTTTTCACGGAAGTTGAATGTAGAACAGAGAAGATATTCAATGATCGAAAAAGAGACCTTGGATTTGGTGTTAGCATTGCAGCATTTTGTAATTTATGTTGTAAATAATTCATCAGAAACAATTATTTATACAGACCACAATCCTTTGAAGTTTTTGGACAAATTTTGAAACAAAAGCGTAAGACTTTTCAGGTGGAGTCTATTATGACAACCATTTAATCTATGGATTATACATGTTGCTGGTGGATAAAATCTGTTCGCAGATGTGTTATTAAGAGTTTGAAGATTAAAGGACATTTAAAAAAAAAACCTAGACACTGACCTGGAGTGATTTCTGTTGATACCAAGGACTATGTATATATATTGTTCTTTTCATTCATGCATCTGGTAATGTAATAGTGTAATAATATTGGAGATAGTGTGAGATGGGTTATTAAAAATGAAGCCATCTTTGAAAATTAGGACGGTTCATCTTTCGATAGGGAGGGGGATGTCATGAAGAGAAATTAATGTCTATAATGTTATTGGAAATTATTTTTAAACTGGAATTGTAGTAGGGTCTGTCTCTATGTGTGTGTTTTAACTAGACTAAAGCCAGCTAGTCTGGCTGCTTTGATGTTTAGTAGCTTGAGATGTTAATGAGATAAACGTAAGGAGTAAAGGGTAACGTGCAATTTGCATTTGTTGAATAAAGCATTCAAAAGAATGGGTAAAACCTTGCACCTAGCTAGAAGACACTAAGCAATGTGTTTTTTTTTCAGCTTACTAATAAAATTAGTGGAATGAACGGATTATTGATAGGAGAGGTAAAATTTTAGAAAGTTAGTAATGTAATGGAAAATTTACATTCAAAGGGGAAGCTAGGTATAAACTGAAAGGAGTTTGTGCGTGTGAGCCAGAGGTATTCAAGATCTAACCAGCCTGTAAGCCTAGGACTGTGTCTACAAAGAAAACAAATTGAAAGGAACCTCATTTTGAATTCATAAGGTCAAATGTGCTTTGCCTGGTGTTTCTTTAAAGTCGATGGGTTACTGTTGCCTTGGTGAAGATTTACCTGGGAGTGATTAATTTGGGTATTTGTTTTGAAGTTATTATGGTAGTAATTTGTAGATGTGTGTATGTGTTTAAATTTGTTGTTAAATTAATAAATGTTTAATTTAGTTTAATATAAAAAAACCTCGAGGTTTGGTGGTTTTAATCCTGAATTCAGAGCTGCATCTCAAACATATCAATTGAAAATACAGGTTATGACAGCTGTTCAGGTTTCCCTCTGGGATTTAAACAAGTCAGCCTTTACCAACTGCTGTCTCATAACGGCCTGCACAAATTTGGAGTTAAGTGATGCTCATTGGCTCCCTTCCAGTGCCCCTACAGCTATAGTGCTTTTGACCATTTCTTCACTTTCTCCAGATTTCTCCAGCACCCACTTTCACCAGCTTCAAGACTGCTTCAGCTTTGAGTTGATTCAGCAACTGTTTTCTCCTCATCCATTAAACAGGAGGGAGGGAGAGGGACAGAAATAGAGAAGTAAGAATAATACAAGGGGAAGAGAAGCAAGGAGCAGAGAGAAAATCAAGAAGGGGAAGAAGAGAACGAGGAGACAGATGCGGAGGAGAGAAACAAAAGGGTGTTGAAATGGAGGAGAGGGAATTGAGCTGTGAAATTAGGAATTAGGCCAACACAGGCGAAAACCCCCCAAAAAGGGAAACATGTAAACTGGAAATGATTATCAAACAGAAAAATATATGACAGAAAGAGTGAGAAAGAGAGAGAGAGAGAGAACAAAAAAGGAAGGCTAGAGGCGACTTGAAGGAAAAGAGGAAAGAAAGACACTTAGATGGGAAACAAATTCTAAGACAGACAGAAGAAGGTGAATGTGAAGAGAGGAAAATGAAGAAGAGGCAGTGGGGAATCAAAACGTACAGAAAAGGAGGCCTGAGAGTACAAGGGAGGAAGGAGAAGTTCACAAGTATCAGTAATCCTTAGCTTGTGTCCATGAGAATTTTTTTTATTCGGTTGGTTTTAAAGAAATGTTAACATTTTGAGAACAACTGAATGAGGTTGTTTTTTAATTTGTCAAAAGTTGGTATTCTGCTCGTGAGCCCTGTGCAAATGGAGATGTAAAAACATATAAGAATAAAATATTATTTTGCACCAGAGCTTCTAAATTAGCTGCAGCAATGTTAGGAGTGCCCACCCTGGCAAACACCCCTTGTGGACACCACCCCCCTAACAGTTTGCTCATACATAAATGCTAGAAATTTGTAATCATGCACAGAAATGTTAGGGGTGGGGGTGGGTGAACACATGGTTAGGCATTGTTTTGGCACTGTGTATTAACAGCAGGCAATTAAGGGGATTAAGATTCATTTCAGCTTTTTCTTAATGAGCCCTGTACTTCAAGATTCGAGTTTATCATTTCCCTTTAGAGTGACTCTGTTATTGGCTCAAACAAGTGGTATTATGGGATAAGTCATTGCTATATTACTAGCAAAATTCTGCTGTTTTACAGTCAATATTTGTTAACTAGGGATAACATAAAAATTAAACTAATTGTAACCTGTAACAGCTACTTCATTTTAATTTTTCAGTTGCCTGCAACGCCCCAGAATAAGTCATTTTTGCTTCCCATTAGGAAAAAACAGTAAAAACTGGGAAATAAGAATACCAGTCCAAACTGGTCTTGTTTAAAATAGAACAACAATAAAACTGGGGATTTAGAGTCCCTGATCCGAATTGTTCTTTCCTTCTGGGTTCAAAAGTGGAATATAGAATCCAAAATGCTGGACAATGCACCAACAAAGATAAAGGCTGCAAAATTGTACTCTGTAGCTCCCATAGTTTCAGCACCTTTGGCTGTTTTGTTCCCAAAATGGTGTCTGTGCCACGTGCGGACACATCCAGCGTAATGTGCGCTGAACGCCATCTTAGTAAGAGAATTAGTGTGGGTGTAAGGAATGTGTGCTGGAAGCGTAAAGAGTAGGTAGATCAATGCGTATGTGTGTGTTTGTACGTGTGTGTGTGTCTGTGCGTGCGTGTGCGCGCGTGTGTCTGTGCGTGTGTGTGTCTGTGTGTGCGTGCATGTGTGTGTGGCCGTGTGTTTGTGTGGGTGAAGCCATTTTGATGCATGTGCCAACATTTTCAGCCTCACTGCTTCAACTAATGCCCTTTCCTAAACATCTTGAACATGGTTAAATATAACTTAAACTTAGGTTGATTCCTGGAGAGAAATGTGCAGCGTACAGGTTCCTGGGACTCCTCAGTACAGGGCAGCAGCATCAGGAGAAATGAAGCCATGCCCCCTTTTTACAGATGTAGCTGCCATAAAGCAGGTAAGTTTAAAGGTCCCAGCCACTTTGAGAAGCCAGGGAGAAGGTAAGAATGTAAGGTAAGTGGGTGACGGGTTTGGGGGAGGGTCAGGGTAGAATGGGTCAGGGTGGGGGGGCAGTATGGGTCGGGGAGTAGGATGGGTAGGAGGGATAGTGAAGGTAGTCAGGGGGTAGTCGGTGGGTGGGAAGCGTGGTCAGGGGAATGGGGCTAGTCGGGGTGATAGTTGGGGAGGGTTCCAGTGGGGGGCGGGGCGAGGGGGTGGGGGGATGGTCAGTACTATACTTACCCAGGAGTTAGAAGTGGTTTTAATCCTTCTAACCTTTCCTGGGCAACTATTCCATCAAGAGAGTCAGAACTATCCAAAGCTTTTGATTTATAACAGAGTATTGGATGGTTCCCAGTATAGGATAAATGCCCATTGGAAGTTTGAACTTCCCAGGCAATACTCATGCAGTCCTAACATGGGGACCTCCAGGTGGGCGGGGCAGGGGGGTTGCCCAACGCATCTTCACCCCCCCGCACCTCCCTCACACCCCCCACCGCAGGCAAATGGAAGTTCTGGGTGAATGTTTATACCAGCATGCAAATGAGGACTGGTCAAAACAGAGCATTATAAAGAAGATCAGTGCAAAGTTAATTAAAATACTTTAATTTTCCTTTTGGAAAATGGGGTAAAAATTAAATTAATTCGTTCTCAGTCGGAACAATGAGTAAGAAAATGACATCACTCTAAATTTAATCAGTTTAAGAGCAAGTCATTTAAAGTGAAAATTTTGTCAGTCAGGGGATATAACACATTTTTCTTTTTCTTTCAATGCATTGAACTAAAGACAACTATTTAAAGTAGCTATGTTATAAATACAGTAATTTACAATAGGCAGAGATGGATAAAATGCTGCACATAACAAGGCCCACACATAATAGAACTGCTATGCCAATACCTGCTGTGTAAATGATATTAAATTGGCACTTGGGTTAAGGAAGTGTTCAAGCAAGAAAAGGCTACTCAGCTGATTAAGCCTGTTCTTTCCAACATATTGTGCCCACGTCCACCATTATAAATCCTTCCCTCTCTATCTAATCTCTCGAGGGAGGTAGTGACCACATGAAAAACATCCAAGAAAAGAAAACTGTCTAATTTCTATTTTTCCTTCCACCCCACAAATATAATTGAGGAAAATTTAAAAGCGAAAGCTCCAGGAATTACATGATTCCATAAAGGCTGGGCCCACAGGAGGAAGGTTTGTTCCAACTTCCATCTGCAACAATATAGTAAGTATGTTGTATTTGACTACATTTATAATTTTTGCTGCATAACACAACTAGAGTAATTCTTCCCCAAAGTGTTTTTCAGAGTATTTGATCACTCATATTAATGCTTATCCCTATACTTCCAATTCCATACCCGGTATCCATTCAACGCTGTTGTTAATTGACATACTGTTAGTTATTTTTGACAGGACAGTGACAGCGATCTGCTTGCATCAGGATTGTTTGAAAATTCCACTGTATATGAACTGAACTTGCATGATATGCTATTGCACTGGGGATAAGTTTGCTCTACTCCGGCCTAACATTGTGGCTCAACTACAACCTCAGAAAAGCACCCTCTAGTGCATCAGTGTGACATTTTCCCATTTCCTATACCAGCCAACTTGTGGCTTCGCAGAGTGATATCAATTAGTGCAAAAATTCAACTCACTGACTGCATGTTTATCTGTATCTATTAAGGAGAGGGAAAGGTCAATATGGGCCAGGATTTTTAGGATAGTGGGATTTTCCAAGGAGCATTAATTGGCTGGACGCAGGCCTTGCACCAATCATTCACAAGGCTTATACAAAGACCCATGTGGAAAACTAAAAAGAAATTTACATTAGCCCCAATTTTAACCTAATCCAATTGTCAGGAATGGATTGGGTTTCGGTCAGCTATTTGTATCTTTTTTTATTCTTTCATGGGATGTGGACGTCACTGGCAAGGCCTGCATCTGTTGCCCATCCCTAATCGCCCTTGAACTGAGTGGCTTGCTCGGTGATATCAGAGGGCAGTTAAGAGCCAGCCACATTGCTGTAGATCTGGAGTCTGGGTAAGGATGGCAGATTTCCTTCCCTAAAGGCCATTAGTGAACCAGATGGGTTTTTGCAACAATTGACAATGGTTTCATGGTCATCATTACTGAAACTAGCTTTCAATTCCAGATTTATTAATTGAATTTAAATTCCACTAGTTGCCATGCTGGGGTTTGAACCCCTGTCCCTAGGGCATGAACCCAGGCCTCTCAATTACTAGCCCAGTGACATTACCACTATGGCACCATCTCCCCACAGGCCTCCCACAATTTTACCCTTAAAACCAGCAACCAACCCAAATCTCAGGTTAGGTTAAAATTGGGGTTAATGCCGCTGCTTTTAGGCAGTCTGTGAGCAGAAGTACTGAATCATCTAGTACTCAGAAGCATTGTCATTTGAAGGTGATTTTATTGATTACAATATTCACTGTATACAACAAGGAAGAAAAAACCTAGCTCTGTGAGTAAATCGTTCTTCGAATGAAGTGAGTAAAGTAAAAGGCTCAGCAATGTTTCATCATCTGTTCGGAGACTAGATGGGAGTTTTTTGGGGCTTTTCTACTCTCCCCAAATCAGCTGCTTGAGACTATAGTTTGCTAAAACCATAACTCTTTATTTACTGCTACTATATACATGTTAAGAACTCTGCACAAGGTTGGAACTTCTCCCTCCAGATCTCTGTTAGTCCATCATGTGATGTTGCTTCATCATTACATTGGCATCATGTGCTTCTAGTGTTAACTTTTCATTCTACATCTCCCCAAAAGTCTTTATCCCAATTATATACATCCTCCGACATCTCCCCTCAAAGTCTCAGACTTCACAGGGTTCGTCTCTGAGGTGCCTTGACCAATCTCCCTAATCTTGTTCTGATCTCCTTCTGAGGTTGGGGACCTCATGCCCTCTCCCTTCTGACAGTTTGAGTGTCCTTCTACTGGGTGGCTGTAGAGATTTGTCTTGTTTCTTCTTCTTTATCTCCATCAGGATCTGAGTAGTAAGCCCAAGTTTCTATTGACTTTATTTCCAAGGATATTTAAGGCGCTGCGCTTTCTCCTTATAGTTCCCTTGTATGATCTCAGTTGTTGAGTTCTTCTGCTTATTATGCCTTCATTCTGTTGGTCTCGTACCCATATTCTCTCCCCAGGCTTCAGCAATGACAAGTCTCGTGCTCTGTGCCTGAAGTTACTATTACGAGATTGTATGTTTCTCTGTTCTTCCTCACATTGTTTTACCCCTTCATGATCATTTGAGATAATATTAAGATTTAGTTTCTGTTGCAGAGCTGGAAGTTGTGTTCTCAATCTCCTTCACATCAACAACTTTGATGGTGAGAAACCATTTTGTGGCAGTGAGGTTCAGTAACTCAGAAGAGCTAAATTAAGATCTTCATTCTTCATCAAATCTTCGATGGTTCCCACACCTCTCTCACATTCTCCATTTGCCTGAGGGTAATGAGTTGAGCTGGTTACGTGAATGAATCTGTATTCCATCACAAAATTTTGGAATAATTAATTAGCAAATTGTGGACCATTGTCTGACACTACAATGTCATAAGTGATATAAATTTTCTACAGTAATTGAATGACTGCTTCCGCTGTGATGCTGATGCTGTGCAATCTGTGCATTTCAATCCACCATGAGTAGTAATCAATGACAATAAGGAACATCTTGCCTTGAAAATCAAATAAAGGCACTCCCATGGCCTTGATGGAAAATTAGAAGGTGATAGTGGTTCTTTTTGCTCTTGGCTGTTCACTGCACATGTAAGGCAACAAGAAATCATTTCTTCTATCGAATGGGTAATTCCTGGTCACTAAACTGGTTACTGGGCTCTTGCTCAATATTTTGCTACCCCTAAGACCTTGGTGACGTCTTTGAAGGATATCAAGCTGAAGTGCTCTCAGAATGACTATCCTGTCATTAAAATCTAGGGGATCAACAATGGTTGTTCGAAGTACTGCTGTAGAACTGGATTGTTAGGAGTATAGTCTTGCCATCCTTCCAGACAGTATTTCCTTAGCTGTCATCCATCATCTTGTTGCTGCACTTGTTTTATTTCCTGCAACTTCTTTGCTTTAGCTGGTAGGTTTTGAGTAATGAGAGATGTATATGCTTCTATCTCCTTGATGAAATGTAAATCATTTAGATTGGTTCCTTTAACTGGTATCCTCAATAGAGCGCCTGCTGTCATCTGGTGCTTTCCTTGAACTTACTTGGTTAAAGAGTCATGCCTAATTAATCTCTGTTTGAAGCATTTCATTCCAGGCGGCTTTATGGCAATCTCTTTCACATTCAGGAAAGTGACTAGTGGTTTATGGTCTGTTTCAATTTTGAACTGCAATTCCATCATGCAGTCCGAGAATTCTTGCATGCCCATGTTGCTGCCAATGTTTCCTTCTCAATTTCTCTGTGTTTGCGAGTGACCTTGAAGCATAGTAATCTGGTCTACTCTATTTGAAATAATTCTGCACCCTGGCCTGTAGACAATGCATCTGCTGGCGGTAACTCTGGGTTGTAATGTGCCAAAATTTCAGAGGAAGTGAAGAGATTTTTGATTCTCTCAAAAGTATTTTGCTGGTCCACATTCCAGCACCACTATCGCCTCTGACTCAACAGCTGTCTCAACGGCTCATTGACCTCTGCCAAATTTGGTAGGAATTGGCCTACTTGGTTGACCATTCTGAGGAATCTCTAAAGTTCACCAAGATTCCTGGGTTGTGGAAACTCTTTAATCACCTTTGATTTTTGTGGGTTGACTGTTATTCCAGAGGATTGTACAATGTGGCCTAGAAATTTAATCGTAGGTTTGACAAACTCACATTTTTCATTCAATGTTTGACCTGTATCCTGTCAGACTTTCAGGTCTGCTTTAAATCTATGGCCATGCTCTTCTCTTGTGGAGCCATGTACAAGTATGTCATACATATAATATATTACTCCTTCCATGCCTTCTAAGGTTTGAGACATAGTGCAATTCTGGGATAATTCTGCACAAAGTGCAGTAGCGGGCAGGTAAAATGGAGTCCAACCCACCAACGAAAATGGCGGGTTTTCACGCCGTATCATCCCGAGCCTGCCTCAATTTTTATTCACTCCCACAAAACACACCGTTTCCATGCTGGGCGGGCTCTTATTCACCCGCCCGCTGTCACCCCGCTGTTGTATCAAGCCGGCCGCCATCTTAAAAAGGCAGCCGCCAGCAAAGCGCGCATCGTCACCAGCTCACCACTGCTGCCCGGGAACCATGGCCAGCAAAGGAAAAAAGACTGCAGCCCCCTGCTTCAACGATGGGTACCTCGAGCGATTGTTTGATGCCATGGAGGTCCGCCGGGATGTGCTCTACCTCTGCTCTGGCCACAGGATGGGCAGCAAAGTCACCAATCCACTTTGGGAGGTGGTGGCAGCGGTGGTCAGCGCCAACGCCCTTCAGAAGAGGACAGCCACCCAGTGCCTCAAAAGGATGAATGCTCTCCTCTGTTCCGCCAAGATAAGTCACTCTTCTCATCACTCCCTACTCACACAGTCTCAAACCCATCACATATCCACAGGGCCTTCATTCACTGCCAGTGCAAGGGACATCACCATTCACTCTTTCACACACACCATCATTGTCCCCGGCCCACCCATGGGACCACACACCACCCACACATGCCAAGCATACTTATCATCTGGCTCGGCAGGCATCCTGATACAATCTCCCCATCTCTATCCATGCAGGACAAGAGGAGGGAAAGGCCACAGACAAGTGGAGGGATGTCAAAGATCAAAGTTCTGACAGAATCCGAAAACAGAGCCATCCAGCGGGCCAGCGATGACCTGGACGGTCCTGTGCTGACAGTGAGGTCGGCGCTGCTCTACCAAGTGAGGATCCAGCAGTGCAACATCCATCAGACAACCACGCTATGAGTGATGTGTCCTCTTTCACAGGCCACTGCCATACACTAATTATCTCCCCTTGCTTTCGCAGGCACATCTGCCAAACAGCCGACACAACGAATGACCCAGGGCCTCCGATCAAGCCCTGAAGAAACCTCGGAAGAGGAATTTGGAGGCAACCTCCCTGAAGTCCCGTCACAGCGCTCACCCACACCCTCCACCAGCACAGAGGCACACACCTCGGTGGGACCAAGCTTTAGAGTAGCCCCGGGATCACAATTGGTGAGCACATCGCACTTTCTGATCCACAGCAGGCGGAGGCAGGGAGTTCCCAGGTCCCCTGCTGGGACTGGGAGGACTGCTGGAGGCCAGAATGTGGCTGAGTCCGAGTCAAATGATGAGCCACTGGACTCGGTCATGTCACAGTTGCTGGAGCTGCAAAGGCAAGCTAGGGAATATCAGGAAGGGATGTCCGCTGCACTCCTTAGATTGCAAGGCACGATGGAGGAGTCTGTCTGTCTTCAGGCTGAAGCGATAGCGCCGGCATTGCGATGCACTGAGGTCAACACTGGCAGGATGGCAGCCGCCATTGGTCCAGGGCATCATTCCTGCACTGCAAGAATTCATCAAGGCTCCTTCAATAGCACCTTCCAAATCCACGACCACTACCACATAGAAGGAAAAGGGCAGTAGATAGATGGGAACAAAATCACCACCTGGAGGTTCCCCTCCAAGCAACTCACCATCCTGGCTTAGAAATTTATTGCAGTTTCTTCACTGTCGCTGGGTCAAAATCCTGGAACTCCTTCCCAGCACCAACACCACATGGACTGCAGTGGTTCAAGAAGACAGCTCACCTTCTCAAGGGCAACTAGGGATGGGCAATAAATGCTGGCCTAGCCAGCGAAGCCCACATCCCGTGAATGAATTAAAAAAAACATGCAGTAAGGACACTCCATAAATCTTCACATAGCCTCTGAGAATGTCTGACTCCTGTCTGGCCGAGGGCAGCTCTCTTGCGCTCCATGATCAGGGCCATCTCAGAGATGCAGCCATGAAACGTTAGATGTGTCTCATTGTCAGCATCCTCCTGTGATCGAGCGACTATTAGGCCTCCACTGCATCTCCATGACAGGAGCATTCTCACAGAGGGTATTGTCACTGCCATAAGCCAGACTGAAGCCAAATGTTCACAACTGCGATGTGAGGATCTATGGGGAGACCTCACTGCTTGTCGTTACCAACCTCCACAAATCTGGCAGCTATGAGGGCCTCCCGATCGTGACTGCCTCATCTAGCCAGTGCGAGAGCCTCATTCCCATCATCGTCATCACCGAGGACCCCCTCACCCTCATCCCTGTCAGCGTCCTCCTCATCGGAAGAGACCTCCAGCTCCTCCATCTCCTCCTCAGCTAGTTCGTCTACCCTTTAGAGTCCCAGGTTATAAAGAGCGCAGCAGACGACAACGATGCGTGACACTCTCTGCGGACTGTATTCCAGGGCTCCACCAGACCAGTCCAGGCACCGGAACCTCATCTTCAGCATCTGATGGTCTGCTCCACCAAGGTCTGAGCTGCAACATGAGCCTCACTATAGCATCGCTCTGCTGCAGTCTGAGGCCGCCGCATGGGTGTCATCAGCCATGGCCTCTGTGGGTAGCCCTTGTGCCCGAGGAGCCAACCCTGCAGCATCTGTGGACCCTGGAAAACTGCAGGGATCTGCGAGTGACTCAGGATGTAGGCGTCGTGCATACTCCCTGGAAACCGTGCACACACCTGCAGGAAGCGTTTCTGGTGGTCGCACACCAGCTGCACATCCAGTGACTGGAAGCCCTTGCGGTTGATGTAGTCCACTGAGTGTAGCGATGGAGACCTGAGCGCCACATGGGTGCAGTCAATCAGACCCTGCACCTGTGGGAATCCCGAGATCAGGGCAAATCCAATGGCCCTTGCATCCTGGCTGTCCTGGTCCTGGGCGAAATGCACAAAGTTGTGTGCCATGGAGAAGATGGCATCCGTGACCTCATGGACGCATTTGTGGGTGGCAGATTGTGAAATCCTACAGAAGTCACCTGTGGAGCCCTGAAAGGAGCCACTGGTGTAGAAATTGAGCACCGCGGTTACTTTCACAGCCACTGGCAGTGGATACCCTCCATGTCTCCTTGACGCCAAGCCCTGCAAAAGTGGCAGATGGGAGCCACCAGGTCTCTAGACATGTGCAGTCTTCGGTGATACTGGTTCTCAGTCATCTGCAGGAATGGCAGGCGGTGTCTATAGATCCTGGGTGTCACTAGGCGCTGACCAGCCACGGCTTGCTGTCACTCCTGGGCAGTGTATGCGGGAGCCCCTGCTGCCCCTTCTTCATGAGGTTCCTGCTCCTGCCTTTGCGTGGCCAGGAGCCTCAGTCGCTCTCTCCATCTTCTTCGCTCTCTGTAGGCCACCAGGCATACAGCTAGGTCACCAGGATCCATGATCCTGATGTGGCCCTCCTGCAGCATGAAAGGGAGAGAGACGTGGTTATCATGGCTGCACTTAGCATCTTTCCTGGCCCTGTGTGACCGCCCCTTAATGCTTCCCAGAGAGTGCTGGTCACCCCTCGGATGGCCAGAGATGAGTGCGCTGCATGGTTTCCCTGTGACATGGGGGACACTGGTCCAAACTGGGATGCTGAGATTGCAAGGGGCTGTGAGCGCCTCCAGCAACGACTGCTACATCATGGCCAGCATTGGCGTGGAGATTGTATGACATGTGCAGTCCAACTGCTCCATGGTCCAATAAAGTGGTGGTGGACTCAAAGTCTTTGCCAAGGGGGCAGGGGTGGGTGGGGGTAAGGTATGGAGCGCTTGGTGGCCCTTTGGTGCATGGGCGGGCAGGCTAGGCACCCGACCCCAATCGTGTCACTGTCTGACACGCCTGTCTCGGCGCCTGATCTGTCTCAGTTGCAGAGGCATGGTCAGTTTATACAGGTGTCCATAATGCGTGGCCGCTTCCCTCACTTACTGTGACCCCCACCTCGATTGCCTGTGCACGGGATGCAGTGCCAGGGCAGGACTTGACCACCCCCCACCCCACCTCCGAGGCTGGCCGCCACTTGCTTCCGGACACCACCCCTCCTCAGCAGTCGCCGCCGAGGCTGGCCAGCACTTGCCCATGGACATCCCCCCCACCCCCCTCAGCAGTCACCTCTGGGGCCAGGCATCAGTTGACCCTGCCCCCTGGTGCCCCTGAGGCCTGTAAACAATGGGCGAGCTGTGGAGAACGCTGCTGCTCACTGACCTCAGTTCCCCAAAGTGAAGGCCGCCAAGTGCACATCGCCTGCGTGCTGTTGTGAAACACGTCAGCGTGCTTTCCCGCTGACGTGGACAGACGTTACTGCGGGGTTCTAAGAGCCTGGTGGGATGGCCTTTTAATTATATGCTAATGTAATACAATTAGGTCCCCGCCAACCGATGGCAGGAAAGGCAGCCCACCATCGGCGGGCTGAGCAGACGAACGTGATCTACGTTCACGCTGTTGTGAAGCAGGTCGCACCATATTTTCCACGCATGGCACCTATCACACCCGCCGCCAGCGGGCTCAGAAACTTCTGCCCATTATTCTTTGGAAAATTTCAGAAGCGGATGCAATTCCAAATGGTAATCTATTAAAGCAATAATGACTGAATGGTGTTATAAAGTGGCCTGCAATCTGGATTCTTGAATATTTTTCAATAGCAAAGTGGATTTGAGGCCACAACCAGATCAGCCATGATCTTATTGAATGGTGTTGCAGACTCAAAGGGCTCAATAGCCTACTACTGCTCCCCAATGCAACTGCCAAAATCTGCTGTTTGCATCCAATTTGGTGAATAGCGTACTCTTGGCTAGTTTGGCAAGACTTTCATCCACTGAGGCCATTGGGCGGATCTCATGTTCCACGGATTTGTTTAGTTGAGTTAAATCCACGCAGATTCATATAGAGGCATTTGGGTTTGGGACCCTAACCATCCCTGAACGCCACTTTGTTGGCGTGGTTATTAGTGAGATAAACCCCTGCTGTAACAAGTTCTCAATATCACTATTTACTTTGCCCAAGAGTGGGTGAGGGACTTTCCTCGGTGTGAAGAGACAAATTAATTTATCATCAACTCTTCAGGTAATATGGCACTTGGTCTTCAGTTTTCCTAAGCCTGTAAATAATCTTGGAAATTCATCCCTGAATGTATTGCTGTACTGCTCTTCAGAAACTTGATAGCTTCAGTTTTAAGCATGCCTTCCTGCTTAGTAAAGAAGATTCTTGATTCTGTATGACATACGGAGGTTCAATGATTTCTCTATCTTTGTACTTCAATTTTGCCATGTATTGGCCTATGAAGTTCAGTGTAATCCCCTCTGGACCCTGTAATTAGATGGATGTTGGCTGTAGTGTAATGTGCTTAAGCCATTTTACTTCATGAGATAAGACAGAAACACTTTCCCCTGTGTCTAATTTAAACTCCATGGGGTGTCCTACACTTCAGGTTTAATGCTCCAGTATTTAATTTCTGTTTCATTTACTGCCCCTAGGAAAATTATTTCCTTTCTCCGTGGTTCTTCCACTTCTTGCTTGTAGTTTGGCTTTAATATTTTTTCCTTCTTTTTGAAGGCTGTGTTTTAGATCGGCAGAAAATTTTAAAACGTCCTATTCTTCCCGAGGTGTGGCACTCTGCTCCCCCTGCTGGTCATTCTTCCTGCTCGTGCAGGTTTTTTCCGCCACACAGAGCATTTCACAATGGCGGCAGGCTCACTTTTCTCTGTTTTTGTGGGCTTTTGCTTTAGTGCGCTTTACCTTTTCCGGCCTACATGCTGAATGGTCTCACTCATTTGTTTCCATGGTACATCTCCTTCCCGTGAACAAATGCTCTATATTGCTTTCTGAGCTCAGTTTGTCTCACAATTTGTACTGCCTTGACTAGAGTTAAATCTTTTCTCGTTTGCAAGAGATCTGATAGAGCTTCATTCAAGGCCTCAACTATTACTTGATCAAGAATCAATTCGTCCTTCAATATTCTATAGTTGTATTTTTATGCCAGCCTTATAGATCGTTGATGAGCGCATCCATATTCTCACCTCGTCTTTGTTTTCACTTGTTAAATTTTACCTTTTCCATTATTAAGTTTTTGAAAACCTGAAATATGGATCAAATGCTTGCAGGACTTCTTTGTAAGGATTGGCAGTCTCATTGATTCCTTGCCTCACTATTACATCGTCAGCAATAGCTCCAACTGCAGAGAGTAATGTATTGACCTGATCCTTTTGTTCTTATCTGTGCAAACCAGAAGCGGTTCTATATCAGGAAAACCTCTTTCTCCAGTTGTCCCAGTGCTGAGCCTGTTGCGAGCCTTCAGCACCCTGGAATGGTTCTGGGAATGTTAGTGTGGATTCCCTGCTTGTACCAAGCCCTGGAACAGTTGCTGCTTCACTGGTATTGCTTGTTGACTCTGGTCAGTGCTCACTACTGTCCAGACTCCAGGGGAAGAATTTTGCCCTCGGCAGGGGTGGGCGGGGTCAGTCGGGAAGCTGACCGCCACCTGTGATTGACACCGGACCAAGATTTCACGCTGACTGGCCAATCAAGGCCCGCCCAGCATGCAACGTGAGCGCAGCGCTGAGCACTGTCTGTGCAGGGGGGTGGGAGGAGGAGAGCGAGCGGGCCGAGCGCAAACTTCACGCGTGCGCGCGAGTGAGCACTTCAGAATCTCCCTGAGACACAGAGCGGCCTCAGGGAGATGAAGAGACATTAAAAAAATAAAAATGTAATGAAATATGTCCCCGCATGTGACTCGGCCCGCTCGCTCTCCTCCCCCCCTGACTCTGTCACACTGTTATTAATGAAAAATTAAAGCTTGTATTTTATTTTTATTTCCTTTTGGAAACCTCATCCCCTTCCTTCTTTTGAGGATCTTTTGGCTTGCCAGGTCTGTTCGCTGCTTCTTGGATTTTTTTTCTGAGTGTTTTACTCATTGTCCTCGGCCACCATGGGCAGAATTTTTCGCTCGGCGGCTGGGCCCACAGCTGACCCGTTCGAGCATGAAATGAAAGGCATAGACATCGGCACGCTCAGTGCACAGTCGCGCGATAGTTCAGTTGGCGGACGCACTCCGGCGTCAGCATCGTGCCCGCCGATAATTAAAAGACCTGTTCAGGCCATTAAATAATCAATTAACTTAAATTTTTCGCTGCCCATCCAACCTAGCGATTGGCAGGCAGGCAAAAAGTAAAAAACAGCCTTTGCATTTTTAAGCAAATGAAAATAAAATAAAAGTTTTAAAATGTAATTAATTACATGCCCCTCCTTATGTGACTCTGTCATGTTTTATTACACTTTTATTTTCTTCATGTTCTTTTTTAAAAATGCTTCATCTCCCCGAGGCAGCTCCGTGCCTCAGGGAGGTTGTCAAGCGCACGCTCGCACGCACGCATGTATGAAGCTTGTGCTCAGCCCGCTCGCCCTCCTCTACCCCCCACCCCCCCACCCCGCACAGGCAGCGCTGAGCCCTGCTGCTCGCGTTTCACGCTGGGCGGGCCTTAACTGGCCCTCCAGCGTAAAATTGTGGTCCAGTCCCAATGGCGCGTGACAATCAGCTTCCCGACTGCCCCCACCCGCCCCCGCCAGGCCTGTCAGCCAAGGGAAAAATTCTGCCCCATGTTTCATTGTGTTCGCGGTCTAGATGGGATTCTTTGGGACTTGTCTACTTTCCCTAAATAAGCTGCTTGAGACTATAGTTTTTTAAAACCATAACTTTTTATTTACAGCTACTATGTACCTATTCGGACCTGTGCGTGAGGTTGGAGCTTCTGCTCCCCCCCAGATCTCTGCTATTCAATCATGTGGTGTTACATCATTACATCAGCATCATATGCTTGTGATGTTAACCGTTTACTAGAGAAGCAGAAGCTATATCAGTTCTCTCCACTCTCTACAAGCAGAACCGTGGGGCAAATTTTGAGTTTTGGTGAATGACCAGTGGAATGCACAGCCAGCGATTTTGAGGTTGCACCTTTATTTACAATTTGCAGGCAAGCTTCAGGGTGTCAAATAGGCGCCCAAGAGAGTTCACCCAATTGAGGCCTCAACGCTACTTTGCAGGTGTTAATGGTTTACCGACTTCATTTTCATTAATACTTGGCAAACACGATAAAAATTAGCCTCATTGTATTTTAGCAGCCGATTCACACATTTAGTTTGAAAATTCAAGTTTCATATCTAACCATCCGTAAAATCTGTGAGCTTTGGAAACTGAGGGACATTAGTAACTGTGTTCAGAGTTCAGTTTTGGATGAGGATGCCTGAGGACCATAAACCATTACACAGGAGTCATTTTCACAGAATCTTACTGACACAGAAGGAGGCCATTCGGCCCATTGTGTCTGCAATGGCTCTCCAAATGAGCATTATGATCTAGTGACATTGCCCTGTCTTTTCCCCGTGCCTTTGCACATTGTTTCTATCCAAATAATCATCTAATGCCCTCTTGAATGCCTTGATTGAACCTGCCTCCACCACACTTCCAGGCAGTGCATTCCAGACCTGAACCACTCGTGTGAAAAAAAATTTTTTCACGTCACATTTGCTTCGTTTGCAAATCACTTTAAATCTGTACCCTCTTGTTCCTGATCCTTTTACAGGTGGGAAATGCTTCTCCCTATCTACCCTGTCCAGCCCCCTCATGATTTTGAACATCTCTATCAAATCTCCTCTTAGCCTTCTTCTCTCCAAGGAAAACAGTCCCAACCTCCAAAATCTGCCCTCATAACTGAAGTTTCTCATCCCTGGAACTATTCTTGTAAACCTGTTCTGCACTCTCTCCAATGTGTTCACATCCTTCCTATAGTGTGATGCCCAGAATTGTACACAATATCACAGCGGAGGTCTAAGGGGTGCCTTATCTAAATTTAGCATAACTTCCCTTTCTATTGTTGTTTTCTATTGGCAACTCACTAAAAGCAGAGAATACCAGTTATTGAATGGTGTGAGAGAAACATCTGGAGGAGTGAAGCATAACCCAAGGAGAGACCAAGTTACAAAAGGAAATTAACAACAACCCCAAACTCTAGCCACCCCAACCTGGCAGAGATCAAATATAGCTGAAGCCTTGTCCCACAGAGGATATGACTTCAGGTAATATTTAACACTGTGATAAAAGCTAAAAACAGCGGATGCTGGAAATCCAAAACAAAAACAAAAATACCTGGAAAAACTCAGCAGGTCTGGCAGCATCTGTGGAGAGGAACACAGTTAACGTTTCGAGTCTGAATGACCCTTCAACAGAACTAAGTAAAAATAGAAGAGAGGTGAAATATAAGCTGGCTTAAGGGGGTTGGGACAATTACATCTGGATAGAGGGCCAGTGATAGGTGGAGATAGCCAAAAGATGTCACAGACAAAAGAACAAAGAGGTGTTGAAGATGGTGATATTATCTACGGAATGTGCTAATTAAGGGTAGAAAACAGGTCAAGCAGGGTACAGATAGCCCTAGTGGGGGTGGGGTGAAGGAATCGAAAAAGGCTAAAAGGTAGAGATAAGACAATGGATGGAAATACATTTAAAAATAATGGAAATAGGTGGGAAAAGAAAAATCTATATAAATTATTGGAAAAAAAAGGGGGGGATCGGAAAGGGGATGGGGATGGAGGAGAGAGTTCATGATCTAAAATTGTTGAACTCAATATTCAGTCCGGAGGCTGTAAAGTGCCTAGTCAGAAGATGAGGTGCTGTTCCTCCAGTTTGCATTGAGCTTCACTGGAACAATGCAGCAGGCCAAGGACAGACATGTGGGCATGAGAGCAGGGTGGAGTGTTGAAATGGCAAGTGACAGGGAGGTCTAGGTCATGCTTGCGAACAGACCGAAGGTGTTCTGCAAAGCAGTCACCCAGTCTGCGTTTGGTCTCTCCAATGTAGAGGAAACCGCATTGGGAGCAACGAATGCAGTAGACTAAATTGAGGGAAGTGCAAGTGAAATGCTGCTTCACTTGAAAGGAGTGTTTGGGCCCTTGGACGATGAGGAGAGGGGAAGTAAAGGGGCAGGTGTTGCACCTTCTGTGGTTGCATGGGAAGGTGCCGTGGGAGGGGGTTGAGGTGTAGGGGGTGATGGAGGAGTGGACCAGGGTGTCCCGGAGGGAACAATCCCTGCGGATTGCTGCCAGGGGGGTGAAGGGAAGATGTGTTTGGTGGTGGCATCATGCTGGAGTTGGCAGAAATGGCGGAGGATGATCCTTTGAATGCGGAGGCTGGTGCGGTGATAAGTGAGGACAAGGGGGACCCTATCATGTTTCTGGGAGGAGGAGAAGGCGTGAGGGCGGATGCGCGGGAGATGGGCCGGACACGGTTGAGGGCCCTGTCAACGACCGTGGGTGGAAAACCTCGGTTAAGGAAGAAGGAAGACATGTCAGAGGAACTGTTTTTGAAAGTCAACACTGTGATTTTATTAAGAACATGAGAACTGTCCGAGGCAATAAGATCAGATTTGCTCATTAAAGTATATTCTTCTGGAGCTCCAACTGTTCCATTCCAAAATCTAGCCCTATCATATTGAAAGCAGTTACTGATTTTGTCTCCAGTATCTCAGCTATCAAATTATTCCACATGTTCAGCACACTGAGTAAAGTGATATTCATAAGAACAACATTTATTTGCCCCCAACTCTGCCTACTTTGCACACGCTGAGAGTAAGCCATCATTTTCAGTATGAATCTCATTTGCAAAATGGTTTTTACCAAATAAACAGCAGATAAAATAATTGCAAAATCAGCCAACAAATTTATCATAGAGTATGGAACGTTCCTATCTCTTTATACCGCAGGCATTGTTTCACTTTTTAGTACTGTAACAATGTAGCACATTTCATAAATCATAATATATTTGCATAACCCAAATTAATTCCATTGTGCACACTCTTGTGACACTCTTCCCTCTATTGGATATTTTAAACTTTTACACAGATTCTACTCTGAGACTTTGATGAGTGTGTAGGAATTCTAAGGACGTGCTTTAAAGTCATCACCTACTCCTCCAATTGTAAATTTAAGATATAATTCAAGGAAACCCACTATAGTATATTTCCATATCACAAGCAGGCATGCTTTTTAATGTAGAGACAAGTGGTCTGCATGCAGTTCTAGTGTAACCAGCTGACCTTTCTGTTTACCCCTTTTCTCCTTCTTGAGGCTGGCAGCTTGTGAACCTGCAGCTGAGGACTTTGATTTTTTAGAAGGCTTTGGAACTTGCACATCTGTTACAACCTTTACATCCTCATGTTCGGCTTCTTGCACTGCTGTGTGAAATATTTGGATAAAACAGAGAGAGAGAGATAAGGAGAGACCGGAAGAGCAGAAATAAGAATAAAGCAGAGGGAAGTAATTCAGAGAAAAAGCAAAACAGTGGAACAGTTTTAATAGGTTTTAACTAATGAGGAAATGAATATTTCAAACCACATTCCTCTTTTATAATCAGAGGGCATGAAAGAATATCTTGAAAAAGGCACAAAGCAGCCATGTATTACATTTATTCCATTACTATAGCCTAATTACAAGTTAAACTCAAGTTTAATCAAGTTTACTATCCCAAATTTAACATTAATAACAACAATATTGACCTTTATTCCAACCTTTATTTGATACCACATAAAACCTGGTATAAATTCCCTGCCTACAAGATGAAATACACTTAAACATTTTCATCAGATGTTATAGGTCAGAAAGCTGTTAACAACTTGCAAATAAACAATGGAGAAAAGATTTCCAAGGCACTTCAAAAAGGCTGCATCAGGCAAAAATGGATATCAAAGCAAAGAGGGAGATAATTAGGAGTGAGCAAAAGCTTTGCCAGAGAGTTGTGTTTTAAGGGAGGCCTGAAGGGAGAGAAGGTGGTGGACAGCTGGAGGGGTTTAGACAAGGAATTCCAAAATATGGGGCCCTGGTGACTGCCAATTGGGTAAGGATTGTGGAGGGAGGGGATTCTAGAAGTTAGAATCAGAGGAGTAGAGAGTCTGGAGGGATTTATAGGTCTAAGTGAGGTTACAAAGATAGGCAAATGCATGAATGAGAATTTTAGATTGAAAACTTTAGGAGATCGGGAGCCAATGTAGGGCAGCAGGAACAGAGGCAATAGATGAATGGGACTTGATGTAGGATAGGATAGAATAGAGTAGGACAGGACAGGACAGAATAGTTTAGGACAGGATAGGGCAAAATTGGATAGCAGCAGCAGAGGTTTGAATGAGATGAAGTTAACAGAGGCCACGAAAGTGTTGAAATGATCAAGTTTGAAGGTGACAAAGGCATGAATGAGGCTTTCAACAAAGGATATGCAGAGATAGGGGAAGAGGCAGTTGGTGTTAGAGAGTTGGAAGTGGGTGGTTGTTGTGATAGAGAGGTTGTGTAGCTCAGCTCTGGGTTCAAAAAGACACCATGGCAAATGTTATGGTTCAGCCCAAGGTAATGGCTGATGAGGGATGTGGGTGGAATTGGTGATAAGTGTGCAGTCTTTGTGGAAGCAGCCAAAAATGATGGATCTGATCCAATCCTAGTAGTTAATTGGTGGAAATTGCAGCTCACCCAAGACTGGATGCGGGACAGGCTGTCAGACAACACAGTGGAGGTGTTGAGAAAGATGGTATGCAGGTGGAGCTTGATATCACCAGTATACATTTGGAAGCTGACCCCATTATCAACTGATGGTGTCGCTGGGGGATAGCATGTAGTTAAGAGAAAGGGCCAAGGACAGATCATTGGAAGATCTGGGGGTAACAGTGTGGGGCTGGCAAGAGATGCCATTGTGGGATATGCTCGAACTACAATTGGATAAGTAATAGTGAAACAAAGTGAGAGTAGTCATATTGAGCTGGACCTTGGAAGAGATGTCTTGGAGGAGGATGGTGTGGCCAAAGGCTAGAAAGAAGAGGAGAAGGGATGCTGCACTATGGATATAGTCACAAAGGATATCATTTGTGACATTGGTTAGAGCAGGTTCAGGGCTGTGGTAGGAACTAAAACATATAAATTCAAACATTGAGTTGAGGGAGAGACGGGGCCAGATTTGGGAAGAAACACATTCAAATACTTTGGAGAGGTTGGGGCAGTAGTTTACCAGGACAGAGGGGTTCAGGTCACTTTTTGAGGTGACAATGCCTGAGGAGAAGGAATCATTTCCAGTATCATCTAGCATGCAGGCCAGGAAGGAAATTTGGCTGGTCAGCAGTTTAGTGGGATTGGGCCAAAGGAAACAGAGGCGTGGCTAACGAACAAGATGAGCTCAGAGAAAGCACAAAGAGAGATAGAGGATAAACGAGAGAAAGATGCAGGTTCAGGGCTAGAGGTTGCCTGGCAGAAAGTTCAGCCGGGTGGCCAAGGGGAAGGGAGAGAAGCAGCAACATAGTATCTTTATGCAATATAATGTGAAACTAATGACTAAATCACACTGGTTTGCTAATGGCTTCCTTCCTGGACATAATCAGTGATCCAGGCGCAATTTGCATTCAAGATTATGCTAATTTTCAGAAGAGTTTTTTCTCTCAAATTTCCACTCAAACTCATTAGCATGTCATCAAACATAACATCTGCTGAGTCAGCACACTCAGGCAGTGCTATAGAAAATATTTTTTTTTAATTGGTATTTAAATTATCCTTGACATATCTAACTTGGTGCAGTTTTATTGATATAGTAGAAAATGGGTTTAACAAAAAAGAAGGCATTTTTATTTAGAATGTCAGTCTGCCACGTGAGTAACCGAGTTTTAATTAACTGAAAATGACTTTGAAAAAGTATGATTAGTTACATTGATGTGTAGTAATCAGTTTCTTCATAAATTCAGAAATCAAATTTAGAAGCTTTTCAAACATGGCTATTCATTTCCTCATGCCAATGAAGAACAGTTTAATTTGAAGCCTCTTTGAAAGCCTGCAAATAGTGTAAGCTTAGTTTGATTTGAGGGCTTAGTCAGTTTTGTGCCAGGAGCCAGTTTCTACAGCAATTTTTTTAAAAAGTAGTGCAAAAGATCACAGAAACACGACTTGCACTGAGTGCAATTTGCACTTAAAATTCAATGATATTTTTGCACTGATTTGGCTGATTTCCGAAAGATTGCACTAAGATTACCAATGCAACCTAGCAGAAACTCCTAACCTTTATCCCGATACATCTCTCAGCCCTACTGTGCCATGAATTTAATCCTTTTTACATTGGGTTTAGCCAAAAAGTAGCATTTTGACAGACCACTCCCCATTATGGCATAGGTTAGAAATTTCAAACATAATAACACAATAATGCCGACTATAATTAAAACCCAATGGACATGTCACAATGATTTGTTTGTTTCGGGAAATCACAAGTCAAGTTTGTATACAAATAGACTTCATTAAAGCATACTAAAAAATATTGTCATTTTGAAATACTAAGCTTAGAAAATGCAAATCATGTGCTATTCAGAAACATTTGCATAACATTTTGTTTTTGCTCAAAGTTTAAATTCAAGCTGTATCCTCCCACATAGCAGGCCTGCAAATCGAAAGGAAGAAGATCTCAATAAGTTATTTAGAAGGCATTTCAAAGCAGCTGAATCAGTAGGAAGCAGAGATGTTTGCTCATTGCTCACTAACATTGGGACTGACGGTAATACTCCACTCCACCAAAACAGCACGGCAACAAAGCAGGGCCATAGCCCCTTGGTTGACTTTGATGCGGGGTTCCCACAAAATACTGAGCTAGGAAGTCTAGGACCACCAGGATCTCAGCAGAATCCCTACTGCCAACCAGCACACTTAATCGTCCCACTAAAGAATCACTTAAAAAAAGATAGTGTTGTTTTTGAATCAAAGCAGAGCCACCAAGGGGCAGCATTGTGCCAGCTCAAAATACCAACATCATGCACGACAGTGAGGGAAGAAAAGGCACTGTGTGGGAGTTGAAAATTATGTTGTGTGTGTATTTGTCATTGGGTACAACATTGGCAGATTTCCAATTATAAAATGGCAATCGATATTTTTGGAAGAACTTAGCATGAAAGTGGCTTGGGCTTGTTAATTTATAGAGTTGGTTTGTCCCCTTGTCTTTTATTTTTTTTTAAATGCAAATGATGAAGCACAGATCCTGGTATTAGTGCCTAGCACAGCAGTTTTCCATGCTGCATTGTTGATCCTTTTGCTAATTATTCTCTGGCCCATTCACCCTCTTATTTAGTATGGCTTTGCCAGCCTAATCATTAATCTGCATGTAGAGGCCTCAGCATGAAGATGTGGCACATGCAGCAGATGCGAATTATCCTGAAAAATCTGCAGTAAGGTGCGGGAAGAGAAATTGACAGGCATTTTGAAATCCAAATGTTAAATTCAGTAATAATTCTGCCTGTTGCATTAATTTTGCTGTATCTGCATTTTGCCTCTGCCTGGCACATGGGTATAATGGCAATAGCTGCTGCAGAGAGAACCATTTTTCATTCACCTTAAAATAAAAATGGAACAGATAACAGCTTGACATGAGTGCACAGCGAGAGCTTCTGGGAAAGTTATCCTTGATTGGCACAATACTGTTCTGGTAGTCATATATCATTGTGAAGTGAGTAAAATTCTTTTTTGGATCATATAGGATGCTGTAGCCTGACTTTTATGGGATCATGGGGGTAGTCAGTTGACCCCCTTACCATTGGGAAAGCCAACTGTACTGTAGGATTGCTTGTTGTGTTGTTGCTGTTCTATGACAAGGTGATTAAGTCATTGACCTTACTGTACAATATATTTGTGACTTCCTTGATAAATTTGTGGGCATCAGGCATGCCAATGATATAAATGTTCCCAAGTCTGGGAGGGGCCTGAATAATGAAAAGTGAGGTCCATGTTGACTTTGACCACCCTGGACAGCACAGTATGAATATCATATGTTGATTGGAGGTTTTCCCGAATTATGGCTACGTTTTCACTGCCTCCATGCTAAACCTCAACCAACAAGGGCACATCTCTACTGCCATTACAAGGCAATTGAGACAGGAGACTTGCTATGTAACAGAATGATCGGACTTGAATGTCTGCCATGCTATTGACAACATGGACCTCCATTTTCTGCCCTTTCTGTCTTTCTTCTGTCAGGTTCAGTGCTATTAGAGCATTGATCGCATTTCCCATCGTGAGTATAGAACTAAAATATGGGAAACAATTTGCAGTGTATCACCTTTAAATAAAACTTCAGCTTCACAGTAGGCTTTCCAGCAACTCCGATTTCATTCAAGTGAAATGAATATTTGAATGAACAATGCATTAGCCCGCAATACAAAACATTTTGCCCTTAAATTTAATTGCTTTAATTGGCCTTTGTAAGCAATGAGTCCTTTAGTACTCATTCCGAAAAATTCTTTCCATACAGTTTTTAAGGGCGATAAGCAAGTGTAATAAATACTCCTAAGATCACAGGCTGCTAGGGCATATTTGTCACTACTGTTAGACAGTGATGGCTTGTAAATCTAGATCAGGGACTAAACAAAATCTATTGCTTTACATTATCAATTACTTGGAATACAAATACTATCACTATTCCTCTCTAAAATAACATGGATGGAGGGTGCCTCCCTGTCTCCCAGAAGCTAATAGAAATTAAAACTTGTGATGCATTTGTAAGAGGCTGTGTTTAACTATCTAAAAATATTTCAGACCTCCTTTTGAGGATTCAGAATCTCCTTTGCAAGACCAGTGATGAAGAGAACCTTCCCCAATATGGTACTGCAGCTCTCTACAGTCTGAACATCCAGTTAAAGGCTTCCGTGATGGACGCTTCCACTGCCAATCAACGTGGAGTTATTACCCGCTTCAGGATGGCCTGCAATATTGTGAAGCTAACCATCATGGTGCCACAGATGAATGATGGAACAGGCACCTCCATCCAACCTGCTATTTGCTGCACATCATGGTTTATTATCTGTTGTTCGTGTGTGTATATATATATATATAAAATATATATATATATGTATAACATATATTATATAAAACATATATTATATTTATATATATTATAGCTATATATATATATGAGAGAAGCATGCAATCTTTTAAAGCGGAGCCCATCAGACCTTGAGACCTAGCTTCTCAGCAGATTAGGGACCTCTTCTGCCCTTTAGTGTAAAAGACAACTTCTGCCAAGGCCCAGGCCTTTTAATATCTTGGTGCTGTCAGCAAGTTGCTTTCAGTCATTTAATTCACAAACCCTCCACTCAACCCGCCACTCTCTCTTCCAGCAGCTAATCAGAAATGGGAATACCGCAAGGCTTTAAATTTGAATTAAACTGAGGTTAGTGCTGGGTTATTCAGGGAGGTGTTAAGTCCTAATGCAGTGAGAATGCCACTGAAGGGGACAATATAGATCCTATAGCAGCAGTGTCCAAGGTACAGTTTGATATTAGCTTGGCAATTCCTGAGGGAACTAAGGAAACCTTTTCTTGGCTTTGGCTGTTTTCTTCTTGTATTTTCACAAATTAAGCATAAATTTCAGTCTTGAAAGCTTAACCGGTTAAAATAAATTTAGCCAGGTTAAATATTTCATAAATTATTAAACATGGATATAGCAGACATTTGAAAAGAAATCTGGAGCAATTTATCCACAGGTGGTTTACAAAATATAAAATCAGAATAAATTTTAAAATCTCAATAGAATTGAGAAAAACAACTCGGTGTTTCCTGCTGATTCCAGCTATGCTTTACACCCTTCTTAGCTGTACAAGAGGAAAATCTATTTTAGATAGCTAGTCTTCGAACAGAATATTTAAAATTCACAAACAAATAAGAGAAATGCTAGATGATCCTCTGCAGCATTTCAACAAATTTTTGTATACTGAAACAGTTACTGCAGTGTTCTAATACAAACAGGTTGTTTACTACAATTTATGAAGGGCCACTTCACAGTGAGTGAGTGATAAAGTGCATTTGTGTTATGCGACTGCACTTTGGAAAGCACATTTTAGTTTACAGATTACCATAATTATACACATATCAGTATGTGTTGACAGCATAATTGCTCAGATTTATAAGGTAAATGATTTCTAATTTTTGTTTCAAATTATTTTATCAACATGCATTGAAGTATGCAACCTCTGCTGGTGGGCCTGTGGTAGGCTCCTCAGCGTTCAAGTACGTCCAAGCTGTAAATGATTCGATCATCTTCCGAGGATCCTTTCATGACTGAACAGCCCAATGCAAGATTGGGATGGACATCCACAGAACTGGCAGTTCATATTGTCATTACTGGTGCTTGGAGAGCTTCTGCAGCTGTGCCACCTCCGGTCTTCCCCTGGGCAAGTTGCTATGTTCTGAGTTTGACCTTATGATAGAGGGGAGATCATTGATGAAGCAGCTGAAGATGGTACAGCCTAGGACACTACCCTGAGGAACCACTGCAGCTGACGTGAGGCTGAAATGATTGGTCTGACAACCGCAACCGTCTTCGTTTATGTTAGGTATGACTTCAGCAGCGAAGAATTTAAACTGTGCAGATAATCAATTGTTCAATGTGGCTTGCTGCATTTGTTGGCTACAAGGAATCCAGGAAAGATAATGGAGAAGAAAAGGAGGGAAGGGTGGCAGCATTGATCAAATAACCTGTTATAGCAGTGGAGGGGTTGATGTCATTGAGGAGTCAAGTTAGAATCTATTTGGTTAGAATTAAGGAATGATAGAGGAGATATTTCACTGCTGGGTGTAAAATATTGGCCACCAAATAATAGCAAGAAGATAAAGGAGCAAGTTTGCTGACAAGTTACAGAAAGATGCAAGAACTACGAGGTAGCGATAATAGGGAATTTCAATTATCCTAATATAGACTGGGAGAGTAACAGTGTGAAGGGCAAAGAAGGAGAGAACTTCCTGAAATAGAAATATGAGGACTTTCATGCTCAGTGTATTTCCAGCCCAATGGGCAAGGAACCAGTTTTAGATCTAGTTCTGAGGAATGAAGTGCAAAAATTGACGATTTGTGGAACAGTAATCGTGATATCGTCAGGTTTAGAATAGCTATGGAAAAGGACAAAGGGCAAACAGGTCTTTTTTTATTCTTTCACGGGTGTAGGCGTCGCTAGCTAGGCCAGCATTTCTTGCCCATCCCTAATTGCGCTTGAGAAGTCGGTGGTGAGCTGCCTTCTTGAACCACTGCAGGCCAGGTGGTGTAGGTGCACCCACAGTGCTGTAATGTAAAAATACTTAACCAGAGGAGAGCTAACTTCAGCAAATTGAAAAGGTAGATTGGAATCGGAAACTGCTGGCAAAATAGTCATTGAAAATGGGAGACCTTCAAAAAGAAGATGGTCCAGGGACAGAGTAGAAACACTTGCATGGGGGGGAAGGGAACAACATCCAAAACTAGACACCCCCTTGATGACGACATATATAGAACTTAAAATGAGGCAAAAAGGTTCACAATATAATGGAGAATCAAACTGAATATAGGAAGTACAAAAAGAGATCTAAAAAAGGGCATAAGAAAGGCAAAGGGATAGTTTGAGAATAGATTAGCAACTAACACGGAAAGAAATTCAGAAGTATTTTATAAACATAAAAATAATTAGTAGGGTAATCTTAAGGAAGGGCCAATTAGGGACCACATAGGAAGCTTGGTTACACAGGACATAATTCAAAATTTACAAGTGATAAACTTGCAACAGACTTCAAGAGGACATACACAGACTGATTAAATAGGGAGAAATATGGCAGATAGATTTCATCACAGAGAAATGGGAAGTGATACATTTTAGTAGGAACAATGAGAGGCAATATAAACAAAATGATAAAATTTTAAGATAAGTGTAGGAACAAAGACCTGTGGTGTTTTTACATGAATCTTTGAAGGTAAGAGGACATGTTGAGAAGGCTATTAAAAACAAATGGGATCCTTGGCTTTATTAATAGAGGAATAGAGTACAAAAGCATGGGAGTTATGCTAATCCTTCATAAAACATTGATGGAAAATTGAGTTCATTTCTGGGCACTGCACTTTAGAAAGGATGTCAAGGTCTTAGAGTATTTGCAGAAGTGATTTACTAGACTGATACCAGAGATGAGGGATTTCAGTTATGTGGAGAGCAAGAGAAGCTGGGGGTGTACTCCCTAGAGCAGGGGAAGTTGAGAGATTTTACATCATGTTCATGTTCAAAATCATATATGGTTTTGATAGAATAAATAAGGAGAAACTGTTTCCAGTAGAAGGGTTTCTAACCAGATTAAAGGTGATTATCAAAAGAACTAGAGGTAAAATGAGGATTTTTGTTTACAAATTGCGTTGTGATCTGGAATGCACAGCCTGAAAGGGTGGTGGAAGCAGATTTATTAGTAACATTCAAAAGAAAATTGGATAAATACTTGAAAGGAAAACAAATTACAATGTATGGGGAAAGAGCAGGGAATGGGACTAATTGAATAACTCTATAAGAGCCAACACAAGCTCAATGGACTGAATGGACCCTTTCTCTGCTGTATCATTCTATGACTCTAACATGTAGGAGGTCCTCAGGAAGTAGTGAAAATTTTTACAGCCTGTCAAACTCTGGTAGGTGGCCAGATCAACTTTGGGGTCCTTTTCATGGTGGTCTGAAATTCGGGAATGGACAAGGTGAAAGTGACTTCAAGGAAGGGGATGCCTAATCTTTTTGCCTTTAACTTTCCTCCTGCTCGCTTTCCACTGGATGGATTGGGTTTAAATTGCAGCCTTTAAATGAGAATGGCTAGTTGATGTTGCAGAGACCCTGAGCTCCATGTCGAAGTCCAAACATGACCCTGAAGATGCTGTTTCCACTTGACCTTTACCACCCCATGATACCTTAATAATTCTTTCATTTCCCAGTTTAGAAAAAGATTCTCTACAAATGTGGTAATTTTTATAAACTGTCATTTCTATTTCCTTTTTTGCAAACTCTGGCTGGGCACAATGTACAGTGTTTGAAGTACAAAAACTTACATTCATTTGAGATTCATCATGTAAAATAATATCCCAAAATGTTTAACAAAAACATTTTCTGCTCTTTCTTCAGATTTCTAGCACTTGCAGTTTTGTTTTACTTCTTATCCTCAAAAGCTTTGCAAAGCAAAAATGTGAAAACAGAGAAATTTGAAAAGTGTGAAGTTAAGGTAGATTTGAAGGGAAGGGTTTTTTCCTTGGAAGAGAGCTATAATGATTGAAAATGTAACAGTAATCCAGTCATTTGGTGGGCTCGCATTACCTAACACAATGGGATATAAATAATGTACATGAACTGCAGGAATCAGTTTACTCAGATACAATAAACAAAATAAGTTGCTCTGCATCAATTTATGATAGTGAAGATCAACTAAAAGGTTTCCAATGAAATGTCTCTTTTAAGTAATTTGAATATAGGTCATGTAGAGACGCTCGTAGACAGCTTTCAAGGATAATAACCTCATCACAGAAAGTGTCTATGCCTAGCTATGACAATGACAAATAAGTTCCCTTACAGCCTGTTCAACAAGGGATTGGAGCATAACAACTGGAGCATAGAACTCAATGCCTAATCAAGTAGAGGAGCTTATTTTTTGAGTTTCCTTACTCATAAATACGCTGCATGAATAAAAAAGTGACCCTGAAACTGTGAGGTGGGTCCTATTCTGTCAGTATAAATTCAAGGGCTTGACATTGTGGCCTATCCCAGATGGAAAGCACTGATAGTCACAGCCATTACAACAGAAACTGGATAAAAATGCTGAAAGAAATTTTTTGATGATTGAGAAGGAGGTCAATTGGCTTACCTTAGTAAAGGTTGGAACTTTTTTGTTAATCATTCATGAATAGTAAGAATTCATAAATTCTTTCACGAATGGGATGTGGGCATCAGTGGCAAGGCCAGCGTTTGTTGCCAATCCCTAATTGCATTGAACTGAGTGGCTTGCTAGGCCATTTCAGAGGGCAGTTAAGAGTCAACCGCATTCCTGTGATTCTGGAGTCACATGTAGGCCAGACAGTGTAAGGATAACAGATCAGTATTTACAACAATCGATGATAGTTGTCATGGTCACCATAACTGAGCCAAGCTTTATACTCCAGATTTATCAATTTAATTCAAATTCCACCAGCTGCCGTGGTGGGATTGAAATACATGTCCCTAGAGCATTAGCCTGGGCCTCTGGCTTAATAGTCCAGTGACATTACCACAATGCCGCCGTCTCCTTCACTAGGCTGGTAATGGAACCCACTCCTGCCATAAGTGGGCATAGGTTCAATTGGGCCTATCAGGAGGCCAGCTGAGTGAAATTTTATGGGGAAGCTTGGAAACTTGCCATAGACATATTCACTGGATATGCCCATGGTCATGTACCCATCCCGCACCACACAAGCACCACACCACTGCCCCCCCTCCCCCCACCCAAAACCTCAATGTCGCCAGAAACAAGGAAGCTTCCCAATGGACTATGGTTTTATTGCAAAAATAAAAATACCTGGAAAAACTCAGCAGGTCTGGCAGCATCTGCGGAGAGGAACACAGTTAACATTTCGGGTCCGTATGACTCTTCAGCAGAACTAAGGAAAACATTTTTCCTTAGCTCTGTTGAAGAGTCATACGGACTCGAAACGTTAACTGTATTCCTCTCCGCAGATGCTGTCAGACCTACTGAGTTTTTCCAGGTATTTTTATTTTTGTTTTTGTTTTGGATTTCCAGCATCTGCAGTTTTTTTGCTTTTATCTTATGGTTTTATTGCAAGTTCTTGGCTCTAGTTCCAAGCACAAATCAAGCTTTCTGCCATAAGAATTTCAGTCAGTATGTTAATTATCTCTATGGATCTGTTAAACAGAGGTTCTCTGAACAAACCATGTCTCTGGAACAACTTAAACCCTTTTTCAAAAATAATCAAATATCTAAGGTGCTCCTGAGACAAACCCAGATGCCAATTATGACCCTTTTTTCTGATTGAAATTAGGTTCCACGCAACAGTGCAGAAGAATTCGCAGCCTTGAAATGCTGCTCTCACATTCATGTACCTGTTATTAGGCAAACCTGTGGTCTGTATATTACATTCAGCAGGCCTTCATATTCCTATTCATCAAGAAATAACGCTTTTGTTATTGTTACATATAGTTTGTCAAGCAGAGAATGTCTGGTTTGCTTCTATATCCTGATTCATTAGACATTTTTGGAAGAGTTGCACTCATGGAATCTTAATGAATATAAAAATAAAATGTAAATGCCAATTGTGCAGGGATTTATGATTTATTGTGTTAAATAAACAAAACTGTTGTTCTAGGTACTGAATATGAACAGATGAAACATTGGAAATCAGAATTTAGTTGAATGTGAGAATAACAGTGATCAAGATCAGGACCAAGCCAACCCCACCCAAAGATTTCCTGAACCTACTGCTGTAAAATTTGGCCAGAAATTTGTCAAGATATCAAAGTTGCCAAAGTGTCCATTATAGCTTTCAAAAGAAATAGAATGGGAGCATAATGAACTCAATAATAGCTAACAAATCAGTCAAGCAGCAACAGGTACAGCTAGACCTCCAAAATGCATAGAAGGTATGTCATAGATGGCATCAGTTGCCTCAATATTGAAAAGCACATTTAATCAAAAGGTATTCTGATTACATAACTCCCATCATTTGGTCAAATGTGCGAAAGCTGGGAAATTAATATAAAGACTATTCTTCTAACAAGAGTGGTCAGATAAGACAAACACAATAATGTGAATTAACAGCTAATACCATATATGTTTGAAGTCGACATCTAAATTGGAGCTAGTGACAAAAGGTCATTAAGGTGCAGATTGGGCTAAATATGACTTAGTAATAAAATGGGCATGACGGGCACCAATATTTCCATGGTGGAAAACTTTGTGAAGCTCACTGAACATTGGTATAGCATCTAAGGTCTGTTAGAAGGCTAATGTAATGTGCAATCTTCATAAAAGTTTGATGCATAATTCTTGAAAAGGGCTGCTAACTTCACATTTATAATGAGGAGAATATTGGAATCTTGTGGAACTGAATAAGAAGGGGAGAGACGGAAGATTTATGACTTAAATCAAATCTCATGGGATTCAAGATGCAGTTACAAATTGGAATGTTAATAGGCTTTAAAGAGAGAAACAGAAGATGGTAATCAATGGTGATCAGCGATATCCCCCAAGACCAGTTCCAGGTCCCCTTCAGTTTCTAACTTTTACTTCTGACCTTGACAAACACATTATAAGAAGAACATCTAATCTTGTGGGTGATATGAAGTGATATAAGTTAGCAGGAGTATCTGAGGATAGGAATGTTATGGAAAGACAGCTGGAGACATTCAATAACCAACGATATGAATGGTAAGTAACATTTAATACTCAGCGATGTTCAATTCAAGTAGCACTTGCACCATACACGTGCTAGGCAATGACCATTTCCAACAAGAGAGAATCTAGCCATCTCCCCTTGATATTCAATGGCATTACCATCATTGAATCAACAATGTCCTTGGGGTTACCATTGTCCAGAAATTTAATGAGACCAGCCATATAAATACTCTGGTTACAAGAGCAGGTCAGAAGCTGGGAATTCTGAGGCAAGTAACTCATCTCCTGACTCCTGAAAGCCTGTCCACCATCTACAGGCACAAGTCAGGAGTATGATGGAATACTCCCCACTTGGCTGGTTGAGTGCAGCACCAACAACACCAAAGAAACTCAACACCATCCAGGCCAAAGTAGCACAATTGATGGACAACCAGTCACCATCTTGAACATTAATTTCCTCTACCACTGGTACACAGTGGCAGCAATATGTGCCATGTACAAGATCCACTGTAGCAACTCGCCAAGCCTCCTTCGACAACACCTTCTAAACCTACAACCAAACCCTAAAGGACAAGGTCCGCAAATGCGTGAAAACACCACTATCTATTAGTTCTCCTCCAAGCAACACACCATCCGGACTTTGAACTATATCACTGTTCCTTCACTGTCGCTGGGTAAAAACCCTGGAACTCCCTTCCTAACAGCACTGTGGGGGTAGCAACACCAAATGGACTGCAGTGGTTTAAGAACCTGGCTCACCACCACCTTCTCAAGGGCATTAGTGATGGACAACAAATGCTGGCCTTGCCAGTGATGCCCACATCCTGTGAATGAATTTTTTTTCAAATTACCTGATGTTTGTGTTATTATTTAACAATACTCTGACTGTAGGGCACTTGCACCTGGAGCTAGTTGCTGCCCTAACCAAGCTGTTCCAGTACAGTTCGACACTGGCGACTATTCAACAATGTGAAAGATTGCCCATGTATGTCCTATCCACAAAACTCAAGATAAATCTAACCAGGTCAATTATTGCCCTATGAGCCCCCTACTAATCATCAGTAAACTGACAAAAGGAGTAATCCATATTTCCACCAAGCACACCTAAATACCAATAATGTTTTCAGCAACTTTAGTTCAGGTTCTTCCAGAAATACACAGCACCAGACCTCCTCACAGGCCTGACCCAGACACAGGGCAGAATCATCCCAGACTTGTACTAAGTGCGGTAGCGGGCAGTTAAAACGATGTTTTACCTGCCGGCTGCAAAGGCGGATTTTAACACCGCATCGTCCCAAATCCACTGCATTAATTATGCATTCCCGGGAAACACGCCATTTCCATGTTGGGTGGGTCCTCATTCGCCCACCCGCCATCACCCCGCCATTTCATCACGCCAGGCGCCATATTTAAAGTCCAGCCGCACGCTCACCTCTCAGTGCTTCCAGCCCACGCCTGCTGCAAAGGAGACATGGCCCTGAAAGGCAAAAAGACTGCAGCCCCCAGGTGCAATGATGCGTCCCTCGGGCGCCTTTTGGACACAGTGGAGACTCACCGTGTTGTCCTCTACCCCCGCTCCTGCCACCAGATGGGCAGTAATCTCGCTAATCCGGCTTTGGAGGAGGTGGCAGCGGTGGTCAGCGCCAATGACCTTCAAAAGAGGACAGTCATCCAGTGCTGCAAGACGATGAATTATCTCCTCCCTTCTGCCAGGATAAATCACTCTTCTTAACACCCCCAACTCTCACACTCACAAACCCTCACTCACTGCCAGTTCAAGGGACATCACCATTCACTCTCTCACACTCACCATCATTGTCCTCATCCCATCCATCGGACCACTCACCACTCACACATGCCAGGCATACTTTTCATCTGGCCTGGCAGGCGTCCTGCTTACAATCTCTCCATCTCTATTCACGGACTTTGAAAACAGAGCTCTCTAGCTGGCCGGTGAGGATCTGGACTGTTCCTGTGCGGAGACTGCGGTCAGCGCTGCTCTATCAAGTGAGGATCCAGCAGCACACCATCTATCAGACAACCATGCTGTGAATGATGTGTCCTGTTTCACAGGCCACTACCTTGCGCTAATTATCTCCCTTTGCTTTAGCAGGCACATCTGGGAAACAGCCGACGGAGTCCATGACCCAGAGCTTCCAATCAAGGCCCGGAGAAACTTCTGAAGAGGAATCCAAAGGCACCCTCCTTGAAGTCCTGTCACAGCGCTCATCCACACCCTTCACCAGCACAGAGAGACACACTTCGGTGGGACCTAGCTTTAGAGTAGCCTCGGGATCACAATCTTGTGAGCACGTCATACTGTCTGATCCATAGCAGGCGGCAGCAGGGATTTCCCAGGTCCTCAGCACTCGGAGGACTGCTGGAGACCAGAAATCTGCTGAGTCCGAGTCAGATGATTAACCTCTGGACTCAGTCATATCACAGCTGCTGGAGCTGCAAAGGCAAGCTCAGAAATATCAGGAAAGGGATGTCCACTGTACTCCTCAGATTGCAAGGCACAATGGAGACAAGAAACAGATGCAAAAAGCGAACAGCCGAATCCACTGGATGCTGTTTGTTGGCTGAGGTGATAGCCCAGGCATGCTAACGCACCAAAGTCAACACTGGTAGGATGGCAGCCGCCAAAGAGACCTTGATCCAGCACATCCTGCACTGCTGTGTAGGCTCAACTCCATTGCTGACGCCATTGTTGGTCTCCAACAATGTGTATGCGAGACGGATGCAGGGCAGCTCAATCTCACTCCAGCCAACCCTTCTCCTCAAGGAGTCAGCCAGGGGCCATCGGGCACCCACAGTGAGGAGGATCAGCAGATGTACCCCCCAGGGGCCATCCATCCAGGTGACCCTGGGAGTGTCCAGCCCATCTGAATCCCCTCTTCCTGTGACCTCAGCAGCTCCAGCTCCACAGGCCAAGGAAGGTGCCACTGCCATACAGCAGGACCCCGAAAGCAGGCCGGAGCCCTCCAGGTCTTGGCCCTCCAGAGGACACCCACCAAGGTCATCACACCTTGTGATGTCTGCGACAGGGTGTCGCAGTCAGCAGGCTGCCTCCACCTCCGCTGTGGATAGCCGGGGAGCACCAAGGTGTAACGGCAGGGTTAGGAAGGTTAAGAAGATGTAGTTTCACAGCATGGGCATGGGTGTTAATCACTTGCACATAATGTTCACTATTGTAAATAAACTCCCAAAAATGTCTCCCTGCCTATGGCTCCATGTTCTGATGAGCAGTGTTCATGTCACTCAGATGTGAAACCTTTCTACACAAGATAAAGGCAGGTGTCTCAGTCCAGGGCCTCTTCCCTGTGCTTTGTGCAGCCATCAGACCAAAGTGATGGTCCAGCTTCACACTCCCTGGACTCATTAGTGATGCCTGCATCTTGATGGTGCTTGTCATTGCTGCCAGAATGATGTGGGCAGGCATCATAGAATTCTCTCATTCTCTCTTTGTGCTCTCAGCACCTTTGATATGGGGCTGGCCCCTATCTCTTCAGCATCTGTGACCACTGATGCTGTGCTGCTAAAGGGCTCAGGTGCTGAAGGTGGACAAAGGATCAGATGCGTCTAAAGTTTCATGGCTGCGTCTCCATGATATGACCCATGATAGGCAGAACGCAAGCGAGCTGCCTTTGGCCAGACAGGAGTCAGACATTCTCAGCGGCTATGTGAAGATCGATGGATTTTCCTCACTGCATGTCGTCATCATCTGCCTGCAATTGAGCAACTATTAGGGCCTCCATGACAGGAGCATTATCACAGAGGGTATTCGCGCTGCCATAAGCCGGACTGGAGTCAAACGTTCACAGATGCAACGTGAGGATATATGGTGTCTCCTCACTGCATGTCATCATCATTCCCCACAAATTTAGCAACTATGAGGGCCTTTCGAGTGTACCTGTCTCATCTCACCAGTGCATGTGCCTCATCCCCGTCATCGTCGCCCTTCAAAGACCTCCTCACCCTCATCCCCGTTGGTGTCCTTCTCATCGGAAGAGACCTCTAGTTTCTCCACCTCCTCCTCAGCTAGCTCCTCTCCCTGTTGCAGCACCAGGTTGTGAAGGGCAAGTTCCAGGCACTGGAACCTTATTTTACAGCATCCCGATGGTTTGCTCCACCAAGTTGCGAGCTACAGCACGAGCCTCGTTACACCTTCGCTCTCCTGCAGTCTGAGGCCGCTGCACGGGTGTCATCAGCCACGTCCTCTGCGGGTAGCCCTTGTCCGAGAGGAGCCACCCCTGCAGCCTCTGTGGACCCTGGAAGACGTCAGGGATCTGTGACCGACTGAGAATGTAGGAGTCATGGACACTCCCTGGAAACCGTGCACAGACCTGCAGGATGCATTTCTGATGGTCGCACACCAGATGCACATTCAGTGAATGGAATCCTTCGCGGCTGACATAGTTGACCGCTTATTGCGACGGAGATCTGAGCGCCACATGAGTGCAGTCGATAGCATCTTGCACCTGTGGGAAACCCAAGACCTGGGCAAATCCAAACGCTCTTGCATCCTGTCCTGCTCCTGGGCAAAATACATAATGTTGTGTGCCCTTGTGAAGATGGCATCCATGACTTTATGGATACATTTGTGAGTGGAGGCTTGTGATATCCCACAGAGGTCACCTGTGGAGCCTTGAAAGGAGTCACTGGCATAGAAATTGAGTGCCACGGTCACTTTTATGCCCACTGGCAGTGGATGCCCTCCATGTCCCCGTGGCACCAAATCCTGCAGTAGCTGCTGGATTCCAGTTCCCTAGGCACGTGCAGTCTTTGGTGACATTGGTTCTTGGTCATCTGAAGGAATGAAAGGCGGCATCTATAGACCCTGGGTCTAGCTAGACCAGTGACGGCTCGCTATGGCTTTTTGGCAGTGTGTGCAGGAGCCCCAGCCACCCATTCTTCCAGAGGGTGCTGCTCCTCCCTCTGCATAGCCAGGTGCCTCAGTCACTCGCTTCTCAGCCGTCTTTGCTCGCTGTACGCAACAGGGCATACAGCTAGTTCACTAGGCTCCATGATCCTGATGTACTCCTCCTACAGGATGAAAGAGAGATACATGTGGGTTAGCTTGGGCGCACTAAGAACCTCTCTTGGCTAAGCCCGAAAGCCCCTTAACACATCCCTGAGAGTGCTGGCCACCACTTGGATGGCCAGAGATTAGTGCACTGCATGGCTACCCAAAACGCCACCCACCTCTGCCCACTTCACTTGACCGATTAGCGACAGCTTTGCCCATTGGACTGCATGCTGTGCGCTCAGTTCAGGTGCAGGCATTCTCCTAACCTGCATTGCAAGGCTGCACTGTTAGCTTGAACCATGGGGGAGACCGGTCCAAACTGCGATGATGACATTGCAAGGGGCTGTGAGCACCTCCACCAGTGACTGCTCCATGGCCAGCTTTAGATTGTTCGATGTGACCAGTTGTCTAACTGCTCTGCAGTACTTTGCAGTCTGTGCCCGAGGGGTGAAATGCTCTAGAGCACTTGGTGGCACTTTGATGCCTCTGCGTTGCTTGAGAGGGCAGAGAAGCTAGAGACCTGACTTCAACCATATCAATGTGGCAGTGCTTGAACTGTCTCAGCTGCAGAGGAATGGTCACTTTATAGGTGTCCCTAATGCGTGGCCGCTTCCCTCGTCCACCCCCACCCCCACCCCCACCCCCCCACCCCACACACTCCACACACTCCACACGTGCTTGTGTGCTACCTTCAACCGCAGGTCCCACCCCATAATGCACCTCAACCTCGAAGTCCAACGGGTGACCCAGGTGAGTGCTCCGCAACGTTACTGTGTACACACCTCCAAGTTCCCCTCAAAGTGCAGCCGGCCAAGTGCACGTCTTTATATGCTGTTGTGAAACAGGTCAGCGTGATTGAGATCCAGCAGGGGTGAACGATTCCGACAGGCCTGGTGTTTAATGATATGCTGATGTATTACAATGAGGTTCCCGACATCCAGTGGTGGGAAACGTGGCCTGCCATCGACAGGCTGAGTGAATGATCGTAAACTGAAACTGATTTTTGGCCTTCTTGCCATATTGTTCACTCAGGCCACCAAACGCGCCCGACGCCAGCGAGCACGGATGATTTTGCCCACTGATGCAGGCACAGATGCACTAGTGAGAGTCATTGTTAACATCTTCAAGGGAGTATTCAGCTGAGTATGGCACCAAAGTCTGAGCACAAAAGAGGTCAATGGGAGGCATAAAGAAAACTCTCCAGTGGCTAAAGCCATATCTGTTTTCTGAGACCAGTCATTGAAATCCCAAGGCATCACTGCAGGAGTTCCTCAGAGAATCTTCCTTGGTCCAACCATCTTCTACTGAAACACAAGTTATCCCTTAAAGGACAGAGATAGGGCTGTGTGATGATTCTAAGCCTACACAAGCAGGGTATAAACTGGGTACACTGTGATCAGTGGATTACTTGCTGATCCCTCAAAGCCTCTGCACCATCTACAAAACTGAATTTGAGGATAGCCACAACAACTCTCAAGAAGCTCAGTGCCATCCAGGACAGAGCAATTCATTGGATTGGCACCCTGCCACTGGACTTAATAGCAATCCTCTTCATCACCAGTCTACAGTAGCTGCAGCATATACAATGTACAGGATGCACAGGGCAACACAACAAGGTTACTTAAGATAGCATTTCCCTCCTTTGTGATCTCTACCAATGAAAAGAACACAAGCAATGTGATGGGACACCCATCCCTCTAAGTTCCCTGCCAAGTCACCCAACCTCTTGAATTGGACGTAGGTCACTCATTCATCATCACAGAAAGTGGTAATGATGCCCATAAATCGCTGATAAGACGGTGACCTAGAACTTCAATTGTAGCAGTGAGCCAAAGGGCAACCAGTGTGGTGGGGAGGGGCAATGGTAGCTTAATGTGGGGTTGGGGGAGCATCTCCTGCCTCCAAGGTAAGATTTTTTTTTAAATGTTTAAAAAAAGACTTGCGTTGGCAGACACAGCTAAGGCTGCAGCAGAACGCTGAGCAGGTCAGACGTAATGCCTGCACCACTCATCGCTGCCAAGTTTCTGTGGTGAAATCTAAAACAGGCATTGGGCCTGCATTTACATGTGTAAGGAACCTAGTGCATGTTTTAGATGGTCTTTTGGGAAGTCTCAAACATAGTCTCAAACCTAATTGTCATACGGATGCAAAACATAAACTGTCGAAGCTGTGCCTCATTATGCCAACCAATTTCTAGCCCCTATTGTAAACATTTAAGCTCTCTTAGACATAGTACAGTATAGATGGATGCAGAATACATATTTCTCTGCTTAGTCCCAACAAAGTGCCTCCGCCTCAACATCAGAAAAGCACCTGACTTGCAATGTTAATTTCCTTCGATCAATCGTCCTGACTTCTGAGGTAAATTACCAATTGTTAGAACTATAACTTCCAGGACAGTATTATCTTTTGAAATTTGGAAGGGCAGTGCATTATTTGGACACTTGGGAATTTTTTTTAAAAAGATCATAAATTCACCTTGGAATGTAAACAAACATGCCTTTTCCAAGAAATCATCTGACCAGTATGGCACTAGAGGTGGGACAGCCATTTGCTTCTTGAACTGCAATCACTGTAATTGATGAAGAAAAACAGTTTTAAAGGCAAAGGCCTGGTAATTTACTGGAAATCACCTGCCAGAGGAGCTTTATGTTTTGAACTTCTTGTATTGAACTCAGTTGGGAGTGAACTGAGAAAGTGAAGCTGCCCAGCTCGCACTCTCCTTGCCTTTCCTGAAATAGAGTGGTTATCAGTATCGAGCTAGGAGTCCTCAACACAGCAGAACGTATCTGTCTTTGGAAACCCGAGAAGGATTGATCTGATTCTATTTTCTCACATCAAAGCTGCGTTGGTGGGAACCTTTAGGCATCTACTGGGACTAGCAATCTGACTTTACATGTGGGAGCTCCAGATCACCAGTGTTGAAACCCTGCAAATTTTGGCCTTTGTTTTATAAATTATTTTCTTCAACTGCCCGAGAGAGAGAGAGAGAGAGAGAGAGTGTATGTGCACTTGTGCGTGTGTGAATGAATTTTAGGAGGGAGAGATGGTTACACTTCCAGATTACAAATTATGTATTAATCAGTTCTTGCAACTTGTCTTAAAAAAAGAAGTTTAATTTTATAATAAATCAAACTTTCTGAGTTTATTGAAAGAAGTTTTGTTAAAGTGTCTTTTGTTCTGGATCTAACATTAGCAAAGGTAAATTATTGGCCATTTTGATGAGTGAATTAAAATTTTAACTTTTAAATTAATGGTGCAACCTGTGGACTAGTGGGGCTAGATACAGTGCGCACTCCTCCCATACCGGTCATAACATAGATTGGGGGCTCTTGCAGGATTTGAAACGCAGACAACGGGTGATTGGATGTGGAATAGTAATAATTGGTAACGGATGAAAGGACAGATACCAGGTTTCTTATACATTAGTAAATCAAAATGGCTTTGGAAGTTGCTAAGGCTTTTCTAGAGATGGAAGATTTAATCCTGACTGGTTTATATAAAGTAACCAAAGCTGAGCTAATGGGATTGGCAGATAAGTTGGAGTTAGAATTAACCATAGGGGCGAGTAAAGAGACTTAGTTGAGGTAATAGTGCAGCATTTGAGATTGGAAAGGATACCAGAGAGACCACGTTCTCCAGGGGGTGAGTCAATTGATTTAGCTAGGATTCAGTTGCAAATGAAGCAGCTTGAAGATGAAAAAAAATGGACAAACGTAAACTTGAAAAAGCAAAGGAACAGCAAAAACTTGAATTAGAAAGAACAGAAAAAGAAAAAGAAAGAGATACATGAGAAAAAGAGAGAGCAGGGAAAATGGAAATGAAAAAGCTTGAACTTGATCTCCAGAGACAGAAGTTAGCAAGGGGGGAAAGAGAGAAGGAACGAGAAATGGAATACCAGCTTAAAAGTCCAACCACGTCCAATCACCCATTGTCCACGTTTCAAATCCTGTAAGAGCCCCCAATCTATGTTATGATCAGGATGGGAGGAGTGTGCACTGTATCTAGCCCCAGTACTTCACTGGTTGCACTATCAATTTAAAAGTTTAATTCACTCATCAAAAGTTAAAAAAAGAGAACAAAATTTTAAAAAAGAAATGGGGAACATTTTTTCTATTCGTTAATGGGATGTGGACATCACTGGCACAGCCAGCATTTATTGCCCATCCCTAATTAACCTTGTTCAGAGGACATTTAAGAGGCAAACATTGCTGTTGGTCTGGATTCACAAGTAGGCCAGACTTCCTACCCTAAAGGACATTAATTAACCAGATGGGTCTTTACAACAATCGACAATGGTTTCATGGCCATCATCAGACTTTTAATTCCAGGTTTTTATTGAATTCAAATTTCACCATCTGCCATGGTGAGATTTGAACTCCAGTCCCCAGAGCATTACCCTGGGTCTCTGGACAATACCAAAATGCCACCACCTCCCCCTGATGATGATGAAAAAACCACCTCCAACCCAAAGCCCAGTGGGGAGATGTTTAAACTTGTACAAGCCCTTCCAAAGTTTGAGGAAAGGGGTGCAGAGTAATCCTTTATTTCATTTGAGAAGGTAGCTAAGTAAATCAAGTGGCCAAAAGAAAACTGGACATTGCTCCAGTAGGTTGGTGGGTAGAGCTCATGAAGTTTATGCATCACTTTTAGACGAGGTTTTTGTGGATTATGATGCATTAAAAAAAGGCTATTCTTAGTACTTATGAGTTGGTCCCTGTGGTGTACAGGCTGAAATTTGGAAACATAAAGAAACAGCCTGAGACAGCTTGAATTTGAGAGGATAAAGCAAAGTAATTTTGACTGTTGGATACAGGCATTAAAGGCAGATACAACGGATGAAGCTCTTAGAGAAATAATTCTCCTGGAAGAATTTAAAAATTCACTTCCTCCAGTAGTTAGAACCCATGTTGAAGGCCAGAGGGTTGCAACAGCTAGACAGACTGTGGAGATGGCTAACAATTATGACCTGGTCCATAAATCCAAATCATTTTTCCGTCAAATCAACCTTGTGAACCTTCTCCAAACTGTCTCCAATGCCAATATATCTTTCCTTAGATAATGGGACCAAAATTGTTCACAGTATTCTAGGTGTGGTCTAACTAGTTGCCTTGTATAGTTTTAGCAAGACTTCCCTATTTTTATACTCCATTCCCTTTGAAATAAAGGCAAACATTCCACTTGCCTTTCCTATTACCTGTTGAACTTGTATGTTATGGGATTCATGCACAAGGACTCCCAAATCCCTCTGTGCTACAGCCTTCTGCAGTCTTTTTCCATTTAAATAATATTCAGCTCCTCTATTCTTCCTGCCAAAGTGCATAACATCCCATTTTTCCACATTATACTCCATCTGGCAAGCTTTTGCCTACTCACTTAACCTGTCTATATCCCTCTGCAGACTCCTTGTGTCATCCTCACCACTTGCCTTCCCACCTATTTTTGTGTCATCTGCAAACTTGATGATAGTACATTCACTTCCCTCATCTAAGTCATTTATGTCTGTAAATAATTGAGGCCCCTGCACTGATCCCTGTGGCAATCTACTAGTTACAGGTTGCCATCATGAAAATACCCCTTTATCCCAACTCTCTGTCTTCTAACTAGTTAGCCAATCCTCTATCCATGCTAATATACTACCCCCAACACCTTAGGCTCTTATCTTATTAAGTAGCCTGATGCGCAGTACCTTATTGAATGCCTTTTGTAAATCCAAACATATTACATCTACTGGTTCTCCTTCATCTATCCTGCTAGTTACCTCCTCAAAGAATTCTAATACATTTGTTAGGCATGATTTCCCCTTCATGAAGCCATGCTGACTCTGCTTGATTAGGTTATGTATTTCTAAATGCGCTGCCATTACATCTTTTATAATATACTCCAACATTTTCCCAATAACAGATGTTAAGCTAACAGGCCTATAATTACCTGTTTTAAGTTGATTTAACTATCAACATAGCTTAAACAATCCTGGGCTTTATAAATTGAGGCATAGTGTACAAAAACAGGGGAGTTACGTGAAATCCTCATAAAACATCTGTCGTAATATATCCAATTCTGGGCACCACATTTCAGGAATGATGTTAATGCCTTCTAGATGGTTCAGAGGAAATTAGCTAGTGGGGCTCCTGATGTGTGGAGAGACTGGAGAAGCTGTTCTTCTTATAGCAGAGCTGGTTAAGGGGTGATTTAATAGAGGTGTTCACAGTTAAAATGAATTTTGATACAGTCAAGTAAGGAAGAGCTCTTCCCATTCGCATGTGGGTCAGTAAGCAGAAAACACTAAGATAATTAGTAAAAGAAGCAGAGAGGAGATCAACCATTTTTTTTTTACCCAGTTAGTTGCCACGATCTGCAATGCGCTACCCGAAAGGGTGGCAGGGTCAGATTCAATACTAACTCTTAAGAAGCAGTTAGAATGTGTACTTGTAAAGGAAAGGTCTGCAGGGGTCATGAGGAAAGAGTGAGGGAATGGGACTGATTGGCATAGACATGATGGGTCAAATGGACTGGGTCGAAAGGCCTTCTTCTGTGGTGTATGATTACATAATACAATTCTATGAAATAATTTCACAAAGGGGGCCTTACAGATGGCAATGCAAAAAGGTTCTCATTTCATCAATTCAAGCTAGATTTAAATCAAAGTCTCAAGAGATTTAAAAAAACAGTGCCTGAACCACTGCACAATGTATGTCAGCTTAACCATTTAGAGCAAGGAAACTTATTAAAGCTTCAAAATTCAACTTCAGTGATCTGCTTGTCAGCTTGATGTTGAGGTCAAAAATTCAGCTTCAACCAGGGGTGCTATTTAGCTGAAAAGCAATTCTGAGGTAAATAGAGAATTGAAATTTGAATTAAATAACTTTAAAAAATATATAGATGTAGTTAACGAATAGGTGTGGAGTTGAAATTGCAAAACATACTTTAACTTAGCTGTCGATGACCTAGCTAGGGAAATTATTTATGGAAAATTATATCTGCTAAATGAAATTACATCTGTCTTAAACTGTAGTTTGCAAGAAAGCATTAACATTCTTCAATATTGTTTAGAATGCTGTATTGTGAATGCTGAATTTGGTTTTTTTTTATTATTTGATAGGATGTGGGCATTGCTGACAAGGGCAGCATTTGTTGCCCATCCCTAATTGCCCTTGAAATGAATGGCTTGCTTATCTATTTCAGGGGGCAGTTAAGAGTCAACCACATTGCTGTGGGTCTGGAGTCACATGTAGGCCAGACCAGGTAAGGATGGCAGATTTCCTTCCTCAAAGAATATTAGTGAACTAGATGGGTTTTTACAACAATTGATGATAGGTTCATGGTTACCATTACTAAGATGAGTGTTATACTCCAGATTTTATTAATTGAATTTAAATTCCACCAACTGCCAAGGGAGATTTGAACCCAGGTTCCCAGAGCATTAGCCTGAGCCTCTGGATTATTAATTCAGTGACATTACCACTACACCACCATCTCCCCATTTGTTGAATAAAAAGGAATAGCACAGCAGGTCAGTGAAAGGCTGACACAGTCAATATAAATAGAGAATAATGGATAACCAAGCTTGATTATAAAACAGCAATTTAACCAGTGGGTTTGAATATCGTCCTTTTCTACAGGAAAAAAAACAGTTCATGACAGTCTCCAAAACCTTGCTGTAAAATTATCCCAAGATGCTATTCTTATTATTGTAACTCCATTCCTTTTACAATAGGAGGAAAGAGTTATTGTGTTTTGGGTCAGTGTTCTTTTGCTGACTGCATGAGTCAGATTCCTTCTTGTCACTGATGTGTGTTGGCCTTTAAACTGAAAGATTAATGACTGTGATGTCAAAGTTGTAAATTTACTGTGCAATAATCTGCAGCTAATCACCAGGAAACTCTATAGCCAATGAATGTTGGTTAATTATAAAAGAGAGATTGGATATAATTGAAACAGTTCCTGAAACTTTAGGCAAGGGTGGTATTAAAACTGTAAACTTGTTTCTGGGAATTCACCACCAATAAAAAATCTTCCTTCTAGTTTATATATAAAATATTTAATTCTGCTACTCAATCAATGATGATATGAACAGAGATACGAACAATGTCACTGTGAATATCAGCTTTCTTACTATCAAAAAGTACATTTTCCTGCAATAAAATTAAAATAGCACAGAAATATGGATCTTCATTATGGCAGCTACCATTTTGGACCTTTTTGCTGCCAGCAGTATGCCTAAAATGAGTGCAGTGTGAGCACATTTCCAGGTCTGTATGTTTTGATAGAAAATGATACTTAATATTTAATACCCCTCATAAGTGTTTCTGGACCATGGAACCTCAACTCAAGTGGACTCAATAAGTTCTGTTTATGGGAGAGTTCATGTCAAGTAACATTTGTGTCACACGAGTGCCAGGCAATGACCATCTCCAACAAGAGACAATCTAACCAAATTCCGTTGACATTCAACGGCATTAATATCACTGAATCCCCTACTATCAACATCCTGGGGGTTATCATTGACCAGGGGCTGAACTGAACCAGCCATATAAATACTGTGGCTACAGCAGCAGGTCAGAGGCTAGGGATTCTGGGTGAGTAGCTCACCTCCTGACACCCCAAAGTTTGTCCACCATCTACAAGGCATAAGTCAGGTGTGTAATGGAATACTCTCCACTTGCCTGGATAAGTGCAGCTCCAACAGCACTCAAGAAGCTCAACATCATCCAGGACAAAGCAGCCAGTTTGATTGGCAGTCCAGCAACACAGTAAACATACATGCCATCCACCAACAGCACAGTGGCAGCAGTGTGTACCATGTATAAGATGCACTGCAGCAACTGGTCAAGCCTCCTTCAAAAGCACCTTCAAAACCTGCAACCTCTACATGTAGAAGGATTAAGGCAGCTAGTTCATGGGAACATCACCATCTTCAAGTTTCCTTCCAAACCACACACCATCCTGGAAATATATCACCATTCTATCAATGCTGTTAGGTTCTAAATCTGGAACTCCTTCCCTAACAGCACTGTGGGAGTAATTACACTACACAGGCAGCTGTGGTTTAAGAAGGCAGCCCGTCACCACACTCTCAAGGGGAAATAGGTTTGGGCAACATATGCTGGCCTTGCCAGTGATGCTCACACCTCATGAAAGAATATATGAAAAAATTGAGCTTCTTTACTAGGCCCAAGGGAAAGGTACAATTAAGCTTGCTACCATTGGATTGGACCGTACTCACTATTTGCAGTATAAGTTCCTGTTTAGTGAATATTCTTAAGAATGCGTGGCATAATTTCTGTGCCATAATACTGAAATGCTGTACAAATTCCTCTCCTCCACTCAGCTGGTGAATCATTGATCGAGTGCTGCCTATGATGAGCTTTAGTCTGATGGTTGAAAGTCATTTTTTAATCTAAAAGAAATTAATTATCCAATAATTTGAATAAAGCAATGTAAATAACACAAGAAAGTGGAACTTAGTGCTAAAAACTTTATCAGATTATGTGAAATAAAGTACGCATAAACAGCATTGAGTGCACTGACTTACCATGATAAATGGTACTGCTGTTACTGTTGAGATAGGATTCAACCAAAGGGGCCTGCTCCTCTGATTGCTTCATTCGGCGAGTCCGTGATCGGCTGTCAACATTTGACTGGACCATCAGGGGCTCCTGCCGCTTTTTCTTTTGCTTTTGTTCCAGTAAAGCACGCTGCAGGAAACAAATGCCTGTTAATCATTGAGGAAGTTCACATAAAATACTTTCAATTTGTCTGAGGTTTGATTGAACTTTAGACCTGTTCAATTCACAAAGTAACTGCCGGGGTAAAACAATGGCTTCTTTGTACTTAGACTTTGAGGTCTTAATTATTATAAACCTGTAAGGATATTTTAAAAAAAAACAAGCTTCTTTTGATTAGTGAGAAAATTTAAAAAAACATCTGAATGCTTATTGAATGAATACAATAAATTCACCATTTGCAAGATCCCACAGGTATCACACATGAAGAAAATGCAGGCCAGAGATGGTGTTATTTTAGCGCAACCCCGGTTTTCCAACTCATGCTCTATTACAGCACAACTTCTTTTTACATGTGTGGGATCTGTGAAATTACTTTTTATAATGTGCTCAAGTTGCATTGGAAACTGAAGGGGGCAGCCAGGAGAGAGGGTTTTAAGGGAATGCTTGGTCGAGGAGAAAGCCAGGGAAATCTGCAGGGTGATTCCGGAACAGTGGGTGGTTTTGACAGAGAAGGAGGGCTGTACAGCTTATTGTCAGTAGTCAGAGGACTTTTCCTTGGTTGCCTGAAACATTTGTAATACTCAAGATTGAAATTCTGCAATGGCTTGGAGTTTCAACAGCACATGCTGTCCTGATTTCTGGCTCTAGCCTTGATGGGAACTCAGCGGAATTCTGAAAGAAATGACATAGACCTTCTCTGAAGGTTCAGTTGCTCTCCTGCCCATTAACAAGCATGGTCAATCTGATGTAATCCACATGGATTTTAACAAGGCTTTTGACCAAATCTCACATGGCAAAATGGTCAGAAAGGGCAATTGGCAAGTTGGATCCAAAATTAGCTCAGTGGCAGAAAGCAAAGTAGTTGGACGGTGTTCATGTGACTGGAAGGCTTTTTCCAGTGTGCTTCTGCGGGCCTCAGTCACGGCTCTCTTACTTTTTGTAATATATAACAATGATTTAGACTCCTCCATGTTGAACTCCACTTTAAGGAAGAACTGAGGCTGGCAAAGGCACTGAATGTACTCTGGACAGAGGTCTTCAATATCCATCACCAAGAGCGGCTCGGTAGCACCCTTACAGGCCGAGCTGGCTGAGTCCTAAAGGACAAAGCTGCGAGACTGGGCCTTCAGCAGGCAGTGAGGGAGCCAACAAGAGGGAAATGCCTACTTGGCCTCGTCCTCACCAGTCTACCTGTTGCAGGTGCATCGCCCACGCCAGAATTGGTAAGAGTGGCCACCACACAGTCCTTGTGGAGGTGAAGTTCCATCTTCACATTGAGGACACCCTCCATTGTGTGTGTAGCACTACCACCATGCTAAATGGGATAAAATTCAAACAGGTCGAGCAACTGAAAACTGGGTATCCATGAAGCACTGTGGGCCATCATCAGCAGCAGAATTGTATGCAACCACAATCTGTAATCTCGTGGCCTGGCATATCCCTGACTCTAACATCACCATCAAGCCAGGGGACCAACCCTGATTCAATGAAGAGTGCAGGAGGGCATGACATGAGCAGCACCAGGCATACCTAAATATGAGGTGTGTAAGCTGGCCTAGGTTTTAGGTTTTATTTTAGTAGGATTTTGCATGGTTGCTTAGCTTGGCCATTTTGTACTAACATCATGTGAACAGGAAAAGAGGCCATGTTGATGTTGTTAACTTTTTACAACAAACTCACCCAAAACTGTGTTACAAAATGTTCACTGACTAGCAACAGATGATTTCATTAGAAGGAAGTACCTCAATTACTCTGGTAATTGAAGGATAAGTAATTAATAATCAGCAGTTAATTAGAAGTTGGTTTATGTTCTTTCTGTATTTCTCCGTTAACATTTCTTATGGCAGAATTAAAGCATTATAACAGCTAGGAAAGAAATGGCATAAGCCTTGGACTCCCTCCCTGTCAGGAAAACACACTGTCCTTGACTATTGAGTCTGTCTTAATGAATGGCACTCCTGTAAATACACCGAGATAAGCGACAAAGCTTAAATGAAGGCTTTTGTTCTAACTTTAAGACAATGTGCGTAATTAGCTAGAAACAATAGAGTTAACTCTTATCACATTACTGACAAATTATAGACCAATTAGCCATTTCCAACAACTTTGCTAAGGTTGGCTTACAACATCTTTTGAGTATAAAAAAAGGAGTTACAGGAACCACATTTATGTACTTCAAGTGTGGAAGAACGGGTTTAGATCTTTGGGGGCAGTTGAGCACTGAGCGTGGTTAGTACTGGGACTGGTTCAGTAATGGCTTGCCTGCCAGTTGAAATCCTGGGATGGTGTAGTGCTTCTTGGAGGCAGTGATGGTTTTTCTGTTGGTGCAAGGAGTTGAAAGTTGTGAATCCGCTTCTCTTGGATTGATCACCGTTTGAAAGCATGAAGTTGGTACAGTTTCATTTTAAATAGATAAATAATTTTCCTATACCCTTCCTATGTTAGTTAACTGATCAGTTTTAGTTCATTGAGTAAGTTGATTACTTTGTCTGTAGTTGATTGATAAGTTTTTGATTGATTGACAATTATACTGTTGTTTAAAATTTGCTTATAATCAATAAACTGTGATACTATTTGTCAATTTGGTATCTGAGTTTTTGATGGTTATATCTCTGTTTAAATCAACTTAGGTCATGCACAGCTGAATTAAAACAAGCCTAATTTATCAAAACACCCCTTTTAAAACTTACAGGTGTCAACCTGGTGAAGACACAACACAGGGCTAATTGTATGCCGAACATTGGAAACCGCATACAATAGAGCTAAGCGATCCCACTATCAACGGATCGATCTAAGCTCTGCAGTCTTGCCACATCCAGTAATGAATGGTGGTGGATAATTGAACACCTAAATGGAGGAAGAGCATCCACAAATACCCCCTTCATCAATGATGGGGAAGCCCAGCACATCAGTGCAAAAGACAAGGCTCAAGCATTTGCGACCATCTTCATCCAGAAGTGCGAAGTGGATGATCCATCTTGGCCTCCTCCGGAGGTCCCCAGCATCACCAGTGCCAGTTTCAGCCAATTCGAGTTACTCGATGTGATGTCAAGAAATAGCTGAATGCACTGGGTACTGCAAAGACTATGGGCCCTGACAACGTTCCAGCAATAGTAGTGAAGACTTGTACTTCAACCAGGCCAATTACCGTTCCATCAGTCTACTACTGATCATCAGCAAAGTGATGGAAAGTGTCGTTGACAGTGCTATTATGCGGCACTTAGTCAGCAATAACCTGTTCACTAAGGCTCAGTTTGGGTTCTGCCAGGGCCACTGACCTCAGTACAGCTTTGGTTCAAACATGGACGAACGAGCTGAACTCTAGAGGTGAGGTGAGAGTGAATGCCCTTGACATCATGGCAGCATTTGACCAAGTGTAGAGTCAAGGAGCCCTAGCAAAACAGGAGTCCATGGGAATCAGTGAGAAAATTGGTTGGAGTTATACCTAGCACAAAAGAAGATGGTTGTGGTTGGTAATCGTCTCAGTCTCGGAACATCACTGCAGGAGTTCCTCAGGGTAGTGCTGTAATCTGCAAGGCTACGGACCAGGTGTTGGAAAGTGGGATTAAAATGAGCGGCTAGTTCCTTTTTCGCCGGCGCATTTACAATGGGCTGAATGGCCTCTTTCTGCACCGTAAATTTTCTATGGTCTAGTGTCCTAGACCCAATCATCTTCAGCTGTTTCATCAATGACCTTTGCTCCAGCATATGGTCAGAATTAGGGATGTTCGCTGATGATTGCACAATGTTCAGCACCATTCACAACTCCTCAGATACTGAAGTAGCTTATGTCCATATGCAGCAAAACCTGGACAATATTTTGGCTTGGGCTGATGAGTGGCAAGTAACATTCATGCCACACAAGTACCAGGCAATGACCATCTCCAAGAGAGAATCTAACTATCTCCCCTTGTCATTCAATGGCATTACTATTGCTAAATCCCTACTATCAATATCCTGGGGGGTTACCAGATTTGACATGATTGAAGAAGGATTAGAGGCAAGTTGAGGAGTACCTTTATACCTAGAGGGTGATGGGAATCTGGAACTCACTACGAGAAAGGGTGGTAGAGGCAGAAACCCTCCTTACATTTACAAAAACACTTGGGGCAGAATTTTGCCCTCGTCAGGTGGGCTCGGCGGGAGCGGTCGGGAAGCCAACCGTCACCCGCAATCGGGGCCCGACCGTGATTTCACGCTGGCAGGCCAGCTAAGACCCACCCAGTGTGAAACACATGCTGCAGTGCTGCCTGTGTGGTGGGGGGGAGAAGGGAGCGCACACAAATTCGCGCACGCGTGCATGACTCTGTCACATGAGCAGGGACATGTTAGAAGTTAGCTTGAAAATTTTTAATTTTATTTTTAATCACTGAATGAAACCTCATTCCGCCCGTGGTTGGACGGGCAGCGGAAAATTTAATTGAATTGGTACTTTAATGGTCTTAGTAGGCCTGTTAATTGTTGGCGGGCGGGCGCACTGCTAACTCCCACATGCGCCCGTGATCGAAATACCGCGCAAGTGTGCGGTGACGTCGAGACGCTCTCCCGACTTCATCGTGCATCATTTTATACTTAGTTGGGTTGGGCGCACACCCGCCTGACGAGCAGAAAATCCTGGCCTCGGTCATGCTCCTGAGGTGCGGTAACTAACGGAACTACGGACCAAGAGTCGGAAGGTGGGATTAGCCTGCAAAGCTCTTTCTCGACCAAAACAGGCTCAATGGGCCAATGGTCTTCTAAATTTTCAATGTTTCTAAGAACATGTCACCTCAAAGCTCATGATATCATGGAGTCACAAAGGAAAATCAAACTGCAGCATCATTTTAATCTTACAGTATGAGTGCTTCCTCTGGGTAGCTGGACTTGGTTGACTGAAACCTATACTGCTGCTATGCCTATGTGCTAAATAAGGATCAATGTTGTAGGATGTGATTGGTTGCTGGAAATGCAAGCATTCCCATGGATTGGGTGAAGGAGAGACAGGGCGGAAGATTTGAAGGCTGAAATGAAGCTGCCGCTCTTGCTTCGGAGTCAGGTGGTTGTGGGACCCAAGTCTCATTCTAAAGAGTTGAGTGCATAATCTAGGCTGGTACTTCAGTGTACTACTGAGGGAATACTGTATTGTCTCAAGAGCAATCTTTTCGGTGAGAAATTAAACTGTGGTCGGGTGGCTGTAAAAAAGAACCATGGTACAATCAATGTTGAGCAGAGGAGTTCTCTTGGTAACCTGGCCAATATTTATCCCTCAACCAACCGCACAAAAACATTTCTGTTTGTGAGTAAATTGACTGCTGTGTTTTCCTAAGCTACAACAGTGAATACACTTCAATAACAACAGCCCCAAGATTAACAAGGATGGGTTTTCCAAGCTGGGCTGCAGAGTTTCGGATGGGAAAATGCTGTGGGAAGCAAAAGCTTGTAGGACTAGAGGACTTTTTTTATTCTTTCATTGGATGTGGGTATCACTGACAAGGCCAACATTTGTTGCCCATCCCTAATTGGCTTGCTCAGCCATTTCAGAGGGCGGCTAATAGTCAATCACAAAGCTGTGGGTCTGGAGTCATTTGTAGGCCAGACCTGTTAAGGATTGCAGATTTCTGTCCCTAAAGGGCATTAGTGAGTCAAATGAGTTTTTCTAGCCATTAATGATAATTTCATTGTCACTATTACTAAGACTAGATTTCAATTCCGGATTTTATTCAATTAATATTCTCTCAGCTAACATGGCAGGATTTGAGCCCATGTTTTCAAAGCACCAGGCTAGGCCTCAGGAACACTAGCCCAGTGACATTACCGCCAAGTCACTGTCTCCTCAGGGTAGTACTGTTGCTCCACCTGGTCCATGAGCAGTGATATGGACACCTACTTTTCCACAAAGCTGTCCTCAACTGCCTGAATTTGAGTTTCCCAAGGCTCGGGAAACAGAGTCAGCCAGGGTAAACCTATAAATTGTCAGTCTCCCAGCCTCATGACAATATTTAAAATGGCCAATACAACCTATCGAAGCAGATTGATTAACCGCCCCTTATCCCGCCTCAGTTAAACTCAGGAGAGGGCGACTTGGAGCTGGATTTGAGTTTTTAAAATTTTCACATCTCACCTGATCCCAACCCACCTGTTTTTAGGGTTAGAATTCACCCATTGTAAATCATTTTTGATCTGGTGAAAGTAGCTATACAAATGCCCCAGTGGAAACATCTGTGGTAATCAGTGGGACAGATATGGTACTTGGAGTGGGAAGAGAGAGAGCGAGAGAGAGAGAGCTAGAAAGAGAGCGCTACTGGAAGTGCAAAGAGTGGAATGGTCATTATGTGTCCTCCACATTTATAGCCAGAAGAATTGGGTGCATTCTCAAGCTGAATCCAATATTTACCCAGATACTCAATGTTTCACATTACTGATGTGGTAGTCAGTCTCTGCCGGTGAATTTAAAGACTAAACACCTCACTTGTACAACAAGAAAATTGCACATTTACATTGTCTTTTCTGCTGGTTATGGATTGTGGGGGAAGTTCTGAACATGGAACAAAGAACTGGCTTGAGGTTGCCAAAAATAATTTTTGTTTATTTGGGAATCTCCTCCAGCTGTCAAATAGTACAATATAATTCCCAAAAGTAAAAGACATTTAGAGCAATTCTGAAAAAATGTTTACAGTGTTTTTAGTGACTATATTCTGACAAATACATGCTTCTACCAAATATTGATTTTTAATTCAGCGGCTGGAAACAGGGGAGGTGATAGTGTAGTGGTTTTGTTGCTGGGTTAGTAATCCAGAGACCTAGGATAATGCTCTGGAGACCTGGGTTTGATTCCCACCATAGAAGGTGGTGGAATTTGAATTCAATAAAAATCTGCAATTAAAAGCCTAATGATAATCATGAAACCATTGCTGATTGTTGTAAAAACCCATCTGGTTCACTAATGTCCTTTAGGGAAGGAAATCTGCTGTCCTTACCTGGTCTGGACTACATGTGACTCCAGACCCCACACCAATGTGGTAGACTCTTAAATGCCCTCCAAACAAGGGCAATTAGGGGTGGGGCAATAAATGCAGGCCTAGCCAGTGATGCACCATCACCATGAATTAAATTAAAAAATCAACTTTAAAAAGGCAGATTTTTTGAAACAGACTGAAGTGACTTCAACCTACATCAAAATGGCCGACACTAATTTACATTACTATACATTCAACATTCCATCCTATGGTGAGGGGATAGCAAGTCTGCAAAAGTCACCAGGGTCAATGACCGCCCCTGGGGGCTGTGAAAGACCTTCCTTCCTGCCCTATTGACAAGATATCTATGGAAATCGCTGACAGAATTCAACAGTAGAAGACAAACCATTCAAAGGTTAATTGCTTGGGACAAAAGGCCTCGATTTGTAAGATAGCTCCCCAGACAAGCTAATCGAGTTATAATTGGAGTATACAGTTATGTTTGAATTGCTGTCAGTTGGAGAGAGAGGTCACATGGCAAGCCAAGTTCTTTGTGTGTGTTTTAAGCACATGGTCTTAAGCTAAACAGAACTAGCAGTTGAGCTGAACGGAGCTCCTGCCTCTCTCTCTCTCTCCAACCCCCTGACAAGCTTGGACCCTGTCTATTTATTTGACTGTGTTTCCATTTTCAGTAGTCAGAGATTTTTAACAAAAAACTTCAATTCCACAGCAGCATCTCCAGAGGGGGAGAAATACCAGGTACAGCTTTGGGCCGCCTCAGCTTTGGAAGCAAGACCATCGGATTCTACCTAAGGAAACAGCAAGCTACAAATTGTGAAATTCTTCCATTTCTTATGCATTTTAATTTGGCCAATCTATCCTCCCCGTAGCCTGAAATCTGTATTTGTGTCTGTGAGCTTCAAGTGTGTGTGTGCACATGCATGTGCAGAAGTCGGAGGGTATTTTTCACCTTTTACTTATATCGGTTTAAATATAAATAAACTAATCTCTTTGTTAAACTGAAGAAAACCTGCCTGACTAGTCCTTTATAATCACAGCATGTAAACAGTTTAAGTACACATTAAAATTGCTAACATTTATCCAAAATGAGAAACCTTCTGTGGTCAACTGTGGAAAGGGAAAAGAGGGGAGTCCTTCGACCTCTAACCTGGACGTAACAATATCAAACCTCTATTTGCATTACCAGTAATTTAGTTTACTGGTAAGGAGCTCTTGGGAGCCACAGTGACAAGAATGCATTCATTAGGAAGAGGTCTCACGGGCAGTTCCCGAAACAATTTGAGGACCCACAGCATTAGGAAAGGGGATTACAATTTATGAGGGAAAAGCATCATACGAAAGAAGGAAGTTGGCAGAGGAAAAAATAAACACATAAGGAGCAACAAAGGTTTGTACGGAAAGGAGGAATGAAAGCCAAAAGGACAGAAAATACTGGATTAGGAGCATGGAATGTTTGAGAGAAGGAAACAAAAGGAGTTAACACCATTGTCTTCTTTCACAATAGATGTCATTCCATCGAAGACACGTTTCTCATGGAACCCAACAAAGGTGTTTGCGAGAGCTGGGCCTAGAGGGGATCCCATAGCAACACCATCTATTTGGGCATACATGCTCTCATCAAAACTGAACTCAACTGCACGAGTTGCCGAGTTCATAAATTCAGTGAATACTGATTCACACAATGGTTGCGGGTCTAGATTACCATGATATAGTGTTACACAATGATTGCATTAGCAAAAGTACTTCATCAACTGTAAAGCACTTTGGGACATCCTGAGGTCATGAAAGACACTGGCCTGGATTTGCATGGAGTTGGGGAGGTTCTGTGGAGGTGTGAAAACGGCAGCCGGGACCCGACTCCAGGGTTCCTGATCCCATTTCTAATGTTTCTGATTTTCACCAGTGCCATTTAAGGGTGTGGGCTGGTTCAGGTCATGAACCCACGCCCTGGCTCCATTGCGGGGATAAGGATATCCTCGCCTCCACAATTTTTATGGAATCCAGCCAGCTTTTAAAGGACTCGTGGTTCATGATAGGAGTGAGGGAATCTTTTGAAAGGTAAGTTCAAAAGGTCTTAGTCATGCCCATCATGTCAAGCTATGTCCCACCACCCAGCCCCCCATGGCCCCATATGCCCTCTATGCCAATCCATGCTCCTCCACCCACCTCTATGGCATTTTCTAACCTCCTTGCCAAGCTATGGCACTTCCATGAATACATAGGCTTGACTGAGAGCCCAGACATCCATTAGAGTGATGAAACTGCTGAGCCCCAGGGAAAACATTGCTTGATTGACAGATCTGGCTCTTTGGTCTATTCTATCAATTTCACAATGTTTATTTACACAAGACAAAGACATTTCAAGTGCTTACAGTTTCTTCTATTGATACTTTAAGTGGTCTGGTTATTGACACTTTTATTGGGCTGTAACAAAAGAGATTGTTATGAATGAATGACTTTTTTTAAAGACTTTTTAATACATCCTATTGTCACGATAGGGTTCATTGGTTCTTTACAAAGTGCATAGGGGGCAAATGGGCATGGAAATGCCATGATAAAAACAAAAAGCTAAAAGTGAAGGCTCGAAATGTTGCCAGACCTGCTGAGTTTTTCCAGGTAATTCTGTTTTTGTTATGGAAATGCCATTGTTTGGCATGAAGGGTATGAGGTGCCATGGGGGTGGATAGAGGGGCATATCTTGGAATGGAATGTGGATATAAGGGGTCATGGGGAGGGGAATAGCTTGGCGGGGAAGATATGAGGGGTGATGGGGGAAATTGGGGTCATAGCTCGGCATGGAGGCGGCATGGGGTGGGTGGAGGGCATGAGGTGGCATGGATAGGGCATGGAGAGTATGTGCGGGGTGAGGAGGTGTGAGGGTGAGGCTAGAGGACCTTATTGTTTTTATTATGACTGGGACAAAGTCCCAAAGCACCAAGTTGGACCTTTTAACAACCTACCTCGGCACCCAGTAGTCCCTGTGTCTGCCTCCGAACTCTTTTCTGGGGCAGCGGGCCAGACTCCTGTTAGCACCCTCCCCCGGAATGAAAATCCTGTCTTCGCAGACACTATCTGCCGAAGCTGGCACGCCAAGTCAGGAAATTTCCCAACTCCCGCTACCCTTCTCAAAGATGAAAATCCAGTCCTATATAAATGCCTGTCTTTCTTTTTGCTTCTTTTCTTATTTTTCACAGGCAATAATACTTTTAAAACAAAACAGAAAACGGTGGAAGCACTCAGTAAGTTAGGTAGCATCTATGGAAAGAACAGAAAAGTTAACATTTCAGATCTCGTGTAGGGTCCACATCTGAAACATTAACCTGGCTGTTCCCTCTGCAAATGCTGCCTAATTTGCTATTTCCAGAGTTTTCTGTTTCATGTTTCAGATTTCTAGTATCTGTAGTATTTTACGTTGTGCACTTTTAAAAGACTGCTCCCTATTTTGTTTCCCAAGTAATTTTTAAAAGCATGACATCACCCAAAGAATTTACATTCCCTGATAGTAAATGGATATTTTGCCAATCATTGGGTATTGGGTGATTCAAATAATGTGTTATAGCAAAGTCTTGATAGAGTGAGAAGAATTTCTGCCCAAGGAAAACAAATGCTACTAGCTACAGTGTGTGCGGCACTATCCCTTACCTGTCTGTCGAGCTTCTGTTGTCGCAGGTTGCTGCCCTCATCATCCAGAACACTGTGAGGGAAAACAAGCACAAGTAATCAATATGTGTCTGCTTGAATTTAATATCATAGATTGTGCAGGCCCAGACCTGAAATCTCAATAGTATCATGGAATCATACAGCACAGAAGGAGGCCCTCAGGCCCATCATACCTGTGCCCTGCACTCTTTGAAAGAGCTACCAAATTAGGCCCACTCCTCCGCTCTTTCCCTCTAGTTCTATGATTTTTAATTTTTCAGTTGGGGAAATTTTCTAAGAATTTTACACCTTATTTTACAATTAATTTATTTTTTTTACCTCAGCCAAACACCAGGTATTTGCATCCCATTTATTGTTAGTTAATGTACAGTGCTGCATTTTTCTGGAGCTTTTGGATTTCTTCATGTTAACAAAAAACGCACAGGTAGCTTGAGTGCGTCAGTGGAAATCTCCCAACTTGCCTCTTCCAGATAAATTTTTGAAAGGGAAGCCAGATGGTTGGTTGCGATGAGCCAAAGTGCTTTATCACACCAGGAAAAGAAAATACTCCAACAGCTCTTGGTATCTGATGATTCAGACATGGGTTACCCCTGCCTGGAGGAGAATCTACTGCACAAAGCATCTGAAGGGCAAAAAGTGAAGTCAAGCGGCAGAACCTTCCAAAGCCCCATGTCAATGACGGCAGCTCATGCAACAGGAGACCAATCGCAAAATCCCAGGTACATTGCCTGCAATTTTCCATCTGTCAACATCAGTGGACAAAAAAACTACAAGCAACATAACCAGGCCCCGGAGAGCTTCAGTTAGCAAGCTTCAGAGTAAAGAAAATCATGTTAAGAAAACAGTCGTCCACTGTTCTAATGCAAAACATCAGTTTCAAAACCTTATACTTACAGTACATTTGTCTTAGTCATTTTACTACAAAGAACTGAGATTATTTTCAATGACAGGGTTGGCTTGATTCACAAAGAAACGTTTGGGCCTGTCAAGTTTTGTTTATGTGTTTATTGCCTCTGGTAAGGCCAACGCATCGCTAGAACATTAAGAAAAAGGACTGGAGGCATACATTTCAGCTTCTACTGAAACAATTGTTTACATGTGGAGAAATTGGTATACTATGGTAGATTGAAGAGTGGCATAGAAACTTCTGTGGATTTCTGTGTGTTCCCCTGCAGTTAATGAAACATCTTGCACATTAAAGCATTGCCTTTAGCATCTTTACAGGAGAACTATGTACTGTGATAGCGCTCTGATCCCAGTAGATGGTTTTTATAACTCAGCATGAGGAAATGCCTTCCCCTCCGAGTATCTTTAATGCAATTTTGTCATTTGCAATATCTGAATTTATGGTGATTAAACCTTTATCCTCACAAAGAAATAAAGGCCATGTTTTAGAGAAAGATTGCCTCAAGAGGGGAAGAAAGCTTTAGCAGAGGAATTTGCTTGGTTGGGATATGGGGCTGAATTGAATATTACTGCCAGCAGGCGGCAAAGACAGGGGCAATTCCATGTCAGCCATTTCTAGGAATCTCAAACCGATTCTGTGACCATCAGGCAATTAACTGCCTGGTATCAGGGTTTCTGTTCCTTAAGGTTGTAGATCCTGCCTCCACGTCTGCTGGCAGCTCTTCAGTCCGAGCAACAGCACCAGTGACCACTGCCAGGGCTGCACCTGGCCCAGCACAGCTTCATGGATGCTGCCCCGGAACTGAGGTGAAGCTCAGTCAGGCTCATCAGGGCCAGTTGGGAAGGCAACTGTGAGGGATAGTGGGTCGCTAGTGAGAGCTTGGGGTGGCTGGTGTTTTTTGCAGGGTCAGCTTTAACTGCCAGGGTCCCTCCATGGGCAAAGGGTGCCTGATTAGGAGGGCCTTCCCGAGCCAGCAGGAAGGCTGCCAGCTTTCACTGGGCAGTCTCCCCACAGTGGCGGGGGGAGGGGTGGGGGGGGAGTGGGCGGGGGAGGGCCGGGGAGGGCCCCCTCGCCACTGGCAGACATCTTTAAATGACCCTTAATTGGCCACTTAAGGGCCTCAATTGGCCCCTGGGCAGGAAGGCTGCCCTCGACCTTCCCTGTCACTGAGATAATTGCACGGTGTCAGGAAGGTGATGGACACTCCGTACTCACCTTCTCTCCTGATTCTATGGCCTCCTCTCACCTCACAACCCGCTCCTGTGGGCTGGATTATACTCTGCCCATGGTCTGTGAAATGCACTATCATGAATGAAATAGTAGGTTGAAGCAGATCTTGTACTACGTCGAAACATTTCTTGTACTGTTCAGGTGATGATTTGCACTGTGTTAATTTATGTATGTGTCTTTCATAAAGAGAAATGTATGTGACCTTGTGACCTTGTGACCTGACAAACGTGGTTTAACAGAGGTGTTAACCCAATGTGAAATAAATGTATTAATACCTCTATTAAAAAGTGTAAAGAATTGGTTTGGAAGGGTTGAACACATCAATGGGAATATCACATAGTATATTGCTAAAATACTCAAAATAGGTTATTGGACAGAGAGACAGAGTGTGTTTGCGAGAGAGAGTGCACATGAGATAGTAAAAGATCCTAAAATTTGGATGTTTTACGAAGTTGATTAAACGTTCCACAATTACAACTGTGAGTATCAGCTTTTCTTGTCCATTTTAAATTAATTTGGAAGGAGTTTTTTTTAAATCTACAGCACTGGACCTGTACTTCCATCTTTTTCTACTTTCTCTCCTATCTCCCATCATGCCCTCTCAGAGTTCATCTTGCCCTTAAGACACACATCCTGTTCCTTGATCTTATGCCAAACAAACTGCTGACCACCAAATTCCCTTCCTGATGCCCATCTAAACTGAATATTAATCATTCCATCTCCTCAGGCAGGTTCCCTCTCTTCAAATCTGCCATTATCACCCCCTCTTCAAAAATCTATCCTTGATCCCCCAGTCCTTGCAAGTTACCATCCCATCTCTAACCTCCTTTTCCTCTTCAAAATCCTTGAACATTGTTGCCACCCCATCTTTCCCAGAACTCCATGTTTGAACCCCTCCAATCAAGTCTGTGCCTTTGCCACAGTACTGGAATGGTTCCTGAAGTCACACATGCGACTTTCACAATCATAAGCTTCACTCCTCATCTGCCTAAATTATTGTGCAACGTTTCACACGGTCGACCACACCATCCTCCACCAATGCCTCTCCACTGTTGTCTGGCTGGGTGGGACAGGCCTCACCTGGTCCCATTCTTACCTATCCAGCCATGGTTAGAGGATCACCTGTAATGGCTTCTTTTCCCATTCCTGCATTGTTACTTCTGGAGTCCACTAAGGATTTATCTTTGATCCCTTCCTATTTCTCATCTACATGCTGAACCTGGGCAACATCATCTGGAAACACAACATCAGGTTCCACATATACGTTGACAACGCCCAGCTCTACCTCACAACCATTTCTCTCGACCTCTCCACAGCCATGATGCTTGTTTGACATTCAGTACTGGGTGAATAGAAATTTCCTCAAACTAAATATTGGGCAGACCCCGCCACAAACACCATTCCCTGCCCACTAACTCCAGTCCTCTCCCTGGCAATTTATCTGAGTCTGAACCAGACTGTTCACAATCTTTTGGTCCACCATTGGTGGCCATGCTTTCAGCTGCCCCGGTCCTAAGTTCTGGACCTGAATTTTCATGATGGTGCGGGCTCAGTCCCTGCCAAGCGAAGTGTCAGCCAGGAACACATCCCATCGACTCCTGCAGGCCTGTTGCCATTTCACGCTCTAACGAGCATTGATTGGCATAAGGTAGGACCTCTGCCCATTACCGGGAGGAAGTCCTGCCTTAGAGAGCTGCCAGCCAATCAGATCGGCTGACAGCTCTCCAGTCCCTCCAGGAACAGCGCTTAAATGGCCAAAAGAGGCACTGCAGGGAGCTGCCTGGAACTAAGTGCCAGGAACCGGGAGACAGGTAAGTGAAAGTTGTCCCAGGGTGGGGGTGGAGAGAAGGCCTGGGGGGTCACGAGGGGGGCGATCGAGGTCCTGGTGGGTAGGCCAGGTGTGGGGGATGGAGAAAGGTCCAGTGGTCACTAGGCCTTAAGGGAAGGGTGCCCCCAGTCAGAAGGGGACTTCTGGCAGTGGGGGCACCCAACCCACTTCCCCCCCGACTGTTCGTTTGCAGGTTTGCCCCCCTGATTTGACATCTGCCCACTAGCTTAAAAATTGAGGCTTGGCGGGGAAAAGCCCTTAAGTGGCCATTAAGGGTTTTAACTGGGGCAAGGGTGGGCTTCCTGTCCGAGGCCCTGCCCACCCCATCGTAAAATCATGACCAGGTTGGGGAAGGTGGGATCCCGGACAGAGGCAGTTTCGTGCTCCCTGCCATCGCTTCAGAACCTGCCGGGGGTGGGGGGAGCGTAAAATTCTGGCCCTGGAAATCCATCCCTAAACCTCTCCACCTCCCCACCTTCTCTCCTTTAAAAGGCTCTTTAAACCTAATTTATTTGATCAAACTAAAGTAAAAACAGAAAATGCTGGAAATGCTCAACAGGTCTGGCAGCATCTGTGGAGAAAGAAACAGAGTCAAGGTTTCAGGTCAAGGGCATTTCTTCAGAACTGAAGAATGATGGAGGTTTTGTGTAAGTGAAAGGGAAGAAGGGGGAGGAAGAACAAAAGGGAAGTCTGTGATAGGGTGGAGGGCAGGAGAGATTAAATGACAAAATATTTCATGGCACAACTAGCAAAGGGCTTGATGATGGTTGCAATAAAGAAACAGAAGGTTTGCCCAGAGTGGCTATGAATGGCAGAATAATGAACAGCCATGACCAAAAGCAAAAATACAAAAAACAAGATTAAGACTGGGACATGCAAAAAAAAAACCCACAGAAACAAAATTGCGGGACAATTAATGAACACTTAAGGGCCTTTCCCCTCTGCTGCCAGGATTAACCCAGCTCCAGGTGGGGCCATCAACATGCTACCTGCCTAACTGGTAAAAGCGTGTCACCTGGGGGATAGGGGTGTGTCCCTTGATCAAAGGCACTCAGTGCCTGATTCAGGGCATAGGCACCTGGCACAGGGGTGCCTGCTGAGGACCATCCCCATGCACTTGCTTTAGATCCTCCCCATCCCCATCTCCTCACAACCCCCACCTGGGGAAACCATGCCCCCTCCCTCATTACTTACCTTTCTCCTGCGTCCTGGGACTCTGGGGAGTGACAGGAGCCACAGCCGCCTCCATGGCGCTATCAATCACAGGAGCTACCGGCCTCTGATTGGCTGGTAGCTCTTGCTGGGTGGGACTTCTGGCTCCGGGAACTTGATTTTGGAGGTGCACCGGCTTGTGCCCCCGGGATCTGCCTCATTGGCATTATATCCCGCAGACCTTGCACAGAAGGGGCAGTGCAGTTCTCTCATCGGCTCTCCAGCTGGCAGGTGAGACCCTCACCACCAAAGGAAGGTTCTGCCCCATGCCCCAACTCCAGAGTGAGACATTAACCCCTCAACTCTCTTATTGATAGACTAATAAGTGTTGGACAACACCGACCCTGGCTGGCTCAGTATCTGATTTTCCTGCCTGTATTATTTTCTGCTATTTTAAAGTAAGAAAGTAACAGTATCAAAGTATATCACCACATATTAGAATTCTGTCTGGGGATGTACCTCATGCCTATAAAACATGAACGTTCTCAGATCACAGTGTGCATGGAGTTTCAAGCTGAAATCAAGCCTTCTCCACCAACAAAAAAAAGAGCAGTCAGTTACGAGCATGTGATAGACACATCATTGCTTCACACAGGAACGAGGCAGCTGCTTTTGCTTTTTTGCTTCTTTATTGAAAGTTTGGAGAAATTACATTGTCTTGCTTTGTTACTACTAAACAAAATTCCCTTATCAAGCCATGCTTACTGAGCGAAGGAGTCCTGATTGGGTCTTACCAGAGTGGTGTCTTTGTTCCACTGCATGGTTCCTTCGCATTCATTTCCAGAAATGAATTGCTTCAGTTGATCACAAATACAAAGGCACCACAATCCCAATCAACTCCATAGGGTTTGTCAATTTGTAATAGATAAGGAAGCTACTCTCTCGGAGCTATATACAGCTAAGAAAAATAGCCATGTGAATGGAGATCAAATCAATCCAATTGAACACAGGTTCATTTGTGCTGGGCCATCAATGCCTTAGCAACACAGTTTAATGATGTCAATGTTGCTCTAACAATCTTGATTTTATATGCGAAGCCAACTTGTATATTTATGTCTCTCTTTACAGGTGAAATAAATAGGAAGCATTGACCATTCTTCTTGCGAACTCTTTTCTCATCAGGCAGGCAAGCAGTTGAAATGAAATAGGAGCAATAACCCACCCTTTTCCTACCTTTTATGACCGACTAACATTTAAAATTGCAGGCAGCATGGACACCTGCCCCAAGATTTCTTTACATATGTAGTTTAGGCTCGATCGGAGTTTGAACTGCCATTTTAATGCAAGGCCTGAGTGGGAAAGCAGGGGTAGTTTTCCCGCCAGGCTAAATTTACCAAGTGCTGTACTAAGGGTTAGAATAGCCTAACAAGGTATGTTCCTTTACTTTATTTAAGTTTCCTTGCCAGCCAAGAGTAGGAGTCTTCTGAGCTCTACAAGGAAACACTGGCTCCCTCTCCACCTTGCTGTAGGATTCCCCCTCCCCACTCCCACCTATTCACTTACCCTATGCTAAGGACTATTGCTTTTGTTCCTCGTTAATGTTTCTAATGGCCTTAGCTACTTGAGCTGCTGCTTTATGTCTTGTGAGCTGTACAGTTAATGCCTCTGCTCTTCCACATCAACCAGTTTAGCACCATTCCTCATTTTATCACTAGCCCCTGTAGTTTCCTTTGGTGCTCAGAATTATTTGCTCTGCCTCCTATTTCAGGGACATAAGGAGGAGAATTAGCCTCATCAATGACTGCTCAAGGATTCTGTTTGCTTCATGTCGAAAAAACCATTACCATACTCAACCTATGCTACAGACATGTTAATCAATTAACAGGCTCCCATATCAAAGGTCTCTATATTGAATGGAAAGCGGTTTAATGGTATGTTATTTATGATAGCATTTAGAGATAGAAATCTACCTATCTATTAATGTCATCTGAATGCAATTATTACTGACAAATGTGTTACTTATCTACATTGGAATGCAAATAATGCTTCACATTCATACACTGAGGTAGTTTTCTACACAATGCAATACAGGCTTGTTGGAGCTACTGAGGTGTGGGTAACAAATGAAATTGCCATTTTTCTGCTCCAATGGGTTTGGGTGCATCGACTTTTCCTCATTATTTGAGATATTCTGGTGAGGCAGTAAGTTGCTCTAAACCTTTACTTTTTGCACATTACTGAAAGCTATTTGGAAAAAGCTCATTATTTTGTTTACCATTCAAAGTTTTCATTGTAAACAAAAGTTACTTCCAAATTGCCTCCATAAATTACACAATTATTTTAATTTACTCTTGTGGTTTCACTGCAAATGGCTTGAAATGTGAAAGGGGTTATCACATTACGTGGAGGTTTTCACGCTGTAATGATGCTCATTGCTAAAATAGAATAACATTTCCCCTGTTGGGTATTTGTTGTTTATAAACTTGTTGACAATTTTACACACAGAAGAAATCTGACATCATTGATATTAATGGAAAACTTAAGACCACAAATCTAGAAACATAATTCTTCTGCACAACTTAGAATTATGGTTCAACTCATCGAGTGTGGAGCAGAGAATGACATTTTTAATTACATCTGACATGTCGGACCTACAGCTCTCATTCCACATAGGTTGCTTGACCTGCTAAATGGTTCCAGCATTATCTAGAAACATAGGAACAGGAGTAGGCCATTCAACCCCTCAAACCTGCTCTGCCATTCACTGAGCTAATGGCTGATCTGTATATTAACTCAACCTACTTACTTTGGCTGAGTAACCCTTAATACATTTGCCTAACAAAAAAAGAGATCTATCAGTCTCAGTTTTGAAATTTTCAATTGATCTAGCTCCAACAGCTTTTTGGGAGAGAGGGTTCCAGATTTCCAATACCTCTGTGTAAAGAAATGATACCTGACATCACTCCTGAATGGCCTGGCTCTAATTTTAAAGTTCTGCCCCCTTGTTCTGGACTCCCCCAACAGAGGAAATAGTTTTTCTGTATCTACCCCACCAACTCATTTAATCATCTCAATCACACCTTAATCTTAATTCTATACTCAAGAAAACACAGGCCTAGGATATGCAACCTGTCCCAATAATTGAACCCTTTTAGCCAAGGTATCATTCTGGTGAATATGTGCTGCATTGGCTCCAAGGCCAATATATCTATTTCTGAGGTGCATTGCCCAGAATTGAATGCAGTGCACTAAATGGAATCTAACCAGTGCTTTATATAACAGTAACATAACTTCCATTCCTTTGTATTTTAGCCAAGATAAGTGCCAGCATTCCATTAGCCTTTTGAATTAGTTTTTTATACACATCCACTACCTTTTAGTGATTTCTGTACTCAAACCCCTGAACATCTGAATCACCGCCGTTTCTAGCTTCTCACCATTTAGAAAATATATCGACCTTTCTTTCTTAGGTCAAGAGTGGATAAGCTCACACGTCCCCATGTTGAATTGAATCTGTCACAATTTTCCCCACTCACTTAATCTACCAACGTCTCCTTGCAACATCCTGCTCACATCTATACAATTTACCATGCTACCTAATTTAATATTGTCAGAAAAATTGGGTATACGGCTTCCTATTCCTTCATTTAAGTCATTTATAAAGATAATGAGAAACTGAAGCCCCAGCACAGATCCCTGGGGAAGCACCACTAATCTCCTGCTGCCAATCTGAGTGCCAGATTTGCACTAAGTGTGGTAGCGAATGTGAAAAAAGACCTTTTACCCACTGGCTGCAATGGCGGGTTTTCGTCCCCTTCCCGCCTCATAAATCACGCAGTCACAGGGAACACACTGGATCACTGCGAGAGGTCTCTGACCTGCCTGCCACTGCGTTACCTCGCCACTTCCTCATGCTGGGCGCCATAGTTAAACTGCAGCTGCTTGCACAGTTCTCAATGCTTTGCAGCCCAGGACTGCTCCAGTGCCACCAGGCTAAGTCAACCATCTCACCTCTCTCAACTCACCCACTCACAAGCCCATCACACATCCACTGGCATCTCACTTACTGCCAACTCAAGAGGCATCACTATTCGCTCTTTCACATACACCCTCACATCGCCATCTGACCTCATTTCCTCAGGGGACTGCCTCCTTATCCCGTCCATGGCTCCACTCAGCACACACGCATGCCTGGCATCCTTCTCATTTGGGCTGGCGTGCGCCTTGCTCATATTGTCTCCATCTGTCCTTATGCAGGACAGGATCACGCACAATCACTGGGAGAGGTCCCAGAACAAGGGTGGAGTGCCGGACATCAAGGTCCTCACTCAGTTCGAGAGCCGCGTATTGGAGCTGGCCAGAGAGGATGTGGACTGTCCCTGTGACAATGGTGAGGCTGGCGGTGAACACCCAAGTGAGGATCCTGCACCACATCATCCCTCTCTCAACACAACTCTGAGTCCACTGTCCTGTGTTCAGTGCAGTTGCCAAGCACAAAGAATCTCCACATTCTCTCCTAGGCACATCTGACACGTCACCCTCAGGCAACCTTGTCCCCGACCCCAGTGCCGAGAGAACCTCGGATATGGACCCTGAGGGCAGCAGCATTGAAGACCCGTCCCAGCACTCACCCACACCCTCCACCAACGCAGCGATACACACCTCGGTGGGACCTACATGTAGAGCAGCCTCAGGATCACAATCTGGTGAGCACAGCACACAATCTGTTCCACAGCAGGCAGAGGCAGGGATACCCTTGGTCACTGGCACTCGGAGGACTGCTGGAGGCAAAGAATCTGCTGAGTCTGAATCAGATGATGAGTGTCTGGACTCGGCCCAGAATGTTCACTTTTGATAAGCTTTTCCAAGTGCACTTTCACTTCACTCATCACCCCCCTCCCCCCACACCCCCGGCATGTGCTTGAGTATTTCCTTCAGTCTGTGCTGTCTTACCCCCACCACCGCCCCCCCAATCCCCGGCCTCACCCGCACTGGGGTCTTTACCCCGGCACCACACTGAAAGCCAGCCGAAAAATAGCGATTTGCCTGTTATCCCACCCCACCCCCAAATGCATCTTCCTTGATGTCCTACGGGTGATGCTCGCAAGTGTTGCACAAGGCTGTGTACACTCACCTCCAAGTTCCCCTCAAAGTTCAGCTCACCAGGTGCACACCTTTTAAAGGCAGTATTAAATCAAGCTGTTCTGAAGACATGCTGATGTAGGAGGTAAATTTGACATGGGGGATGATTCTGGTGTGAGGGCACAATAAAGAAATATAAATGCTTTAAAAATTAAGTTCCCAATGTGCAGCAGCTGGAAAAACAGCCCACTATTGGCAAGTGGAATGGACGATTACAAACTGGTTTCACGATGGCGTGAAACTGATTTTTGGCCTTCTCAACATATTGTCTGCTCATGCCCGCCATGATGCCTGCTGCCAACGGGACCGAACGATTCCACCCATTATCCTTACCTGAGGTCTCTTGACCAATTCTCTCCCTATGTCACTAAGTTGCCTCCATTTCACATGATCTCATTTTTGTTAACAGTCTCTTCTGTGGAACTCTATGAAATGCTTTCATTTCCACTTTTTAGAGGATTACCCCAGAAAGTTAAATATGTATAAAAGCAGGAAGCTCCACATCAGACTCACTAAAATTAGAGAGCAGAGGAAGATGTACGGCAAGGATTTTACACTTTCCAACTTCTATGTTCTGTAAACCAGGATATTCATTTTTAAGGTGACTGAGCTAATCAATTAATTTCTATTGCCAGAAAAGCAAAACTGAATCCATAGTCCTACTGTCTGCTCTGCAACATCCTGTCCACTATTCAATTCTCAACTTTGCAAAAGATAGCAACATGGAATTGTATGGCATCAAATGATGATTTAACACACTTCTTACCTATTAATAGCCCTAGGAAGGAAAGGCCACGCACAATGAGCACCTGTTTAAGAACCCTTTTCCTTCATTGATCCTTTTTGTATTGGGTAGCAAATAAATGAGATGGCACATCACATGGCCAGCTGCTGACTCCTATGCAATCTTAACACTGTGATTGTATAATTTAGCATGGTAGTAACGGGAAATGCCAATGCAGCTGCAATTCTGCACTGTCTCTGCAGCACTATCACTAGTATTGCTGGGCTTGAGACATTGGGCATAATCTTCCCAGCCTCACAAAGTTAGACTTGGAGGCCAGACCAGCAGAAATGTTAGAAAATAGCAAGCAGGTCAGCAACCTGAGATGCTCTTGCCTCTGAGCGATCTTGCCAGAGATGGGGTACAATACAGCAGCATCTCTCTCAGCAACACAAATCCTCGGCATCGCCCAGTAAGGGCCCAATTGGGGGCAAGTTGATAACGGCACCTGGAACCCCACAGCTCCTTGGAGCCGGCCTAGCAGCAGCAGGCTGGGGGAGCCATTGGAGCAGGAGGCTCCATGCCCCAATGAAGGAGCTGCCAGGAAGAAATGCCACAGCACAGGTCAAAACCAATCCTTTCCGCACCGATGGCCCTACCAGCCCATCTGTGTATGGGCCTTTTCATTCTCAGATGTGCAGAAGGCACTTGAGAGCATATCCATGTTGAAGCACCCTTGCGATAGCCTTTCTGTCGCAGCAGTGCCCATCTCTCTAGGGCGTCCTGTGCTGCAGGCACGCTGATTGGCCCCCTGACCCCTGGAACCAGTCGCTGTCCCAAATTGGATGGGACTCCTGGAGGCAGCTTCCTATTTGGCCTCCTCCAGGAAGATTGTGTTTGTAGACACGTCACGGCCACTTCTGAGTTCCAGACCTGGACTTCAACCCGATATCTGGTATTGCCACCCTACTGAGAAAATTCAGCCCTTCATATCTCACCTTAACAAACGAAACTTTAAAATTTTGTTAGATAAAAGTGGATATAAATATTGTTCATCTTCCATGGTCTCCAAAGCAAAGAAATCACATGACGCTGTTAACAGAAGGAAAAACTATTTATTTTGAACATTATTTTTATGCTAGCTCAGTTAACATGAACTCCAAAGCAAGCTATTTCATTTTCACTTAATAACACTAAGTGCTTCTTCATTACAAAATGCTCCTTCATTTAAGGAGTAACTCTAGGAATTGCAAACATTTACCAAGAAAACATAATCTCAGGCCAGCTGCTTGTTCATACTGAGAGCGTTAAACCTGTGAAGTTGAATTCACCCATTTCTTCTGAATGATGGATGTTGAGATTAATATAAAGGACTAATGAGATCAGCATGACTAAAATAGATTTAATGATCAGCATCTTTTTGCTGCTTGAACTTAGCTTCAGATGGTAAAAATTAACTGAGTGTCCCTCTGGTGAAATGAACAACTTTCATTTAATCACACAATTATATGGTTGGCTTTCAAAAGGAAGATTGGCACAAAATGTTCCAATCCGACATGTTTGTCTTTCAAGGATGAAGTTCCCTCCTTTTTGGATCTCCCTGTGGTATAAATAAGTGTGTCTCAAGTCTGCCCCCAGGCCTCTAGCTATGCTACAATGAACTTTATTTATTTATTCTTTCATGGGATGTGGGCATTGCTGGCAGAGCCAGCATTCTTTGCCCACCCCTAGTTACCCTTGAACTGAGTGGCTTGCCACACCAATTGAGAGGGCGGTTAAGAGTCAACCACATTGTTGTGAGTCTGGAATTACATGTAGGCCAGACCAGGTAAGGATGGCAGATTTCCTTCCCTGAAGGACATTAGTGAACCAGATAGAGTTTTACAACAATCAATTCATGGTTGCCATTACTGACACTAGCTTTTCAATTCCAGATTATTAAATTAATTTAAATTCCACCAGCTGCCATGCAGGTGCTTAAACCCTCCTGCCCAGGACATCAGCCTGGGCCTCTGAATTACTAGTCTAATGATGTTGCCGCTAAACCACCGTCTCAGCAACCATAGGGAAGCAAGAGCTGTTAAGCATGACTTTATATTAGATTTTCCCTTTCTCCTTGTAGCCCCTGTTAGGTACTTGTCCAAGGCACCATGTCAGATTTATGCACCTTCCTGTGTACAAAGCTGATACCAAAAGACCAAACAGGAGTTCTCATAAACAAAAGCTGTCTTAGAGCGATATAGCTTCAGAAATCAAATTAATGAAAACTGGACAGGTTCTGAGCAAGAAATTCACTCCACCAAGTTACTACCCAGGGTGCTGAAGAGAACAATTTCCCCCATAAATTGATCAGGCATATAGCATTTATAGCATTTAACTCACCAGTACTATTTGGACCGATCAAGATTGCGGATATTTTGGCAATTTTTGCATCTACTATCTGCAACCAATGCTGTCAGATCAAATACAACATGAATCAGGATCTGTGTGATCACAGCATATGGAGTGCAAATCATACCAATCAACTCCCAGATCAAATTCATCATGGGTGAAATAATTCCTTCAATAATGTCCTTCAATGTCAACTGAGAAGAGAACCCTGCTACCTCAATGCATCATTTTCATTTCCTGCACATCATCCCCATTAACATCCTGAAGTAGAATGTTGATCTAATGATAATCCATCTCTAGTTTGTGTGTTATGGACTTGTGTCTGTTAGAAACTGATTAACAACTGCTGAAACTCATTACACATAGGGCTGGATTTGACACTCCGCTGGTGGCTGTGAAGGCAGGAGGCATGTAAAACCCAGTGGGCAGCCTGCCCGTTGCCTACCCACCCAGCCCTGCCCCTACTGCAATTATACCAATGGCAGGGTGGCTGTGTAGGCCTGCCAGTGGGCCAAATGTTCAACTAAGTGTCTCGCCCTGCTGCCGCCTGCATTTAACCATTGACGAGAGAGGCCCAAACCAAGCACCCAGCCCAGTAGGTTTCTTGCACAGGCTGGTAGCGGGCAGGGGGTAGGGGTCCTCCTTATTATTGGAGGGCCCCACCAAGGTGCTACTTCCCCCAGGTTCTCGTCCCACCCTGGCCTCTCAAACCCTGACCCCTCCTCCCCTCGCCATGTTCCCCAAACGCTTACCAAGTCCAAATCCAGCAGCTGAACACACCCTCAAGTCCCAGGTGCAGTAGTGGCAGTGGCCACTGGTCCCAGTGGTGCTGCCGGTACTGGAGAGCTACCAGCCTCTGATCAGCTGGCAGCTCTCTGAGATGGGATTTCCTGTTCCTGAGGGGCGGAAGTCCTGCCTCAACTCACTTAATGACCAACTGACCAGTTAATTCATGTATGGCAACAGTTCTGAGCAGGATCCCCCGTCCTGGACGTCTTAGCTGGGGAGGCGGGGACTGTGGCACCCCGTAAGGTCCAGCCTTTGGAGTCCTTACAGAAAATAGACAGGGGACTTTTATACCATTTGTTTAGACTGTTGATAATCCAGGTACCAGAGAAGACCTGCAGTATACTTATCAACTGATACATCCAGTCCACAACTTACAAGCACTTTTCAGTATTAAACAGCATATACAGTACAAGAACATGAAGTGAGAAATAGTACTGACTTATTTGTGCAAATTCTCCTGACAATTTTAATTTAATTATTTTTTTTTAATGTTCTCTTGAACCTTTCATAGGATGGTTACAACTACAAAATAAAGTTTATTATGCATTAACTTAGTTTTTCAAATAAATGTTGGAAATTAAGATTTTTAAACAGTGACATTACCTTTGACATTAATTATAATGTTTATCCATTCAGTTTTTTGAATCTAAAGACAATTTCCTGAAACCTAAAGACATTTTTCCCATAATTTCAATTTGGTAAACTTTTTAGGGTTTCTTCAATCATCATTGTATAACTGAATTATGAATTCAACATACAGATTAGAAACTTGAGCTGGAATTTGGTATTGACCTACTGATGCAACAGCCAGGTACACTGGTCACCACTGAGAGTATTAGAATATTTCCAATGTGCTCTGTATTTCAATGATTTTGACAGGTTGGCAAAGGTTTTAACAGACATGTCCAGGTGCTAATCTCATCCAATTGGACTAGTGCCAAAAAACTCCTATACTTTCACTATGAACTATACCAGCTGAATCCTTTGAATGTTATTATAATAGAGTATAACTCATCACTGATTAAAAGTGTCAGACATTAGATTACAGGATATATGACAGCTCAAAATACTGCAGCTGCAAACTATTGTACCATCTGCTTTAGATGGAAAATTTCGGGTTAGCAATCAATAATACTGACATGAACACCATTTCTCATTTTTATGCTTTCCTTGTTTGCCGTATTTACCACACTTACCATTCCCTGGCAGAATGGGGAAGGGCACAACCTGCTACAGTTCCCTGCCAATGTCACTTTGCAACCAGCCACAATAAGATGGACAGTAGCAGCCAAAGGTGAATCTTCCAATGATTCTCTCTCCCATCAACAAAACAGCAGTATACATACCAGCAAGGACGGATAGGTTGGGTCTCTTTTCTCTTGCAAAAAGAAGATTGAAGAGTGACCCAATAGAGGGCTTTATAATTATGGGAGGTTTTCATGGAGTGGATTCAGAAAGTCTGTTTCCTCTTGTGGGGAAGAGCATAACTAGAGACCACCATTATAAGATAGTCAGCAGGAAATCCAATAGGGAATTCAGAAGGAGCTTCTTTACTTAAAGATTGGTAAGAAAGTAGAACTCGCTACTATGGGGAGTGGTTGAAGTGAATACTATAGTTACAGTTAAGGGAAGGCTAGACAAGCCTTGTCTAGCTTGGGAGAAGGAATAGATGGTTACAATGGTAAGATTTAGATAAGAAAAAATGGGAGAAGGCTTGAATGGAGCACAAACACCAGCGTGGACTGGTTGGGTCACATGCACTATTTCTGTGCCCTATATTCTACGCAGCTTGCATTTATAGAGTACCTTCATCATAGTAAAACAACACAACGCACGTTACAGGAGCAGCTATCAGACAAAATTTGACACACAGAGATATTAGGAGAAGTGACTAAAAGTTTAATCAAAATGGTAGGTTTTAAGGAACATCTTAAAGAAGGACAAATAGATAGAGATGTGGAGATGTGTTGGAACGGAATTCCAAAGCTTAGGGCCTAGGTTGCTGAAAGCATGATCATCAATGGTTGAATGAAGAAAATCGAAAATGTGTAAGAGCCCAGAATTGGAGAAGTGCAGATAGCTTGGAGGGTTGTAGAACAGGTTACAGAGATAGAGAGGGACAACAGTTCCCAGTCTCTGCTTGGTGCTTTCCATTTACCACATGGATGGCTACACAAGCAAAATGTTTCTCAGTTAAACATCAGTAATCCAAACAAAAACAGAAAATACTGGAAAAACTCAGCAGGTCTAGCAGCATCTGTGGAGAGAAAAACAGAGTTAACGTTTCGAGTCCGTATGACTCTTCTTCAAAGCTGAAGTTCAGAGCTCTGAAGAACAGTTAAATGGACTCTAAACATTAACCCTGTTTCTCTCTCCACAGATGCTGCTAGACCTGCTGAGTTTTTCCAGCATTTTCTGTTTTTGTTTCAGATTTCCAGCATCCACAGTACTTCCTTTTTACCTTAGTGAGTAGTCCAAACAACGTTGATCTGGTTTCTTACAGAGATATGGCTAACCACCTGGACAATGCTGAACAATCAATTTCCTATAAAGTCAGGTTTTAACCAATTCCATTTACATGGGAATATACTGATATTTATAAATCATTTGCTATCACTTGGCTCTATACAGAAATTGGCATTTACATTGACTTTTCATGTAATATTATGATGCTGTGGTATAAAATCCTACGACACATAGTAGAGTGTAGAAAATCAAAGGATTTGTCAATGTTGCTGCATTGTTAAATTACTTGCCAAATTGATAAATGTGTAAATGGCCTACATATCAATGGGTGGTACTTAATGCATGTCTGTCACTGCCTCCCCGTCTCACAATGCCACCATTATTCACCATTCCTTGTCTTCAGAATTATCTAAAATCAATGTCTTTTAGCTTTCAAAATATCTGTTGAGTGTCAGTTTGGCTCAGTTGGTGCACTCTCAGCCTGACGTAAAAAATTGGATATGATGGATTTGATTGAATGATCCATGCTGACATTTAAAAGGAATCCTGAGGGTGCCATTAGGTTAATTCAAAAGATGTCCCAGCATTTCCTACAAGGACAGAGAAGTCATCCCTAATAGCCCTGCAGAAGGTAGTGGTAAGCTGCCTTCTTGAACCTCTGCAGATCATGTGGTGGAGACATAGTAATGTGAAATGTGTGAGTAGTAGTGCTGTTCTTTGCGTAATGCATTAGTACACTAAAGAGTTTTTAGTACACCACTGGTTTCAGCTACAGTCTTACAATTACATACAGGAGTAAGAGAAATACTACTGCTGCTTAGAGTGATCAGAATCATAGCTTCATTTTAGGTATTAGGTCATGTGAAATCACTTAGGGTCACTTCAACCCAACTTTTAATCAAAGCAACTCTATATCAGGGCAAGATGCACAATTCAGCATTAATTAGGAAATCTCACTCACAGGGCTTACAAGCCTGATAATGCATTCCAAGCACATTGGTTCCTCAGGCTCGCTGTGCACTGGTAACAAAATGAACTAAACTTGTGCTTTAATTTTAGGTTAATGAATGATGTGGCATTAACACTGGAGGGACAGGGAGCAGGAGTTCAGAAGCAGTAGTTTTTGAAGGGTTGCTAGTCAGCCTTCTGTCATTATACAGATGAAAAGGGAAGGAATGGCAGCAACATTATCTCCTCCAATGTAAATTAAGAAATCTGAAGCACTGGGGACATCTCTCTAAACCACATCACAAATTGTTAGGAATCCACGAAAATGTAGTTCTGCAGATATTTTCATGTGTGATATCAGTTCTTTTTCTATGAAGCAGATTTGCAGTTAGAGAAAAATGTAATTGTAATTGAGGAATTATTTTAGTAAATTGTTGGAAATGTTATGCTTTGGTTCTGTTACGCAGTTAGCTGACTGTGTCCTTTACTCAACACTGCTTAAATATTCCTGCTAATTATCCAGCTACTTAGGTAGACATCTCTTCTGGCTTTTGGTTACAGTGATAGTCTTCACCCTGGTTACTGGTCAAGCAAAGTGGTGTAAAATTCTGCAGGCTGCAGCAATTTTGAATGCTTTTTCCAGGGTGTATTGCAGCACCCTCGCAATCTGCTCAAGGATGCCAAAGGCTGACAGCAGGAATCTCATTATACAGCCCTTCCCATCCTTCCCTTGGGTTCCTAAATGGAGTAATAAGTAGCCATGGCTGGAGAGTACATGCTTAGTCCTCCAATAGGCTGTCATCCAGTTTTTGTGGCCTTCAAGTAATGGTAAAGCCATGGTTTGTTGTAAAATAGAAGAATTATGGCAAGTGACAGATCAGCAGGTATGCTGCCATAGATCAATTGCACTCTTATGGTTTAAAATCATTTTCATATCATGAAAGGAGTGGCATTGAGCAGAGGCCCATATGGTCATATGTGCGTCATCAGTAATGCTCTGCAGTTTGGGGAGTCCAACAGATGGTCTCTTGTGTTGCTGTATGTTTTTCATGCTGAAGCTGATGAGTTGAGAGGCCTGGGTAAACAAGGCAGCTGCTATTTGCATAATAGTATTCTGCACTGTTGTTTGGGGATATCAGCTACTGCCTGGAATGACCTACTGGGGGGAGGCGATGGCGTACTGGTATTGTTGCTGGACTAGTAATCCAGAGACCCAGGGTAATGCTCTGGGGAACCAGGGTTTGAATCCTGCCACAGCAGATGGTGGAATTTGAATTCAATAAAAATCTGGAATTAAAAATTGATTGTTGTAAAAACACATCTGGTTCATTAATGTCCTTTAGGGAAGGAAATCTGTTCTGTTTATCTGGTCTGGCCTACATATGACTCCAGACCCATGGCAATAATGTCCTCTGAAATGGCCTAGCAAGCCACTCAGTTGTAACAGACCGCTACAAAGCCACAAAAAGGATGGCACTATGGGTGTACCTACAGATCAGTACTTGGACTGCAGCGGATCAAGAAGGCAGCTCACCGCCACCTTCTCAAGGGCAATTAGGGATGGACAATAAATGCTGGCCCAGCCAGCGAAGCCCACACCCAGTGAATGAATAAAAAAAAGTTCAAGGTTGGCTGCCCTGACAGCTTTCACAGATGCTGAAATGGAATATGGGGCTAGATAGTCTGTAAAATTCATGGGTACTTTCCTTGGTGGAATTTTAATTTCCACGTGCAGATTTAATTTGACTTGGCCATGTACAACTCTGGACCTGTTAACATGGCTGGCTGGGTCAGGACAAGCCCTCATTGGTACCCTAAGCTGCAAATGCACCTGTTTGACATGTGTCCTGTTCGCCTTCTCTTCTAAAACTTTCAATCAGAAAATAATCAGAAACTGAACTGGGCTAGACATATAAATACTGTGGCTACAAGAGCAGGTCAGAGGCTAGGAATCGTGTGATGAGCAACTCACCTCCTGAGTCCCCAAAGCCTGTCCACCATCTACAAGGTACAAGTCTGGAGTGTGATGGAATACTCCTCACTTGTCTGGATGAGTGCAGCCCCCATAACACTCAAGAAGCTGGACACCATCCAGGACAAAGCAGTCCGCTCAATTGGCACCACATCCACAAACATTCACTCCCTCTACCACCGATGCATGGTAGTAACAGTCTGTACCATCTACAAGATGCACTGCAGGGATTCACCAACACTCCTTCGACAGCTTCTTCCAAGCCCGCGACCATTACCATTTAGAAGGACAAGGGCAGCAGATAGATGGGAAAACCACCACCTGGAAGTTCCTCTCCAAGTCACTCACCATCCTGACTTAGAAATATATCGCCGTTCCTTCACTGTCACTGGGTCAAAATCCTGGAAGCCCCTTCCTGGAACTCCCTTCCCCAGCTCACCACCAGGTTCTCAAGGGCAAAAAGGGATGGGCAATAAATGCTGACCCAGCCAGCGAAGCTCACATCCCATAAATGTATAAAAAAAAGAATGGCCAAGAGGATACATATTGCTACTTTCAAGGCAGCAGAAGATCTTTGTTCCCTGTGGAAATGACACCGATGGCCCACACGCTGCAACTTTAAGAAGCTCAGAGTAAGGTTCCAATAAGTTTCACTAACTTCTTTTCTCCAACAGCAGCAATATAGCACAGGGGCAGCATAAGCAACACAAAGCCACATAGAAATCAGAAAATAACGGTTCAGATTTTATGGTCTTCCCTCCCCACCGGCCTCTCCATCAATGCCCCAACCTACCTCTGCCCACCACCCTGGAGTTAACCTCCCCACCCCACAGGGAGACCCCCAAAACTTACCTGATCCTGGGTTCCCAGGACTTAGGCTCCAGTCCTGTCCACTTCAGCTTCAGGTGCTACAGGGACTAGAGAGCTGCCGGCCAGTCAGATTGGTCAGCAACTCTCTGAGGCAGGACTTCCTCCCCAGTGAGGGGCGAAAGTCCAGCCTCCAGCCAATTAACACTTGTTGGAGCGTTAAATGGCCGAGGGACAGGCAGTATCGGCGGGTATGTGTTCTCCACCGAAACCCCAGCATCCTAAAAATTTTTGTTAATCTGTGCTGCAATAAATCCTGAAATGCCAAGCAGACTGAGAGGGCTAATGATGGCAAACATGGTTAGGTCGCTTTCAAAAACCCTGGAAATTCCATGTCAACAACACAACTTCAGCAAGAACAAGTTGACAGCAAAAACTTTAAAGAAGTGAAAAGTCTTCCACACCTTAAACAGATGCTGAGTGTTTGGTGCACTATTCAAACCCTCTGAATGTATTATGGGGCCTAGATTTCACTGCAGCCTTAATGAGCCTCGTGCACCATACACAGGTCTGAGTGCCACATGAAGTGGGGAGCTGGCTCCTGAGGGCAGCAGTACCATAGGCAAAGAAGATCATGGGCAGAATTTTAAATTTAGTGTGCAGGCGCGTGCCCGACACGCCGGAACGTAAAATGACGCGCGGTGATGTCGGGCGTGCATCCCGACGTCATCATGAACTCATGCGACATTTCGTTCAGCAGGTGCGCGCCGGAGTCAGCTGCACGCCCACAAATAATTGAAAGGCCTATTAAGGCCAATAACAAGGCAATTAAGTTGAATTTTACACTGCCCATCCAAGCTTATGGTTGGCGGGCAGGCGAAAAGGCCAAGCGGCCTTTACGTTTTTTAGGAAACCTCACCCACGAGAAGGATGAGGTTTCCTAAAGCTAATACTAATAAAATAAAAACTTTATTTTGAAAATAAAAACATGTCCCATCTCATGTGACACAGTCACATGAGGGGACATGTTTCAATAAATTTTTAATGTCCTTATTAATTTTTTTAAAAAGCGCTTCAACCTCCCTGAGGCAGCTCCGTGCACCTGGGAGATTGAAGTGTTCTTTCGCGCACAAGCGAGAAAGAGCACTGGACCCGAATCCCCCTCCTTCCTCCGCCTGCACAGGTAGCGCTGAACGCTACCACTCATGATCCACGCAGGATGGGCCTTAATTGGCCTGCCCGCGTGAAATCGCAATGCGGAGCCGATCACCCGGCAACTGGAAAATCCTGGCCCGTGTTATCATGCCTCTGTAAGAATTGCATTTGTGGCAATTGAAAAGTTCCCACCAGTGCATTTGTGAATGTTATCCTGAAATTGGAGTTTATTCACATTGTTGGGGCAGAGCAGAGACAGCTTTACTCCTGAATTATACCTGACCCGGGATCAGGTGGCAAAAGTGGACGAGTGTTCTGCAGCATTGAATAACAACAACTTGTATTTATATGGTGCCTTTGCTATAGTAAAACTATCCCTTACCTGCACGGATGAGCAAGATAAACAATAAGAAAAAATGTTTAACAAATGAAACTTTGGTACGAGACATTAAACATAATTGAAATCTCTGATAGTGAAACAGAAATGCTGGAAATTCACTACAGTTCAATCAACATCTGTAGAGAGAAAAGACTGGTCAAATTTTCAGGTGTGTACCCTGTAGGTTTTAAACATGTATGAATGTAAACTGACTAAAATGCAATGAGTGCGAAACAGCAGGTATGGGAATTTAGTAGGCTAGAAACATAGACGGGTTACAAAGCAACATTGATAAGGCATTCATTGGACATAGCTAGATAAAACAGAATGAGGTAAGAGATGACCAGAGCTTTATTTGTCAGTAGCTGTAACATAGCTTTCAACAAGAGGTATTTATACCCATGATTGTGAAACCATCAAACATAACAGAACTATAGGCAAATTACTACAGGGGTTATAAGAAAATGATGAAGGAAAGTATCTGAATACTGCCAGGCACCAAGGAATGTACCCTTGAAAATCACAAATTAGAAAAGTGACAGCTGCTTTTGCAGATTCCCACCAGACGCAGGCACAAGACAAAGACAAGTAACATCAATGGATCATTACTGTGTGTAAGAATGGAGAATTGAAATAGCTATGGGCAGGATTTTAGGTCAGGACCATCATGGGGGTCCCGACCCCGCACTGTGATTTTCCCTGAACTGGGCAATTAGTGACCAGAGGGTACACACCCTGTCCAATTAAGGACAGTGGGCAGGCTCACAAACAGGGGGCCCTCCAGCACAGAAGGAAATGCAGCCTGCCATCACAGCTAAGGAGATCGAGGGCTCCTCCATCCTGAGGCTTCTTCTCAGCAACTTTTTAAAAGTTTTGAATTAAGAAATAGCCACAGATGTGGCCAGATGAGTGGGGAGGCCTCAAAGCCTGCCTGGAGTGCTGGCCTCCAGTCCAGGCAGCTGGCATGTTTCCAACGCCATGAGGGGAGCAAGCCTACTGGAAAATTCCAGTCAGCATCTGACAATTGGCCTCAATTGGCTACCAGCTGCTTATAGGCATAAAGCCCTTCCACCCTCGATTCTACCACCGGGGGAAAACCAGCACATCGACTGATGACACAAAATTATGCATTCTCTCGTCTCCATTCTCGCCCCCATATCAGGACATAAATTCTACCCCATGTTACTGGGCTACTAACCCAGAGGCCTGGATTAATAATCCAGAGAACATGTGTTTCAATTCTTCACAAAGGGTAATTTGGGATGCACACCAAATGCTGGCCTTGCCAGCAATGTTCACATCCCATGAACAAATTTTAAAAATCCTACCACGGCAGTTTGAGATTTTGAATGCAGTTTTTCAAAATCTGGGAATAAAGTGATGTTATCAGTAAAAGTAATCATGAAGATGTTAGATTGTTAGAAAAACACAACTGGTTCCCCAATATCCTTTAAGAAATAAAACCTACCATCCTGACTCAGTCTTGTCCATATGTGTGTCTCAGCCACTCCAACATGGTTGACTTTTAACTGTCCACTGGAGTGACCAAGCAATCACTCAATTGTATCAGTGCAACCAGGGTTAGGCAACAATTTCCAGCCATGCTAGCTAGGTCCCACATCCCAAGAATGAAAGAAAAGCATGGATTTAAGGTACTTGAGTTGAATCTCATGCTTGTGAGGTTTTATCCAGTAAAGATAAACGAGAGCAATGAAATGCAAGGAGATTTAGATGCTCCACTAGAGTGGGCCACGCAATGACAAACGGAATTTAACTTAGGCAAAGAGCATGTCACGCTTGGAGTTAGGACAAACCCAATATACACCTATTTGCAGGGAATAACACTGAAAGAGGTTGAGAGAAAAAGGAGATCCAGGTGTTATCACTGAAGGTTTGTGACCAATGTAGAAAACCTGTAGCTACAGCTGAAAGGGTGTTGGATTGTAACATAGAATTGTTTAATACAAATCAAAGCATACCATTCTGTCATTTTACAAGTCACTGGTTAATCACATCCAGAGTACTGCACCCAGTTTTGGTCCCCTCCATGGTAGGTGATACAATAGCCTTTGAAAAAGTTAAGACGAGAGCTATAGGAATGATTCCTAAATTAAAGATTACATGGCTGCAAAGGCTGAGGGGAGGGGGAGTATAAGGTGGTTGGAAGTCATGATGCTCCAGCCATTATGAGGCGTGGGCAAGCTTGACGGAGCTGCTGGTCTTTTTCTGCCTGTCATTTTTGTAAGTGCCTAAACTGGTGAAAGTTACAGTGAATGTGCAGGATTTGCTAACTTTGTTTGATGCATAATTTATAAGGTTAGCCTTCTATTTCTAATAAAGTATTAAAGTTGCTGAGACTAGACTCTTGAACCTCTTAGGTGGTAGGACAAGATGTCAGCTAGAATTTTACATAGAGTCTTACAAACTGTAACCTAAAACAACTGTAATCTAAAGCACCAATAACACTTTTTTTTTCTTTAACAGACCTGGTGTATTTCCGGCATTTTGTTTTTCTCACATTTCCAGTGCTTTTTTACTTTCTTTAATTGAAATTTTCTACTCACACCCAAACTGTGGTGTGCTAAAGTTTAGATTTACAGACAGAAAATATTAAATTCGCAGTGGAATCAGTGCATGGAGTGACATTCGTGAGACAAATGGAAAATTAAAAACTCTGTGGTCACCCAGAGGAGACCATGAAACATGGGCCCGGAATTCACCGGCCCCAATGAGGTGGTGGGGGTGCAGGGTGGGGAGCTGTGAAATCATAGGGAACTGCGTTGGGTTGGCTCCTTGACGTAGTCCTGCCACAGGGGTATTTTGACCAGTGGCGGGACCAGATTCAGAGATTAGCACAAATAAAGACTCAATTAGGGGCTATTTTACAGGGCCATTGGCATTTTGCTGAATGTGGGCGACTCCTCGGCATAGGGGGAAACCGCCAGCTCAATAGAGGCCGTCTTCCTGTGGCAATGGGGAGTGGTCGTGTGGGGTGGGGGCGTCAAGTACAATGGCCCAAATAAGAGGCCAGGCGCAGAGAAAGCAACACTTTTGGCCTCAATGATCTTCCCAAAGGGTTACCCCTCTGACCCTTGGCCCCCTGAATTAATTTTCCATTCACTTGGCGCAACTCCCAAGCCTCTTGTAAGCATCATCAACAGCCATTTCTCCTGGTAGCGCTGCTGAGGCTTCAGAGTTGCCAGACTCAATTTCTGAGGCGGTCTTGCTGGTGGAAAGTGCGGGCTCATGGCCTGCTTTTCATCCTGATGCTCACGGTAAAATTCAAGGTTACAATACCTAATTCATAAATATAAAGTGATACGCTTGCTTAACTCCTGACACGCTGATCTGGCTTGACCACCTGAATATAAAATTAAAGTTGTTGCTCTACATCCACATTGGCCATGAGAAAGAGAGAGAGGGTGTGACTCACTTTCTCCTATTGATCACCTGTAATGTGATTATAGCTGTTACTGTAAATTTCTATTCCCAGAGCAATTGGTGCTCTTTTACATATTGAATGTTGCCATTACTACACAGTTTCATTAACTGTTCAAGGTAAAATTACATCACCATGCCACACCCATAAGTGAGGATATTTGATCTGGAGTTTCTGTTAGGTTGCATTGGTCTGTTCAGCTCAACTCACTCAAAATCAGCCAAACTAGCGCAAAAGGTTGAGGAATTTCAAGCACATGTTATGCCAGTGCAAAGTGAGTTTCCTTAATATTTTGCATTAGTTTAAGAAACATTGGCCTGGGTTTTGTGGTAGTAATGACAGAAAACCGTTAGTGCTCACCGTCATTACTCTTTAGAAAGAGGCAGCGCAGCCACAGTTAAACGTGAAAATCCATAAGTTGTTTTCAGTGATATGTTTTGCTGAGGTGCACTGCTGAGATCCTCCAAGACTGCAATCAATTGGAAATCATTAAATTGATGAGAACTTTCAATCTTACGCCCTTAGTCTCTCTGTAAAAACCCTTGAAAAAGTTATACCTTATTGATTGAGGCATAACTAGGTTTTTAACAATGTGCTAAGCTCATAATTACCATTAAACAGCTTCCCTGCCATTGAAAAAGTAATTTTACATTTATATGAATGCTAAGTTTCTCCAGTACAATAAGACATTCTACATATTTTTAAATATTTTTAAGGTTAATGATATTTTATCTTCTACCTTAATTCCAAATGCATGTATTGATCATTTATTTCATGATCTATTAAAAAATTAAAAGTGAAGGTATTTAGTGGTTTTTACTTCCTGTTTCGCTACCTATAGGGATACTTCAATGTGATTGGCTGCTTACCCTACTGGATGACATTATTGTTGTTGGATGTCTGGCGTTCCTTATGACTTGGTGCCAGAAACAAACTGATGCCAGGAAAGGGTGAGTCCACGCTTCAGAGATTGCAAGATCTTTGTGAGCTACTTCCTTCGAGGTTAGCAGCAAGCCCTCTTGCTTTAACATGACCACAAAATCCAGTGCTGGAAATCAGCCCCAACCACAACACCTTCAGATCAAATTAATCACTATGATAAGTTGCCATGAATTATACCCACCTACACCAAATGGACTGCAGAGGTTCAAGAAGGCAGCTCACCACCACCTTCTCAATCGCAACTAGGGATGGACAATAAATGCTGGCCCAGCCAGCGAAACCCACATCCCCTGAATGAATTTTTAAAAATTGCAGGCTTCAAGGCGGTTCTTAGAAGGCTACCTTTTTTTTAGTTGCAAGGACACTAATAGGCATCTGCCAAAAAGCTTTTAATTTAAAAAATATATTGAGAAATTGACCATGCACTAAAGAAACTAGTAAATGATTCTGGTTAGCTTTTTTAAAAAAGTATTTTTCAGTTATTTAAATCAGGTTACTTATAGTTCAGAACACTTACTTATTCTGACAAATCCCTGTTTTAGTTAACTGTACTAGATTGTCACTTTTAAATATATTGAGAAGTATTTTTCAATGCAAAAGGAGTTCTAAAATATTGTCTGATTGCATCGGCTCATGGTTGATTTTTCATTTAGCGATATGCAAATAAATTTGAGTGGAAACTTGAGCAAAAAAAAATTCACTTCTGAAAACTAGCACAATTTTGAACTCAATTATGCCCAGCTCTCCTCTTGTGCCCAAAGTGGAAACTTTACCTCATAATGTTTATCCAACTAATGAGAAAGTGGAATGATTTCCTCTGTATTCCAAATATAACAAGTTGGTAAAGCCATTTGAAAAGAACAAGGTTTCAATTCCGTTGCACAGGGATAGATTTTACAAAGCAGGATCTGGCAAAAGCTTCTGATGATGGGAATATATAATGGGAACTTTGATAGATGAAACAGAGAGAAAAGCGGGGCTCACTGTTCATTACGCTCAAATCCCTTATTTAAACACCCATTGCACAATGTTCTATGTCAGGACCAATAATTTGTAAAATGTACCTTCTGACATACAAAGGAAATCTCCCACTTATTGGACTGGCCTACACATAGCTGAGCTTACATTGCAAATGAAAAATATTCTGTAATCCTTTGCATTGCTTTATATTATGACATTCAGCACAGGAACTTAGTGACCAGCATTTGGGAAACACTATTTGATTGCTCGCGTTTATTCTTAATAAAGCAAAAGAAATTCAGTACTGAAAAGGCCAAGCAGATTTAATTGGCTAACTTACAGGATGCAGGATGTACACTGATCCAGTATCCTGCACATGCAACTAAACAACATGATCCTCGCTGAGTACTATTGCTAAATAATACTGTTTCACAGTCTATTTTAGTAGCAATGAATGAAGTCCCCACACCAAAGGTTCACCAATGAGCCATTCACTATAAAAGAAAACAGTCTAAGTCAAGTTACAGTGATGCTGGAGGGGAGAAGTGTGGAGATGGGGGTGGAGAAGTACACAATATAAATGCTTCAATACAAATGACCAAAAACTTCAGGTACCACAGGCCAAAGATTAGATAATTGGTTAAATATAACCAGACCTAAATGGTTCACGACATTCAAAGCTTTTTAAGGAGCAGTATATTTGCACAGAAGACAGTAAAGTTCAGGGGTCTGACTCCCTAAATCATTATAAATCAACAGCATCAACAATTATATACACATACATAGGATTACATAGAATTTACAGCACAGAGACACACACACACACAAACACACACGCGCAGACACACATGTACATGCAATGGTTGGAACTGCATTTAAACGTTAGAATCTCCATAAATATGATGCACACGCATTGAGAATAAGCATAGAGACGAGGCTTATGGCAACCAAGCACCAATGACAGCGGCAGCAGTGCTGCCATGGCAATTAGCTTTTCTCCATGGCAGCAGTTCAGCTGCAATGTTAACTTACACAGTCATACATCATGATTTGTTGTATGTGTAGTGGGGGAGGAAGAGAAGAAATTAAATGCCTCCTCCTGGACTTTTGTTTGATAAAACCAAGTACAGAAATAGATCCCCCTCAATAGCAGCGCACAGCAAGGATTGCATAGCCAATGCACACAATCAGCTGCAACTGTTTCCTATTCTTAGAAAATTATAAAACAATGTAACAGAGCAATGCAAATAACCTACAACTTTGTTTGTCCCTGAGATGTAAAGATTGGAATTATCAGTATCTTTAGAAGAGCAAATTATAGTCTAAAAATATGATGGGCATAGAGTTTGCAAGGGTCCTATTAGTGTTTATGAAACATATATAGTATAAAGGGTTACATGCATATGCACTAAAAATACAGAACTTTTTTGAAGTATGGTCTCTAATGAGCCGTAGTCTTATTTAGAGCATGCAAATAGAAATCCAACGAGACAAAACCAAGCTTTTATTAAACTGTACAAGCAGGAAGCACTGCAAAAAGCTACCTCCTGACATTTGTACCTAAAGAATACACTATTTAAACCTTACAAAATATTTGGCAAAACTCTTGACAAAAATATCTAAATTCATTGTAATGTCGCTTTCTCATGACATCACTGTGTGACAATGACACACGGCTCCTCGGGTTTTTCTTGTTCCCCCTTAAACTAAATAAATTTTGTCCGTTCTTAACAATAAGGATGCCTTTCAAATAAGAGGAAATCCTGAAGAGGCAAATGCTAGAAAGAGAAGCCAGGTTAAACCTGCACAAGGCATTTTCACTAATTTTGCTGACACAGTGCAGGCTAAAAGAGAGCAGGTAAAGATCATTGCTAAACAGAGTACAAAGCAGCACCAAGCTCATGCTGTTTTCTGCACTGCTTAGAATGCAGGCCACGAGACACACTTAAAAATGCAAAAGTAGTTTCTCAAATATCATTGTATAATATTAACAGATATCTGTTCTTTTCTATCACAGGGAACAGTAATACATGATGGATAAGAAGTACCTGTAAGGGATCCAGTCAGAGAGATGCTTAGAACTCATGTTTTAAATCAACTGTCTGATTTTCAGCACAAAGGCCTGTAGCTTGAAAGAGTGATCCCGGGATCAGACTCCTGAAGGATATCTGCCACAATCCAAGCATTATCCAGCAGGACCCAAAATCTTCAAGTTACTAGCTAACCCCAGGTACTGAGAGACAGGCAAGAAATGAGCAAGATTCATCAAACCACACCTACAGCAGCAATTCCACACTCCTGTACAAGCACACACTCTCTGTCCCTCTCGCTCTCTCCTCTCTATTCTCAGCAAACCATTAGCACAAGCGGCTGCTCATCTATACAATGAGTGACAAACAGGTAACTACGAGCTTCTTTGTCATCAATTCAAACACAGCTAGCTTTGATGTCTAAAACCTTTTAAAATAAATCCTGCCTTGTCAAGCGGAAAGAAAGCAGAAAAATAATCCTTTGTTATGTCAAATTATTCATTAATTCCAAGTGTGTCGTTCATTAGCATGGGAACTGGGAGGGTTACGTATAGTATTAATAAATGTGCTTTGATCTCCAAGAATGGTTTATATTTTTGGGTAGGAATAATCTGGGATAAAGTGGATGTATCATCCCAAATTATTTCTCACTCATGGCTATTGTTTAATTTGCCACCATAGGCACTCCCACATCTAAATAATTAGACTTTGCAGCTTTAAAACCAACTGAAATAAATTGAAGAAAATCCCAAAAGATTTTAATTTTTGTTTTACAAAATCATTTTTTACTTACTTACAATGCTGAGAGTACATGGGACAAGCATATTGTAAAAGGGCTCAGATCACTTCAAATAAAATGAAAAGAGAATCAAGTAAATATTGTCTAAAGATCTTAAGACATTGTTCAAGCACCTGCACTGCATTTTAGCTATTGATTCTAACCCATTTGACAAACTATTGTAAAACAATGGATTATTGATTAGATCCAGATTTACAAATATAAAGATGCATAATTTGAAAAGAATACTTATGATAAAACAAAGCCTAATACCATATAAAATCAGTGGGTAGTTGAAAAGAAGATTAGAAGGGTCCAGGAGAAATACGAAAAAGGCCAGCAAATAATATAAAAGGTAATTGTGAGTGCTTTTATAAACATATTAAAATAAAAGAATAATTGTAGAGAGGGTAGGTATACTCAGGGATTAAAAAGGGAGATGGGTGCAGGGAGGATTTGTGGTGTGAATGATGAAAGTATGACTGGGATATTAAACAAATATTGGCGGTTCCAAAGATCAAAATGGTCTCTAGTAAACTTCTACGATTCAAATAAAAGGGTGGCAAAAGACAAATTAAACCTATGCGTTCTCCTCTATTGACTAGACAGTGGAACTACATGCACTGGACTTCACAACTGCTATTAATGCTAACTACCGGGAGGAACAACAAAAAAAAGAGTACCATAGATGTGCTTTGAAGTTTTTTGCATATTAACTTGAGATATATTTTTTGCAATTTTACCTCACCCAGAACAATTCAATTTCAAGAGTCATTCGGTAAAAGTGTCTCAAATGTTCCAAATCTTTCTTACTCTAAGGGTGTAATTTGACCCTGCAACAGTTTTGTAAGGTATGTGTAAAGAATATAGGAGCAGGGGTAGGCCTTTCACACTTTAAGCCATTCAATTACATCATAGCTGCTTGATACCTCAACCTAAAGGTACCCAGCTTCATTCAATATCCCTTGAAATCCTGACCGAACATAAATCTATATACGTCCATTATAAAATTTTCAGTTGCTTAACATCCACATCCTTTCGGGAGAATGAGTTCAGAATTCCACTACTCTTTGTGTGAAATAGTTTCACCTTTAAAATGGCCTACCTCTGATTTTATGATCAATGCTTGTTGTCTGGGTTCTCCCACCAGGGGAAATATCTACCCATCAAAATCTTTAATCGTTTTAAATCATAACTGCATTCATGAACAACCATGGGTGGTATTTAATGGAGGTTACGGCAAGGGTCCCAGGTCGCCTCTTTTCAGGAAAGCCCACCAAACTTAGTGCCACTCAGGCATTTTACTGGACAGCGGCCAGCCTTCCTCTGGATCAAGGAACCTGTGGTCAGTAGACCCATCCACTGAGAGCTGCCAGCCAATCAGGGGCAGGCAGTTCTATTGAACAGCAGCTCCATCAGAGAGGCGGTGGATATTGCTGGTACAAGACCCACCCAATCCCTTGTATCATTGCTGAATCCCAGGTCACAAGTGAGTGATAGCAGAGAGGGATCGCGGGGTGGGGGTCGCAGGGGGAGGGGAGAGGGGTCGGTAGCAAGGCCCTCAGCGTGGCTCTCTTCCCAATACCAGGTCCCTTGTTCAAGCACTGGATGCCTTCGAACAACGCACTCTGTTGTAGGGTGGCCGAGTTGTATATTAATGATAAAGTTGATCTGCAGGCACTTCTTGGGTGGAAACTTTAAGTTTATTTACAGTATACTCAGCAGCAACTACACGTGTGCTTTCAACTTCAACTCTAACCCCACACTGACTGCTCACGCGATTCTCCTATTGGTTACTACAGATCATGTGATCTTCCTTAACAAGTATTATTCTTAAAGGTATATTACACACTAAATAAAACCATAATTACTACAGACCCCTACCCCAGAGCCTGCAAGCAACCCACACGGATTTGCTTTCTGAGCTCCCTGCATGCTGAGTCCCCTGCCCACCACTGGGTTAATACCAGCGGCAGCAGGATGGGACCTTTAAGTGGACATTAATTGCCCACTTATGGGGCCCACTTGGCAGTAGGGCGGGAAGGCTGTCCATGGGCCTTCCTGCCACAGACTTAATCGGGGTGGAAGCAAGAAGGTGGCAGTGTCCCCACTTGCCATCCACTTACTCAATTAATTGCCCCCCCGCCACCAAACTTGCCACAGCAGCGGGAAGGCATTAAATACTGCTCCATAAGTGTAATTTGAGTCTTCTGATAGTCAATGAAGAAAATGGCACCTGGAACTCTCAATCCCAGTCATGAGGATTTGTACAAGGTTTGTATATTCCAGATATGTCATCGGAAAAATACACTTTTATTTTGATTCTGGGGATTTTCTAGAAGGGTCACAACTGCTTAAGGTCTAAATGAAGCGATATGTGTTTTAAGTAGGTACAACAGATGTAATGTCTAGAGTCATAGGCTAGAACTTTACGCCAACCTCTCCCCCTGATCCCAGAGCAGGCTGGCAGGTAGGAAGGGAATGTAAAACTGGGTGGCATGTCAGGGGTGCCATGCCTTTTACCTACCTGCCTCCACTGAGATTTTACCTTGGTGGGTGGGGGGAGTCCATGTCAATTGGCAAGGCTGCCAAGGCTGGCTGCATGCTCAGGGAAGGCATCTCTATCATTCGGGCACCCAGAGGACCATCACCCCCAAGTCAACGGCTGTCACCACTTGCTCCCCCACCACCACTCCCCCAACCAGTCTTCCCAATCCCCTTGCTGGGGCATGCCGGGTTGGCCTAGGTGAAGCTGCCCCAATTACCTGGTTGTCTGACTTTCATTGCAGTTCCTTATGAGGGGCTAACTGCAGTTCCAGCAGTGCTCATTACCCTTCCGTGGTGCTGCTAGGACTTAAGAGCTGCCAAACATCTGATTGATTGACACCTCTTGAAAGCAGGGGCTCCTCTCACATGGGGAGCTAAGTGCCTGCTTAAGGACCATAAAATACGGATGCAGCTTCCTGGGCCAGTGGAGGTAGTTCACCCCCACTTTTCAGCCAGTGGGCAGGTCCACCACTTCTGCTTTGAATTCCAACTGTATAGTCATAATGGCACAGAAGGGGGCCATTCGGCCCATTGAGCCCAGGCCAGTTCTCTTTAGAGCACTCCAATCAGTCCCATTCCCCCTCTTACTGGAAAGGTTGCAAGGTGTTGAAGTTAGCTATTTTTACTCTCTATGTACCACAAGTGTTTACTTTGTCTTCCTACTATATTATTTATGCAAAATTATGTAGATGATCTCCCCTACCCAGCCAACCCTGAATGGACAGGGGGGCAGTTTAGGGGTAGGACAGGGAATGGGATCCTGGACTGAGCCCTTACATATATTATATATGTTCAATCTTCAAAATTTCTACAGACTCCATGTTCTCCATGTTATTACATAATAATTTTAGATCACAATATGTGAGCCTATGGCTTGTCAAAAGAGTGCATTCATGCTTAAAGTCACCCACACAGTGCCTTCTTTAAGTAGAGATATTTTGAATGAATCCTGTCTTACAGGGAAGAGGATAAAATAGAAGAGGGAAGTGTCATTTGTTCAAGTTCAGAGACATTTCTTCCCTAAGGATTGAAGAGTGATATTGATAACAGCCAATAACGTGCCAGTTTCCTTGCTGAAAAGAAGTAGATGTGGAATTAGGGAACAAATGATTCAGAATTTCTCTCAAGAGTGTATATTTGTCTCTCTTCAGGCCTTAGGTTTGGATCCTCAGAAGCTTTGGTTCTATAGAGTTATAAATTTTTCATCAATAGCAAAGCAAACCTGGAAAAACAGGCCTTGATCCCAGCCCTACCTCATTGTCCAATGCTAGTGACAAACCTATATAAGAGTTCTTTTGAGTATAAACGCACATAAATATTTGTGTGACATGAATGTGCAGTGTTCATTTTTCCTAATATTTACAAGCACAGGCTTTGTATTCATTCAAAGTGGTTGCCAGGTGGATTTACGGAAATTACCAGAACACTATCTACTGCCAAATTAGAATGACATTGAACATATAAAATGATGATCAGTCTCGGTTGGTTTCAATGTTCCAGTCCACAAATGGAATGTTAAAAGGGAGTATTGTGAGTATTTCCTTCAAAAAAATACACCACACAGCCATTGCACCTGTGACAATCCACTTTCAACCCAGAATTAGACTGGAGCAATTCCAACATGATGCTGTTGAATTTACTAGAGCTTAGGAGAACTTTATACATTTAAATAGATCTATAAAGACTTCACAAGTACAGTAAATTAGTGGAGTTTAAGAGTTAAGGTACAGCTGAATTAATAGTTTAGATTTTTCAATCAAAAGTTTCCACGTGTGGCAATGTCAAAAAAATCTCTAGTAACACTTCAAAGCAGTCCTGTCTTACCAGAAACCCTAACGCCAGGGTTACTGGTACCACAAAAGTCTGAGGTTCCAGGAACAAACGGGTTACTTCTTCCTGTTTTGACTGGTCACTGCTGCACACTAAGGTCAGAATCGTCCCAGGATTGCACAAAGTGTGGTGGCAGCTGTGAAAAATGACGTTTTGCCTGCCAGTCGCAATGGTGGGTTTTCGTGCCACATCATCCACTTCCTGGCGCATCCCGCCTCATCAATAATGCATGCACGGGAAACACGCCAGCTCACTGGCAGTCAGGCTGAGATTTACTCGCTATGCCTTGAACTCAGTGCTTCCTCGCTCTGGGCGCCAAATTTAAAGTGCATTGGAGCACAGCCTACTTCATGTCTCCAGACCAGGACTGATCCAGGCGACAGATGGCCCCAAAAGCAAGGATGACGGCAGCCCCCAAATTTAGTGATGCCTCTCCGGTTTGCCTGCTGGACGCAGTAGAAGACCACCGCAAACTCCTCTACCCCTGCTCTGGCCGCAGGAGGTTCACCAGAGTCACCAATTAGCCTGCGAGATGGTGGCAACAGTGGTTAGTGCCAGTGGAGCACAGAGGAGGTCGGCTATCCAGTGCAGGAAGAGGATGAATGCTCTCATTTGTTCCGCCAGGGTAAGTCAACCACCTCATCACTCTCAACTCTCACACTCCCAAACCATCACACATCCACAGGGATCTCACACCTCAAGGGACAACACCACTAACTCTCACAGACACCCTCACATCTTCATCAGGCTCATATCCTCTCGAACTTGCGTTCTCAATAATTCCATCCATCCTTATCATCTGCCATGGCATGCGTCCTGCTCACACTCTCTCCATTTGTTTTTGTGCAAGAGAAGCTGGCTTACATCAGGAGGGAGAGGTCCCAAAGTGGGGGTCGAGTGGCTGACATCCTCAATCACTTTGAGGAGTGTGCCATCACGCTGACTGGTGAGGACATGGACCGTGCCTGTGCTGACAGTGAGGTCAGCAGTGAACACCCACCTGAGGATCCTGCATCACATCATACCTCTCTCAACACAACTGTGAGTGCTCACTCTCCTGTTTCTGACTCTGCTGCCATGCTCTAATTATCTCTACTTTGGTTCACAGGGAGCTCTGCCAAGCGACTGACACCCTCAGCCAGTCAGTCCCTCAGCTCCATCCAGGTCCTCACCTCCAGCCAAGAGGACACCTCCTCCACTGAAGAGCTGGAAATAAGCAGCCTGGAAGACCCATCACAGCGCTTACCCACACTCTGCACCTAGCGCAGAGACACACACCTCGGTAGGACCTAGATCTAGAGCAGGCTCGGGTTCACAATCTGGTGGTCACCGCATGGACAAGCATCCACAGCAGAAGGAGGCAGGTTCAGCCAAGCTCCCCAGCACTTGGAGGATTGCTGGAGAAGAGGCATCTGTCAGGTCTGAGTCCGATGACGAGCCTCTGGATGTGGCCTTCCAACTCATCGTGGAGAGTCAGCAAAAGGTGAGGAAACATCACTCAGAGCAGTTGGAAGTCCTCAACAGAGTGGCATGTGAGTCAGAGGCATGCATCTGCCTGCTCTTTGATGAAGTGGTGCCCACATATGCACGCATGGAGATCACCATGGGAAGGATGGTCCTGCAGAATGCGGAGGTGCGTGCAGAGCTGCACTTCATTGCAGTAGTCATGGGTGAGTTCCTGCAGTGGCAATGCAAGAGGGAAACACATCTTTCCAGGTGCTTCTTCCCCTCAAGGAGTCAGGCCGGGGTCCTCAGGCACCTGGAGGGAGGAGGAATGGCATCTGGATGCCCCTGGGTCATCCACTCAGGAATCTCAGAGGCTGTCTACTCCCTCCGAGTCCCCTTTGCCTGTGACCCCCCTCATCCTCAGTAACCGCAGAGGGAGCAGCTGGTCCACAGGAGGACAGCCAAAGCAAGCTGGGGCCTTAAAAGCCTCGGATCTCCAGAGGACACACACCAAAGTCATCAGAGGCAGCAGGGCCAACTATTGCACAGGCTGTCTCCACTCCTGCTGCAGATGTCAGGGCAGCGCCGAGAAGAAGTGGTAAGCCTAGAAAAGTTAAGAAATTCTGATCACAAATGGTTGCATGATCACATTTTGTCACTTCATAATCTGAAAATGTATTCACTTTCACGGAATAGTGTGTAATGATGTCTTTCAGCTTCATTGACAGGCTTCACGAGTCCACCCAATGCATCCCCCCTACGCAGCTGCACCATGAGTGATTCTGGAGGGAGAAGTGTGTATATGGAAGGGCCTTTCAGAACCTCATGTAAGCACTCTCCCACGTGCGTGGAGCCTTCATCCATCACATTCATCTCACTGTCCTGAGCATTTTCAATGCTTCTTGCTAGGAAGTTGTCCATCTGAGCTGACATACATCTCACTTATTGCGCTCCCATGCAGCACCTGTACCCGTCCAACATGAGGATCCACTCACTTTTGATTTGCACAGTATGGTGGTCATTTTGATTAGCTCCCCCATCCTTTCCCCTCCCACAGTCACCATGTCCTTTCCCCCAAGACAGTCCAGCCCCCTGGCATCACCTTTGACCTCTCCGCTGTTGCCCTAAAGACTGAACCCTTCTCTTTCAGGAATGCCCAGGTGAACATGCACGTTCCCTACCTTCCTGAAAATCCCACTCACATCCACAATGACCTCCCCAATTTCTTCCTGCCTACCCCCAGCGTCCGTGTCTGCCTCCATGTCCCCACCAACCACCCTCGCCACCCCTTCTACCGCTACCGATGCACCCTCACCCTCCCATCCTAGCGGCTCCCTCTGCCCCCTCTCACACTCACCATCCCCTCCTACCATGTCCGCCCTCAATTCACTCCCCAGGAGGCAATCATTGATTCAAAAGACCCCTCCCTTGAACATCCACCTGATCATTCCACCCCCCAACCTAACACCTTCCTCCCCCCTTTACACCTTCCCCCCTCCGAACTCACTCCTTCCCCTGGACACCTTACCCCTCCGACCTCCCTCCCTTACACCTGCCTCCCCACTTGCACCATTCTCCCATGTTATACCCTCCTCCCCCATGCGCTATTCTCCTCCCGTGCTCCTTCATTCCCCCCAGACACCCTCCTTCCCCACCAACCTCACCTCTCTCTGATACCTTTGCCTGGCCCCCCCTCCCAAGCTCAGCCCCCCAAAACTTTCCCACCCGCTTCCAACCTCACCCCACCCCCCCGTACACCTTCCTTTCTCATTCACACCTAGACCTTCCTCGTCCCACTCCCGCTTTGCCGATCATCCTTACCAGTCCATGGCGAAGTCCGTGAAGTTCCAAAGCAGGACCGAAGCATCAACATGGACCCTGGAGGATGGTGCGAGCCCATGGTGAAGTCTGTGAAGTTCTGAGGCCTCAGCGAAGTCGAAGCTGCTGCATGGAGACCTCCCATCTTCCGAGGGCTGCTTTGTGGCAGAGCCATGTGCATGCGGATCCACCCAGCACGTGATGCATGTGTTCCTTCAGTCCCCCACCATCTTCCATAACGGTAAATCGGGTGTGGGGTGGGGGTGGGGTGGGTGGGGGGGCCATTCTGGTCGGGTCTTACTTTGCATCCCATTAGCAGGATGTAAATTGGGTCCATGCCGGCCTCCAGCGGGATTCGTAATCTGCCGTGGCGGACACCATCGGATGATCCCGCGGCGATTTCATGCCGCCTGAAACCAATTTCTGTCCCTCCCGCTGAATTCTCCTCCCCCGCCCGCCATGACGCCCGCCGCAAATGTGAGCGGACGATTGCGCCCTAAGGTGCAGATCTCATTGGTACCATTTGTTGTGGTGTCTCACTGAACAAGCAGGATTTACCCAGTGGGTCAGGCTGAAATGTGGGGTCAGAAGGGGAAAACAGTCACTCATTGTGACTTTAAATGGGGCAACTAATTAATGGCCAGAGGCAGGCTCACTAGCCAATTAAGGATGGTGGATGGACTCTTGAAGCTGGAGGTCCAATCAGAGGGTTTCTAGCTTTAAAGGTGCAGCAGGATTGCGATGAAGGGTAAGACAGGAAACATGTCAAAATGGATGTGCCCTCTCTTAAACTTTTAATTTAATTTAAAAAAAATTTAAATTAAAGAATGGATTTTGCAGCCAGGTCACCTGTAATGATGGCATGTGCTAGAGGATCTACACGTCCTGACAACCTACACAGTTTCAGAATGGGCAGCTGGTCCATCTCATGAGTCAGCTCCCAGGAAATGAAGACCACCTCAGCAGCCAGATACCTCAAGTACTTCGGCCACTCAAGCAGCACCAGGCTTTTCACGTAGACCAGAGGATAGCCCAAGATTCAATGTAATATCTCATTTAAAAGACAGCACATCTAGTATTGCAGCAGCTCTTCAGTACCACACTGAAATGTCAATTTATAGTATGTGCTCGCCTGCAGAGTGCAGTTTGAAGTTTGAACCCACAACATTCTGACTCAGAGGTAAAAGTGCGACCAATTGAGCCAATGCTCAGGCTATGGTCATATACTTTACACTCTCTCATCAAGGGAAACAGGAAAAAGCACTAGGCATTGTGGCATGGTTTGAGATTAAAGATCGAAGGTCATTTTAACCAATCTCGCTCAGCAGAAATCACCTCTAAAAACTTACCACTCCATCTTACTTGATTTCTGCCCTTCGCCATCTGGTTGCTTTTAGTTGGCCAAGATACCAGCTTGGCTCAGACAGGAGGCTCATCAGGGTTTGATTATGTAATTAGGATCCATAATCACATTTGAACCCGCCATGTTCAGTGGAACCTGGTCTGCAGGAAGAAGAGGACCCATAAGATAAACTTAGCCATTCCTTTGTGGATTCTGGGCGTCACAAGAAATGTCTGAGCTCCTGCTGCTCTAGGCTCCTCAGCTTCCCTTTATGAGATTGTGCTGAAACCCCTTGTGATTTATCAGAGAGTTGGCGGGTAGCCCCAGGCCCACCCAGTCTTCCAATCCTGTCAGCTGACCAGCTTAATCTTACTGCTTTTCCAGGGGGACTGCGTGTGTGCGTGTGTGTGTGTGTTTAAATGTGCGTGTATGTGCAGAAGTTGTTCTACTAAAGTGCATGAAGATATTTTGTTATAGGTGGAATAAATGGAGGATTTGTGAATTGTGTGAAACAAATTAAAGACAACGGGTGAAAATGCAGGCAAGACTGTTAATGCTGTGACTGCAGTGTAAAGTTAAGAGGTTTCCTATATGATGACTTCTCAGAACCAGCACAAGGTTCCATGCTGCAGGTTCCTCAGCTGCCTCCTATTCCCCTTGGTGATCCTCTTGCTGTACCAGAGAACATTCCTCCTCCAAGATCTCCTGATGATGCTTCTTTGCATGGTAAAGTTAGGGAGCATGCAACCTAGTTATAGAATTCACCTTGACTGACACTATATGGTAGTCTCACCTGGAACCCACAAGATGATCGATTAGGGGAAAAAAAACAGTGGAAGAGATTTTACCAGCCCCCTGGTGGCGGGCTATGCGATGGGAAGTTTGGTCAAATGCTGGGGAGCTTCGTTGGGCGGGCTCCCTGACACCATTCTGCTGCCGGGCCATTCTACCAGTGGTGGGAACAGCAGCAGCAGAGCAGTCCTCTATCACATGGGGAGGCCATCAGCTGCATGGAGCCGGCCTCCCAACGGCTTCCCGAGGAGGGAGGGCCATCGCATCCGTAGGAGGGCTCCCTGGAAGCAATAGCCGTCCCTGCAGCCCCAACACCGCCACTGGAGGTGTACAGCCTTGTCGGGGCCTACCTGCCAGGCCCCAGCAGAAAAATGATTTGTCTTCCTCCCCTTGCAGTCTCTGAAGTGGCCACCTCTACCAGTGACATTCCAAGGCTGCGTGGCTACCTGCCCTCTGATTTAGCCAGCAGAGTGGAAAGCCAGCCCTTCGGCAGCCAATTGAGAGGCCACCACTAGGAAGATTGCTTCTGTGGTCACACTGCACCCTCCCCAATTCCCCCACAACACAGCCTCAAGTCCTGCATTTGGTCCCAATGGTAAAATCCCAGCCACTATTTCAACAGAGTGCTTGGCTGGGGAAGATTTTTTTTTTTCCCTTTTTCAGCTGGTGGGCTGAATGGCCTCTTTCTGTGTCTGTACTTTTTTATGGTTCTATGGTTCCTAAGATATAAATATAGCTCATAGTTGAAGGAGAATGGAATGCAACAGAAACAAGTATATACGAAACTGTACAATACCGGCTGGGTCTATATCACCAGATGAAACTCTGAAACAAAGCAAACATCCAAATTAATAATACAATGGGAGATCTTCCATGCAAACAAGCATTTCTTGTAGGTCACCATAGAAACAGATTCAACCTTTTAAAGTCACTTGAGTACTACAAAAAGAGCTACAGGCAGACCTCAGTCTCCCTTGTGAAATGACACTTTGGGTTCTGGAGGGAATCTCTTTGAATAGATCAAAAGCAGTCTAGTCCAGTGCTAGACAGAGGGATGAAGAAAAGAGCATCCCACAGCAACACAAAGAACTGCTTGCTGTCTGGTTAACCTTTGCTGAAGGCTGCTCCTATTCTTGGCAAAGGCTGGTGTGAGATATGCTGTGGTGGGTAGTGCAGGGTGAGGATTGTATTTTGGTGCAGTGTAAAATGATAGTGTTGAAGTATTAAAGATGAAAATATATGAGTACATTGCCCATGTTTGTGTCTGCGCTTTGTATGTAGACTTTTTGTTTAGAAAATTGTCAATTTGGCTCAGTCGGCATGTTTTGGATTCAAGTCAAATTACTTTAGCAGACTTCAGGGCGGTGATGAGGGAAAGCAAAATTGCTGGAAGAGTAATTTTTTGAAAGAAATGTTAAACTGAGCCCCTGCCCGCCAGGGCAATGTAAACGATCTCATGAGACCATTCCCAGAGCAGGGAAGTTTTCCCAGTATTCTGGCTAGTAATTATTCCTCAGCCACTACTACCAGAACATTTTAACTGGTCATTTATTTCATTGCTGCTGATGGGGCTTTGCTATGTGCAAATTGGCTGACAAGTCTGCCTACACAATGAAGCACACTTCAATAGTAATTGTCTGCGGTGAAGCATTTTGAGATGTTCCGAGACCATGAAACATCCTATAAAAATATAATTTCTTTCTTAAATGTGGGTTCAACCCTGCTCCAGGATTTGAGCATGCAACCTAGGCTGATAATTGTATGTTAATTTTATTATCAAGGTTAAAGGATACACAAGTATAGGGCAATGATTCATTAACTACTAGAGAACATAAATGAAAGACTTTTGGGACACTGGGTGTTAGGAAGTAAGCAGCAGACGTATGTAACTCTGCATTCTCTAAATAAACCAACTGTTAAGAAAAGGATTTGCGTCTCGTTTCGTACTTCACCATTTGGCTTGGGCTCCAATTATCACAGGCTGAAGCTCACTCCAGTGCTGAGGGAGTGTCACATTATTGAAGGTGTTGCTCTTTGACTGAGATGTAGGACTGAGTTCCTATATGTTTGCTCTGCAAGTTAATGATCCCGTACAACCATTCCAAGAAGTGTAGGCACTTTCCTCAGTGTTTAGGTTAACATTCTGCCCTCAATCAACACCACTAAAAACAGAATACAAAAACAATTGACATTTTGTGTGGTGCAATTCTATATAAAGGAACACATTAGAATCCTGTGCAGGGTGGCAAATAACAAATAAACACGGGCAACCAGGATAATGTGTCATGATTGGGCACATCAAAGAGGAGAGTGTTCTGGGTATTTTTGAGAGCACTGACAGTGGCGACAAAGCGCAGACGCCAATTTGGGACCTATGATAACATACAATAGAAATGCGAGTCTTTCTTTTCTTCATTTATCTTCAGTTATTGTTAGAACACGATTGACCAGGCCTTTCCTCGGCTGGAATTTTCCGGCCCCTCCAGCCAGCAGGATCTTCCGGTCCCGCCAAAGCGAATGGAAGTTTGAATGGCTCGCCGCAGCCGCTGCAGCGGGACCCGCCTTGCTGTTGCCGGTACCGGGAAATCCAAGCCCTCATTTCTATGCTGTTGAAGGGTACCTTTGATAGAGATCAGAGTATTAACTTGCATTTATTGATGGCATACCTGACCTGATGCAGGTGCTGGGTGTCCAAGATGTAAAGTTCTTATGTCCTGATATCCCTCAACTTGACATCATTAAATTCACAGTTTTATTTTAAATAATTGCTTAATTACACTAGTATTTGGCACAAAACACACACTCTGATACCAAGTAAAGAGGAACAGTGTGTTGCTGTCAGACTGATCCTGAAGTGATGGGACACAGGTGTACAGTTCCCCGTATAGTGATATTTGGATGTCTGCGATGTCATCAAGAAAGGTAATTCTCAATGAGGTGAAGATGGATGCACTAACCCAGAATTTTCTCATCAGTTTCCTGGTCAAAACTTACAGGGGCATTGCAACAAACCAGGGATACGTCATAAGGTTACATAGGATATATGGCACAGAAACAGGTCTTTCGTCCTAACTAGTGCATGCCAGTGTTTATGCTCTATTCGAGCCGCCTTCCATATTTTCTCATCTAAATCTACTATCAAATGCTTGCCTAATCTTCCCTTAAGTGCATCAATATTGTTAAATTCAAACACCCCCTGTGGTAGCTGGTTCCACATTCTTAGCACTTTTTGGGTGAAGAAGTTTGTTCAAAATTCCTTATCGAATTACTTGGTGACTGGCTTATATTGACAGCCTCTAGTTATGCTCTTCCCCACAAGAGCAAACATTGGGCTGGATTTTCATGGAGTTGGGGAAACTCCGTGTAGGTGTAAAAATGGTGGTCCAAACCCAATTCCAGGATTCCTGATCCCATTCCCAATGCCCCCAGTTTTTACCAGTGCAGGTTAAGGGTGTAGGCTGGTGCAGGTCACAAGCCCACACCCTGTACTCCCGGCCAGGCCTGCTTCATTGCGCAGATGGGCATGTCCTAATCTTTTGCAATTTTCATGGTTGGGCTAGCTTTTAAAGGACTCATGGTTCACACCACCTCAGAGGTATTGTGAACCATAGTCTAAATGAGGGAACCTTTTGAAAGGCAAGTTCAAAAGGTCTTACCCATGCTCCCCATGCCACATTATGCCCCTCTACCCACCCCCATGGCTTCTCATACCCCCAGGCCAAGTTACGCCCCTCCACAGAATCCCCATGGCCCATCATACCCCCATGCCAAGCTATGGCACTTCTGTGCTCATTCGCCCACTGTACACTATGTACTTAATGAACCCTATAGTGACAATAGGAGGTGTTAAAAAAACGTTTTAAAAAGTCATGAATTCATAACTTTACATTTTCGTTAAAAAAATCCTTTCACTACAGCCTAATAAAAGTGTGAATCATCCAGACCCTTTAAAGTATAAACAGCAGAAATTGCAAGCACTTGAAATCTCTTTATCTTATGGAAATAAACAATGTGCAATTGACAGAATAGATCAGAGTGCAAGAGCTGTCAATCAAGTAATGGTTTCCCTGGAGCTTAGCTGTTTCAACGGTGTAATGAATGTCTGGGCCCTTAGCTAAGAATGCACAATGAGGTTATATGTTGCTGTCCCCTTCAGTGCTTATTAACACCTCCCCTGCTCTCACCCCCAACTTTTTGGTGTCATCCGCAAATTTAGAAATTATGTTTTTGATTCCAAAACCCCAAATCGTTAGTGTAAATGTAATTTAGCAATGGCATAGTGGTATTGTTGCTCGACTAGCAATCCAGAGATCCAGGGTAATGTTCTGGGGACCTGGGTTCAAATTGTACCACGGCAGATGGTGGGATTTGAATTTTTTTAAAATCTGGAATTAAAACCATTGTCAATTGTTGTAAAAACCCATCTGGTTCACTAATGTCCTTCAGGGAAGGAAATCTGCCATCCTTACCTGGTCTGGCCTACATGTGACTCCAGACCCACAGAAATATGGTTGGCTCTTAAATGCCCTCTGAACAAGGGCATTTAGGGATGGGTGATAAATGCTGGCCTAGCCAGCGATGCCCATATCTTATGAATGAATGAGAAGAAGAAAAATTGTGAACCACCCTGGGTTCCAGTACTGACCTTTGTGGGACACCAGTTCCCACCTGCTACCACCCTGAATAACAGCCCTTTATTCCCACTCTCTGCTCTCTTGTCATAAGTATAAAGTGGCTGGATAGGGAAAGAGGGAGGAAGTTGGGTCTAGTAAGCACAGAGAAATTAAATAAATTGTATTTCTTAGAAATGATGACCTAGGAATTTCTTCAGAGTTGCTACTGCTTCACTACACTTCTGGCAAAGTGATGGCAGTCGGGTCGGAGCAGCTTTGAGGCAATTTCCAATCAATGTCATTTAACAAATTTAATTGGTCACAGTTATATCTTAGGCCTTTTATTTTTAAAAGCAGCAACAAGGTACTGATGTTATTTTTGTACCATATTGTCAATGATAAAAATTAACTTGCAATCCAGGATTAGAACATATGCTGTAATGAGCCCAGGGACAGTTACTCCACCAAAACACCACATTCGACTCACGTTTCACATGGGACAGATTTTTATGCTGCGCTGGGGTCCTTGCCCCTCTGGCATAAAAGTTGGGTTAACCCAACCCCTCTTCGACCTATTGCCCTGCGGCCATTTAACACTCGGCAGGGTGTTAATTGGGTCACCTGGGCAAGAAGTCCTGCCCCTGAGAGCTGCCAGCCAATCAAATAGCCAGCAGTTCTCTGGTCCCAGCAGCACCACGGAGAGTGGTGACCACTACTGGGACTGCAGCCAGTCCCCAGTGGTCAGCATCAATGGAGCCGGATGGGGAGCTAAATGTGGGGTGTGGGGTTGGGAAGGCCAGGATAGCAGGCCCCAGCAAGGAGAGGTGGGGGAGGTGGGGGGGGCCGGGGTGCACAGACCAGGGGGAGAGGGGAAACCCAGGGAGGAGAGGCAGGATGACCAACTATCCCAGATTTTTCAGGACGGCCAAGGAATTTCCACTCCTGTCCCACATCCTGGGTGTTGGCTTCCCAAGACACCATTTGTCCCGGATTCCTCTCTTCTTGTTGCTGCCCAATCATGGTTGCTGTATGCACGTGCACATCGGCGCACAACCATGAGGGATCAGTGCTTCAGCACTGGCCAGTACTGACACCACACTCCTCCTGGCTTCAACAGGTGCGCGGATGGCGGTGGGGTAGTCCAGGGGTTGTGGAGGTCTGGGGGGGGTTCCAGGCCAGAGACATCGCTCAGGCCTGACTCGCAGTGGTGGGAGGGGATTGGCAAGAATGTTCTGGTCGGGTTCAGCGGTAGCCCTCTCAGGCACGGGTCCGCTGGGCCAGCCAGGTCTGTCACAGGAGCAGGGGCGCTGGTCTCGGCAGCAACCCCCTCCCCCACTCAGATGTTGGATTACCCTGCCCCGCTCTCAGGTTTTAGACCCCCTCCCCACATTGAAATTTCCCAAATTGGACATTATTAATATTTGGTTCTCTCAGGTTTTAACAATTCGGTTTCCTATGTTTTTTGAGTCACTACAGTTGATGCCCTGAGGGTTCATAATCCTCCTTTGCAGCAACTTTTCCTGACTCACTGAAGTTTCTCTGCTACCTACAAAAGCACAAGTCAGGAGTGTGATGGAATACTCTCCACTCGCCTGGATGGGTGGAGCTTCAGCAACACTCAAGCTAGACAACATCCAGAACAAAGCAATCTGCTTGATAAAGCACTTCCTCCAATCCCTCCACCACTGACATACCATAGGTGCAGTGTGTACTATCTACAGCATGTACTGTAGCAACTTACCAAGGTTTTTCACAGCCTCCACCACCTAGAAGGACAAGGGCAGCAGGTGCATTGGGAGGCGATGGCGCAGTGGTATTGTTGCTGCACTAGCAATCCAGAGACACAGGGTAATGTTTTGGGGACCTGGGTTCGAATCCCACCATGGAAAATGGTGGAATTTTAATTCAATAAAAAAAAATCTGAATTAAAAGTTTAATGATGACCAAAAACCCATCTGGTTCATTAATGTCCTTCTGCATAATCTGGCCATGTGACTCCAATGCAGTTGGCTCTTAAGTATCCTCTGGGGATGGACAATAAATGCTGGCCTAGTCAGTGATGCCCAATTCAATGAATTAAAAAAAAACCATGGACACATAATTGTCATTCTTTCATCACCACTGGCCCAAAAACCTTGTGACAGGGACCTTCACCACCTGGACTGCAACAGCTCAAGAAGTAGGTGGCACACTGCCAGCTTCTCAAAGATAACTAGGCATGGGCAATAAATGCCAGTCTTGCCAGTGACATACACATCTTGAGAATAAATATACAAAAAAAAAATGACAAGGAATTCATCATTATAACACTCTTATTTCAAACTTCTTATGGGGTTCATTGATTGAACAGAAGAAAATATATTTATTTAGGTTTAATGCAACACTCTTTTTGGGCATTCAACAGCTCATCCTCTATTTACAAACTCCATTTTCAGTACTCTATCTGGACTACTCTGCCATAAACAGGCTGCTGATTGATACTTGTCTCATATGGATTCTTAAGACTTTCAAAATTACATACTCAAATTGATATGAAATATTTAGACTTAGTGATGTAACGACTATAAATAAATCCTCAGTTTAAAACAACCATTTATAGAAATAACTACAATGCACTTTGGAGGATGAAGATTTCCTTTGTGTCCCATGTTTAACGAAGTGATAAATCCGTTCATAAAGTACACATTTACCTTTAGTTACAAGTATTATACAGGAGAAATCTTCCCCTGGGGTATTTAAATGTCACTCTACTGTTACTTTTTCATTGAATATATTCCATTCACAAGTAAATGCTTTATACATAATCAGGTACCCCTTTTTGGATCAACTGGTAACTGACAATTTTGCATTAACTGGTTCTCAAGTGAATTGCTGAAATGGCAATTTTACTTTAAAGGGTGGATTTTGTTTGAATGTTCATGCTGTGTTAAATGACAATGAATTTGTTGCCTGATAAATTAGACTGCTCAGTATTTCACATGGGGAGAACACAAGCTGAAGTCCCAACCAGTTTCAGTATCCGAAGCCCGTTAGTTTTTGCAGCTGACATCCATGACTTTACAAGACATTCCACAATATGTTGAAGAATTTCATCTTTAGATGGAAATGAAACAAGCACCATCTGGTTTACCCTGCTTTAGTTAGAACCATGGAACAGCGTTACAGCAGCCATTCAACCAGTCATTCTGTCACCTTTTGTGGAGGGCAGTGAAACATTGTGAGAAACATAAATCCTGTGGGTGCAACTAAGTGTTCCCTATCAGCTCAGATGTCTGCACCAGAATATCAGAGATAAAACTTCACACAATCTTTCACCTGGACAATGGAAAGACTTCTACCTCCTTCCTTTGCATGCAGCTATTCAAATAAAGAGTTATCTATTACCCATTGGAATCGTAAGGGGGAATTTTAACTATCTCTGATTGGCAGGAAAGGAGCAGGGAACCAATTCAAATAAACAGCTCCATATCCCACTCCATTCCCCTTATGTACCATTTAAACGTTGCTGATTTTGGCAATGGAAGAGATTCCCACCAGACTTCAACAGCAGCTTAAATTAGCCCCAGCATTTAAAATTTACAGGGTTAAGACTCAAACACCTGGGAAGGAGTGCCATCCCATCGCATGAGCTTCATGCCCAGAGTTACGAATCAACGTTGTTACTGCTGAAGCCTGCGCTCAGCTACAGGAATCTGTGACTTACATATCAGTACCAAGTAAATTGCCTCCAGGATACTATGAAGGCTCAAGATTCCTTTACTTTAATGAACAACAAGAGATTTCCCAACTTTTCTCTGATTGCTGACCAGCTAATGAAATTATGGGAATGCACAGCTCTGAATTATGTGATTTCAGAAACTTCAATTTCATTATTAGGTGACTAAATGCACAGAAAAACCAGGCATTCTGAATTGTTTTTATTAGAAGAGGATTTGCACCCCCAACCAACCACAAGCATCAATTCATCAGACAGCTGTCTGGTTCAATTGTCTCCGGTTGCACCCTGTTGTTAAGCCATCTGGTACAGGAAAAAAAATTAAAATTGCAACAGACATGAAGGGGCCAGAAATAAATCTAATCAAAGTCTATGGATGATGATGTGTGGACTGATTTGTTGCCTAAGCTCAGTGTCAACTTGGAGAGAAAACAAGGCACTTCAGTCTCCATTAAACTGGCTGCCACAAGTCAGCCAAACAAAGCTATTCATTACAGTAATTAAAACTTTTGACAATGTTAAGATCTCCACAAAGACCAATAACTTTTAAAAATAGATTCAAACTTGCAGAGACTAGCTGAAAGAATGACACAGAAAGATTTCACATTTAAAAATTTTACTGTAACAAGTGACTAAAGCACAATTGACTAAACGCTATTTTTCTTATGTAGGCAACTTAAACTTAAACTAGAGAGGAGCATCTTCTTTTAAACTTATCTCACATTGCACTCCCCAAAGAATTACAGTCCTTATAGTAAACAGTTCACATTTGTGCCAGCTTCCAATGGGTTCCTGGATCCCTATTTTGTTGAGCAATAACTTAAATGACAGTCCCTAGGCACTTTCCTCAGTCTCTGAGACACCGTAATTGTGATCTTCAAAAACGGAGACAAGATCGACTGTGGTAACTATAGAAGGGGTATCTCTGCTGTCCACCACAGGGAAGGAGATTGCAAGAATCCTTCTCAATAGCCTTCTTCCCATGGCTGAAGAGCTCCTACCAGAGTCACAATGTGGATTCCATCCATCAAGAGGCACAGTAGACATAATCTTCACAGCAAGACAAATCCAAGAAAAATGCAGAGAGCAGCAGAAACCTCTATTCGCGGCCTTCTTTAACCTCACAAAGGCCTTCGACTTGATCAACCCGGACTGACAGTAGAGCATCCTCCTCAAATTTGGCTGCCCACAGAAATTCGCCAACATTCTCCGCCTGCCACACGATACCATACAAGCCATGATCCTTACCAAAGGAGTTACCACAGACCCAGTATGTGTGCAAACTGGTTTCAAGCAAGGCTGTGTCATCGCACCAAAGCTCTTTTCCAAATTCCTCGCCACAACAGTCCACCCCATCTCCATGAAGCTCCCCGTCAGAGTGGAGCTACTCTACAGGACGAGTGGGAAACTACTCAACCTATAATGCCTCCATTCCAGAAACAAAATCACCCCAACCTCTGTCACTGGGCTGCAGTATGCTGACGATGTTTACACATACGCAAAGCCACCAAGCTCCAAACCATCGTTGACGCATTCGCGGAGGTGTATGAAAGAATGGGCCTTAGGCTAAACATCTGGAAGACAAAGGTCCTCTACCAGCCTGCTCCCGCTGCACAACACTGCACCCCCCCCTCCCCCCCACCCCGCCCCACCCTCGACTATCAAGGTCCGTGGCAAACCATTGGACAACATTGATTATTTCTCTTACCTTGGGGGCCTCCTCTCCGCAAGGACAGACATCAACGATGAAGCTCAACATTGCCTCCAGTGCGCCAGCACAGCCTTTGGAAACTGGGGAAAAGAGTATTTGATGACAAAGACCTCAGACCTGGCACTAAGCTTATGGTTTACAGGGCTGCAGTGCTACCTGTCCTCCTGTACGTGTCAGAGACATGGGCAACGTACAGCAGACACCTTAAATTTCTGCAGAAATATCACCAGCAATGCCTCTGCAAAATCCTGCAAATTCAATGGCAGGATAGGTGCTCCAATATTAGCATCCTCTATCAGGCCAACATCCCCAGTATCGAGGCACTGGTTATGGTTAATCAGCTATGTTGGGCGGGCCACATTGTCCTCATGCCTGACACAAGACTCCCAAAACAAGCTCTCTACTCCAAGCTTGGTCGCAGCAAGCGGTTACCAGGAGGGCAGAGGAAACTTTACAGGGACGTCCTCAAAGCCTCCATGAGAAAATGCAACATCCCCGCCGATTTATAGGAAACTGTTGCTCGAAACTGCAAAACTGGGGAAGCACCCGCAAAAGTGTCAACCATTTCGAGTGTCTCCGACAGGCCCAGTTGGAGGCCAAGCGCAAACAGTGGAAGTCCAAAATCCAAGCATCTCACCCACCCACCTCATTAAACACTACCTCTACCTGAGGCAGAGTCAGAGTCACCTCAGGACCCACAACCCTAGAGTGGAAGAAAGTCCTCCTCAGTATCGAGGGACTACCTAAGAAACAGAAGATAGATATAACATGAATATTATATGACTAGGTGACAGACTGTATAGTAATCTGGAACTAAAAGCACTCAAAATCCTTCAGAGATATGGTCAAAGTCATTGAACACTGTAAGTACAGTAGAAAATACAACCATCATGTTCTATGGCGTTTAGCTGTTCCTCTTCACGCTCAAGAACTTTGTAACAATTTTATTACCCTGGCATCTGGGAGGTAAGCCATAAAATGGAGCTTTCAGTAGTGATTAAAATCCCCCAGGGACTCCTGATCCCCTGTTTCTCGGAGATCACAGGTGATCACAGGCGGTTAAATTGATAATTGTCTTTACCCTATTTAAGGAAATATCTCTTTTCTTCACTTCAGTAGAGGATTATTAATATCAGTCAGGAGAGAAAAACATTGTCCAATTATACAACCCGTATTCACTGAGCCCGGGGGATCCTGGAGAAGGGATGGATTTCAGTCTGAAGAAGAGCAGTGAAATGCCAATATAATGAAGTCACTCATGAGGCTTTAAAAACATTATTTTCAGCAATTTTTCATCCTATTTCTGCTCCAGTGGCCTTTTGTACCTCATGTGCTAACTTCCATCCAATAAGTCTGTGTGAATTGAGCTTCTGAGCCAGTGAACAGCAAGGTTAACTATTGCTGCAATTTATCCTCAACTTTGCTCCTTTCCACTTCCCAGTGGTTGAACTCCCTCCCTAACAGCACTGTGGGTGTTCCCACACCACCTGGACTGCAGCGGTTCAAGAAGGCAGCTCACCACCACCTTCTCAAAGGCATTAAGGAAGGGCAATAAATGCTAACCGAGCCAGCGACACCCAGATCCCATGAATGAGTATATTAAAAAAATCAATTTCTGGGATGTTCAGCTCTGACACAGCATAGATCTCTCTTGATGCAAAGGCAATTGAGCTCCTTCACAGTCAGATGCCTACATTTTGAGTCCATTGCAAGCCCATAACAGAACCTGAGCCTACTCTTAGCAGTTGCATGTTTTATTGGGCCTATCAGGTAATGGATGGGCTGGAATTTCCAAGGGAATCTTGGGAACACCCTGGCTACACACTGTTTAGATGGAGGAGGTGGGCTGAAAACCTATTTATGGTTCCTTCACTAGAATTTAAAAAGGTTAATATGGGACATAATCCCAGTGTAACCACATTTTTCCAAAATTTTTGCCTCTGCCCAACCCCATGAACACCCCCATCATCCCTCTACCCGACCCCTGCCACCCATCCCCAGACAGAAATCAAACTTCCTGTCCTCTCTAATTCTAGGATTTTGACTCTCCAAGAATAATCTCGCTGTGATTCGTTGCTTCAAACTCGCTGCTTGGTGAATGATTCAACAACAGCAACCCAAATTTATATTCAGCCTTTAATATATTAAAAAGCTCCAAGGTACTTCAAAGGAGCATGACCAAACAACATTTTGAAACCAAGCCTCAGGTGACTAAAAACTTGCTCAAAGGGGTAGGTTTTTAGGAACATCTTAAAGGAGGAGAGAGAGCATAGCGAGGCAGACATGGGAGGGAATTCCAGAATTTAGGACGGCTGAAAACATGGCTACCATTGGTGGAGTGATTAAAATGTGGCACAGTTGGTGGTAATCTTGCCTCTGGGTCAGCAGATTGTGGGTTCAAGTCCCACTCCAGAAGGGGTGCTGCAATGCCTGAGGTGCCACCAGCTGGATGAGATGAACTGAAGCCTTGCCTACCCTGTCAAGTGGATATAAAAGATCCCATGGCGCTATTTTAGTGAAGAGCACAGGGGTCTTTTTCCTGGCATCCTGACCAATATTTATCCCTCAATCAACATTACAAAGAAAATTGGTCTTGTCATTATTATATCACTGCTTGTGGGAGCATGTCGTGTGCAAAATTGGCTGGTACATTTCCGACATTAACATAGTGGGCGGCATTTTTCCCTCATCGGGCGGGCTCGGAGAGGGGAAGTGGGAGCAGTTGGGAAGCCAACTGCTGCCCGCGATCGGGGCCGATCATCTGAGAAAGGGCGGGAGGGGGGCGGGAGCCTGTTGTCCACCGGGTCCAATAGCAGCCCAGCTGCCAGTTCAAAAATGGCACAAACAGTCCCAGGGAGGCCAGCAAGACAGCAGAGTCAGCAGGCTGTCTCCAAGGCTGGTGCCAATGAGTGGGGAGCACCTAGACGTAGCACCCATAAATGTAAGTTTAAAGCACCTTAAGCGCAAGAGGGGCTGCTCACGGGTAATCTTTTGTTCCTCCATTTTTTTTTTCTTTCTTTAACACCGGATATTATTCTGTTCAAGACTATGTAAGTTCCAACATTAAATTACATTTGCTTTTGTGTTATTGGCCTGAGTATGCTTCATTTGTTTTTTAGGTGCAGAGTTGGCCAATATGTACTGCTGGACATGGGTGGCTTGAAACTTTATTGCACAGGCACTAAGTGAATCTTGGGGGCCAAGGAAAGGGTCATTTCTGTGATCCAGGATGGAAGCAGCAGCCCTGGCATGAGGTTGTAGTTATTATTTGGCAGCCTAACTGAAGGAGCATTGGATCAAAGTGTTCCTGCCTCCCTCAGCATTCTCATCACCGTGCTCCTCTTCTGATTCACTACTGGACTCATTGTCTGGGGCCTGTGCAGCTGCATCAAGATCTTCTTCCTCCAGTGGGTCCCCCCTTGCCAGTGCCAGATTGTGGAGAGTGTGCAACCACTATCAGTGACACCCACTCTGGGGGTATTGCAGTGCGCCCCCTGAATGGTCCAGGCATTGGAAGCGCATCTTCAGAAGACCTATTATTCTCCCTACCACTGCTCTTGTGGAGGCATGGCTCATATTATAACACTGCCCTGGCTCTGTTCTTGGGTGGCGGAGAGGCATCATGAGCCACCTTTTGAAGAGATAGCCCTTGTCACCCAGCAGCCATCCATCTAGTCGGGCTGGAGCACTGAAGAACCCCGGCACCTGGGAGTGTCTCAGAATATACACGTCAGGGGAGCTGCCAGGGTACCATGCACAGACTTGCAGAATCTGCATCCTGTGGTCACACACTATCTGCACGTTCATGGAGTAGAATTCCTTCCTGTTGACGAAGGCATCAGGCTCACCCGCTGGCACCTTGATGGTCACATGTGTGCGGTCGATTGCACCCTGGATGCAGGGGAACCCAGCAATCGCTGCAAAGCCTCTAGCTCGCTCAGCCTGGCTGACCTAGTCCATATGGAAATGAATGGAAGTCAATACCCTCCTGAACAGAGCTTCTGTCACCAGCTTGATGCAACCGAGGACAACCGATTGCGAGACTCCACACAGGTCCCCTAATGAGCATTAGAAAGAGCTGGAGGCATAGAAGTTGAGGGCCACTGTGACCTTCAGAGCCACTGGCATGGGGTGCCCACCCACACAGTTGGAGCTGATCTCAGGCCCAATCATCTGACAAATGGACGTCACAGTCTCCCTGGAGAGATGGAGCCTACTTTGGCATTGCACACCGGACATATTGAGGTAGCTGCATCACTGCCCGTAAACCCTGGCAGCAGGATAGTGGTGTCTTCTGCAGCCCCTTCCGCCTTGTACTACCTTCAGGCCCTGCGCCCCTTGTGCCTACACCTCTCCTCCCACAGGTCCCTCCGCTGGAAGATGCATTGGGACACGTGGCCTCCTCTCCCTTCTCCCCTCTCTTCCTCCTCAGAAGAGGGGCCTCCAGCAGAGAGCACAATCCCCATTACCAGGGTAAGGGAAGGCCGTCTGATACCTGGAAGGGTCCACATGGTCCGAATCCTCTGGGAGCCTGGAAGACACCAATGAGTCCTGAAATGATGCGTGGAAATGCTAAGAATGAAGCCCCAATCAGAAATTAAGCTGACAAGTACGAATAAGCAACCAGCAGCAAGTTATCTCCAAAACTCCTCACTACTCACATTGACAATGCTGCTGACCCTTCCTATCCCACCTGTTGTTAAGGTTTTGCAAATTGTGGGCTGCCCGCCTGCCCATTTTGCCCGTGCGATGAACGAAAAATTGCACGAGCAATGTTAAAGCGCCGTCAATTGGGTTGTCAAGGACCTTAACTGGCCTTTTAATGAATGGCGGACGCAGCTCTGACTCCCGCGCACGCCCGCTGAGTGAAATATTGCGCAAGTGTGCACTGACGTCAGGATGCTCGCCCAACATCATCGTGCGTCATTTTACACTCGTTTGGGTCGGGCGCGTGCCCACCCAACAAGTAGAAAATTCTGCCCACCAAATACAATACAAAAGCATTTTGCAGTGTAGTAAAGCCATGAAAGGTACTATAGAAATGTAAGTCTTTGTTTCTTCAGTGGAAATTGATTAAAAAAGAGACTAATTTAAATGTCTTTAATAATAGAACACCTCTGGGAAGGGGAATCCTTTATTTCAACATCCTTAAATGCCTCTTTAAAAATTGTTTTCAATTATGGCTCAGAGACTTTGACTTAGTATCATGAGTTACAATTCAAAAGGTATCCCTGATCCTCTGGGATGCATCTGAATGCTCCATATGGTGTCAGCTTATGGCTCAGCGGGTAACTCTGTTCCTTCTGAGTCATAAGTTGTGAGTTCAAGTCCTGCTCCAGAGATTAGATACAGAAATCTAGAGTGACACTTCAGTGCAGGACTGAGGGAGTGCTGTGTTTTTGGTGAGACATTAAAGTGAGGCTCTGTCTGTCCTCTCAGGTGGATGTGAAAGGTCCCATATGGCATTATTTTGAAGAAAGTTTTTTTTACATTCTTTGTGTTTCCTACATTACAAGAGTGATTACACTTCAAAAAATATTTCATTGGTTGTAATGCGCTTTAGGACATTATAAAAAGTGCTATAACACTGCAATGTTGACTACTGTAGGATAAATGTAGTTTTGCAGTTTTCACAGCACTGCACCAGATGATACTGATGGTGATATGCAACCAGTATATAATTAAATGGAGGCATTTGTATTCATAAATTCCATACCAATATTGAAAGAATCTCCTTGAAATAACTCTGGAGAAGTTAGAGCAGTGTACCTCCGACACCTGGACATTGTTGCTAGCTCCTGGAGGGCAAGAGCAAGACAAGATCAATTCTATTGGCTTGCAGCTTTGGAATTGAAGGGTAACTACAAACTTGCACTGATGATAAGAAGCCTCACACGATGACAGCAGAAATTTAGGCATGTATTACCCCTGATATTCCAACCATTAATTTCCTCATTGGCAGTGAACGATCATAGAATTACCCCAAGAATCAAACTCTCTTCCATAATAGGATATGAAAAATGAAAGCAAAAGAAAAAATGCTAAATTAAATCTAAAAGAGGCAAAAAACCCACATTAACTAAAAGCAATAAAAACAATTAAAAGAGCTAAAAGTAGTATTAGCTCAGTTTTGCTCTCAATCAAGCTAAACAGAACTACGACAAACTCAGTCACACCAGGAAGTGAATTTAAAACATGATCCATTCCCAGAACAAAAAAGCTAAGGAAAAGATCTATCTTAAATATAACACTTTGCATCTTTAATGAGGATGTACAGAACTGTAGCTGCAGTATATCAGATTCCTAAATGCAATGCGGCTATTCAACAATATCATTTCAACCACACCTCCCTTCTCAATGAGAAGAAGAGTTGAAATGTCATAGGAAGACTATCACCGGCAAGTTCTGACTGTGACATATATCGTCATTCCTTCATAATCATTGCTGGGTCAGAATCCGAGAATTTCCTATCTAACATCACTGAGAGAGCAGCACCACATAAAGGAGAAGACTCAACACCACCTTCTCAGAGCAAATAATGATGGGCAAAATATACAACCTTCCCACATCCTAAAAAACAACCAACCAGCGCTAAATAAAGCTGGTTTTCAATGTACTAGAGTAGCTATTGTACTTTGTATTTTGGAAAACATTTATTGTAAGGACCAGCAGTACTCATAAACTGTAAGTCCCTTGGGAAATTTAGATTCCAATCTATTCCACATTTAAATGACAAGTCAAAGCTTGACTGCAATGCTCGTCATCTGTTCACAATGGGAATAATTTTCAACTTCAGCGTGGGCTAAAAGCAGGCAGTATGGGATTAGCCATCCGCTATTGGCTTGACTTCAACAGAAATAAAAATCAGTGGGATTGTATGACAGGCAGCACAATCACTATTGGCCATTTTATACAACGGCCAAAAGTTATAATTACCCCCAATATCTTTGAGGATAAACACTCATGGTTAGAATCTAGTACATACAACCAGGGTCAACCTTACAGTTTTTGAGGCCCAATGCAGCAGATGCAAAATGCCCCTTTAACTTTCATCATAAAAGATATTAGTTCTATATGCAAATATAGTCAATTTCTATGCAACCACCAATGTTTCCAATAAGTTATTTAGGGATTAGGATGCTAATGAATCTCACCCAGTCCTCTCAGTCTCTCCTGAAGACTTGGATATCGCAGAAACCAACAAACTGGTCCCACACATAGAAGAATAGAGGAGGCATTGAATGAATTCATCTCTGATGCTGGGCCAGAGGGACTGAACAATGGCATAGCGGGGTTAGATCAGGAAGTCAGACTTTCAGTATGTGGGACTGGGTAATCACTTTGTACTGTTGTTATTACAAACTAATTCCACATACAAAAAGCAAGTGACACAGGCTCCAACCTATACAAGCATCATTCCTGTCTCTTCATTGAGGAATGCCATGGAGCCAATGGGATAGGTCAGCTACATATGGCCCAGCATCAACAACATTGCAAGCTAGAGTTAAGACTAGACCTCACACTGGTATGAATGAGAAAGAAAAAGAATAGCAGATCCAAACAGTGAAGGCCCCGTGCAGTGCATAAACAGTTTAAATCTAAGCCAGCCCTGCACATAGTCAGACAGCTATCATTCCCACTTAAAAATCCAATCCACACACTATAATTGTACACACACCCTCCGTGTACATGATAATCCTATCACATGACCTACAATAAATGCACATCTCACCCCATATACTAATCCTGCAAGCGATCTTTCTATTGAAAACAATTAAATATCCACAACTCTCCATACACAGATTTTCAAATAAAAGGTTAATTGGATTGTGATCAAATAAGTAGAATATCTGAAAAATTCTCAGTTGTGGGTTAGAGTCCGTTCTCATTTACTGCGCGATTGCACAGGTTATACTCAGGTCATTTCATCGTCCTTGCGGGGAATGAGGCTGACAGAGGGAAGTGCTAGTCTGTTAAGTTCCCTACTTTTACTGCAAAGGTGCTCAATAATCAGTGGATTGTGTGTAATCTGAAAAGATGGAGCCTCTAAATGACTACTTCCATTAGTCTCCTACATCGTTCATTTTGAGAAATTAGAACAGCTTTTACATTCTGAATAGTGCCTAAGAGGAGAAGAATTGAGTCACCTTTCCATGACACAGCTATGTTGTCATGTTATTCTTTTGGTGCTATATTCATTAACATCACTGGATAGACTAGATATGAATACAGCATGATTCTTGTAAAGCAAGTTAGTTAATTGTGAGTCAACCAAGCATGTTGGGTAACCAAATATATAGATAATATTGATGAAGGTTTTCAAAGCATGCACATTTAGATTTTAATATTCTCAGCTTTGTTTTCAAATCTCTCCATGGCCTCACCGTTCACTATCTCTGTAACCTCTTTCAGACCTCCAACTCTCCAAGATCTCTACTCCTCTAATTCTGGCTTCTTCCACATCCTATATTTTAATCACTTCACGACTGGTGGGCATATCAGCAGAGAAAAAGTATTCGAGAAACCTTAGGGACTAAAAGCTGACAAATTCCCAAGGCATAACGACCTACATCCTAGGATTGTAAAAGAGGCAGTGGATCCACTGGGTTTGAAGTTGCAAATTCCCTAGATTCTTGAACAGTTCCAGTGGATTGGAAATGAGTAAATGTGACACCACTAATCAAGAAAGGATGAGAAAGAAAACAAGGAACTACAAGTCAGTTAGCCTGGTGTCAGTCATCCGGAAAACATGGGAATCTCTTATTAAGCAAATCTAACAATGCTTAGAAAACTTAGAAAATCATAGTATGTTCCAACAGAGTCAACATGTTTCTACGAAAGGGAAACCCTGTTTGACACATATATTACAGTTTTTTCAGGATTTAACTTGTAGGGTAGATAAAGGGGAACCAGTGATGTGGTATACTTGGGATTTTCAAAAGCTTTTGATAAAGCACTACGCACAAGGTTAATACAGAACATAAAGGCTCATGAAGTTGGGGTGATATATTAGCATGAGTGGAAGATTATTCAACGGACAGGAAGCAGAAGGTAGGGATAAATGAGGCATTTTCAAGTTGGAGGCTGTAACTAGTGGAGTGGATGCAAGGATCTGTGCTGGGGGTCAGCTATTTACAATCCAATTAATGACTTAGACAAAGAGACCACGAGTCCAAGTTTGTTGACAATACAAATCTAGGTGGGAATGTAAGCTGTGAGGAGGACACAAAGATGCTGCAAAGGGATATGACAAGCTAAGTGAGTGGGCAATTTATATTCATAATAAGAATAGAAAAGCAGAATATTTTAAAAGGCATGAAACCTGTAAATATGGGACTTGGATGAATTCGTACAAGGAACACAGGAATTTAACATGCAGGTACAGGAAAGAGTTAGGAAGGCAAATGTTTTTTGTTGCAAGGGAACTGGAGTACAAAAACAAGGAAATCTTGCTACAATTGTGTAGGGTTTTGGTGAAACCACACCTGGAGTACTATGCACAGTTTTGGTCTCCATATCTAAGGGAGTATATAGTTGCCTTGGAGATGGAACAGTGAAGGTTCACTAGTTTGATTTCTGGGATGAGAGGCTAAGTAAATAGGGCCTATTCTCTCTGGTGTTTAGAAGAATGAGAGGTGGTCTCACTGAAACATACAAGATTTTGAAGGCACTCAACAGGGTAGACACTGAGTGGTTGTTTCCCTGGCAGGGGAATCTATAACACAGGGGCATGGCCTCAGGATAAGGAGTTGATTATTTAGGGCTAAGATGAGGAGAAAGTTCTTCACTCAGAGGATTGTCAACCTTTGGAATTCTCTACCTAGAGGACTGTGGATGCTCCATCACCAAGTATATCCAAGGGGCCATATGGTCTACTCCTGTTCCAATTTCTTACATTCTTATGCCCTCAGTTGTCTAGGCCCTAAACTCTGGATTTCCCTGCCTAAACCTGTCTGTGCCTTTATCACTCTCTTCACCTTTAAATGTTTCTTAAAACCTACCTCTTTAACCAAGCATTTGATCGTCTGTCCTAAGATCTCCTTGTGTGGTTCAGTGTCAAATTTTATTTAATGGTGCTCATGTGAAGAGCTTTGGGGCATTTTACTATGTCAAAGGTGCTATATAAATATAAGTTATTACTGTAGATCAAAAGCCACCTTTGAATATGGGGAAAAAGTGTGGGTGAGACATTAGCCTTTCACCACAGGGACCAAGGTTTGAATTCAGCTCAGGATGATGGGATAAAAATTTGTTCGCCGCTTATCATCTTCCTATTGGCTGTACAGAGCCTGTGAAATTAGTTTGGAGAGTTTCAGCCCATGTCCTTATCGCTGAGTCCACAGCATACAGTAACCACAGTTTGGCACCAATATTAATTTTACTTAATTAATATTCTTTTAAAATGCATTATATTGAAAATAATAACTAATAGGTAAACCCCAAATAAAAAAAGTTCATTTAATCTTATTTAACAGGAAGTGTCTTAAGTATACTTTCTTGTTTTGAAAAAAAAAGAGGTGTGTTTTATTTGTGTACAAGGTGAAGGATTTTGGTGGTGGAGATGGCACACTAGTGCATCTTTTTCCCTAGTATTAGCATCAAACATTCATAATCAAATGCAGGGATCAGATAGAAAGTAAAGTTTCTCTACTCCATTGCAACAAAAAGCTTAATATATATGTTAACAGCACTGTGGGTGTATCTACACCACATGGACTGTAGCAGTTCAAGGAGGTGGCTCACCACCACTTTCTCAAGGGCAATTAGGGATGGGCAATAAACACTGGCATTGCCAGTGACACATCCATCGCATGAATGAATAAAAAAAAGTTGATGTTGGCAGGACGGCAATCATAAAAGCAATAAATCATTACATTTGTTGTTACAACTTTATCTTTGTCATATAGTTTTTACTAAAATACACTGATTCCAGGTTCCTATTTTCAACTTTCCACATATTCATCACATATTTTTCATGCTATGAAGGACAACTAGGGAAATCTTATTATGTGGAACTCCTTGACTGCTTATTGCTATGGCTGTATTGTGGCCCTCAACTTTTGCTTGCTGATTGCACAGGATAAGGCGTCTCTATTGTGTAGATTCTGAACAATATTAAGGCAGTAAGAAATAATAATTCAGGGCTGTTGGAGCATGCATCAGCTTATCACCTATCCAAGGAAATCCTTAAAATCTCTCTGCAGTCAACATCCAGGATGAATCCTATGAAGCATCTTTCCTCACTTTAGTTGTTCTGGTCACACACTGTTGTAACAATGATAGCACTACCTTATTAAAATATTCATCCAAAATCACAATTCACAAGATTTTAAGCAATGCAAGTTGACAGAGAGCATGTTGGTTTTGTTATCATTTTGGACAGCTGCCCTTTGCATAATGTTCATGTGCGGTATTATTGCAGCTTTGCCAATTAACACTTTGGGTACATTCAGAGGCTCTCGGTGTGTTACCTTGAGCCATTAATAGATATCAGTGCAGAGTGGGCTATGCAATAAGGTCACCTCACATTACTGGGGTGAGCTGGAGCTTTCTGAATCAAACAACTCCATGCACTAGGCTGCTTAGAAAGTGTTTAGCATGGAAAATGTGACAGGAGCATATAAACATTTGCATTGCTGCAAAGGGTGCCAACGCTGGACCTAGCTCTGCCTGCCTCACAAGTCAAACTCTTGTGTTCTCATTCCCAGGAACACCCTGAACTCCGAAGGTTATATAAAAGGGGTGTAGACTGGCAACACATCTTACCCTCTTTTTTTGAGGAGTATATCCTAAGGGGGTGAGAAGGCAGGAAAATCAGCCCTCACTCCTGTGACAGTCAATGGCTAGTAATCAAGAGTAGCAACCTGAGCCAGTTTTCCTCCAATAAATCCTTGGTGGATTGTAGAACCTCAAGGGCCCTGTCAGTGAAGATTATATATAAAAAAAAATTGCTTACTTAATGGCACAAGATATGACTTGCAATTTAAAGTCACTGTTTCAGAATCATCGTCAGGCTTATATCTGCAGGCTCTGGTCCAGTCTCTTTTCCAGATCTTTTCCATAACTTGTTGAGATTTTCTTTTCCTTTCACATCCACAGGACCTCCCGTGTCTATCTGAAAGCCAAATTTTCTTCCCATTCATAAACAGTGGGGAGAAATTTGGCCCATTGCCTACTATGTTTTCTGGAGAATTTTGAGGACTTTTCTTCTCTTCCACACATCCCTTCCAATGCACCAATAAATTAAAATGCAGAAGGAAAAGCACAGAAATAACGAGATAACAGAGGATGTCCTTTGATGTACAAGCACAATCTGTAAGTGAGCCAGCTTGTGTGCAAACTGAATGATTTCTGGCTACATGATGCAGATGTAGTGAATTCATGCTTAACCGAAGCACAAACACTATTAATTGCTGTTTTGGTTAAATTTGTTCTCTGTGCCCAACTCAAACATGTTCTTTGTGAAACATAAAAACCCCTAAAGCAATGTTGAGGCATTTACATTTTCCACCTTTCACAGGCCTCCCTTTAAAAAAGGAGAAAAGATTGGGAGTGTTGCCGTTCAAATAGAATGCAATCAACTCACTCAGAAGAAGTGTTTCAATATAAATTACATCTGTCAGTTGCCTGATTGCTTTTCCAAATCAGCTCCAACACATATTTAAATTCTAGGCAGGTGATTGTGAGTAGATGAAATTGACCTGAAATTGGCATCCAAATTGTAAAGGAAATGATACTGTAGCTTTAATTAGAGCCTCTCACCCTTGAGGTCCTTTCTGATGACATTTTGCCTACAGATTTTGTCCACTGATGATGAACCAGCCACAAATTTAGCTGAAGTTTCTTTTATATTGTTTCTATATTAATATCATCTGTACCTAAGGTTAAACAGGAACCAAACTCCTCTGAAATATGTATTTAAATTTACTGCATCACCCTGCAAACAGGATGATTTTGTTTTTTTCCCCTGCTAATACTACAAATAGTAGTACTAGAGTAGTACTAATAGTAATACTAAACATGCCATTTTGTAACATGCAGTGACATGGGGCAGAATTTTGCCCTTGGTGGGCAGGCTCAGCGGGGGCAGTCGGGAAGCCAACCATGGCCCGCGATCAGCACCGCACCGTGATTTCACGCTGGAGGGCCAATTAAGGCCCACCCAGCATGAAATGCGAGCGGCAGTGCTGAGCGCTGCCTGTGCGAGGGGGGGTAGGGAGTGCGAGCCGGCCGAGCACGAACTTCGCGCATGCACGCAGGTGAGCGCTGCATAATCTCCCTGAGGCACTGAGCTGCCTCAGGTAGATGAAGAGATATAACAAAAAATAATAAAGAAAATAACAATGTAATAAAACATATCCCCTCATGTGACTCTGTCACATGAGCGGGGACATGTTATTAATTCAATTGCAAAACTTTTATTTTATTTTTATTTGCTTTTGGAAACCTTATCCCGCTCGTGGGATGCAAAGGCCGCTTGGCCTCTTCACCTGCCCGTCAACTGTTAGGTTGGACGGGCAGTAAAAAATTTACCTTAATTGATTATTTAATGGCCTTAACAGGCCTTTTAATTGTTGGCGGGCACGCTGCTGATTTTGGCCTGTGCCCGCCAACCGAACTATTGCGCGACTGCGCGTTGACGTCGGCACTCTTGACTGACATCAACGTGCATCATTTCACGCTAGAGGAGGTCAGGCATGCGCCCGCCCGCTGAGCGAAAATTTCTGCCCAAAGAAACAAGATGGGCCATTCAGTCTATTAAATCTATTCTGTCGTTTGATTTTTAAAGACATTTTAAACAGTGCAAGCCACAAGGCCATTCTCCCATTAAGCTATGTGATTAATGCTTTTTAAAAGCTCTGTATTCTTTTAATAATTATGAAACCTTTTAACATTTCATCCGAGTTACATCTGAACTGTGAATCATATTCTACACAATGATTTCACACACACCAACTGAAAAAATGCTTGGTTTCAATGCAGCTAATGGATATTTTTGTTATGGGGTCATTTTGTAGGACTCTATTGTTGGTGCAAACCCTTTCAAAATGACCCCTTTTAATTTTATAAGTGCTTATGCTCTTTGTTTATACATTTTTTCACAAATTAACAATAATGTTTCTGAACACAAGACTTTGGCCTATCAGGAGTAGGAATCCTTTCACCAATTTTATTTTTCATATAATTTTCACAGACCTGTCCCGTAAAAGCAATTGAAGGTGCCATAGCAAAAAAAAAAGGTCTATGCGGAGTTAGGGTCTAGAAGCGTGCCCCAAGCTGCTTTTATGCTCAACAGTGAAAACATATGTTGCAGTGGCTTCAAATCCCAGCTGCCTTTACTTCTTTCCTGAAACTTTTCTCACAATGATCCTCGTCAACATATAGGGGAAAATTTTCCCGTTGTCGGGGGGGAAATGCAGGAGCAGGTGCGGGGCAGGCGCACCTCCGATCAGCACCCCCAATCGGGGGCGCGCCACAATTTTAACGTGGGCTAGCCAATTAAGGCCCGCCCAGCGTGACGTCCGCCAGGAAGCGCTCTACCCTCCCTGTGCGGGCGTTCCCTCAGCCGAGAGTGCGCTCTTTCGTGCCTACACGTGAAAGAGCACACTGATCTCCCTGAGGCTAAGTGTTGCCTCAGGAAAATCGGTCCAAATTTAAAAATGTTAAGCAAATGATAGCAACATATCCCTGATATGTCCCCTCATGTGACACCGTCACATGAGTTGGGACATGTCCATCACTTTTACTGAAACCTTTATTAAATATTTAAAAACCCTCACGAAACCTCATCCTGCCCATGGATGAGGTTTCATGCTTTTTCTTAAGCCCGCCAGGGCTCCCAGCCTGCCCGCCAACCTTAAGGTTGGACGGGCAGGTCCATTAATGAGGTTAATTATTTTTTAAATGGCCTCAATAGACTGTTGACAGGTCAGCAGGCGCACAGCTGATTCGGCTGCGCCCCCACTGACCTGAAAATGGAAATGACGCGGGGTGATGTCAGGAGTTCCACCCGACGTCATTCCCCATCATTTTACGTGTCGGCGAGCAGGTCCTGCCCCCTGATCGCCGACCGGGAGATCCTCCCCATAGTTGGTAGGACTAAAGCAGCACTTTTTGCCAATGTCAGTGCTGTTTCGAAAATGTAGAACTGACTGATCAACCATTCACTGCTGTCAGTGCAACACTTTACATTAAAAACTTCTGCTAAACAAAACCAAAAAATATATTTGCTATTACTTACAGAAGGTATTTACTCTTTTTTCAAGAGAAGTGAAATTAATTCCATTCCATAAATAATAGATTTTGTGCCTCTATTATTTACTGGGATTCTGTGATATGCATTGGGCTGGCAACACTCCTAAATTAAAGGGAGGAAGGGCTCCAACGTAGGAAGGAAAGTAGTATGTCCTTATAAAATATTTTTTTAATTAAGTGCACCAAAAAAGCATGTAAAACTTTGCACAGGTACACCTGACCTACTGGGGTTGCCAATTGTAGTAACTGAGCTGCATTTGACTGAAATTTGGCTCACAAGTCGTGATAGTTTTCCCTTTATTGAAACCTTACCTTCTCCCTATGCTTTCCACCAAGCTGTCCCATGTAAACCACCACAGTGGAAACATGACCAGTGTCACCATTTCACAGCTTGCTCTCCGAATCCACTGGTCCCTTTGCCTCCTTCGAGCACCTCGCTTTGTTTTAGACCCTCTTACCTCATCTTTAAATTCCTAGGCCAGGATTTTACGTCCCACAGGTGGGCGCACGCCAGGCCCAGATGGACGTGAAATAGCGCGCGATGATGTCGGGCAAACGTACCGGCGTCATCGCGCACCCAAGCGATATTTCGCGCGGTGGGCGCGTACAGCAGTCGGAAGTGTGCTGCCGACAGTTAAGCAGGCAATTAAGCCCATTGGCGATGCAACTAACAGCGATTTTACGTGGCCCATCCACATTTACAGTTGGCGGACGGGCCGTCCCCCCAGGCGGCATTCACACTTTTGCTCAAACCTCAATCCAAGGCGGGATGAAACCTCCATGGGGGAATAGAATAAAGAGAGATATCTGGGGATTTTATTTTATGAGGAATGCTTTCTGGTGCTTGATTGTGCTGCATGGGCATATTTAGCAGCACTTATGTCATTTCCTTTATTCTGTGGAGGTCTGCAGCTCCCTGGGGCAGCGGTCTGCCTTCAGGGAGCTCACGAGAAGCACTAACCCACACCCTCAGTTAGGTCTCTGCCCGCCCTCTTCCGGCCCCCACCCCGGCAGCGCTGAGCACTTATCAGCACGCATTTCACGCTGGCTGGCCGTTACTTGGCCAGCCAGAGTGAAATCGTGGTCGGGGGCCGATCGCAGCCGGAGGATCATTTCCAGTCCGCTTCAGGGCCCACCAATCGCGCACGTCCATCGAGCGAAAAGTTCAGGCCCTAATTGTTAACTGCCCGAAACCCCACCTTGAGTTTCTCCCCAAGATATCCTTCCTGATGCATCTCGGCTTTGAGCAATTCTTCGTCCTCTGTGATTTCAACCTGCATCTTGGCTCTCCTTGCCCTATCTCACAGAATCAGAAAACACAGAAAGAAGCCATTCGGTCCATGATGTCTATCCATAATTTGGTCCATGACATCAAATGTAACTCCTTGAAACAAATATTTAATCAATTCCACTCCCTTATTCTTTCCCCATAACCTTACAAATGCTTCATTTTCAGCATGTATTCAATGTCTTTTTGGAGGTAACAATTGAATTTTCTCCCACCACTATTTCAGGTAGTGCATTCCAGAGTGCCACAGCTCACTGCAAAAAAAAACTCATTTGCCCCTGGAATTTTTGCCAATTATCTTAAATATGTTTCCTAGTTACCGTTCTTCATAACCAAACATAAATCCACCCTCCTCTAATCCTACCTGTGGCTGCATCCCTCTCTACTAAAGATTGTCCCCAACTTTCAAACTCCCAATTGCCAAACTTTTGGCCTTCCATTCACCACAGTAACTTTGAAGATGTCAGTTTGCTCAACTGTGCTCTCACCTTCACCTTTTAGGCCTTTGTCCCAGCATAACTTTTATTTTTTCTTTCATCCTCCTCATTCCCCTGTTATGACCCAATGTTCCTTCCCTTCAGTCCAAGATTTGTAGACTTGAGCATCTGATTAAACCATATAAAAATTTGTCGGATCCCATCGATCTCCACCAAAATTGGTCACTAATCCAGAATCATCCAGGAGAACAAACGTAACGCCTGGCTTCCTTTTCCCACTGCCAACTGTCACTTTACATTCCTCTCCCCTGCCCTTTCTAACATTTTAGTGACAATGATCGAGATTATACATTCAGCTGTCTCTCCTGCTTGCCCCCTCTGACCACTTCATATCTCTGTGGTTTCTCTATCCCCATCTCCCTCTCACCCAGGAGACCCACCTTCTTTGACTTCATAAATTGCTGGCCTCCCAACTTACCTCCCTGGCCCCAAGCTGGCTGACACTGTAAATGTTTCTTACTCTGGGTGTTTTCCTCCCCCTTTTAAGATCACCTAACCCCTCAAAAAGCTTGCCCTCAACTTCTCTGTTCTTGAAAACCAAGGCCCCATCGCCAATCTCCCCTTCCACTCCTAATTCCTTGGAAATGTTGTTGCCTCCTAAATATGAGCACATCTTTCCTTCAATTTATTGCCAGCATCTCTCCGCTCAGGATTCTGTTCCTCCCACAGCACCAATCAAATCAACACCACTCCTGCGTGCTTGCTAACCTAGAATGACTTTCAGTCTGACAATGTCTCAATTTTAAAATCTTCTTCCTTGTTTTCAAATTCCTCCATGAGCTCACACCTCCCTATCTCTTACCTCTTCCAGCCCTAAAAGTCTTTAAGATCTCTGTGCCCCTGTACAATTTTAGCATCTTTCCCACCCAGGATTTTAATCACTCCATCATTGCTGGCCATACATCTAGCTGTGTCACAAATGTGTAGTCATGAAATTATGGATTTTTAAGGACAACTGTTTTAAAGGTGCATTTTTGCTTCCAAACCTTTAAATTGAGTATAAAAGCTCTTTGCAAAATGCAAGTATGGACAGACATCCTGGCATCTTTCTGTGTTTGTTCAAATCTTGTCAGAATCTACAGCAGACCACAAGGAGCCATTAAAATGCAAAGACTCCTCCTCAATGGGTGTCCATTGAATCTTCTAAAAGGCTTGAAAACCCTTTGGATTCTGAGAGAGCAGGAGACAGGAAGGGACTTCAAAGGACCTCAACATAATTAACTTCTTTGCCTGGTGGAACAATGGCTCATTTGAAATTAACATAGCAGCCATTTTACTTGGTTTGAGAAAAAGATAGGCTGCAAATGCCATTTTGTGCAGAACTTCAGGAAGAACTCGGAGAGACATCATCTGAGAGGGTTTTCGGCCAAGGGAGGACAAAGAGGAAGGTATCCAGAAATCACCTGCTGTTCTGTCGAAAGCGTCCAGGCAATCTACAAGCGCCGTGGCTGCAGAACTAGTGAGGAACAAGCGACCTTCTCTCTCTGACAGCATCTGCGGAGAGGAATACAGTTAACGTTTCGAGTCCGTATGACTCAACAGAACTAAGGAAAAATCTCTATTTTTCCTTAGTTCTGTTGAAGAGTCATATGGACTCAAAACGTTAACTGTATTCCTCTCTGCAGATGCTGTCAGACCTGCTGAGTTTTTCCAGGTATTTTTATTTTTGTTTTTGTTTTGGATTTCCAGCATCTGCAGTTTTTTGCTTTGCCCTTCTCTCTCTCTCTCCCTAAAACCTGCTGAGTCCACCTACAAAGGCAACCTCTGACTATTTGGCTACAGAAGCTATTGGAGCTGCTGAACACAACTCTTCAACTTTAACCCCTCACTCTAGGCTACCAATACTTCAATTGCAAGCTGCAGGCTGGCAACAATATCTTAAACGATACTGAACTGAACTGAATTTAATTTTTATCCTTATTTGCATTTAATCATTGTATGTGTTCAATGAGTAACTTACAGCAGCATTTTGTAATGAACTAACCTTTACCTTGCCTAAGATTAAAGTTTTGCTGCTGGTTATTTTTAAATTGGGTCGCTCACAAGTTAAAGGGGGCTACACAGAAACAAACATACATTCTTAGCTCTTGGACTACTTTGAGGAAATGCCTTTTACGCGGATGTGACAGCAGCCTTGTTCCTGAGTCCCAGAATACTCTCCCTAAACCTCTCAACATCTGTCTCCTTTAAGATTCTCCTTAAAACCTACCTCTTTGACCAAACTTTCAGTCATATGTCCTGATTTCTTCTTCTGTGATTCAGTGTCAAAATATCTTACTGGTAACACTCTTGTTAAGTACCTGAGGATATTTTGCTACGTTATAGGTACCATATAAATGCAAATTGTTGGTGTTAACACCCTCCAATGAAACTCTCTTCTTTGAATAAAATTTTATCACTCCCATTTTGGCTTGGTATTCTGTCTTTCGATTATTCCTCTGCAAAATACCTTGGGATATTTTTCCACATTGCAGCCACTATATACTTGTTTGCTGTTACCACCACAGCATGCACACTACCTTTATGGAAAATATGGTTGCATCAGCTGCTTTGGCTATAGTTATACCTTTCTCTCCTCTTTTAAGTTTGCTGATATAAATATAAGCTGTTTTTGTTAATCATGCTCTGAAAAGGTACTGACTGCAGTATCCTGCTGAAATATTGATCAGATTTTTATAATAGTCTCCAAGGCAATATTGCACATATAACTGGAGTGTAGATATATCTAACCTTTTGGTAGGGCACCAGCTATGTTTATCTAACCTATTAATCCTCTATTCAAACTCTCCAAATTTCAATTACTGACCCTCAATTCCTTTTTGTCAAGAGATGATTGAATAGAGCGGCAGCAAATTGTTGGTAATGCCATAAATTAACAGTAGACTTGAAAAGCAATGAGGAAAAGATTGGATAAGTCTCGACAATGCGCATGGGGAATACAATGCACAATTAACCTGTGTCCATTCATTGCAATTCAGGTGACACTCAAACTTTATGCTGCCTGCTCATTTAAATGATAGTCGTATGCAACTCTACACTAAACATGCTACTAAGTGGCTGCATGTCTGAGCAGGGGGTCCAAGTTTGTGTGGGGTTAGCACTTCTTAAAGCTCACCCGAACTAATTAAAGGGACCAGTATTCAGGCTGCAGCAGGTTGCTAGAAGTGGCTGGGAAAGAGTGTCTGACCTAAAAGAAGAGTGAAAATGGAGTAAGAGGGCAGAGAGAATATTCCAAGATAAAAGCAAAATACTGCAGATGCTGGAAATCTGAAACAAAAACAGAAAATGCTGCAAAAACTCAGCAGGTCAAACAGTATCTGTGGAGAGGAAAAAAAACAGAGTTAATGTATCAAGTCCGTATGACTCTTCTTCAGAGCTAAAGAGAAGTAAAGATGTGATGAAATTTATACTGTTTAAGGGGGTGGAGCAGGTGAAGCTGGATAGAAGGCAGGCTAGTGATAGGTGGAGACAAAGGAGAGATTGCCAGAGATGTCATGGACAAAAGAACAAAGGGGTGTTCTGTTGAAGAGTCATACCGACTCGAAACGTTAACTGTGTTCCTCTCCGCAGATGCTGTCAGACCTGCTGAGTTTTTCCAGGTATTTTTATTTTTGTAAAGGGGTGTTAATGATAGTGGTACTGGCTAAAGGAGGTGCTGATGGTGGCACTAAGGTCAGAAAGCAGAATGTGATAATAGCAGGACAAGGGTAAGCACTCTGGAAAGAACAACATGAACAAGTGACAGATGGCCCTTGTGGGGGGTGGGGTGGGGGGAGGGGTCGGTGGTGGGAAAAAAAATTGAAAATTTCTCTCTTTATAGGGTATGTGGAACATTCCTTGTTCCAGTCCTACTCAGGCCCCCTCCCACAACTCTTTTTTTGGTACATCGATCACTGTTTTGATGCCGCTTCATGCTCTCATCTGGACCTGGAAATATTTATCAATTTTGCTTCCAATTTCCACCTCTCCATCACCTTCACATGGTCCATCTCTGATACTTCCGTTCCCTTCCTTGACCTCTCTGTCTCAATTTCTGGTGATAGACTGTCCAGCAATATTCACTATAAGGCCACCGACTCCCACAGCTACCCCGGCTACAACTCCTCACACCCTGCTTCCTGTAAGGACTCCATCCAATTCTCTCAGTTCCTTCGCCCCTGTCGCATCTGTTCTGATGATGCCACTTTCCAATATGGCGCTTCTGACATGCCTTCCTTCTTGCTTAACTGAGGTTTCCCACCCACTGTGGTTGATAGGGCCCTCAACCGTGTACGACCCATCTCCCACGCCTCTGCCCTCACACCTTCCTCTCCCTCCCAGAACCATGATAGGGTCCACCTTGTCCTCACTTTTCACCCCACTAGCCTCCGCATTCAAAGGATCATCCTCTGCCATTTCCGCCAACACCAGCATGATGCCACCACCAAACACATCTTCCCTTCACCCCCCCCGTCGGCATTCCATAGGGACTGTATCTTCTTGGACACCTTGGTCCACTCCTCTATCTCCCCCTACACCTCATCCCTCTCCCACGGCACCTTCCCATGCAATCGCGGAAGCCGCAACACCTGCCACTTTACTTCCCCCCTCCTCACTGTCCAAGGGCCTAAACACTCCTTTCAGGTGAAGCAGCGCTTCACTTGCACTTCCTTCAATTTGGTCTACTGCATTCGCTGCTCCCAATGCAGTCTCCTCTACATTGGAGAGACCAAACGCAGACTGGGTGACCGCTTTGCGGAACACCTTTGGTCTGTCTGCAAGCATGACCCAGACCTTCCTGTCGCTTGCCATTTCAACACACCACCTTGCTCTCATGTCCACATGTCCGTCCTTGGCCTGCTGCAATGTTCCAGTGAAGCTCAACGCAAACTGGAGAAACAGCACCTCATCTTCTGACTAGGCACTTTACAGCCTTCCAATTTAACGTTGAGTTTAATCATTTCAGACCATGAACTCTTTCCTCCATTCTCACCCCCTTTTTTCAACATTCATTTTCACTTTTATTTTTTATCCACTTATTTTTACTTATTTTCATTTTTATTCATTGTTTTATCCCCACCTTTTATCTTATTTTCAATCTTTTTCTGAGAATATTCCAAGGTTCTCTGACACAGCACTGGAGGCCTTGGTGCAGGAGGTGGACAGAAGGGGAGCGGTTTCCTTCCCACAGGGGGCCAAGAGGCCCTCCAGACAGACAATGTGGGTGCAGATAGTCATCGCGGTTAATACCTGCTGTCCAGCCTCAAGGACCAGGATGCAGTTCTGCAAAAAGTTCAATGACTTCACGAGTGATCAAGGTCAGTGAATTCATCTTCAAATGCTATATCCTTACAGTTAAAGTACTGGCCTTACACACTGCTCAATTCACCATCCCCACTTCACTCACCTACCAATATTCCCTATCAAACATGGTTCATACCTAACATCCAAAGCCTCATTAGATCATGTCACACTTAGAACTGCTGTAAACCTCATACCCATTTCTCAAAGCTTGCACACTGCCAGCTATTCAACTGTTACAGAAACATTACCCAAATACATCACTCTCTTGCAGGACAAGGTGGTGAAAAACCTCAGCTAGCAATACCTAGCCAGCGTAGGGCAGGCACTGCTGCATGCCCTCACCCAATGTAGGAGATGGTGCTCACCATCATTGGAGTGGCCACAACTGGGCTGTGGCCAGTGGTAAGGCTGAAACTATAGAAGATGACAATCTGTTTATATCTAATCCACCTTCTCACATCCCTCACCCCAAAATCTCTACTGATTTAAAAGTTGCAAATGATGTAAGCATTGCATCTCTTGTTCTCCTTCTCCCCTCAACGTGACTCCTTGTGCCTGGCTCCTTCCTGATACCCAAGAACTGGTGCCTGGCCAGGCAGTGGCGTAGGAACATTATGTTCAAGAGGAACAAGAGGTTGACAATGATGAAACACATTCACTGGGTCACAATCTAGATCATACCAGCTCAGATACTGGTACTGTTTGTACTTTAGAATGCAGAAGTGGGTTCAACATGTGGGGAGGCACAAGTAACCTGCATCCAGGGCAGAGGAAAGGATCGTGCAGAGACCAACTTCTCTGAGGGTGAGCTGGTCCATGTGTTCTGCTAGAAGGGACTGTCTGAAACTACTTCGGTGGAGCGGCGTGGAGAAAAAGGTTGATGGCTTTGCACAATGAAATGTTTAGTGCATGAGCATGCCTGCCAGAAACCCTGCGGTCACTATTAAGGAGCAGGGAAAAGACTGGCACCAACTTGGCACAAAGCTTTGCACAGACCTCATCCTTTCCAGTGTGGAAGTTAAGAGAGAGCCTCAGCTAAAGCAGCGAAGTTGAAAATAGCAGTGGTGGTGTCACAGCGATGTTACATGATCTGCCAAATATGCATACTTGTGGCAGACGCTCCGAGCACCTGCACTAACAGCTTCACCAAAATGGTATCAGGTGAGTGTGCAGGCACAGCACAGATGCAGACGCTATTGTGGTACCAAAAGAGCACTCATAGTCCCAAAACTATGGGCATTACGGAGGTAAATTTTCCAGCCATTATATTTTCTTCTTTCATAATGTAAATGTGCTGCTATCATGGGAGTTCTACTAGGTTGTTAATGAATGGGCTAAGACAGTTACAATCTTTTCCACATTATTTTGCTGAATGGGCTTCAAAGACTTCAACTTCAGTTTTATTAGGTTATAGTGTAATTCCAGACCTAGAGAACAAGGTAATAAGTCAATTTTCCAAATAAACCATGGCTTCATGCAGTGCATCAGTGGGAAATAGTCATTTTCTTTCTTTCCTTCTAGTTTCCTCGAACTGCTGCTGGAGGACCACACACTCAGTGAAAGATGCTCTTTGGTCTGCCCAAAACTAGTTGGTCTTCCAATGCAGAGTTGTCCATGACAGCATGTTGCAGACTGGCACATTCCAAGGTCCAAGACTACACACTAGTTTGAGGCAGCCGCTGCAAAGGCTCAATAGGGAAAGCACACTGTCTAAGGTCCATCTGCCACAGTATATGGAGAGGATGGAAACTGTGTAAAACCCCTTTGGGCAGTATCTTTGTCAACGAATGTATATTGTAAATATCACAGTAATTGCAATTGTATTGAGGCACCTCAGTGTGCATCATGCTGTATGGAAAGAACTTGAACAGTGCTGCACTTTTGGTAATGTTCAATTTGAACTGTTATGGAATATAATTTTACAAATGTTATATGGGGAGCCGGTGGCATAGTGGCACTTTCACTGGACTGGTAGTCCAGAGACTCAGGGTAATGCTTTGGCATTATGGCACATGATGAAATTTGAATTCAATAAAAATCTGGAATTATAAAAAGTCTGATGATGGCTGTGAAACCATTGTTGACTGTTGTAGAAACCCATCTGGTTCACTAGTGTCCTTTAGTGGAGGAAATCTGCCATCCTTACCTGGTCTGGCTTACACATGACTCCAGACCCACAGTAATGTGGTTGACTCTTAAATGCCCTCTGAACAAGGGCAATTAAGGATGGGCAATCAATGCTGGCCTAGTCACTGATACCCACATCCCATGAACGAATAATAAAAAAATGGAAAAAGTATATATTTTGAATAAAAGGAACTTAGGAAGTGATAGTCACCCTCTATTCTGTTTAACCTTGACCCAGCTCAATAACTTTAGTTGTCATCTCTCTTCAGTCACTCTCACTCTTCTAGTTCTTTCCCCATTTTTATTCAGCTTCAAAATCTGCCCCCTTTACCCTCATGTGCATTTCTTTCTCAAATCATTACTCTCCTCACCTCATTCTCTTCATCTTCTTTCATCTCACATATTTCTCCCATTCCCGTATCATCCCCTTCCATTATCTCCAGATGTGTTACTTCCCTGTCCATCCATCTTTTCTTTACTTATTGCTTTTTACCCTCAAACTCTTCCTTTTTCCTTTGCTCTCTTCTTTTTACTATCCTTGCCTATCTTCCTTTCTCTCTCTGTCTTTAACTCATCTCCAGATGTCTCCTCAGTCTCTCTTTCTGGATTTGTTCAATCGCCATCATTCTTTATTCTACTTTCTAGTCCTGTTCTTTCTTTTATACAAACCTAAAACATAGCAGGCTCTCAATAAATATCAAAATATCTCCCTCGGTCAACAATACTTATATTTGATCTTCTAATTCTTCCTACTATCTGAACATCATGTTGACTGTTCTAAATCACAGGCGGTTTATGATTTTCTGTAATTTATATTAGTTTCAGAAACTAAGCGGTGCTGATGTAAATATTTGTGAATTGCACATTGTTTGACAGCTTCAAGTTCATTGTGCTCTGCCTGGATTGGTTTTTTATACAGTCTGACGGTAAGGGAACTCTGCACTTGAAGACTGCATTATTTTGTACTCCACACTGTTGAACAGTGCAACCAAGCAGCTAAATACTCCACAAATATTTGGTGGGGGGAAGTTGATTTTCATTTCCATTCTACCCTGTAAACCGCCACACGCTGAAGTCACAGACCTGAGATCTGTACAGCTGAATCTCTGCCTAATGTACGCATTGTGTGCACATTTCTGTTTGTCAATAAGCAGGAGAGGTAGTTCCTCCCTGAAATAGACAGCTTTATTCTAAAATGAGTGGATGTGGAGTGACACTATTTGTTCTGTGTGTTAGTCCTCGACAGTCATGAAAGCAAAACGCGAAGTGCACTTCACACCCATGCATATAATGAATAATGGATGCCCAGGACAGCTAGAAGCTGCATATAGAAATTCATTTAAAGGGTGTGGATGATGCATCCAGAGAACATGCATATGGGCACTTCTGCACTTGTTTGCCTTTTATCTGCAGTCACTTATCTTTTCATGCTACTTGGGGCAGAATTTTCCCAGCCAGGTGAAGGCGGGTTCAGGTAGGTGTGGGGTGGAAAAGTCCTGGAAAATGATGTTGAATGGGGCTCCTGATGTCATCCTGCCCTCTTTCAGTTTTACCTTCGGCAGATTCCACGTTCTTTAGGGTGTACCGGTGGTTCTGGTGGGAAATCAACTGAGGCAATTGAAAAGCCAATTTGGAGTCTTTTTAACCCTGAATTCTTTCTGCCCCAATAGCACATGGCTTCCATGTGTGTGTATACCTCACCAGGGTCATCGAGGTGAGTGTGCAGTGGGAACAGCTTCTTCAGTGAAACTGACAAGCTGGGAAGGTCTTGATACATGCAACTGAAGAACTCCAGCCATAGGTGAGAGGCTACTGTCCAAAGCACTTCTTATCTCAGAGAGTACTTTCACTGCTTGACAGGTGATTGCCAACCTCTTGGAAGGCACTTTACCAGTCTCACACTTCATTCATCTTCAGCTGCACTTCTCTGTGTGAATGTACTTTAACACAGAGGAATAAATTTACAGTCTCTGAAATGTCTACATCCCAGGGTACTAAAGGAGGCGGCATGGAAATAGTGGGTGCGTTGGTTGTCATCTTCCAAAATTCTATAGATTCTGGAACAGTCCTGGCAGATTGGAGGGTGGCAAATGTAACCCCACTATTTAGAAAAGGAGGGAGGGAGAAAACAACAAATTACAGACCAGTTAGCCTAACATCAATAGTAGGGAAAATGCTAAAGTCTATTATAAAAGATATCACATCTGTTATCACAACAGAACACTTAGAAAATATCAACATGGATTTATGAAAGGGAAATTATGTTTGAAAAACCTACTGGAGTTTTTTAAGGATGTAACTAGCAGAATAGATAAGGGAGAACCAGTGGATGCGGTGCATTTGGATTTTCAGAAAGCTTTTAATAAAGTCCCACATAAGAGGTTAGTGTGTAAAATTAAAGCACATGGGATTGGGGGAATACATTGACATGGATTGAGAATTGGTTAACAGACAGGAACCAGAGAGTAGGAATAAATGGGTCTTTGTCAGAATAGCAGGTGATTAGTGGGGTATCGCAGGGATCAGGTGTTGGGCCCTTGCAATTCACAATATATATCAATGATTTGGACGAGGGAGTCACATGTAATATTTCCAAGTTTACTGACATCACAAAACTAGGTAGGAATGTGAATGGTGAGGAGGATGTTAAGAGGCTTCAAGGCAATTTAGACAAGTTGAGTAAGTGGGCAAATACATGACAGATGCAGTATAACGTGGATAAGTGTGAAGTTATCCACTTTGGTAGGAAAAACAGAATTGCAGAGTATTATTTAAACAGGGATAGATTGGGAAATGTTTATGTACAAAGGGACCTGAGTGTCCTTGTACACCAGTCACTGAAAGCAAGCATGCAGGTACAGCAAGTAGTTAGGAAGGCAAATGGTATGTTGGCCTTCAGTGCAAGAGGACTTGAGTACAGGAGCAAGGATGTCTTACTGCAGCTGTACAAGGCCTTAGTGAGACCACAACTGGAGTATTGTGTGTAGTTTTGGTCTCCTTAGCTAAGAAAGGATATATTTGCCATAGAGGGAGTGCAGCGAAGGTTCACCAGACTGATTCCTGGGTTGGCACGATTGTCATACGAGGAGAGATTGGGTCGACGAGGCCTGTATTCACTGGAGTTTAGAAGAATGAGAGGGCATCTCACTGAAACATATAAAATTCTGACAGGGATGGACAGACTGGATGCAGGGAGGATGTTGCCTCTGACTGGGGGGTCTAGAACAAGGGGTCACCATCTGAGGATACGAGGTAGGCTGTTTTGAACTGAGGTGAGGAGAAATTTCTTCACTCAGAGAGTGGTGAATCTATGGAATTCTCTACTACAGAAGGCTATGGAGGCCAAACCACTGAATATATTTAAGAGGGAAATAGATAGATTTCTAGACTCTAAAGTCATCAAGGGGTATGGGGAGAGCACAGGAGAATGGCTTTGAGATAGAGGATCAGAGATGATCATACTGAATGGTGGAGCAAGCTTGAAGGGCCGAATGACCTACTCCTGCTTCTATTTTATATGCTTCTATGTATCGGTGGGTTATTTATCTATCCAGCTTTGGTTATTGTGATCTTTGCTAGAGGTTGTTGTGTGTTGTCAGAATGCTGCCCAGGGTTGCTTTGTTTGTGTTGCATCTTAGACCATGTTCTAGTTGCAATAAGATTGCTCGGCCTTCCTGGTTGTGGTATTGTCCTGATTTGGTAACTGTTTCAGCGTTCTGTCATGCCATTTAGTGTTGGTATTTGACACAATCTTGGTTCTGGGTCTATGCTGATGATTTCTGCTGGTTTCCATGTGCCACCAATTGAGTGTTGTACTCAAACTTTCTGTCTGATGTTTAGGTTGGGTAGTTCATTACCCGCATGCTGGTCATGGACATCTTTCATCTTTCCCCGTTTTTTGAATAATGCATCATGCATTTTTGGGAGTATCAATGAGTGAAGACTGGGCAATGCTGTCCACACTTGTCTGCTGAACAGTAATTCCGCATTGGTTCCGCAGTATGAAGTTTGCAAGTTTGGAATGAGTATACATATTCAGTTTGAACAGTGTCATGTAGCCTGTTGGCTGATGATCTGAGTTGCAGAGTTAGGTGTAGGCACTGGGTTTCAGATGCTGCTCCTTGTGGTCTGTGGTCTTCATCGTCTTGACAATACCATGGATTGGTGGCCAAGGACAGGTCCTCGTGTGCCAGTAAGTCTGTGATCACCGGACCTGTGGTGTCCACAAATTATCTGGGGTGAGTTGTTGTAGCAACACTTGAATGTAACGGATCCCATGGACGGAATCTCTGAGCCTTTGTAGGCAGTGAGTTTAGCAGTGGTTGGTTGAATTGTCCCTTGCCACATCTGTGGGTACGTACACTTCAGTGTACAAAATGGAAGGATGTTTGCTCCTGCAATGGTATCCAGTTTTGCATATAGGTTATGCTGACCTTTCATCTATGGGCACATAATCTGGACGGTGTTGGTACCAGCGTACCAATACATTCTTTGATGTTCACCATGCTGAAAGTCTGCTCACTTTAAGTGCCAAATGGTCATGCATTGAGTAGTCATCCTCGTCATCCGACCATATGGCTTGGCTAGACATTTTGTAGATCATGTCTTTACACCGCTTGGTTGTTTAGAATGCTGTACATGTGTGGCTTTTGGTTGTGGCTACTCATGATGTTAAGTCACTTATTTTGGCCTTTGCCTTTTGCATTGGCATTTCCAATGCCCTCTGGTGCCACATGCCTTGCATACAGTGTTAAAAGCTGGACAGTTTCTTGGTGCATGTATGACGCCACTCTGCCCACTTTGCTTACTCATTTACCTGCATTGGCTATCGTGCCAACAGTGGACAAATTACGTATTACGTGTAAACTCTGTCTACCCATTAGTAAGGCTTTGTACATGCGTCCCCTTTGTAATAGTGCTTCCACGGTGTTACCTTTGGGTTGGTCCAAGGTGTATTTTTGGAACACTTGCAATGGGGTAGATACTCTCATAAGCTCGATATTTCTGTCAACTAGCTCTGCCTGCAAAAAGTCGCAGTCATGCCTTTTGTCTCTGCTTCTACTTATTAATTGGTTAATGGTCTCTGTCGGTTGTTGTCTAAAAGACATGAATTCCAGAATGTGTATTCGTAAGTTGAGCTTCACTCGTAACCATATTTAACCATATTTTATCTGGATTTATAAGATGGCTGTCAGGCAGACCTGTTGTGTTCTGTCTGTGGAGGCCTTCATTGTCTATAGCAATTTTAATTTGAATGACCTGTTTGTCTAGTTCAGAAATATTGAGGTCCAGAAAACACAACTCAGCATGTTGTCGAAACAAGGTAAATTCAGATAGGAGATCTGTTGCTTTCCAATTGAGTGTTGGAAATCTTGTGGTCATCTTTTATCCTTTTGCAGAATTTTTATTCTAACTGAAACCTTTAACAGCTAAGCATATTTCTTCCAACTCTTTTGGACATAATTTAGCTCTAGATTGCAGTACGTTTAGGGGCCACTGCCTGAGCTGGTCATAGCTTATTGCTTCACCATAATGGCGGTGCTGTTGAGCTCTTTTGGATATTTCAGTATTAACTCTAAGCTCCACTCACAAAGTAGTGATTTAGGAGGGAAAATGGCTGCAGACTTCTAAAGTGAAAGCAAACAGTTAAAAAAAAGGTTTTGTTTTACAGGCTTCTTCAGGCAGGACCTGTTACTGGATGGATTATTTTTCTTAGCTTAGTCTACAGAATTTAGTTTCAGCAATAATGAATTCTCCCATCTGTGGAGTTCTACTTATGGTCATACCACATGCAGTCTGCTGTTTAATTTCTGTTCCTACTTAAACTTTGCAGCAGATAGACTTTTACGAATTAAGTTCTCCCAGATTCAAACAATCTTACCAGGACCCAATGCCTGCTGGCTGGAGTGAGGTGCAATCCCAGAACAAAGGTACAGTGTATGTAGAATCCCTTACAGACCTTGTATATGGTGAGTCCTGATAGTTGATTGACTTTCACACCAGCTCTTTTCTTCCACTGTGCAGTCAAATCTTCAAAAACCATGCTGCCACCATGTTACATTTTTCTTCTCAATGTAAACATACCCATCATACACAAGGACTGGGTTCTTTATTTGAAGCTAAGACTAAGTACAGTTATTGTTCACTGGGAGGCTATGAGGCACATGTCTGATCTCAAACACTGCTGCTTCAGACTGCCTGCACATCATGGGACTAATACATTATAGCCTGTCGAGGTGACAGTATTTCAAGATAAGCTCTCTCCATCACTTATTGCACATCCCTAATTGCCCTTGTTCAGAGGGCATTTAAGAGTCAACTACATTATTGTGGATCTGGAGTCACATGTAGGGCAGACCAGGTAAGGATAGCAGATTTCCTTTCCTAAAAAACACAGACAGGTTTTTACAACAATGGTTTCATGGCCATCATTAGACTTTTAATTCCAGACTTGTTATTGAATTCAAACTCCACCATCTGCTGTGGTGGGATTTGAACCTGGGGTCCCCAAAGCATTATCCCATCTCTGGATTACAAGGCCAGTGACAATACTGCTACGCCACCATCTCCTATCACAACAAATTCTAGACGCATCTGGAGTCTGCACCTGGTGTTTTGAATAATTGTGGCAATGAGTAGACTAGAGAATTTAATGTTATTTATGTTTGAAATTCATGTTGGTATTAAAGCACTACTAACCAAATTAATGGTAATTTAGAGCTGAAGACAAAAATCAGCTCCAGTCTCATCTATATCTACAGCTATAAATGGTACAATAGTCATTTAGTAGTACAGAACCTGAGTATGGCTATCACTTAGGCAAGATAGAGCGTAAAAGGACATCATTTTTGTGTGTCATGGGCAGCCCATACATACGCGGATGCAGCGAGCTGTGAGGACGAACCCTGTCATTTATATCATACAGCAGCTCATCGCTCTTACACAACTCCAGCAGAAATAATCCTCAGTGTGCTAAAAATTACATTGACAAGCAATTTAAGATTGTCAGTCAGGCTCGCAGTGTGGCACATTTGCGTGTACTGGAAGCTACATATATTAACTGTGCCTATTTCAGCTAAACAAGTGATAGCCATTTGCTGGTTCATTCCTCAGGGCAATGCTTTAACCAGTGAGAGTCAAGCTGCCTGGTTTAAATTTCAAACAATCCTTGGCAGTTAACTGTCAGTCACCATTAACTGATGCATTCTCCAAGGCAATGCTTCTCTCACTCAGAGTCCACTTGCCAACCAATCAGCACTCTGTTCTCATACAGTATAAGGTTGTTGCTACCACTGACATTGGTATTCTTGCGATTGTCCTGATGAGTGCAAGATGAAAAGCTTCAACAAAACATCTTTTTTTTAGCAATACTCAAAAGGTATAATCTTTAAGCTGTGTGCTGTTCTTTTATAGCAAAGGCTTGATAAATTACTGCATCAGTCCTTCTACAAACTATGCTCTGTAATACATTGAGCTAACAGGGTGGATGTGAAGTACCCAGATAGAACATAAAGATGTAAGAAGGCATCAATGAGATAACATCCTTCAGTCAATATGCCTGCCTCCCCAACCTGGTCTGTCTAGCTTGTGATTCCAGTTCTACAGCATGCGGTTGACTCAGCGCCATCAAAGTACTTCTGGATGAGCAATAAAAGTTTCCAGTTTAGACGCAATTGTCCACCCGGGCTCAAATTGCCCACGGAATTATGCCCATTTTAAGAACAGTTTTTGTGGGCGGGGCTGACTTCTAACAAGATGTTCTTTAAACTAACGCAAAAGATCACGAACTCGATTAGCACTAAATATAATGTGCACTTAAAATTCTGCAATCTTTTACATGGATTATGCTGATTTTGAGTGAATTATACAGAAAAAGCCAGTCCAACCGAGCAGAAACTCTATCTCCATCTGTTTAGTGTTGCCCACAAGCCAAGAATAGAGAAATAAATAAAAGATAGTATATTTCAATCTGACACAGCCCCCTTTGTTATTCAAATCCTCATTCTGGATGTGCAGAAACCATTTTCACCTCTCTTCTCCCCCACATCAAGCCCATATCCTTTGACTTTCAGTCGAATCAGAGAAATGAGCAGTTTCTTAATAAAAAAAAACTAAAATACGGAATGATAAAATGTTCAATCTATCAAGCTTCCTCCTCACTGACCATATATCTATCCCTTCATACACTCCCAGCCAGGGGCAGCACTCAAAAGCAATCAATCTAGGTCAGAGAATTGCTACTAACAATCTAGCCCTCACTACCTTTTGCATGAAACCGTGCATCCTGGTTTTACTCCTGAATGGTGTGATTTTAATTTAAAAATTATTCCCTCTTGTTCTGGATTGCCAAAACACAAAGTATTTTTTTTTCTGCATCTATCCTATTGAATTTCTTGATCATTTTAAACCCCTAGTTCAGATCAACTTTCTTCACTCAAGTACTAAACCAGTTCAAGTGCCATCTGTCCTCATAATTTAACACTTTAAGCCTTGGTATCATTCTGCATGATCCCTTCTAATTGCCAAAGGTTTTGAATATCCATCCATCCCTATATCTCCAGCATTCAGACTCCAGGCAGTTGCTCATGTAGCTGACATTTGTTTGGCCTTGGGACCATATGAAGCACATGTTCCACAGACTATCTGGTGATCTCTTTCTGTACTTTCCCTTATAATCCTCCCTGCTATGACTCAGATTCGATCTGAGGTTGACGCAACCACAACGCAGAGTACGAAACACTACACGATTACGGCTTCACAAATCAGTCAGTGCACTGACGAGGGGATCCAAAACTGGATCGGCTGCGCCAGTTCAGCCTTCTACAACTATGGCAGCGAGTGCTTGACAACAAAAACCTCCGCAATTCAATAGAAGTCTGAGTGTACGGGGTGGTTGTCGTCACCATGCTCCTGTACTGCAGTGAGACCTGGACTGTGTATCAGCAACACATGAGTGCGAGAGAAATTCCATCAGCAGCGCTTCCACCACGTCCCCCGGATTCAATGGGAGGACCGTCGAACAAATGCTAGTGTCCTTCTTGAAGCCAGCTCCAGAAGAATTCAGCAAAACAACCGCAAAATCAACTTCAATGGACTGGACACTGTGGGCGAGATTTTTTGGATGGCGGGGTTTCCCACCCGCCACCCAAAGAATCATCAGGGAATGGATCCACATGTTGCCGGCTGTCCCGCAGCCATTTTACACTCAGCAGTGCGTTAATTTGTTAAGGGCGAGACTTTGTCCCCATCTGGGGCGAAAGTCCTGCCTTAAAGAGCTGCCAGCCAATCGGAGTCATGCAGCTCTGTTGTCCAAACAGCGCCAGGTTCAAGTGGTGGCACGACTGAGACTACAGCCAGTCCCTGAAGAAGAGGGGCTAATGGGCAAGACTGAAGGTAAGTCTGGGCTATTGGCAGGGCCTGGCTGGCAGGCAGGGCACTGAGGGAGTTGGGGGTGGCTGGGTTTAGAGGTGGGAGGGAGAAGGTTTAAAGGCAGGTATAACTTTGGGGGAGAGGGGTACCTCCAATGGGCAGAAGGGACACCCCCTTGCCCAACAGCAGCCAATGCAGCTAAAGCTACCGGCATCCTGCTGCTGTGGTTAAAATATCAGCAGGGACAGGGTGAGATGCTTAAGCTACTTGAAACTCCCAGCATGGTCCCTTCCTGTAAAATGGGAGACATGTAGAAGGCAGGCAGGTAGGTGGTGGATAGGCCATGCATTGCATTTTATGAGCCTTGCCAGGTCTTGTTCTGTCAAATCTCAAATGGCCAACGTTTCAGGGAAGGACAAAGAAAACGGAAGACACTCTGAAACTTTTCTTGAAGCACGGCAGCATTGACCTGAATGACTGGGAGAAGTTTGCTACCAATCATTCAAAACGGCGACAACTTGTCCATCGGGCTGCATCACGCTTTTGAGTCCCAAAGTTTAATGCTGGGGCAGCACGGCGGCAGAGAAGGAAAGAAAAGGAAGCAAACATGCAGTCCAGATCCCACTACCCTCGTGGGATATCCTGCCCCATGTGTCCAAAAATGTGTGCGTCGAGAATCAGCCTGCGCAGTCACATGATGACCTATGGAGGAAACTCACAGCCCTGAGTCGACGGCATCCTTGAATCAAGGGACAGCGGCCAGCAAAGCCAAAATGCTATTCTAACCAGATACACACCCAAGAGCTATTTAATACCAACATCGAACCAAACTCTAAATACCGCTTAGCAGCCTGTTCCATATGGTAGCTGTATTTATGTTATTTTATTTTAAAACTAACCAGCAGAGCCCAGGTGTTTCACTTCAACTTTAAAGTATGGATAGAATAGAGCGATTATGCTTTATGGATTTCAGTTCTTCTTTCGCAAAAATCTATTATCCTGTATATCATCTATTCCATTCATTTCCTTACTATAGGAACAGACATAAAAGAGCAAGAGGGATGCAGAAACAGAAGGCAAATAGCTTTTATCTGAAATGTTGTTAGAGTCATCTTCATTGTTCTCAGTTTCAAGTTTATCAACCAGCTATAACTTCATCTTACCAGGGAATCATGGTTAGTTCAGACAGCTCTGCATGGGATTGTGCACGTCAGACGCTATCACTTTTAAAATCATTTGAACCCTTGACCTGAAGCAATAGGCAATGCTTTGTGAGCAGTAAAAGCGTTGAAGCAGGTACTATGAAAAGAAATGCAAGCAATTCGGCCACGGCTATGCCCCAAGGGAACCCCAAAAGGACAGTGAATTGCAAGAACCACAGGTTGTAATATCTTCTGATAGATTCTCTCTGCTGCTGATTTGGGGCACTTTGCAGCTTCCACAAACTTGTCACTTTTTCATCACTTACTAGAGGGAGCATAGTCAGGGGTCATGTATTAGTCTGTGCTTTCCCTGAAACAGCCACTCTGAGAGGAGTGCGGTATGTCAGGATATCTAATGCAGGGGGAGTGGGGGGTGGGGGGTGCAGTTACAACAGCATAGAGTATTGGGCAATATCTTGAAACTTCAACAATATGAGCAGTTTAACAATGGCACTGCCACTGGAGCAATTTAGGAAGCTGGACAGGTTGGTCTTGGTTTCCACAGTAAGATGGTTGTGAAATTCAAACCTTTCTCCAAGCAATAGAAGTTTAGCGAGGATCAAAGTGGTGGATGTGCTAAGAGAAAGAAAGAAGTTACATTTACATAGCACCTTTCCGATCCTCAGGACATTCCAAAGTATTTCACAGCCGCTTTTGGAGCATACCAATAATCACCCTTGTGTTGTACATAAATATTGTAGCCAATTTACAGATAGCCTGCAATGTGGACTTACAGCTTTCTGGTTTGGAGGCAACTGGTTCTGCAGGCCCCATGAAAACAATATACAGATTAATAGTCCAGGTAAATTAAGATCATAAATGGATTTAGCACAATGAGTCTGTCAAAGTTATTTACAAACAATCTTTAGCATTCAAATTCCCAACTATGTTTCAGATCATCTCTGGCTTCCAAGGGGAGAAAAAAATCATCCTCCCCAACATCGTGTAACCCAAAGATTCTGTTTCATTCTTGTTGAAAGAAAAGGATTGGATACATTAGTGGTGGCATAGTGGTATTGTCACTGGATGTGGTGGGTATTCCAGAGACTACTGGGTAATGCTGTGGGGACCTGGGTTCAAATCCCACCATGGCAGATGGTGATATTTGAATTCAATAAAAAAAAATGTGATGATGACCATTGTTGATTGTTATAAAAACCCATCTGGTTTACTAGTGTACTTTGGAGAAGGAAATCTGCCATCATGGTCTGCCCTGCCCTACATGGGACTCCAGACCCACAGCAATGTGGTTAACTCTTAAAATGCCTTCTAAACAAGGGCAAATTAGGGATGCGCAATATGTGGACACTATTCATCACTTGGCACATTCATCACATGGCAATGTGTCCACCATCTGACTACAATTAAATACTCAATAATTGCTGGCCTAGCCAGTGACACCCATCCTATGAATAAATTTTTAAAAATGTAACCTGAATATTGTGCATGTCAAATAGCCATGGGACTGTAAAGTGGATAGAGAACAGAGCTAACCCTGGAATCCACTGGACAGAGATAGCCTTCTGGATTGCAATGGTCATTTTAAAAAATTCATTCATTATGGGTATTATATTTCAGATAGCCAGGTAGTGAAGGATCAAACTGGAGCCTAGTCTTTACACACTTATGTTTTTATTTAAAGACACACACATTACAAATGTGCACCTCCAAAACACAAGAACCACAGTTTCAGAAATAAAAACAGAAAATGCTGGAAAAGCTCAGCAGGTCTGGCAGCATCTGTGGAGGGAGAAACAAAGTTAACGTTTTGAGTGTATGACTTTGAAGAAGCCTCTCTCTACAGATGCTGCCAGACCTGCTGCATTTTTCCAGCATTTTCTGTTTTTATTTAAGATTTCCAGCATCTGCAGTATTTTGCTTTTATTTAATCACAGTTTCAGTCTGCTCCTAAGTGCAAGTGAATAGTGTCCACCATCTGACTACAATTAAACACTCAATTAACATATAATTAACAGTGGGCAACACTGGCAAGGCTAGTATTTATTGTCAATCCCTTGAGAAAGTGGTGGTAAAGTACCGGAGTCCTTGCCATGTAAGTGCACCCATGCTGCTGTGAGGCAGGGAGTTCCAGGATTTTGGGCCAGTGACAGTGAAGGAACGACAATGTATTTGCAAGTCAGGATGCTGTGTGACTTGGAGGAAACTTGCAGCTGGTGACGTTCCCGTGCACCAGCTTCCTTGTTCTTTCAGGCATAGAATTTGTGGGTTCGGAAGGTGCTGTCAAGGAAGCCTTGTTCAGTTTCTGCAGTGCATCTTGTATTTGGTACACATGGCAGCCGTGGTATGTCAGTGGGGTAGACTGTGAATGTTTGAGATGGTGGATGGGATGCCAATCAAGAGGGCTGCTTTGTCCTGGATGGTGTTCAAGGAGTGTTCTTGGAGCTGAACACCCAGGCAAGTGGTAAGTATTAAATCACACTAGGCTGACTTGTGCCTCATGTTTATATTGAAACAGTGTTTCTTGATGCCAGACACAAATCAGATCAAGTAATCTGCTGTAATCTCCAAAAACCTGAAAATGCAGTTTATGTGAAAGCAAGGATTATTAATGTAAGGATTGTGAACATTACAGAATGGAACATTTTCCATCCTTTCCTCTGGTAGCAATATCATCAATATTTCTAAGTTAAGTACAGACTAAATTACAAGCATGGTAAAATTTTCTGAATTAATTGGACAGTAATTTTGAATTTAAAACATCTCAATAATTATATGTTCTTGCATTAAACATATGCATCAGGTTTGGAGCAAAGGAGATCCACTACAACTTTGCAGTAGCTTATGCTCAAAGAAGAAACAAGAAAACTGGGAAAATATTGGCTCTCATCTTCAGACTGATTACTTTCCAACCAAGAATTCCAACTTCAGATGCAGAGTTGTTTAAGCAACACAGTGAGCCCAATTTCCTGCGTAATGGTTTAAGTGACAACACGTTTTACAAGCAATAGTGTTCATTTGTTTTGAGGGCTGTACATGGATGTGGATCTCCCATAGTATTCCTTATGGTAAGGTGATGATATGCCGTTCTATAACAGGGGTTTTAATACCACATAACGCAGAAGCTTTTATTGTGCTAAGGTGGCAATGACTCCACTTCATTTCAAAAATGTAAGTGTTGTCAAGTAAGCACAAGTTTAGCTAAGTATTGTTTGGTCTGAGAATTTTCAAAAATGAATGTTTTCACAAGTTCCTGCTGCAGGTAAAAACACCCATGAATCAGTAACTGACTTATTTTATCCTTTTTAAAAATGATTTTATGTCTGTTAAAAAGTGGGATGTTTGAATGCATTGGCACACCATTTTTAATGTATTACTAGTAAATCTCTTCTGCTCATGGTAACACAAAGGGAGGGTGTTATTTGCTTAGAATACTTTAGGCAATAAAGCATCTCCAAAGAGCCCAAGTTGGGGGTCTTAAGCTGAACCGCTGGTTTAGCCAGAGTTTAGCACACCTTGGTGAAGGAGCTGAAGCTCGCACTAAGGATGGCCACCCGTAGAATCATTAGGCAGCTGAATGGCACTTAAATAGCCCGCTTGAACTCCTCTTTTTAATATTATTTCACGGGTGTGGGTGTCGTTGGCTAGGCCAGCATTTATTGCCCATCCCTAATCGCCCTTGAGAAGGTGATGGTGTGCCACCTTTTTGAACCACAATGTTGTTAGGAAAGGATTTTAACCCAACAACAGTAAAGGAACAGCGATATAGCTCCAAGTCAAGATGGTGTGTGGCTCAGAGGGGAACTTGCAAGTGGTGGTGTTCCCATGCATCTGCAACCCTTGTCCTTTGAGGTGCTAGAGGTTTGGAAGGTACTGTCGAAGGAGCCTTGGTGAGTTGCTGTAGTGCATCTTGTAGATGGTACATACTGCTGTCACTGCAACAGTGGTGGAGGGATTGAATGTTTAAGGTGGTGGATGGGGTGCCAGTCAAGCAGCCTGCTTTGTCCTGGATGGTGTTGAGCTTCTTGTCTGTTGTTGGAGCTGTACTCATCCAGGCAAGTGGAGAGAATTCCATCATGCTCCTGACTTGAGCCTTACGGATGGTGAACAGGTTTTGGGGAGTCAGAAAGTGAATCACTTGCTGCACAATTGCTAGCCTCTGACCTGCTCTTGTTACCACAGTATTTATATGGCCAGTCCAGTTTAGTTTCTGGTCAATGGTAACCTCCTTTATGTTGATGGAGGGGAATTCATTGATGGTAATGCCATTGGATTGTCATGGGGATGGTTAGATTCTCTCTTGTTGGATATGGTCATTGCCTGACACTTGTGTGGTGTGAATTTTACTTGCCACTTATCAGCCCAAGCCTGAATATTGTCCAGATCTTGCTGCATAAGGGAACAGACTTATTCACGATCTGAGGAGTCGTGAATGGTGCAGAATGTTGTACTATCATCAGTGAACACCCCCACTTCTGACCTCATGATGGAAGGAAGGTCATTGGTGAAGCAGCTGAAGATGGTTGGGCCTTGGACACTATCCTGAAGAACTCCTGCAGTGATGTCCTGGAGCTGAGATGACTGACCTAAAGGAGATTGCATGGGATTTTGGTAGATAGCACTTGACCTAATGCCCTGTCCTAACAGCGACCCACTGACTAGGAGTTAACTAGTCATCAGAAAACACATCAGAAGACTTTTTGGGACATGTTGCCAAGACTTCAATAACACTCTATCAATATTTATTCTAGAAATTATCTGGGGGCTTCACTTAAAGAAAATAAGTGTGGTGCTTCTCTACCTTATTGGACACCTTGTCAGGGTCACTAGGTAAAAAAGAGTACTTGATCATGGGGATCTTGCTAGGGTTTCTCCTTCATCAAGGGAGTGAATGCGAGGAGTAGGAGGTGAGACCAGGCACTGCAGCACCAGTTGCTGGAGGAGAGAGGAACTGGAGGGGATGGTGGACTCTCTGGGTACAGGACATCCCTCTTCCTCTGAACCTCTTGAACCATGGCCCCCAGTGCCACGCCAGAGAACCTGTGCACGTCCACACTTGGTACCTGAACCATCCTGAAACATGCTGCTGTGTCCTCCACATATTCAGTGGAAATGAATGACTGGAATCCACACATACCACTTCACGAAAATTGCATCTAATCAGGGGTTGACTGTTACATTTGCAAGTGTCTTTGTTTTAGCACCATCAGGCAAGTTCAAATTATAGTAATCAGCAATTAGGACCAAAATTACTTATTCAAATCAGACTTTAAAATGGGTGCCCATTTAGTGTCTTTTCACCCTTTCATCAAAACAATTCCCAGGATGTACTGGTTCTAAGACATAAAAATTAAATAGCATGTAAAATAGAATGCTACTGTCTGCACCTTTAAAGGTTGATATGATTGGCGGGTTCACTTAACAGTTTAGACTTCAGATGAGAGCATTGTTTGATCAATTGGACAATTCGGAATTGGCAAAGATTGTCAAACAGGTAGGTTGCTGAAAAGGTAGAAGATGAACCAGGCATTGTTTTGCGAAGATAAGAAAGGGATGAATACAGGGGATAGAAAATACAAATTATGCACAGAAGTACAACAAAATGGAAATAGGCAATTTGCCAAATCAGTCATAGGATCATAGAAACATAAGTACACCATTTGGCCCCTCAAGCCTGCTCTGCCACTTAAATCTCCCGTTGTCAATGAAACTCTTTCGAGTTATCAACAGTCACAGATTGCAACTCTTTCGAGTACAATCACAGTTCTTGGTTTCTGGGAGTGGGACATGAACCCACAACCCTCTGATTCAAAGGCGAGGGTGCTATGAACTGAGCCACAGCTGACACCTCCCTCTCTGCCATTTAACCAGATCATGGCTTATCTTTTTTTTTAATTTGTTCATGGGATGTAGGCATCACTGGTTAGGCCAGCATTTATTGCCCATCACTAATTGGCAATCAAGGGGCATTTTTTAAGAGTCAACCACATTGCTGTGGGTCTGGAGTCACGTGTAGGCCAGACCAGGTAAGGGCATCAGATATCCTTCCCTGAAGGGACATTAGTGAACCTGTTGGGTTTTTGCAACAATTGGCAATGGTTTCATGGTCATCATTAGAATTTTAAATCCAGATTTTTATTGAGTTCAAATCTGCTGTGGTGGGATTTGAACTCAAGCCCCCAGAGCATTATCCTGGGTCTCTGAAATACTGGTCTAATGGCAATACCACTTTGTCACCACCTCCCTCAACTTACTGCACTATCCCCATGTCCCTTGATGTCATTGGTATCTAGAAATCTATTGACGTCTGCTTTGAACATACTCAATGACTGAGCCTCCACAGCCCTCTGGAGTGGAGAATACCAAAGATTCACCAGCCTCTGGCTAAATAAATTCTTCCTCATCTCGGTCCTAAATGACCTACCTCTTATTCTGACACTGTATCCCCTGGTTCTAAAGGCCCCAACTATGGGAAACATCGTTCCTGCATCCACCCTGTCGAGCCCTGTAAGAATTTTGTACACTTCAATGAGACCACCTCTCACTCTTCTAAACTCTAGAGAATACAGACCCAGTCTCCTCAATCTTTCCTCATAGGACAATCCCCTCATCCCAAGGATTAGTCTTGTGAACGTTAGTTGCACTCTCTCTATGACCAGCATATTCTTCCTTAGGTAAGGGGACTAAAACAGCATAAAATACTCCAGGTGTGGTCTCACCAAGGTTCTTCACAATTGCAACAAGACTTCCTTACTTCTATGACAATATTTATCCTCCACATGAGCAAATGATCTTAATCTCTTTTATCTACCCTGTTTCCATATCCTGCATTTCCCTTTCCTTCATCTACCCATCCAATTTAATCTTGAACGTTGGCATAGTTTCCGTCACAACCATCAACCCTGGAAATGAATTTCACGGCCTCACAACTATCTGTGTGAAAACAATTCTTCTCTATTCCAAACCTGTTACCAAGCAGTCTATCTACTTTTATCTGCTGTGACCCATACTTGCATAATCTTAAACACTTCTCTCATATCACCCTGTAATCTGGACTGTTCAGATGGAAAAGTACCCTTTTTTTTCAAGTCTTTATATTTGTATTTCCTCATACCAATCAGCATCTTGGCATTGTACCTTCTGAAGCCTCATTTATCCCTCCTATAATTGCGGAAACTTATACTGCACACAATACTCATTAGGGTTTCATGCATGTTTATTATTACCTCTTAGCTTTTATATTCTATATCTCATTACGTAATCCAGAAATGCATTCACTTTTTTTAATAGCCTTATAATCTTGATGAACTGCCTTTAAGAGCCCTTTGAACCTATTCCCCCAAAACCTTCCTGCTCTTTCATAGCACCAAGTATACTCCTATTCTGAGCTTATTTGCTGATTTTCTTAATAAAATGTTTCACTTCATAACTATTAATGTGAATCCCACCTGCCTGTCACTTCTTAGTCCATTAACCCTCCTACCTTTGCAGTTTACAAAAGGCAAATACTGTGGATGCTGGAAATCTGAAATAAAAACAGAAATTGTTGGAAATTCTCAGGCAGCAACTGGGAAGAGAGGAACAAACTTAATGTTTCAGGTTAATGATGTTTCATGAGAAGCTTCTTTTGAACTTCTAAAGAATCCCTCCTCCCATTGGTGTCATCTGCCAATTTTGACCGCACACCCTTTAGGCCTTTGTCCAAGTTATTGGTACATATAGTGAACAGAAGTGGACCCAGAACTGAACACCTGTGGAGTGCCATTAGCCACTTCCAATCACTCTGGAAAACTAGCCCCAACTTCTGCCTGGTTTCCCAATTTAACCAATTCTGTGCCCCTCTATGGAAGCTCAGAAATCCGGGGGTAAATTAAAACTACCTAAACTAACAAAAGATCTTGCATGAAGGGTCTCTGCTTCTTTCCCCACCATCCCCCCCAGGCATTATGAAAAGCAATATTGGAGCCACAATATATTGCCGGTGGATGTCTCATGAGATAGTTCATGGTAAATTGCAGGATACATTTTCTGTCTCGCAGGGCTGGATTTTCTAATCTGGGTCAGGAACCTTACCACAGGAGCACTTCAGTGTCACCATCTTGTCTTATGTCAGCATCACTGACGTGTCACAATTTGCAAATTTAGATGAGCTAATTGGCCCGGAGGCGAGTTCAGGGACTAACTGGTGGTGTCAAGAGCAGGCTGGAGGTGGGGCATAGAACTAGAGGGTCCTTTGAAAATGCAGATGGCAGCCATAACTGGGCCTGCCGCTCGCTGTGGAAGTGGCTGCAGGGAAGCCTATCAAAATCAGGCCAGCACTGGAGGCACTGGCAAGGCTGTCTTGCAGGCATTTCAATGACCTCATAAGATCTGGGAAGGTGAGTACCAAGCAACACCCGAGTCACAGGTCTCTAACACTGTACACAGCACCATACACATGCAGTCAGCAGACTGCGTATCCATAGTGCTCCCCCACATTATCAGAGCAAGTGCTCAGTTGCATCACTGAGACGTCAGCCACCCTCACATTTGGGGTGAAAATGAGAAGGGGGCACCACTGAGGAGCAGAGCAGCTCATCAATGTCATGCTGTGAAAGTTGAATGAGGGCAGCCTACTCATGCAGCATTCATTCCTCATCCTGCAGGAGAAGAGAACTCACAGTACTCGGGAGACGGCACAGACAGTGGATGGAATGCTGGACCTGCACCGGCTCACAGCCATGGAGGAGATGAAGCTGGCGAGTGTCGGCGATGACAAGGCTGAAAGCTCTATCCACAGCTGAAGAGCATGGAGGAGACTCCTGCCCAATGCGCATTGTCACTCTGCAACCACTGCCATCTATAGGATTGGTTCTGCTGATGCACCTGCTGAGTTGTCAGAGTTCTCTTTACTATCTTTCTTTATCTTGTCTCTCCCACAGTGACTCCAGCCAACAACCCACAGAGTGGGAAAGCATAGATGATACCGGCCTCCTCAGTGTGCGGGGGACTCCACAGAATCTGCATCAGGACATCCTAACTTCCAAACATCCACCAGGGCTGACACACTCACCTTGGTGGGACCAAAATCTCGCTTAGAACGGGGAACACAGTGAGCAGGGGGAGAAGAGTGAGACAGGGTCAGCTGTGGGAAGTCCGCTTCAGAGGACAGACACAGCCATGCTTCACTGGGCAAAGATACGGGGCCTTGGGTGTCACACACAACAAGGATTAATGGAGCATTGAGGCAGATGAGATCCTTATCTTCGAAGATCCGGGAGGCATTACAGACCCATGGGCAGACAATGGAGGAGTCCGTGCAGCACATGCTCTCTGCTATGGCTCAGGGATCTGAGTGCATAAGCTCCTCTATTGAGAGAGTGGTCAACCTCTTGGAGAGCGGTATGCAGCAGCCATCTGAGTGGGTACAGGAGCAATGTGTTGATGTGCACAGAAAGAATAAGATTTTCTGTAGCACTGACCGCTCAGTGTTGCTGAGGGGGCAGAGATGCATGGAGTGGATGCCAGCTACCTCTCAGCCAGTGGTCTTGTCCAGCATTGAACGATGCCATGAAAGGGCTAAGGCTTTCGTCAAGGCAAATAAGGGGCCACCCCTCCAGGGGCACTGCAGACATCCCTGTCTCTATTAGCCCTCCCAACTCAGGAACCATCAGGCAGCAAGGCACTGTGACAGAGGCTGTTCCTGCAATGAGGCAGGCACAGTAGCCTATGGAGGGGCCCCCAAGGGTACCCCAAAGATTAGGAGGGAAGCCAAGGGCATCTCAGCAAGTACAATGGAGCAGGCTAGCTCCACCTCATACTCGGAAATGGTGGGGGGCACTGCGGAGCAGCTGTCGTGAACACAAGGCAACGTGCCATTAGCTGCACTTGATGGGTCACTGGGGGTGAAGTTATTTCTGTTTCTTTCTCGTTTGATTTATATTGTTACAATTGTATGGTTTGATTATATTGACCAGACTTCCGATTGTTGGCGAATTGTGATGGGGAATGAAAAGATGGCTGAAGGAGAAGATGAGATAGGGGACCTTGTTTTAGGTAACTGATCTGTGATGTGGGGTGATGGTGCTGGTGAAGGCCTCATGCTTTATGTCTTTGGCTGACAATGGGATGATCCAGATGTGTGTACTTGCTGGATAATCTATCTTCTGATGGAAATTGTTTTACATTCATCTGTCATAGGCCTTCCAATCGTTATGAGGCCTGAGGCTGTGTTGGTGACCTCTTTCCAATGTCTATGCACCAGCTCCTCTGCAGCACCCCCTTGTCCTCCTCGTTCTCCACATCTTCCACCTCCCTGTCCTCCTCTAATGAAGAATGGTATACCAGTCCCTCCTCTTCATCTAGCTCAGCTACAGGCCTCATTGTATAGTCATGTTGTGGAGTGCACAGCAAATGGCCACAATATGGGACACTCCGATTGGCTCGTACTGGAAGGCACCGCCTGACCAGTCAAGACAATGGAAGCGCATCTTTAAGATGCCAATAATCTGTTCAATGCAGGTTAATTTTAGTAGATGACTTGGTTGTAGTGCCTCTCCGCTTCTCGTTTGTGGTACCGGACAGGGGCCAGGAGCCACCTTTTGATTGGATAACCCTTATCCCCAGCAGCCACCTATGGAGTCTGAAGAGGTGTGGCACCTGGGGCTCTTGCAAGATGAAGGAATCTTGACAGCTGCCCAGGAACCGAGCACTCGCATGCAAGATACATTTCCTGTGGTCACAACTAGACATTCAGTGAGCCGAAGCCTTTTCTGTTGAGGAATGATTGGCTGGTCTGTCGGTACCTTGTTGGCTACATGGGTGGAATTGAGGGAATCCATAGATAGCGGCAAACCACAATGTCCTCTGTGCCTGCGCTGACCCCTCAGTCAAAATATATGTATTCCCATGCCCTCCGGAATAGAGCATCCATGAAGTGGCTTGATGGCTTGTTGAGTGCTGACTGTGAGATGCCAACCGGGTCCGCAGCTTATCCTTGGGAGGACCTGAATGCAGAAAAGTTCAGGGCAATGGTGACTTTAACGGCTGCAGGTAGGGAACTACCATGGAGACCATGAGGCATCAAGTGATTGCACAAATGTTTGAGACCATCTGCCAGGATAGGCGCAGTCTCCTCTGGCACTGGCGCTCATCATCTGAAGATAGCTGACTCTTGGCTGGTTTACCTGATAGCGTGGGTAGCACCACCTTCTCCTTGCAGCCCTTCTCTATACTGCTCATCCTGACCAGAAGGGTGCCTCTGCTGAAACTCCTCCTCACCACTCCGCAAAATGTCAGACTAACCTGTTCCCATCCCTAGCCCCTGAGCTGCCGATGTTTGTGCAGCAGGGCTTCTTCTGCCAGCCCCAGTTGCCCTGGTGATGGCAGCAACCTGATGCTCCTCTCAGGACTCCAACCTCTCACTGTTGAGAAATACATGCCTCTCAGCACCAGTAATGGCAGATCTGTGCTACTGGCTGAGCAGTTAAGCATGATTGTCCATCTTTTATATGAGTTGACCAATACCTCCATTAGGGCTCCTGATGGCTCCCAACTGTGTGCACTCCAGGTTCACTCTGACGTATCCCAGACACTGCATATTCCTGTGAATGCTGATTGTAAATCTGAAAGTGGTCCAGTGAAGCCTTACAATTAGCTCGACAACCAATTAATTAGAGGTGCCTTGGGCTCCAAACATCACCCCTCCATTGAAAATTGTACCACGTTCTGGAGGTGCCAGGATACAGTGCCACCCACTGCAAACGCAACATTCAAATCACGCCTGCACCAGTTTCTGCCCCTACTGGCAATTGAAAATCCAGCCCCCTATCTCTGTCACCTTCGAGTTATCTGTTTGCTCCATGGCTTTATGTATCTGTCTCTTCTTTTTCCCTGCATTCACTTTGTCTTCATTTCTGATTATTTCTCTGTCCACTTTCATCTTTTCTTCTTTTATTTTCACAACCCTCTCTTGGCGTGAGGTATTGCCAACAGTCAGTAGGATTACAGATGATGCTTGACACAACCAACCACAACCAACGGATCAGATCTAAGCTCTGCAACCCTGCCACATCCAGTCATGAATGGTGGTGGACAATTAAACAACTAACAGGAGGAGAAGGCTCCACAAATATCCCCATCCTCAGTAATGGAGGAGCCCAGCACATCAGCGCAAAAGACAATGCTGAAGCATTTTCAATCGTCTTCAGCCAGAAGTGCCAAGTGGGTGATCCATCTCAGCCTCCTCCTGAGGTCCCCAGCATCACAGATGCCAGTCTTCAGCCAATTTCATTCATTCCACGTGATATCAAGAAACAGCTAAAGGCACAGGATGCTGCAAAGGCTGTGGGCCCTGACAATATTCCAGCAATAGTACTGAAGACTTGTGCTCCAGAACTTGCCGCGCCCCCTAGCCAAGCTGTTCCAGTACAGCTACAACACTGGCATCTACCCGGCAAAGTGGAAAATTGCCCAGGTATGTCCTGTATACAAAAAGCAGGACAAATCCAACCCATTAGTCTACTCTCAATCATCAGAAAAGTGATGAAAGGTGTTGTTGACTGTCTTATCAAGCTGCACTTACACAACAATAACCTGCTCACTGACACTCAGTTTGGGTTCCGCCAGGGCCACTCAGCATCTGACCTCTCACAGTCTTGGTCCAAACCTGGACAAAAGAGCTGAACTCAAGAGGTGAGGTGAGAGCGACTGCCCTTGACATCAAGGTGGCATTTGACCGAGTGTGGCATCAAAGAGCCCTAGCAAAACTGAAGTTGATAGGAATCAGGAGGAAAACTGTCCACTAATTGGAATCATATCTAGCACAAAGGAAGATGGTTGTGGTTGTTGGAAGTCTTTCATCTCAGTTCCAGGACATCACTGCAGGAGTTCCTCAGGGTAGTGTCCTCGGCACAACCATCTTCAGCTACTTCATCAATGACCTTCCTTCCGTCATAAGGTCAGAAGTGGGAATGTTCGCTGATGATTGCACAACATTCAGCACCATTCACAACTCCTCAGATCATGAAGAAGTCTGTTCCATTATGCAGCAAGACCTGGACAAAATTCAGGCTTGAGCTGATAACTGGTAAGTAAAATTCACACCACACAAGTGTCAGGCAATGACCATCTCCAACAAGGGAGAATCTAACCATAGCCCCTTGACACTCAATGGCATTACCATCACTGAATGCCCCACTATCAACATCCTGGGGGTTACCATTGACCAGAAACTGGACAGGACTGGCCATATAAATACTGTGGCTACAAAAGCAGGTCAGAGGCTAACAATTCTGCAGCAAGTAACTCACTCTCTGACTTCCCAAATCCTGCCCACCATCTACAAGGCACAAGTCAGGAGTGTGATGGAATACTCTCCACTTGCCCGGGTGAGTGCAGCTCCAACAATATCAAGAAGCTCGACACCATCCAGGACAAAGCAGCCTTCTTGATTGGCACCCCATTCACCACCTTTGACATTCACTCCCTCCACCACTTACACACAGTAGCAGCAGTGTGTACCATCTACAAGATGCATTGCAGGAGCTCACCAAGGCTCCTTCGACAGCACCTTCCAAACCCACAACCTCTATCACCTAGCAGAACAAGGGCAGCAGACAGATGGAAACACCGCCACCTGCAAGTTCCCCTTCAAGCTACACACCAGCCTGACTTGGAACGATATTGCCATTCCTTCACTGTCGCTGGGCCAGAATCCTGGAACTCCCTTCCTAATGGTGTTGTGGGTTTTCCTACAACACATAGACAGCAGCAGTTCAAAAAGGCAGCTCACCACCACCTCCTCAAGGGCAAATAGGGCTGTGCAATAAATGCTGGTCTAGCTAGTGATGCCCACACCCCATGAACCAATACGTTTTTAAAACTGCAGCCAAGGTGTCACATTCTTATAGGGCTCTAGGTGACAGCTGCCAAGAATTAGGCCTGAAGGCTGTTTTTTCTACTGGCAGATCTGGGGTGCCATTTGGGGAAGGACTGGATCAATCATGACAGAGTGGAAGACAGGGTTGGCACTATGGAACAAAACATCATCTACCTTGGTTGACAAAGGAATGGGGAAAGCAGGAAATTGGAGTTAAGGGCACAATCAGATCAGCCATGATTTTATTGAATGGTGAAGCAGGCTCAATGGGTCGAATGGCCTACTGCCCCTATTTCTTATGACCTTATGAAAAATAAATCTCAGAGTTGGGATTACTGAAAGATAAATACAATTCAAGTATGTGGGAAATTTAAATGTCTCTGGTTTGAATAGTATGCAGGCACAATGCTCAGGGGTGAAGGAAATTGCATGACATTACCTTTTCTGTAAGCACCACAAGTGTCTTCAATACCTAGGGCTTTTAATATATGAATTATATAAATAGATTTTGAGACGTCAATCATTAGGGGGTGGGGGGTGTTTCACACCATTACACATTCAAGTCGTGAAAGGAATAATTTCCTACTGGCTTCTTCCAATTTCTAATTGCCTTAAACCCTGTCAATGAGAGTAAATAGCCTCCAACCGACTTCAGGAAGGCAGAGCAATTAGAACCCAAGGTTTTAGAAGGAACACAAAGTTACACACAACTGAATCTTAGCAACAGAATATATTCTGTGTTACAGGGTATAATGTTCTTCACCTCAAAACAGCATACCATGCAGTTTACCATAAGCAATCCCACAAGAGATGTGTTACTGACAACTATCTAATGACTGCGACACAGTTAAAAATTCTAAAACTTGCTGAACTTTTTATTTGGCATGAACCTCCTCAGTACAACTTTATATATATATATATTGGCTGTCATTGTGTTCTGTAAGTAGAGCACAACAGAGCGCTTTGATGACACAGGAGGAAACCATCTCTTTCAAATTATAAAAGCATGAAACAGTGGCTGAAAATGTTGGACATGGTTCAGAATCAATTTTGTTTGACGTCTTGCTGTCTTGCCTGCTTAGGCTTCTGCAGCGTGACATTTAAAGCAAATCTGCAATGGGCAGATCACAGACAGGAAGAAAAAAACTGCTATCAGTTTAGGTCATGCATGTCAATCATCTGCTGTAAAATGAATTCTTGTTACAAGGATCAATTTGTAAATTGCAGCCTCTAACATTCTTGTTAATGCACAATAGTAAAACCTTCCTCCAGACAGGAAATCGGCAGAGTGCCACTTGGATTGGCGACTCGAGTTGGAAGCACTCTCAGAGGTTTATTTATGTGAAGCTTGATCACGTGGATATAATTCAGAAATATCATTCCATTGACCCTACAAAGGATGAGTCCCCTGTCGTTGAGTGTCTGTGCTCTGCACAATCCTGTAAGAATGCTTTTATTCATAGACAGGGACTAGGTTTCAGGATATTGTCAAATTCCTTGAGTGCCCCCAGAGATGGTTGCATTCCACACCTAAGAGAACTCATTCTCACCCACTGAGGCTGAGCTCTATCATCAGTACCATCCCCCTTCTACTACCCAACGAGTTGAGTAAGATCTGTGACACACCCTCCCCTCGAAGATTTGAGTGAGCTCTGTGACCCTCTGCCCCTGAGGAGTTTGTGAGTCCCTACCCCCAAGGAGATTATCAACTCTCCGAAACCCCCCCTCAACCCCCAAAGATTTGAGTGAGCCCTGTAACCCCCCCCTCCCCATTAGGAGTCTGTGAGCTCTGTGACGCCCACTAAGAGTTTAGCTATGTGATTCCCACCTCCCTAATGAAAGCTTAGTTCTGTGATTCCCCCCAACCCCCATGAGAGTTGAGCTCTGTCCTTCCCCTGACCATTGAGCTCTTGGATTCCCCACCAACTCTGAGAAATTGAAGGTCTACAGTAATCTCAAATAAAATCAGAAAATGCTGGAAACCCTCAGCATGTCAGGCAGCATCAGTAAATCAGGAAGCTGGGCAGCCCTACCGCACACACAACCACTGGGACCTGAAGACTGGGAATTTAAGTGCCATTTTGTCCTTGACATGAAAAACGACTGAGGGAAAAAATTTATTCAGAGTGAGAAAGAAGTCCAGCAGTCATTTTCAACCACTTCACTTCCAAAATCATTCCCAAATGGAAAAGGAAATGATTAGAACAAAGTTTTACCATGTACTAAAATAAAACGGTTCCTGTGGCAGCCAAGGTACAAACACTTCTTACGGCTGACAGTGCTTGACAGGTTTCAACACAGCCTAACATGTTAACAGAAAGCTGCCCTAACCCCATTCTATTGACCTCTATGCACACCTTTGAAACCTTTGCTTCCTGTCATTGGTATACTGGCACTGCCCATTAGCTCTGCTTCCTTTCTCCCTGGTGGCTCATAGTGGTACCTGGGAGATAAATCTTCAATTCCAGGAGTGTTGGCAGTCCAAAATTCACATGACTGGATTTTTTTTTTTAATTCATGCAACCTGTTCTCATAATTTAACCTATTACACTCTTGTGTTTTTCAAAATATCTGTGCTGTATCCCTTGCAAGGATAAAAAATCCTTCCCAAATTTCTGTGTCCAAAACAGAATGCAATACTCCAGATCTGGGTCTGGCTGAGGCCCTGTACAACATCACTTCCTTCCAATTGCATTTCAACTTTCGAGTCAATGGTCAACATTCTACCTAGTCTTTCAGATTAATGTTTTACCCGAGCACTAGTTTGTAGTGATTTGTGTTGATGGATACAGAAAATGGTGCTCGTCATTCGTGGGCTGGACTGAACCAGGTTATGTTTGGGGAAAGGCCTGCCTATTATCATGGGAGAGAATTGTGCGTGACTTCTGCACTTCTAGGTGTAACTGGGACTTTAATGCAAACACTAGGTTATGGTTAGGAAGCGCAAACAGTTAGGAAGAAGCAGAGAAAGCATCAATTTAAATTTGCATTTCAAGGTTAGGCAATGAACTCAAAGCTGATGCAGATGAATCATAGAAATCTGTGGCACTGAAGACCATCATCTGGCCTCTAACAGGAATTAAATAAGGATAAACTGCTTTTGAGCAGATCCTTCTAAAATAGTGAAGCACACCTTTCAACACTGCCCTCTGCTGTAAGCACCTTCTTACCTTGGTTTGGAGATGTACATGTCTGCTCTAAATGCCTGCTTTCTACTTTATCAATTCCTGCTTTTGTAGGGATTCTGACACCTTCCTCAGTAAAACTGAACACCTTATATGGTTGTGCTTGTGAAATAAAAAATTAGACAGCAACGTAGGGGAATGGCAGTACATGAATTGCTCCTTAGGAGAGCCAGCACAGACACAATGGGCCAAATGGCCTTCTTCTGTGCTGTAACAATTCTGTGATACTAGAACAATCCAATTGGCAGGGCTTTTGTTTGGAACTTTCTGTCAGCGTATATTGCTGCCCAAATGTTGGATCAATAAAATGCTTGCCAACTGCTCACATTTTGCATGAGGATTCAACATTTTGTATGCCATTCCTGCCACTCACATGGTGCCTGCAAAGCTCTGCAGGTATAGACCCCAGCTGCCACAATGATTTGGTTTGATCATGTTGTAATGCTGGGCAACAGAACTACCATTGCAACTCATCGATACAAACTCACAGGACATGCATGTCCAACCTGCTCTTTAGAAAGTCTCAAAAAATAATCATTTACATCAATATAGGTTTCAATCTGTTCTTCAATGAATTGAGTTGATTTATTTTCTAATTGTGTCTCCCAGCTGGATTCAACCCCATCATTTTGAGGTAAACTTATTGGACCTTAGTTTTGTTATGTGCCTTTAAGTTGACATTGCATTCCTGACATAGTGTGATTGACCTGACTTGGGCTCATTAGGGAGAGCAAAGAGAATTTGAAGGACCCAACTGCAGTTGTCTGCCAATCAATTGCATTGTTGGAGGAGACAAGGCTAGCCCTCCAGCAATGGACTGGGAGGCAGGGGGATCCATAAAATGGCAAGGAAAGAAGGGAGAGGTGGTGTGCCTATTGTCATTCTGCCACTCTGCCATTTTACCAGAGGCAGGGAAGGTGGAGGATGGTCATCTGGCCCAAAGCCAATTAAGTCACTTAATTGGCCAATTAACGGACAGCCCTCCACAGCATGTGGAGACTGCCTGGTAAACTTGGGCAGCCTTCGGGTGGGCAGGGGGCCTCCTGTTCGGGTACCTGGTGGCCGTTAGATGTGCACCCAGCAGCAATAGCTGCCCCTTGGAAACAAGCCCTGCCCTCACTGCTGCCCACTCACCCTCTATCCCACCACAACAGGGCCTGCCTGACCCCACTTGCCTGGCTGAGAGGGTTACCTGCTTCCATGGTGTCCTCTCTTCTAGGTGCAGCCTCAAAAGTGGCCACCGCTCCAGGTGGCACTGCTGAGAGAGATCTTCCAGCCCTCTGATTGGCTGGCAGCTCCTGAGGGTGGGCCACCATCCTTTAAAGGAACACGAGCCAGATGACTGGGCAAAGCAGCCAGGGATCCCACAGACATTCGAAGCAGGGCTGCCCCTACTTTCAAGCCCATCTTCAGTACCCATGCCATGCCAATAAAATTCCCGCCACAGTCATAATGGCACAGAAGGAGGCCATTCAGTCCATCGAGTCTGTCAGCTCTTTGTAGAGCAATCCAGTCAGTCCCATTCCTCCATTCTATCCCCATAGTCCTGCAGAATTATTTCCCTCAAGTGTCCATCCTATTTCCTTTTGAAATCATTGATTGACTCCACTTCCACCACCCTCATAGGCTGCAATTCCAGATCATCACCATTGGCTGTGTAAAAAGGTTATTTCTTACATTCCCCCTGCATCTCTTGCCCACAGCCTTAAATTTGTGTCCCCTAGTCCTTATACCATCAGCTAATGGCTGCAGCTTTTCTAAATCAACTTTACCTATACCTTTCACAATCTTGTACATCTCTATCAAACCTCTTTTCAATCTCCTTTGCTCCAAAAAGAACAATCCCAGCTTCTCTAAAGTAACCTTGTAGCTAACATCCCTCATCCCTAGAACCATTCCAGTAAATCTCCTCTCGAGGACCTTCACCATCCTTCCTAAAGTGGGGTAACCAGAACTGGACACAATGCTCTGGTTGCGGCCTTGCTTGAGTTTATAAACGTTCAGCATAACTTCACTGCTTTTGTACTCAATCCCTCTACTTATGAAGCCCAAGATCCCATATGCTTTGCTAATTACGCTTTCAATTTTTCCTGCCACCAATTAAAGATCTATACACATGCATCTCCAGATCCCTTTGTCTCTGCACACTCTGTAGAACTGTGCCATTAAGTCTGTTTTTCTTTTCCCTATTCCTTCTACCAAAATGCATCACCTCACATTTCTCTGTGTTAAATTCTATTTGTCACATGGGGTATAGCTAGCTGCCCATTCTGATAGCCTATGTCCTGTTGCTGTCGATTGGTATCACCCTCACTCTTTGCTACACCTCCAAGTTTGGTATCATAGGCAAATTTTGTTCTGTATTCAAGTTGTGTATATATATAACTGGCTGTTTTTTGTCCTTAAACCAATTATTTATCCAAGCTAACAATGATCCTTCTATGCCATGAGCCTCAATTTATGTGGTACTTTTTCAAAGGTTTTCTTAAAATCCATAAAGGCAACATTCATTGATTCCGTTCATCAACCTTTTCTGTTACTTCATCTAACGTTCAAACAGATTGGTCAAGCATGACCTGCTTTTTACAAAGCTGTGCTGGCTCTCCTTCATTAACTCAAACATCTCCAATTGATTTTTTTGCCTGATTATTGTTCCTAAAAGCTTAACCACCACTGATATTAAACCGATCAACCTGCAGTTACCAGGAGTTTCCTTAAACCCTTTCTTGAATAAGGATGTCACATTTTCCACTCTGCAATCTCCTGGCACCCCCCCAGAATCTAGAGAAAGTTGGAAGATTATGGCAAGTCCTTCCACTATCTCCAACCCAACTTCCCTTTAGTAACCTGAGATGCAAGCCATTCAGACCAGGTGATATATCCATTCTAAACATAACCAGTCTTTCCAGTACATCCTGCTTATCAATTTTAACCCCATCCATCAACTCTACCATCTCTGCTTCCACTGATGCTCTGTCAGCATCCTCTACCTTATATGACATATAAACATCATATCTGTAAATTAGGTGGGCATGAATCCACGAGGCGGAATCGTCCAACAAAAGCCGGCTGCCCCTCAGCCATTTTAAGCAGGGGACAGCCTTAATTGTTTCAAGGTGAGACATTTGCCCCCATTTGGGAGGAAGTCCCGCCCTAAAGAGCTGCCAGCCAATGCCAGGTTCAACCTCAGCACAGAGGATGAGGGAGGTGGGGGCCGGGTTTGACAGGCATGGGGGTATGGTTAAAGGGTGGGTATGATGGACACAGGGGACCCCTCAAAGGAGGTCACCCAGCCCTCCTTGCCCAACTGCAGCCCAGGCAGTGAAAGCTGCTGGGCTACCCGCTTTGCCTGTGCCTTCCCCTGCCACAGGTAAAATAGCAGCAGAGGTGGAATGAGATCCTTAAGTGGCCATTAATTAGCCACTTAAGTGCCTCAATAGGCCCAAGGGTGGCCTGACCCCTTCCCTACCTACTGTAACATGGGAGATAGTTCAGGGGGGGTGGGAAGGCAGTGGGAAAGCCACACGCATTATTTTACGAACTCCACCACCCCCTCACCTTCAAATACTTTAGCGGGGGTGGGGTGGGGGGGTGCCATAAAATCCACCACATGGTTAATTATCTTTAGTGCCTCTCATCTTTTTGTCATGTTCAATTTTGTATCATGCATAAACATAGAAGACTGTGACTGAACTGCCTCCAATGCAGTAAGACTACAGTAGCTTGCCAAGTGACACTGCAAGCTCAGTTAGCTGCACATTGCAGCAAACACTTTACAGATTCTGTTTCTTTAAAGATCTTTATAAACCGTGAATGAAGGGAAGTGTGAAGTGATGCAGAAAATGGTGAACTAATGAGGTAATGCAACTGAATGGTACTATTTTATGTGGGGTAGAGGAACAGAGAGACCTGGGGGTTCACATATATGAATCTTTACAAGGTGACGGGACAAGCTGACCAGTCTGTTAAAAAAAGCATACGGAAACCTTGGCTTTATAAATAGCAGCATAGGCCCCGATATTACACGGGGTGGATGTGAAAAAGGCTGAGCATAGGCAATAAAGCCAACAAGGTAAGATGTGTGGAGGCCCTTTTGCACTTGACAGGCCTGTAAGTGCTTCTATCTTTTATAAAACACTGCACTTATAGTTCTTTGACCCGCAAGTTATAAGAGAACAAATTGACTCACTCAAAATGTTGTTTTGGCAACAAATGTACAAATACTTATTTGTACCCACAATTACAGACTTAACACGGGCATAGTTTTGAAATGGTTCCAGGAAATGATTACACATTTAACACATTGGGAAAAGAAGAGAAAATAAAACAATGATAAAAAACACAAACAGCAGCTGCTTTGTTACTTTACTCCCAGCAAATCAACTCTTGACTGGTGTCTGGCAACAGAATGCACAAATAGGTTACTTTACTTCCAGCAGGTAAACCCTTGAGCAATATCTAGCTCAAATATGCTATTAACAGTGGTCATACAATCATCAGAAGTGACCGGTTCCTGTGGTTGTAGATTCTTCTTATAATCAGGTAGCCTCTCTTTCTCTCTTATCCTCTCCAAGATCCCCTTCCAACAATTAGCCCTTTCTTCCACTTTGACTGCTGTAGAGGTTTCTGATGTATTCAATCTAAAACACAAATGAGTCTGGCTGGCCTGTAATCGCTCTTGTTTTTCTTGATAGTAATTGTTCTTGCTCTTGGCTTGATGAGGTTTATTTTAGAAAATTATTTATATAGCCCAACGGCACAACTATTTATTATTTTCTACTACTCAAGGCACTAACTAAATTTAGTAAGCACTTTCAAAATGTGAGATGTGTTAATGCTACAATTTGCCTGTTTTTTTTTTGTTTAATAAATGTGGTTGGCTGTTGAAACCTGAGCCATAGTCTATTGGAGTCATTATAATGCAACCTTCTGCAGACAAGGAGGATCAGGTGAGATAAGATGGAAGAATAAATAACCTGAAACAAACGGTTTTTATTTCCTGGGCAAATGAAAAAGCTCTCTGGACTATAGGCAACTAGGGTTTACCTATACAAATGGTCTGGAGCAAAGAAGTAAAAACGCCTAGAATTTAAACAATAATGTGACCTCAAAGCATTAATGAGGTGGAGGGGGTGGGGGCGGTGGTGGGAGGAACTCCACAGATCAGCTTCGAGATCAATTAAAAACTGGGAAAGTCATCAATTGCCTAATATAAGCCAGGTTTCTTTTTCACAAATCATGGGTGCTTGTTAACAGGGCTTAACTATAAATATTTCACTTTCTCAAATCACGGATAAAATATATGACTTTGTGTACAACAATGTACATGAACATACAAACATATGAATTAGTAACTGGAATAGGTCATTCCTCCCTCGAGCCTGCTCCGCTATTCAACAAGATCATGGCTGATCTGATTGTGGCCTCAACTCCACTTTCCCATCTGCCCTGATAACCCTTGACCCCCTTGTTAGTCGAGAATCTATCTACCTCTGCCTTAAAAATATTCAATGACCCTGCCTTCACCAAAATCTGGGGAAGAGACTTCCAAAGGCTCACGACCCTCAGAGAGAAAAAATTTCTCCTCATCTCTGTCTTAAATGGGAGACACTTACTTTTAAACTGTGTCCCCTAGTTGTAGTCTCTCCCACAAGGGGAAACTTCCTTTTAGCATTCGCCCTATCAAGTCCCCTCTTATACGCTTCAATAAGAAATTAGAAGAAACATAACATCAGAGCTACAAATTTCAATGTAGTCAACAAATAAGTAACTCAGAAGACTGCCATAAAAGCAGTTTAGATTAGTCGGGTTGGTATTCCTAATATTGAGCATTATTGGTGTAAATTGTAACTTCGCAAATATTTAAACATTAAATCTGTTGGATCTCCTTAAGATGCTGACTTCATGCAAAAGGCTGCAGAACTTCTGGTTATCAGAAACTGAATAAATTAAATTGAGTGTTTCTAACTGGAAAATAACCATAAATTGCACTCACACCAAGCTGCTGCACATTGCAATAGTTGTAACACTATCTTTCCTGTGTGCCGATTATCAGCTTGCTGTACAGTCTATACTAATGCTGCCCAACATTACCAAGTTATGAGTAGTATATCAGGGCCAACATCACTGAGATTTTTCAAGTTCTATTTTAAAAGTTATACAGGTTCATGACTGGTTGCTTCAATATAAAGAACATACTTTCAACAATTGGAAAATACTGCATAAAATTCTCTTTTCAATTTAATCTAATTATGTTCACTTTGAAATTCTTCACAATTTATTAGAAAATGTGCAAGTGTAATGTGCTGAAGGGTTTTAGATAAAAGCTAGCACTGATCTCATTTACAGAACCAAAGTCACTCTTTCTTGCAGAATCCAGCTTCATATCAACAGACTGCTGTCACCTCCTCTACCTTCCACTGTCTCTCGCATCTCAGCTGAACAATGCAATAGCAAGTAGCTACAAATATGTGCTATAAGAAAGCAAACAGCTTCAATCATGATATTTCCAATCGTCAAGACAGAATCAGCCAAAATCGATTCACAAAAAGCTATCGAAAATCTTTAGTATTCTGTTATTAAAAACAATGAAATATTCTGCTCCAGAGAACAGGCATTGTTACAAGTGTTAAAAGGTGTACAACACCTCCCAAATGAAGCATTCAGATAAAGTGACTTACACATCTAATGATTAATTTAGTATTATTTGGCATGCAAATCACCCCATGTAAAGTCACCACAAATCCGTGAAGCTAAAATGTTCTGCAGTTTGACATGGCAACTTAAATATGAAAATGAAATTAAAATTATCTGGATAACAGTTAATGTATTAATTAGATAACAGCATGAGTTAGATAACAACTGAATATATCTTGTAAAGCAGTTGAATTGAACTTACTTGGGAGATAATGCAATAGTGGGAAAAAAATTGCAGCAATACTGGTGTTGAGCATCACCACCAGTTAGATAAAAGCAAAAAACTGCAGATGCTGGAAATCCAAAACAAAAATAAAAATACCTGGAAAAACTCAGCAGGTCTGGCAGCATCTGCGGAGAGGAACACAGTTAACGTTTCGAGTCCGTATGACTCTTCAACAGAACTAAGTAAAAATAGAACAGAGGTGAAATATAAACTGGTTTAAGGGGGGGGGGGTGGGACAGGTAGAGCTGGATAGAGGGCCAGTGATAGGTTGAGATAGCCAAAAGATGTCACAGACAAAAGGTCAAAGAGGTGTTGAAGGTGGTGATATTATCTAAAGAATGTGCTAATTAAGGGTAGAAAGCAGGACAAGCAAGGTACAGATAGCACTAGTGCGGGTGGGGAGGGGATCGAAATAGGCTAAAAGGTGGAGGTGAAACAGTGGATGGAAATACATTTAAAAATAATGGAAATAGGTAGGAAAAGAAAAACCTATATAAATTATTGGAACAAAAGGGGGGGGATCGGAAAGGAGGTGGGGATGGAGGAGAGAGTTCATAATCTAAAATTGTTGAACTCAATATTCAGTCCGGCAGGCTGTAAAGTGCCTAGTCAGAAGATGAGGTGCTGTTCCTCCAGTTTGCGTTGAGCTTCACTGGAACAATGCAGCAGGCCAAGGACGGACATGTGGGCATGAGAGCAGGGTGGAGTGTTGAAATGGCAAGCTACAGGGTGGTCTGGGTCATGCTTGCGGACAGATCGAAGGTGTTCCGCAAAGCGGTCACCCAGTCTGCGATTGGTCTCTCCAATGTAGAGGAAACCGCATTGGGAGCAACGAATGCAGTAGACTAAATTGAGGGAAGTGCAAGTGAAATGCTGCTTCACTTGAAAGGAGTGTTTGGGCCCTTGGACAGTGAGGAGGGGGGGAAGTAAAGGGGCAGGTGTTGCACCTTCTGCGGTTGCATGGGAAGGTGCCGTGGGAGGGGGTTGAAGTGCAGGGGGTAATGGAGGAGTGGACCAGGGTGTCACGGAGGGAACGATCCCTGCGGAATGCCGCCGGCGGGGTGAAGGGAAGATGTGTTTGGTGGTGGCATCATGCTGGAGTTGGCAAAAATGGCGGAGGATGATCCTTTGGATGCGGACGCTGGTGGGGTGATAAGTGAGGACAAGGGGGTCCCTATCATGGTTCTGGGAGGGAGAGGAAGGTGTGAGGGCGGATGCGCGGGAGATGGGCCAGACACGGTTGAGGTCCCTGTCAACCACCGTGGGTGGAAAACTACGGTTAAGGAAGAAGGAAGACATGTCAGAGAAACTGTTTTTGAAAATGGCATCATCAGAACAGATGCGACGGAGGCGAAGGAACTGATAGAATTGGATGGAGTCCTTACAGGAAGCGGGGTGTGAGAAGCTGTAGTCGAGGTAGCTGTGGGAGTCGGTAGGCTTGTAATGAATATTGGTGGACAATCTATCACCAGAAATTGAGACAGAGAGGTCAAGGAAGGGAAGGGAAGTGTCAGAGATGGACCATGTGAAAATGATGGAGGGGTGGAAACTGGAAGCAAAATTAATACATGTTTCCAGGTCCAGGCGAGAGCATGAAGCAGCACCGAAGCAATCATCGATGTACCGGAGAAAGAGTTGTGGGAGGGGGCCGGAGTAGGACTGGAACAAGGAATGTTCCACATACCCCATAAAGAGACAGGCATAACTGGGGCCCATGCCTGTACCCATAGCCACACCTTTTATTTGGAGGAAGTGACAGGAGTTTAAGGAGAAATTGTTCAGTGTGAGAACAAGTTCAGCCAGACGGAGGAGAGTAGTGGTGGATGGGGATTGTTCGGGCCTCTGTTCAAGGAAGAAGCGGAGAGCCAGTTAGATGTTGGTTGGCATGTCTAATTCTACCTGTCTTTGAGCTCTTGATTCCAGTCTTATACTAGGTGGGTTCCCCTCATACAGCTCTGAGCAGCCAGTTGGCAACAGCAAAGGAGGAGCATTGAAGTGAAGAGTGGCCAAAGGAAATAGGGAAGAAAATAACTTTTTTACACACCTCCTGCTATCTACAGGGACCCAGGCTTCAAACCAGGTGAACCCCCACACCGACACCATGGGCAGAATTTTACGTCCCATGGGTGGGTGCATACCTGACCGGATCAGGAGTAAAATAGTGCGCAATGACATCAGGCAAGCGTCACAACATCATTGTGCACTCGTACGATTTTTCGATCGGCAGGCGCGCATCGAGAGTCGGCAATGTGCCCGCCGGCAATTAAGAAGCCTATTAAGGCCATTAAACTAGCAATTGATTTGTAGTTTTCACTGCCCGCCCAACCTTACGGTTGGCGGGCGGGCGAATAGGGCAGGCGGCCTTTGCATTTTTTAGGAAACCTCATCCACGAGCAGGATGAGGTTTCCAACAGTAATTTTTTTTAAATTTTAAACGTCATTTTAATATGTTCCTGTTCATGTGACTGAGTCACATGTAGGAACATGTTTCCATTATTTTTAAAATCTCTAGTTTTCATTGTAAAACCCTTCAGCTCCCTGAGGCAGCTCTGTGCCTTCAGGGAGCTTTCAGTGCACGCTCCCCCATGCATGTGCAGACTTCAGCGCTTGCGCTCCTCCCGCCCCCCCACCCCGACAGTGCTGAGGTTCTCAGCATCTGTTTCACGCTCGCTGGCCGTTAACTGGCCGGCCAGCATGAAAATGCGGTTGGGGCCCGATCGCGGGCGGCGGGCTGTTTCGCGGACGCTCCCACGCCCACCTGCTGCACCCGCCCAACGTAGGGAAAATCCTGACCCATTATTTTAAAATTTGTCACTGTCTTTCTCCCTGCCGAATTTTTAAAATGCAGCCGGAAAGTATTAAATTCAGCCAGGCTGCAAACTCATAAAACTACTATCAAAATTCAGTGAGACAATATTATATCACCTCTAATTTTATTAATGACACTCAATTTCTCAAAGATAATGCAAGGCTGACGTGACAAAGAGTAATTTATTCATCATGGAAGATATGAAAGGCACTATATAAATAGAAATATCTTTTCTTTTTAACGTTACATTGCAATTTATTTTTAATGTTGTAAAAAGATGGCTCTTGTGCTTCGAGTGGAAAATGAAGCAGCATTACAAAACGTGCAAAAAATTCAAAAGTAAATTATTTAAACTTTCATAAGTGACCCTGCAGCTTTTAATTTATGTCCCAACCCAGTTTAAATGTATTTAAATATTGCTCATTTTGAAGAGAGGGTCAAATTCCGTTAAAATGCCAAATGCACTTATCACCCTTTGGGAAAATTACCCTTTTACGTGACACATTCCTGAAAGTCATGATGATCTGAGATTTCCTGCTTCATCATTTGCCAGCCAGAAATTTTCCACCCTTTAAAAAATAATGGGCTGCTGAACAAAGAGGCAGAAAATCTTCAACATTCTGTTTTACATTCTTCTCTCTCCATCTCATAGTTTTTGTTGACACCATTCTTCATCACCTCCTTGAGTAGGTTTATTCCCACCATTGGGCAATACCACCTTAACAGACAGAGAAGGAGGAGGTGTATAAGTGTGAGCTGTGGTGACTCATCTGCTTCTATCATGTCTGCGGAGGCTGTAACACCTCTCTCGTGCTCCTGGAGCAAATCCAGCCTCCAAAGTCTTTTTCCCTCTCTTTTCTCTTTCTGTTTTATTAGCATCATTATGGTGATTGGTCATTTCATTCAGGACGGAATGACTGGAGCTCCTTGGACATGAACCCACAAATGAAGGTGGTGGGTCCCAGAGGGTGATCTTTGAGGAGGCAGCCAATTAAGTCAGAGGTGGGAGCTGCTGAAGTGCATAGGCAGGATGGGGGTGTCTCCATTCTTGGTTGCTGGAGAAGAGGGTCAGAAGTGTTAGGGCCTTGAGATATCAGGGGGAAAGCCCCCCACCCCTTGTGACAATTTTTGGAATAGCACCTTGGAAATTGAATGAAACCTCTGCCAATAGGAGGCCCTCCAACTTGAAAAGCCCCCACTATCAATATCCTGAGGGTTACCATTGACCAGAAACTGAACTGGACTAGCCATATAAATACTGCGGCTACAAGAGCAGGTCAGAGGCGAGGAATCCTGCGACAAGTAACTCACCTCCTGACTCCCCAAAGCATGTCCACCATCTACAAGGCACAAGTCAGGAGTGTGATGGAATACTCCCCACTTGCCTGGATGAGTGCAGCTCCCACAACACTCAGGAAACTTGACACTGTCCAGGACAAAGCAGCCCACTTGATTGGCACCACATCCACAAACATTCACTCCCTCCACCACCGACGCACAGTAGCAGCAGTGTGTACCATCTACAAGATGCACGGTAGGAATTCACCAAGGCTCCTTCCAAGCCCATGACCACTACCATCTAGAAGAGCAAGGGCAGCAGTTAGATGGGAACATCACCACCTGGAAGTTCCCCTCCAAGTCACTCACCATCCTGACTTGGAAATATATCATCATTCCTTCACTGCCACTGGGTCAAAATCCTGGAACTCCCTTCCTAACAGCACTGTGGGTGTACCTATACCACATGGACTGCAGCAGTTCAAGAAGGCGGCTCAGCACCACCTTCTCAAGGCAATTAGAGATGGGCATTAAATGCTGGCTCAACCAACAAAGCCCACATCCTGTGAATGAATAGAAAAAAAGCAACAGGACGCCAAGGCAGGTAATTGAGAGAAAGGGTACCCCAAACAGAGGTGCCCCCCGCAAAACTTCTTCAAATTTCAACTTAAAAAAAGCCTTTGCAGCTAGGCCACCATTGTGTAGACTGAGGTGGTTTGGGGGTGGTGCGGGGAGGATGATGGCGAAGACCTTCAAAAATGGACCTGCAGTCGCGGCTGTGGCCAGGCAGGCATGGAGGGCCTTTAAGTCTACCTGAAGCGTTAGCCCCCAGCCTGCTGCTGGGAGGCCACTCCAGGCTACTAAACTATCGCCGGGCCTGAGGGGATCTGGAGACTAGCTGCAACATAGACTGCTAATCAGTTCAATTGGCTACCCCCGCTTACATGTGGGTTGTGCTGCTGCCATTCCCCATTCCGCCACTGGGAAAATGGCCCAGAGGAGGATAGAGCCAGGAAACCAGCATGTCGACTGGCATTGTTATTTTTAGCACCCACCTGCCCCTGTGCCCGCCCTTGATGGGACCTCGAAATCTAGCCGATTAACTCTGCTCCTCTCTCTGGAGGTCTTTAACTTCCTGTTTTTTCTCTCTTGACATTCTTAAAAAATGGAATTATATTTGCAATATTCCAGGCAAAATGTACAATTGCTGAGTTAAAAGATATTTTGAAGATTATTACAGTTTCCTCAACTACTTCCTTGAAAACCCTGGATTGGAAAGTATCAGATCCTGGGGATTCGTCACTCTTTAGTGCCATCATTGGCCGGGATTTTCCATGCCCACTGGCATCAGGCATGTTCAGTGGCATGAGCTGACAGTATGGTGATAAGGCCAAAGATCAGTTTCGCGACATTGGGAAACCAGTTTGCGATCATCTGCTCAGCCCATTGATGGCGGGCCGCGTTCCCCGCCATTGGACGTCAGGAACCTCATTGTAATACAACATATGATTATGAGGCCAGCCTGCTGGACTCATCCGCCCTTGCCGCTGGATTGTCCGCCCACATTGGCCAGAAATCACACCGGTGCAGAACACGTCTTGACACCTATGAAGTGCAGAAGTCGGGACTTGCTGCCAGAGCCTTGCTCACATCGCAGATATTCCAGGAGCTGAAGGTGCTGTAGCCCAACAGCAACGGGATCCTGGAGGAACATCCATGGCATGCTGGGTTGATTCTCATGGACATGGCTCTGCTGCGAAGCAGCTCACGGAAGTTGGAAAGTCACCGGTGATGCTCACAATAGATGATGGTCAAGGGGGTGGGAGAGGAAGGTCTGGGGTCAACTTGGAGAGGAAGAGGTTTTGGGGAGGGGTGAGGTTGGGAGGGGGGAACTGAAGGCGTTAGGGGTGAGGTTGGGGGGTGGAATGAAGGTGTTAGGGAGGTGAGGTTGGGAGGGGGGAGGATGTGCAGGGGAGGAGGGGGTAACGGGCAAAAAGATAGCAACTGAGGAGGTAGGTGAAATGGGGGTGGAAGATGTAAGGGAAGGAGTTTGGAGGAAGGAAGGAGTGCAGAGAGGGGAGTGAGTCCAGGGGGAGGAAGGATGGAGGAAGGAGTCGAGAAGAGGGAAGGAGTAAAGCTGGAGGAAGAAGTGAGGCTGGTGGAAGGAGTTGGGAAGGGGGAAGGTCTAAGGGTGATGGAAGAAGTAAGCATGTCTGAGGGAGTCAGGAAGGGGGAGGGTCAAAGCAGGGGAGAGTCCGGGGGGTGGGTGGGGAAAGGTTTCAAGGGGGAAGAGGTCCAGAGGGGGAAAGGAATTCCAGGGGGCAAGGGATCCAGGGTGGGGGGGATGTCCAGGTGAACGTGCAAGGGAGGGGTCTGATGGGTCCATGATTACCTCCTGGGGAGCAAACTGAGGGTGGGTGTGGTATGAGGGAATGGTGAGAATGGCCGAGGGCAGAGAGAGGTAGTAGGGTGGGAGGGTGAGGGTTCGATGATAGCGGTAGAAGGGACGGCGAGGGTGGTTGGTGGGGGCTCGGAAGCAGACACAGGCCTCTGGGGTGGGAAGGAGAAGGTCGGGGAGGTGAATGTGGACGGGGGTGGGATTTTCAGGAAGAAAGGGAATGTGCACGTTCACCTGGACATTCCTGAAGGAAAAGGGTTGTGGCTGATATGTCACAGAGGGGAGGTGGAAGGCGATGCTGGGAGGTCAGCTGTGATGGGGGAAAGGAAATGGGTGACTGGGAGAGGGGAGAAGACGGGGGGAAGTGTACGATAAACTGAATCCAGACCAAGCTGTCCAAATCGAAAGTGAAACGGCAGTCATGGTGGGTGAGATCAGGTGCTCCATGGGAATGTGGTCATTGGGTGGGTGGAAATGCAGGTCAGCTCAGATGGACAACTGAAAGCGAACCCCAGCAGGCAGCATTGAAAATGCTCAGGACATTGAGGTGAGTGTGACACATGAAGGATCCGTGTGCGTGGGAGAGTGCTTGCACGAGGCTCCAAAAGGCCCTGCCACACTCACACTTCTCCGTCCAGAATCACTCCTTGGCCAGCTGCTCCCTCTGCGGTGATAGAGGATGAGGTTGAGGGAATCACAGGCAAAGGGGACTCGGAGGGAGAGGACAGCCTCTGAGATTCCTGAGTGGATGACCCAACTGCTGCTCCTCCTCCCTTTGAGTGCCCGGGGGCCCCGGCCTGACTCCTTGAGGGGAAGGAACACCTGGAGGGACGTCGAGGTGCTCCATTTCCCTCTCGCGTTGCCACTGCAGGAACACACCCATGGCCCCCGCAATGGAGTGCAGGTCTGTGCACATCTCCGTGTTCTGCTGGACCAGGTCTCCATGACATCTGCCATTATCCCCATGGAGACCTCCATACATGCACATGTGGTCACCACTTCATCAGAGAGCAGGCTAATGCACTCGCCTGATTCGTGTGCCACTCTGCTGAGGGCTTCCAACAGCTGTGTGTGTGATGTTCCCACAACTTCTGCTGTCTCTCCAGGATGAATTGGAAGGCCAAATCTAGAGGCTCGTCATCTGACTCAGACCCCGCAGATGCCTCTTCCCCAGCACTCGTCCAAGTACAGGGGAGCTCAGCCGAACCTGCCTCCTCCTGCTACGGACATGTGACCATGTGGAGACCGCCAGATTGTGAACCCGAGCCTGCTCTAGATCTGGTGTGTGTGTCTCTGTGCTGGTGGAGGGTGTAGGTAAGCGCTGTGATGGGTCTTCCAGGCTGCTTATTTCCGGTTCTTCAATGGAGGAGGTGTTTTCTTGGCTTGAGGTGAGGACCTGGATGGACCTGAGGGACTGGCTGACTGAGGTTGTCGGTCACTCGGCAGAGCTCCCTGTGGACTAAAGTAGAGATAATTAGTGCATGGCAGCAGAGTCAAAAGTAGGAGAGTGAGTTGTGTTGAGAGAGGAGTGGTGCAGGATCCTCACCAGGGTATTTGCCATCAACCTCACCATCATCTCAGACATGGTCCATGTCTTCACCAGTCAGCGCGGTGGCACACTCCTCAAAGTGAGTGAGGGGCCGAATGTGGGCCATTCCACCCCCGGTCTGGGACCTCTCACTGCTATTGTGAGCCAGCTTCTCCTGCATGAAAACAAATGGAGAGAGTGTGAGCAGGACACATGGCACTGCGTGGGATGTTTATGTGGTGAGCGGAGCCATGGACGGGATGAGGACACAAGCTCGAGACAGCATGAGCTTGATGGAGATGTGGGGGTATGTGTGAGGGTTAGTGGTATTGTCCCTTGAGGTGTGAGAGTGAGTGTGTGAGTTGAGAGTGATGAGAAGAGTGAATTATCTTGGAAGAACGGATGAGACCATTCATCCTGTAGCGGCACTGGGTGGCTGTCCTCTTTTGCAGGACTTTGGTGCTGACCACCGCTGCCACTGCCTCCCAATCCAGAATAGTGATGTTGCAGCCCATCCTGTGGCCAGAGCGGGGGTAGAGGACATCAAGGCAAGTCTCCACTGCGTCTTAAAGGCTCTTGAGGGAATGCATAATTGCACCAGGGGGCTGCAGTTGTTTTGCCTTTCAGGGCCGTGTCTTCTTTGCAGCAGTCATGGTTTGGAAGCACTGAGAGGTGTGCACACGGCTGGACTTTAAATATGGCACCCAGCGTGATGAAGCAGCAAGGTGATGGCATAGCGGGTGAATGAGAGCCCGCCCACCATGGAAACGGCATGTTTCCCAGGAATGCATAATTAATGCAGCGGGTTTGGGACGATATGGCGTGAAAAGCTACCAACATGGCCAGCAGGTGAAACGTCGATTTACCCGCCAGCTACCACTCTTATCAAATCTGGGATGACTCCACCCATTGTTTCTAATACTCATTTGTTGCTTACATTAACTTTAGTGAGTTCCGGTCCTTGATTCATTATTAACTTCCCTGGAGTATCAGGTATATTATCCTTTTCCTCTATTGTGAAGATTGACTCCAAGTAATTATTCAATTAGTCTGCCACTTCATTATTTTCATTTGCAATTTTACCATCTGTTTTTAAAGGGCCCACATTACTCTCAGCAACCATTCTTCTAATCTATAATCGCTTCATAACTATATCTTGTCTTTTCTTCTCATCTACTATTTTCAATCATGATGGAACCTGCACCACAGGCCTTGGTCCTTCACCAAAGTTTCTCAATAAAATAAAGGTTCTCCCTCTCCCTTTCCTAGCTCAGAAACTTATTTTGTAGACATGAAGGGGCACAATACCATTTCATAGTGCAGCACGCTGGTATACAAGGTATTACATGGAATTATATATAACCTACTGCATAGAAACAGGCCACTTGGCCCAACTGGTCTATGCCAGTGTTTATACGCCACATTAGCCTCTTCTCAATCTACTTCATCTTACCCCATAAGCATACCTTTCTAAGCTATCAGAAGAGAGCTGGTTAGCTCAGTTGGCTAGATGGCTAGTGTGTGGTTCAGCATAATGGCAACAGTGTGGTTTCAATTCCTGCTTTGGGTGAGGTAGACTGGGGGCCTGCCTTCTCACTTGCCCATGCTTGATGCAGAATAGTGCCCTTCAAGTGATTATAACCAATTGTCTCTATCTAATAAACGGAGATGCCTTCTATCCCTTGTGAACTATGGTTAATTACCTACTTAGGCCATGATCAATGCAAGGCATTCTTCTCTTCAAGTCAAGATAGGAAAAGTTCCAGCAGTGCAAGAGATAAACAGAAATACTGGAGATAAATTAGTGCTTCCCTATCAACATAATTCCTCTAAATTTCCTCAGGGCTTCTTCTATCCCACTGCTATAATTTTAGCAGAAACCTCATTTACACACGTAAACAAGGTTTCCACTGAATCGCTGCTGAAGTTATGGCACCAGAGCAGAGAATCTGAGGAAATTCACCCACCATCTATCAGTAAACAACCATTCCTCTTCATGGGTTTTCTTGGTAGCAATCAATATCTGCAACAAAGAAGTAATATTCCAGACAGCAGCTGCTGGCCTCAGTTTTCACAAGCCATTCATTACAAGATCTATTGAGCTTTGTGCATTATACTTTCAACAGCTGTGAGGGAAAAATAACTTGTACTCAGTCTCTGTACTGTCATTATTTCTACAGCCCACGGTACTTTCTTTCACATGAAAAAGAATTGCATTTATACAATATATCTCACCACATCCTCAAAACATCTGAAACCTCTTCACACCCAATTAGTTACTGCTCAAATGTAGGTAAATAGGGCAGCCAATTGTGCACAGTCAGGTCCCATGAAGAGCAAATAATTAATGACCAATTACTCTGATTTTTGGTGGTGTTGGGCAAGTGAGGAACGTTGGTCAAGACACCTGGGGATCTCACTTTTCTTCAGTGTCTACCTGCACAGGCAGGTTGGGCATTGATCATGTGGCGAAACCCTGGAGGAGGACAGACGCCATGCAAACATGCGGAAATAATGCCCTAAAAAAGGCAAACTCAATCTTTTAACATTTCCAGCTTCTTAGTTTAGTCAAAGGATGAAAATAATTAGCAACACAGAAGCGAAATGATCTTTGCAATCTGTCTGAATGCTGGACCTTCTTAGCTCCTTCAAAATATGAAAGAGGTGTGAAAGGAATGCCGAAGGCCAATTTTGAGGACAAATGCCCCTGAGAACTATCCAACCTGATCAAACAGGCTTTAAATACACAAATGTGCCCTCTTTGCAAAATTCTTGGGATTCTAAGGCAGTCTCTGGAAGATTGTCCCAAAGTCTATTTTTTTTAGATATAAAAAGTGATTTTTAAAAATGTTGTTGTGGAACCAGGATGAGCAGAAGTGTTTCCCTTTCTCATCCCGACATCATCGCGCACTCGTGCGATATTTCTGTTGGCGGGCGCACACGAGAGTTGGCAGCACGCCCGCCGACAATTGAGAGGCCTATTAAGGCCATTAATCAATTAATGAACCTGTATTTTTCGCTGCCCATCCAATGTTACGGTTTGGCGGGCGGGCGAATCGGCCAGGTGGCCTTTGGATTTTTGAGGAAACCTCATCCATGGGCAGGATGAAGTTTCTGTAATTAAATTTTAAAAAATAAAATGTTGGGGCAGAATTTTTCAAATCTACATTTGCTGTGAGTGAGTCCGCTGTGCGGACATTTTCTCCAGAATTTAAAAAAACTTTATTTATTGGTTTAAAATACTTCAGCTCCCTGAGGCAGCGCTCTGCCTTCAGGGAGCTTTCATTGCACGCTCCCCTATGCCCGCACTGGCTTCAGCGCTCGCCTTCCTCCCACCCCCCACCCCGGCAGAACTGAGCCTCTCAGCGCACCTTTCACGCTGACTGGCCGTTAATTGGCCAGCCAGCGTGACATTGCAGTCGGGGGCCGATTATGGGCAGCAGGCCATTACCCAGCCACTCCCGGGCCCGCCCCTCAACCCAAAAATCCTGCCCAGGGTCATCTCTCTGCATGCTCTGTTGTCATGTGATCTCACATCACTGATGAGGTAGATGATATATTTACATGTTTAACATTAACCCTTTATACTACAAATGATTTGATAATTTTCACTGTTTGTGCTCACATAAGCAGACTGGTAACTTTGGCTAGAACCTAGGGGTTGTTATTGCCAGTGAAAACTTACTAAGAACAAGTTAGCATCTTTAGAAGAGAGGAGATAAGTGAAGGTTTTCCTGTCATGTTTACGCCATCAGGTGACAGTTTGACCTCACTGGAACCATTCCACATTTCATGACTTACTGATATTTAGTAAAGTTTCCATTTCTTGTGGGGATCACATCTTCCCATGCATGCCCAAGGTGTATGCAAGTACATGGGGGAGTTTAGGTTGGATTTGGAAAACATTTTTCTTGCAAGTATAAATACCTGGAATTTTGGTAAGGTTCTCCTGAACACCTGCTGTCACTTCAGTGGAAGATCAATGGAAATCCCAGAAACAGCATAAAGGGCTAAAGACAACAATTTACTTTCTATCTCCTGAGTTTCTGCTAAAGTAATAACAGGAGATTGGGAGAACCATACAGGAATTCTCTCCTAAAGTATGTTCTTCTATGGTCAGCTACTATTCATGGCAAGAGTGAACCAAACTGTGATGGAAAGTAAGGAAAATCCTAAAATTTAAGAGATTACCAGGATCTACTTCAGGCTACCTATTACCCCCATGTTATCCTCAAATTCTGGACACACTATTGGGCTTCAAAAAGCATTGTGCTAAAGCACACAAGAGCAATGTTCAAACTGAATAAATAATTAGTTCCAACTGTTTGCTCCTGAAGCATTCAGATCTGAACAAATATCCAATTCTGACTGTGATACAGAACCAAATAATTAATGATTGAATCATGTCGCAAGGCTCATAGACTTTCTTTTCTCTACTTTTTGACTAGGATGCTTTTTTATAAAACTTCCTCTGTCTACATTAATGCAAAATGGGACTGGAAATCTTCCAATGAACCCTTAAAGCTGCTTTCAAAACACAATGATGGAAAACAGCAAAACAACGAAGTTCGCGGAAGTGGCAACACTGCCCAGAAAGTCCTGATGGAAGACAAGAGATCTCTACTGAGTCCACCCACTCATATGCAAATAATATGTAAACTAGCTGCTGGAAAATTCCCAACTTGCTTATCAGGAGCCAATTTGTTCTTGAAACTACCATAGATTCTTACTGAATGGAACTGTAGCTGCAACTATCCTTCCTTTCTCCTGAACGCAAATGGATTCCATTATACTCCACTGCTTTCCATATATAAATGCTGGGGTTTTCCCCTGAGCTGGTCCCATTCTGGTATGACAACCTCTCTGAAACAGAGAGGGAATTTAATTTGCACACTAAATACGCATCAGCAAAACAAGCAAAATCCTGTACTCCCTAACCCTAAATCTATCAAAATTTGTGTGCTCTCATGGAGGAGAATTTCCACATGGTTCTCCCCATTTCCAACGTCAACTCTGACAGAAACTCTGAATTGTGGATATTTTTAGCAGTTTTTGATATTTTATCTTGCACCTTCTGTAAACCTGAGTTCATCCAAAACCCTGCTGTCCACATTGTTACGGACAGGATGGAGTTAATTTAAACAGCACTAATTTCTCCTCTCACCACCTATCCGTAAACAGAGAGATGATTTGATTTCACATGACTTCCACCTCTCCACCAGGTCATTGACAAAGGATGTGTACTCATCGTCCAGATTCCAAAGACTTTTAAATGTCTTAGCATTAGGAATTGAAAGGAAGGTTGCAAGGCCTTTGTCTTAGCAGCCAATCGATCTCCTTATGGCCAACCTGGGTTATTAAATGCCTTTGTATAGCTCTCTTTGAATTTAAGCTGTGTAGTCCACAGACGGTGGTTAGTGGCTCCTCAGAGATAACGAGGCGCGAGTTTTCCCGAAACTACCAGGTAGCTTCTTTCGTTCAAGGGTCACAAACAGACGTAGGCTCAGCCATTTTAAAGGTCTTGGTTCAGTTTTAAAATTTTAATAGCAATGAGCAATATGCATATCTATAGATATTTTATAAATATTTACAGTGTGAGGTCTTAGTCCCTCACAATATCCTACCTGTATCAGGTCTCGTCCCTCTATCACCCGTGCTCACTAACACTGGCTCGCGGTCTGGCAATGCCATGATTTTAGAATTCTTATCTTTGTTTTCATATCCATTGATAGCCCTGTCCCTCTGTCTCTGTAATCACCTACAGCCCACCAACCTTCTGAGATCTCTGCACTCTTCCAGTTCTAGCTTCTTGAGCATCCCTGATGTCAATTGCACTATCATTGGTGGCCATGCCCTCAGTTGCCAAAGCAAGCATAAGCTCTGGGATTAGTTCCCTAAATTGCTCTACTTCTTGCCAGACTTTTGTAGGACAGAAAAAAAGACCTTTTAACATAATTTTAAGCTTGACATTCAATCAGCATGACTTGAGAAACTAGGTAAGTGCTGATGAATCTGTTCAATCTGTAATCCTTTTCTGTAACCATTTTAATTTTCCTATAACCCATTTCAAATCTGTGTCCAAGTTAAATTTGTAGTTGTGGTACAAATAAACTAACCCCCATTAAGCATAACAACATTTTGAGTGAGCAATTTGTTTTCTTGTAATTCGTGGGTCAAAGAGCTAGAAGCAGGGGATTTTATAAAAGATAGAAACTCCTACATCGAACTGGTGCCCCTAGGTGGGCTCGAATAAAATGACACCCTCAAATTTAAAGGGAAAAACCTTAAGATGAATAATAATTAAGTATATAACTAAGAATAGACCAGAAACATTGAGCGGAAACTGCCAGGTCACCAGCAACTGGAAGCTTGCCGGGCGTGGGAGCTTAATTTGGTAAGAGGCCAAAAATCAGTTTCCCGACAGTGGGATGAAATTTAGCAATTAAGTTCTCGGGAATTAAAAGGCAAGTTAAAGGTGGGTTGAGCTTCACAGTGAACAATGTCAGGAAGCCCTTTTGCACACATTGGCAAGTCATACATACTCATGATTAACGGTGAGCTGCCACTGCATTGTCCTCTTTGGGGAGTAGCTGTAAATGCCAGCCTATGTTTGAGACTGGGTGGTGGCAGTGCAAGTGGCACGGAGGATGATCAAGGGAGGAAGGGTTAGCGGAGAAGGGTGGAGCAGTAGCCGGGCAAAGGTGGAAGGGACAGTGCAGGCTCTCTGGGTGCCCTTTAAATAGGGTGACCGGGCCTTTGACCCCGTGAGGTAACAGTGGGGGTGGAACTTCCTGCCTTCTCCTGCTGCAAGAATTGGCGAGCTCCTCACATATTTACATATTCGATGAGCTGAACAGCACAAGATCACGCATGGTTAGCTGTTCACCACCATCCCCACCCCCAGCAGAAATCACTCCCACTTCCCACCAGCAAACCTAAACTCCAGAACAGAAGATTCCACCATTACCTTTGTTTCTCTCCACAGATGCTGCCTGACCTGCTGAGTATTTCCAGCATTTTCTGCTTTTATTTCAGATCTTCAGCATCTGCAGTGTTTTCCATTCAGATAGTAGCTGATGATTTCTGGGTTTTTAAAGAATAATATGAGCTGCAGAGGAAGTTCCTGATTTTATTTGTCTAAGAACATATGCTAATTTAGTTGTATAAGGGCTAATCCATGAAAAATATTTAAAAACTACTGTGTTGTCAAATACATCAGTGGAAAATTTCTCAAGTTGTACATGGGCCGAATACCACATGCCAGAGATTTAGTCGGGACATTGTTTACTTCTAATTATTTTCTCTGATTGCTTCAACTTCTTAAAATAAAGTTTGTTTTTCATAAATGCAGATGTGTGCCTCATCCTGGAATGTGTCGATGTCACCACCTGTGGGTTTAGTCGGGGGAGTTGTGGCAAAGACGTTGTTTCTTCTTGGCTGCATCCCAGTTTGTGTCAACATTTTATCAGTTCAAAGTATGAATTGTTCAGCCAGCTTTCTGATTGTTGCAAAGTTCTCTTGGATGTCTCAAAGAGTGCATGTTGGAAAGTGTTTAACTCTATAAGGTAAGAAAGAACTTGCATTGAATTTTTCAAGCCCGCTGGCAGCAGGCGTGATAGGTGGGGTGCACGGAAAATATGGCGGGACCCACTTCACAAGGGTGTGAAGGGTGTGATCTTCCGCTCAGCCTGCCGACAGCGGGCCACGTTTCCCGCCATCGGTCGGCAGGCAGCTAATTGTATAACATTATTATATTATTAAAAAGCCATCCCGCCAGGCTCTTGGAACCCCGCCTTATCGTCTGTCCACGTCAGCGGGAAAGCACATTGATGTGTTTCACAACAGCACTCAGGCAACGTGCATTTGGAAGCCTTCACTTTGGGGGAACTGAGGTTAGTGAGCTGCAGCATTCTCCACAGCTCACCTGCTGTTTCGGCCTCAGAGGTGCCCGGGGGGGGGGGGAAACAGGCGACTGCTGAGGGGTGGGGTGGCCGGGGGCAACTGCTGGCCAACCTCGGAGGCGACTGCTGATGAGGGGGTGGAGGTGGGGGGGGTCAAGTGCTGCCCTGGCGCTGCATCCCGTGCACAGGTGGGGAGCAGGGTAAGCGAGGGAAACGGCCACGCATTATGGACACCTGTATAAACTGACCATCCCTCTGCAACTAAGACAGATCAGGCGCAGCCACAGTGATATGATTGGGGTCAGGTTCCTAGCCTCCCAGCCAATGCAGGCAACACGGAGGCACCAAAGGGCCACCGAGCGCACCATACCTTACCCCCACCCTCCCCGCCACCCCATCCCGCCACCCCGGCACAGTCTTCGAGTCCACCACCACTTTGTTGGGCCGCAGAGCACCCACTGTACAATCACCTCACCAATACTGGCCATGGAGCAGACACTGCTGGGGGTGCTCACAGCCCCTTGCAATCTCAGCATCCTGGTTTGGACCAGTATCCCCCATGTCGCAGGTTGACAGGGCAGCCATGCAGCGCATTCATCTCTGGCCATCCGAGGGGTGACCAGCACTCTCCGGGAAGCATTAAGGGGCAGTCACACAGGGCCAGGAAAGGTGCTAAGTACAGCCATGATAACCACGCCTCTCTCTCTCTTTCATGCTGCAGGAGGACCACATCAGGATCATGGATCCTGGTGACCTAGCTGTATGCCTGATGGCCTACAGAGACCATAGAAGATGGAGGAGAGAGTGACTGAGGCACCTGGCCGTGAAAAGGCAAGAGTAGCAACCTCATGAAGAAGGGGCAGCAGGGGCTCCTGCACACGCTGCCCAGGAGTGACAGCAAGCTGTGATACCCTAGACGCTGCCTGCCATTCCTGCAAATGATTGAGAACAAGTGTCATCGATGATTGCACATGTTTAGGGACCTGGTGGCTCACATCTGCCACTTACTACAAGACTTGGCGCCAAGGGGACATGGAGGGCACCCACTGCCAGTGGCTGTGAAAGTACCCGCGGCATTCAATTTCTATGCCAGTGGCTCCTTTCAGGGCTCCACAGGTGATTTCTGTTGGATTTCACAATCCACTACCCACAAATGCATCCATAAGGTCACAGATGCCATCTTCTCCATGGCACACAGCTTTGTGCATTTCACCAAGGACCGGGACAGTCAGGATGCAAGGGCCATTGGATTCGCCCTGATCTCGGGATTCCCACAGGTGTAGGGTGTGATTGACTGCACCCATGTGGTGCTCAGGTCTCTGTCGCTGCACACGGTGAACTACATCAACCGCAAGGGCTTCTAGTCACTGGATGTGCAGCTGGTGTGCGACCACAAGAAACGCTTCCTTCAGGTATGCGCACGGTTTCCAGGGAGTGTGCACAATGCCTACATCCTGAATCGCTCACAGATCCCTGCAGTCTTCCTGGGTCCACAGGCTCCTTGGGAACAAGGGCTACCTGCAGAGGCTGTGGCTGATGGCACCCATGCGGTGGCCTCAGACTGCAGCAGAGCGACGCTATAATGAGGCTCATACAGCAGCTCACAACTTGGTGGAGCAGACCATCGGGATGTTGAAGATGCGGTTCCGGTGCCTGAACTGGTCTGGTGGAGCCCTGCAATACAGTCCACAGAGGGTGTCACACATCATCATTGTCTGCTGTACCATTTACAACCTGGCGCTGCAACAAGGAGAGGAGCTGGCTGAGGAGGAGATGGAGGAGCTGCACGTCTCCTCCGATGAGGAGGATGCTGACGGGGATTAGGGTGAGGGGATCCTCAGTGGTGATGAAGATGGAGATGAGGCTCTCGCACTGGCTAGACGAGGAAGGTGCACTCAGGAGTCCCTCATAGCTGCCAGATTTGTGGAGGATGATGATGACATACAGTGAGGTGTCCCCGTTGATCCTCACATCGCATTTGTGAATGTTTGACTCCAGTCTGGCTTATCTCAGCGCCGATACCCTCTGTTAGAATGCTCATGGAGATGCAGTGGAGACCCTAATAGTCACTAGATCACAGGAGAATGATGACCACATGCATTGAGGACACTCCATAAATCTTCACACAGTCTCTGAGAATGTTTGACTCCTGTCTGGCCGAGGGCAGCTCGCTTATGCTCCATGATCAGGGCCATCTCAGAAACACAGCCATGAAACTTTAGATGCATCTGATGCTGTGTCCGCTTTCAGCACCTCAGCCCTTCAGGAGCTGGTGCACAACATCACTGGTCACAGATGCTTGTGTGATGGGGGCCAGCCCCACCTTAAAGGTACTGAAAGGACACAGAGAGTATGAGAGAGTTCTGTGCTGCCTGCCCACTACATCCTGGCAGCAATGCCGAGGTGCAGGCATCAGTAATGTTTCCAGGGAGTGAGAGGCTGGACCATCACTGTGGTCTGAAGGCTGCACAGAACACAGGGGAGAGGCCCTGGACTGAGACACCTGCCTTTTATCTTGTGCTGAAAGGTTTCAAAGTGACAAGAACACTGCTCATCAGAACAAGGAGCCATAGATAGGGAGACAATCCCACGAGTTTATTGAGAATAGTGAACATTATGTACAAGTGATTAACACCCATGCCCAGGCTGTGCAACTAAATCTCCTTAATTGTCCTAACCCTGCCACTATGTCTTGGTGCTCTCTGGACATCCACAGCAGAGTTGGAGGCAGCCTGCCGACTGTGTTGCCCTGTCCATGATGACTTTGGCGGGCATCCTCTGGAGGGCCGAGACTTGGAGGGCCCCAGCCTGCTTTCGGGGTCCTGCTGTGTAGCAGTGGCACCCTCCTCAGCCTGTGAAGCTGGATCTGCGGAGGTCACAGGTCGAGTCAGATGGGCCGGTCACTCCCAGAGACACCTGGGTGGATGGCCCCAGAGCGTGCCCCTGCTGATTCTCCTCCCTATGGGTGCCCAAGGGCCCCTGGCTGACTCCATGAATGGAAGGGCTAGAGTGAGATCAAGCTGCCCAGCACCCCTCTCACATAAAAACTGTTGGAGGCCAACTATGGCATCAGTGATGGAGTTAAGTCCACGCAGCAGTGCAGGAGTAAGGTCCTGGACCAAGGTTTCCATGGCGGCCGCCATCCCATCAGTGTTGACCTCGGTGCATTGCAATGCCAGCGCTATCACCTCAGCCTGAAGGCGGACAGACTCCCCCATCATGCCTTGCAATCTGAGGAGTGCAGCGGACATCCCTTCCTGATGTTCCCGAGCTTGCCTTTGCAGCCTCAGCAACTGTGACACGACTGAGTCCAGAGGCTCGTCATCTGACTCGGACTCAGCAACGTTCTGGCCTCCAGCAGTCCTCCGAGTGCCAGGGACCTGGGAAGTCCCTGCCTCCGCCTGCTGTGGATCAGACAGTGTGATGTGCTCACCAGGTTGTGGTCCCGAGGCCACTGTAAAGCTTGGACCCACCGAGGCATGTGTCTCTGCGCTGGTGGAGGGTATGGGTGAGCTCTGTGATGGGACTTCAGGGAGTGTGCCTTCAGATTCCTCTTCAGAGGTTTCTTTGAAGCTTGCTTGGAGGCTCTGGGTCGTGGACTCCATCTGCTGCTTCCCAGATGTGCCTGTGAAAGCAAGGGGAGATAATTAGTGTATGGCAGTGGCCTGTGAAAGAGGACACATCACTCACAGCATGGTTGTCTGATGGATGTTGCACTGCTGGATCCTCACTTGGTAGAGCAGCATTGACCTCACCGTCAGCACAGGACCGGTCCCGGTCATCGCTGGCCAGCTGGATGGCTTTTCAAATTCTGTCCGGACTTTGAATTCCGGCATCCCTCCAACTGTCTGCGACCTTTCCCTCCTGTTGTGAGCCAGTTTGTCCTGCATGGATAGAGATAGGGAGAGTGCATCAGGACGCCTGCCAGGCCAGATTTTAAGCATGCCTGGCCAGTGTGGGTGGTGAGTGGTCCCATGGACAGGATGAGGACATTGATGGTGTGTGTAAAAGAGTGAATGGTGATGTCCCTTGCACTGGCAGTGAGTGAGGGCCCTGTGGGTGTGTGATGGGTTTGTGAATGTGAGAGTTGGGAATGGTGAAAAGAGTGAATTACCCTGGCGGAACAGAGGAGATCATTCATCCTTTTGCAGCACTGGGTGGCTGTCCTCTTCTGAAGGGCGTTGGCACTGACCACCACTGCCACTGCCTCCCAAGCTGGGTTGGTGACATTGCTACCCATCTTGCGGCCGTAGTTGGAGTGCAGCACATCCCGGCAGGCCTCCATGGCATCCAGCAGTCGCTTGAGGAACCCGTCGTTGAAGCAGGGGGCTGCAGTTTTTTTGCCTTTGCTGGCCATGTCTCCTAGGCAGTGGCAGTGAGCTGGTGGCAATGAGCACTTTGCTGGTGGCTGCCGGCGTGATGCAACAGCGGGTGATGGCGAGCGGGCGAATGAGAGCCCACCCGCCATGGAAATGGCTAATTTCGCTGGAATGAATAAATAATGAGGTGGGCTTGGATACGATGTGAAAACCCGCCATTTTCATCGGTGGATAGGACTCCATTTTACCCGCCCGCTACCGCATTTAGTGCAATTCTGGGAAAATTCAACCCTGTCTTTCATGATCTCAGGATGTAAGTACTTACTAGTCAAATTTTGAAGTGTAATGTTGTAATGTAGGAAACACAGCAGCCAGTTTGCATACAGTATGGTTCAACAAAAAACAATGAGATAATGAATAAATAATATCTTTTTAATAATGTTGGTTGAAGCACATTTCTCTTGTACATTGCTGAGTGAAGTCATCTAGCCTTGTCACCCAGCCTTGCAAAAGTCACTGAATGAAAGTAAAGACCATGGCACTGCTGCCTCCAGCTGCTAACTCCTCTGCAACATACTGCAAATACTCCTTACAGAGGAGAGTAAAATACTCATTCACAATTCTGGGCCACTGGAATGCGGAATTATTATACGAGTCCTTTACATCTCCCTGTCTTATGCTGCAACGCATGCTGGATTGCTTCTCACATTAAATAAGCATAGAGCTTGATTCTGCACTAAATAGCTTTGTGATAATAAAGGGCATGGTCTATTTCTAATATAAGGATGGAATGGTTGCTATTCTTTGTCAAAGTGTCCTGTTTCTAAACCAGTAGCAGTCACCATTGAATCTGCAGCTTGCTAGCTTTGTGCACCAGAATGAGAGGCATGCCGCTGTCAGGCCTGAAATTGCACTGAAGTACTGTTCCTCTTCTCCATGATTCAAATCTGATGACACAAAACACAAACTATGATGATAAGAATATCAAAATTCTAAAGAGTAAGAGATTCCCTGCTGCAGCTGAGAGATTCTCAGGTGTGTGCACTGAGTGATAACTTTTATTCCCCACCAACCTCAGTTGTTCTGCCAACAACTGGTTCTTGGTCCTTCTGCCAATAGGAACAGTTTTTCTATATCTACTTTGTCCAAGCCCCTCATGATTTTGAAAACCAGTCTCATCCCAGCCTTCTCTCTCTCAAGAGAACAATCCCAACTTCCCCAATCTATCCACCAAACTGAAATCCCTCATCCTTGGAACCATTCTCCTAAATCTTTTCTGTACCCTCTTTGCTGCCTTTGCATCTTCCAAAAGTGTGGTGCCCAGAATTGGACACAATACTCCAGTTCAGGCTGAACCAGTGTTTTATAAAGGTTCATCATAACTTCCTTGCTTTTGGACTCTATGCCCCTACTTACAAAGCCCAGGATCCCATATAGTTTTCTAACAACTTCCTTGACCTGCCCTGCCATTGTCAATAATTTGTGCACATATACCCCCCAGATCTCTCTGTTCCTGAACCCCCTTTAGAATTATGCCTTTTAAATTATATTGCCTCGCCTTGTTCTTCTACCAAATTATGTCACTTCACACTTCTCTGCATTAAATTCCATCTGCCATGTGTCCGCCAATTCCATGAGCCTGTCTATGTCCTCTTGAAGTCTATCACTCTCCTCCTCACAGTTCACAATGCTTCCAAGCTTTCTGCCATCTGCAAATTTTGAAATTGTGTCCTATGCGCCCAAGTCCAATCATTAATATATATTAAGGAACGCAGCGGTCCTCGTACTGACCCACTGATTACCTTCCACCACTCTGAAAAAGAACCATTCACCATTACTTCCTGTTTCCTGTCACTCACCCAAACTTGGTATCCATGTTGCCACTCTCCCTTTCATTTCATGGGCTTCAACTTTGCTGTCAAGCCTATTACATGGCACTTTGTCAAACCCCTTTTAGAATTCCATTTAGACCACAATACTCTGATCAACTCTTGGTGTTACCTCACCAGAAAACATGGTGAAACACCATTTGCCTTTAACAAATCTGTTCTGGCTTTCCTTAATTAATCTACACTTGTCCAAGTGACTGTTAAATTTTGTCCCAGATTATTGTTTTGAATAAGGGTGTAACATATGCAAGTCTCCAGCCCTCTGACACCACCCTGTATCTAAAGAAGATGGGAAGATTATGGCCAATATCTCTGCAATTTCAACCCTTACTTCTTTCAGTATACTCGGATGCAACCCATCTAGTCCTGGGGTCTTGTCACCTTTAAGTAGCCAACCTTTCTAATATCTCCTTCTTTGTGAATTTTTAGCCTATCCAGTATCTCAACTAACTCTTCATTCAATATGACACTAGCATCATCCTCGACCTTGGTAAAGACAGATGCAAAGTCCTCATTTTGCACTTCAGCCGTGCCCTCTGCTTCCATGAACAGATCCGTTTTTTAGATCCCTGTTCAGCTCCAACCCTTCTCTTAATACCATTTTACTATTTGTATGCCCATGAAAGACTTTTGTATCTCTTTTATATTAGCCGCCAGTCTTTTCTCATACGCTCTCTCTTGGCCTCTCTTATCTTCTTTTTCATTTCCCCTATGAACTTTCTTCATTCAGTCTGGCTCTCATCTGTAATAGCAGTAATGGCATCCATCTGTCTCAGGAGATGATGGACTGTGCCCAGGGTGTATGTCTCTTCTGTACTGAACATCGTCCGTTGTGGCTTTAGAGGACAATTCGTGAGTGGCAGTCCTTTCCACAGCTGGCACAGATGAATAGCATGACCTGAGGTCAACTGATGTTTTTGTCCTTCCATGAGCTCTCTTTTCCGCCATCTGGTCATTTCTTTCATCCTCTGCTTTTTCCACACTCTCCCTGACTGCTTGTCTCCAATTTGAACTTTGTCCCCTCTGAATTTTCTTCATTCAGCCTGGCTCTCACTTGTGATATCAACCTGTCATATATACCCCTGTTCTGCTTCATCATGCAGCAGGTTCTGGCTTTGTTTGCTGTACATTTCCCCTCCCTGGAATGTACCTCAACTGTACCCAATCTATCTCCCCTTTAAAGGCAGCTCATTGTTTCCTTACTGTTTTTACTGCCAATATTTCGCTCCAGTTTACCCGGGGGAAATTTGTTCTCAACCCATCTGAAATTGCCCCCTCCTCCAATTAAGTATTTTACTCTAGATTGCTCCTTGTCTTTTTCCATCGCTAATGAACGCCTTATGATACTATGACATTGGTCCCTAAATGTTCTCCTCCTGACACTTGGTCCTTTTGACCCACCTCATTTCTCAGAACTAGGCCCAGCAATGCTTCCTTCACCATTGGGCCAGAAAAGTACTGGTCAAGAAAATGAAATAAAAGGCACAACAGTAAAAGTTTATCTTGTGTTCAGGACAGATATATTCACAAAATGGAAACAATCCATTCAGTTGAGGCTCTCATTGATTCAATTTCATTCTTCTCATTGATGGTTTACCTTGTTCTACATTAATCCTCAAATTCCTGGAAACTTCAATGAGCTGAGATGATATTTTTGTATGTTCTACAGCTCATGCGTGAGTGTAACTTCATCTAATGCATGCCTGGGTTAAAGCCATCCTGGGGACCTTTCTCAAAAGTACATGAAAGCCATCAAAGATACTCACTTAATAGCATTTTCCATGCCAGAGGCGACTGAACATTTATATTCCCCAGTAAGATTCTGATGTTTCCTCATGCAGGTAAAAACATTTGAATGTCACACATCACTGGATTTTGGAAGCCAGCCAGAGTTCATTATCAGGATTACTCCTTAAACAGTAGAGCCAGAGACTTGGTCTGCAATGGCATTTTAAATTGAAAGTTTATAAATCAACATCTCTATTTTATTACTTTAAGTAGGGTTGTCAACCCTCCAGGATTGTTAATGACTTAACTCCAGGTCGCTGCTGTGTATAACCAAAGGGAAAAAAAATCACAGAGGAATAAAAAAAATTGTGTATTTTTATTTCAATGCTATTTAGAATCATAGAAAGTTTACAATGCAGAAAGAGATCATTAGGCCCATCATGCTTGCGCCGGCCGGAAAAAACAAGCCAGCCAGCCTAATCCCACTTTCCAGCATTTGGTCCATAGCCCTGCAGGTTACAGCACTTGGCTAATTGACTAACAGTCAAGAATCATTCAAGAAGCTGTCTCCTCTCTGATTGGATAGGAAGGCAGTTTACCAAGAGAATGAACATGTTAGATGATTGCTGGCGAGGATGTGGGTGTGGCCATTTTGGAGTCAGGAAATCATGTGAAGACGCCTTCAGGAGTAAGTACAACCAGAATTGATGATCCTACTCCTGGGTCAGAACACGGTCGTTATTAGTTTTTTAACCAATATTCAGTCCTGCAGGACAGGATCTCAATTGTGGCATTTGTATGATTGAGTTCTGCCAACTTCAAAAGATCTCCAAATGAATATTCTACCAACTACCTCAGACTGGATAATTAGCAAAAGCAGTTCTTGAAGTTAATGAACATATATGGTCAAGCAGCTTCCAGGACATGACCCCCAAACTCAAAAGTGTTTTGAATAGTTTTCCACCACTGAAACAATAGGCAATAGGCAATGGTTCAAGAAAAACACAGGACGTAAAACTCAACCCCCTTAACACCAAAATACGACCCAACTCATACTCCTCCTCAACCCCCATCCCCTAACCCCCAATTCTGTTTCTCTATTTCAGACCTGAAATATTGCCAGAAGACTTCTTGTGCCTAACTTGAGTGGCCAGTCTTCACTTGTGAGCTTAAATAGTGAGAGCTAGCAGCTTACTTTACTGTATTGAGCTGCAGGGAGGGCAAGTCAGTGCTATTTGTGATATCTGTGCGTCCACTCCCAGTTGCAAATTGACTGTCAAAGGCTGTTATTGCAGAGAATATGGGCTGGATTTTCATGGAGTTGGGCTGGTTTCATGGTGGGGCGAGCATGGTGGCTGGGACATGATTATGGGACTCCCGACCCCATTCCTGGGGTTTCTGATCTTTGACAATGCCGTTTAAGAGTGCAGGCTGGTTCAGGTTGCGGGCCTGCACCCTGAATGCCCAACCTGGCCAGCTCCATTGTGGGGATAGGCATGTCCTGGTCCTCCGCAATTTTCATGGAATCAGGCCAACCTTTAAAGGACTCGTAGTTTATGGCATCTCAGAGGCAATGTGAACCATAGTCTGGATGAGGGAACCTTTTAAAAGATAATTCAAAAGCTCTTAGCTATGCCCCCTCATGCTCCCCTACTCACCCTCCATGGCCTCTCATACCCCATGCCAAGCTATGGTACTTCCATACCCAGTCACTCACTGTATAGAACCAATGCACGCTATAGTAACGATAGGATCTGTTTTAAAAAAGCATTCATTCATAATTTTCCACTTTATTAAAAAAAAATCTCCTTTCACTGCAAGCCAACAAAGATGTCAATCATCCAGACCCTTTAAAGTATCAGTAGCAGGAACTGTGTATTGAAACCTCTTTACCTTGTGTAAATAAACATTGTACAATTTGTCTAATAGGTGGATATCCAATTACTAGGTCAGGCGACAGAAAACATTCAGTGAATCACAACTGTTTTATTGTTATTCTATAGTTCAGTACAAATACCAGATTCCACACTTCTCTTCTGGATCCTTTCCCTGTCCAGAAGCAAAAACCCCCTTACGGGGGAAAAACCTAGTTCTTAAGAACAGGCTTCAATGAGCATCACCTGCGCTCAATTCACTCTGAAGCTGGTCTGGCTTGCTCTTAAAGGGACCTGCATTTCTAATATTGTCACAATTGACAGAAGAGACCAGAGAGCCAGAGCTGTCAATCAAGTAATGTTTTCACTGGGGCTCAGCTGTTTCAACAATCAAATGGATGCCTGGATTCTCAGCCAAGAATACACAATGAGGCTTGGCTAAAAGCCCAGGCACTCTGATCTCCTCTGTCAATTACACAATGTTTATTTACCCAAGATAGAAAGGTTTCAACTGCTTGTAGCTACTGATACTGATAGTTTAAAGGGTCAGGATGATTGACACTTTAATTTACCTGTAGTGAAAGGAGCTTTTTTTTAAGAAAGTGGGAAGTTATGAATGAATTACTGTATTTTAAAGTTTTTTAACATATCCTATGGTCACTATAAGGTATAGTAAAACCAACAAGGTTTGTTGGTTCTATAGAGTGGATGAATGGGCATGAAGTACCATAACTTGGTACGGGGGAAATGAGGGGCCATGGGTGGGAGGCACAGCTTGGCATGGGGGGTATGAGGGGGCATGCGGGTGGGTGGGGGGGCATGAGATGGGGTATGAGGAGTGTGTGGGGGTGTTAATAGTGAGGCCTTGAGGGCCTTACTGTATTTATTATAACTGGAATGAAGTCCCACAACATCGAGACAGCCCTTTCCCACAGGCCGCCTCGGCACCCAGCAGCCCCTGCGGTTGCCTCTGAACTCTTTCCGGGGTTAGCTGACCCGACTGTAGCCCGCGCCTGCTCCCATGCAATGAAAATCCTGCCTTTGCCGGCATTTTCTCCCAAAGCAGCCGCGCTGAACCGGGTAATTTCTCAACTCCCGCTACTAGCCCCGAAGAAGAAAATCCAGCCTCTATGTGTGGAATGTTGTTATTGGTTTAATGTGATGTGCAGTGTGGAGTGATACTGAAGCATTTTTACCAGGAAGGCTGCAGACCCCGTCACTCATCTGTGTTGAGTTTGATGGTCTTGGTTGGGGAAGAGCAACCCCACATGGACATGACTTGTAGACTTGACTTGAAAGTACTCACTTCAGCCTGTCATTCTGCTGTAAATGGAATGACGCTTCAGTGTGTAATGGACAAGGCTCTTCTATTGGGTGAGTGCGCTGTGTGAAGCACAAGGCAGCAAAAACGATTAGGAAAGTTCTAACCTGGAGGTGAAAATGGATTAAAGCGCTCTCCCAAAGTTCCCGCACTTTAGTTAGTTCAAATCTTCCAGCATTATAAATTGAAAGATAAATGAGCTAAAGTCTGAAGTTATTGAAGTAATTGTTCAGATCAAAGGACTATAAAGTAGCCAGGCAAAAGATAAGAAGAATAAATTTACATCACATAGTGCCTTTCACATAAAAGTGCATTTCCAATCAGAATCAAGAAGAAAAATTTTTAAAATATACCCTTGGTGCAAACATTTTGGATTAAACTATTTTATACCCGCATGCTTTGGTTAGGAAAAGAACTCAAAATTGCTTTAAACATATATAGGTTTGAGTAATGTGTTTTTTTGTTCCTTACACTGGAATATAGATTATATCCAAATTTATTTTAACAAAAAGCATGCCTGCAGTGTATGTTAATAGTGGTTGTGTTATGTCATGTTGATGAAGATTAGTCAATAAGTAACTCTACTCCAGTTTTATACGAGCTCTCAAAATGAAAGCTGCTTTTCCACTTAAATGAGTCACTTTGAAGTTCTTTCACAATACAATTATGTTTCCTTGTAGGGTGATAACGGTACATTCATCCCAATTATACAATAACTGAATACTAGGGCAGCAAAATTACAAATTGGCTGACCTTACTTTTGTGGAAAGCGTTGCATGATTTTTATTTTTCCCATTCAACTACAACAACTCAGCAGCAGCACCAGAACAGAGCGCTTACATTGGAAACAACTTCAATTTATGTTGATAGCACTGTTAAAGCAATATGCAGCATCCTAGGCTGACCAATTTGATTCTGTGATTGGATGATTTTGGTAATATAGGTGATATCAGGTCAGCTGCTCGGTTAAACCTGATTTCAATCGAATCAGAAATTGGGCAGTCTGATCCACGATCATGTGTTTTACCAGCAGCAAATGTTATAATTTCTGACAACCCCATTCCCACAAGTGAATAAACAAATATGTTTTATGGATAAAAGATAAGGCTCCATCGTACAAGGGCAGAAACTATTCTAGTTGAGTCCATGACTACAACAACAACTTGTATTTATATCACACTTTTAACATAGTAAAACACCCCATCGAGTCTACTAGAAATTCCCAATTCAATCTACTGGAATGATTCCAATCAAATACACCAGAAATATTCCAATCCAGTGCCCTAGAACCATTCTAATCCAATGCCCCAGGACCATTCCAACCCAGTGCATGAGAGCCACTCCAATCCAGTGCATGAGAGCCATTCCAATCCAGTGCATGAGAGCCATTCCAATCCAGTGCATGAGAGCCATTCCAATCCAGTGCGTTAGAGCCATTCCAATCCAGTGCATGAGAGCCATTCCAATCCAGTGCATGAGAGCCATTCCAATCCAGTGCATGAGAGCCATTCCAATCCAGTGCATGAAAGCCATTCAAATCCAGTGCTTTAGAGCCATTCAAATCCAGTGCATTAGAACCATTATAATTCAATCTACCAAAAGCACACTCTAATCCATTTAAAGCTTCAATTTATCCTGAAAATTTCTCTTTCTACTGATCTTTACAAATTCAGCTTCTGCAGTGTCATTACAGCCCACAACTAAAATTACTGTGGTACAAAAAAAGCTACTATCCTGGAAACAGCACCCAGCTGTTACAAAACACATCACTCAGTCTGTAATTTTCTGTCTGTACAATATACAAAATGCAAACAGCACTCAGACAGTGGGACAAAGGAAAGTGAAAGTATAAAAGAGCTGAAATAACTCTTACCGATAGTTACTTTCCCTCATTTCAGCAAATGTTTACAAGGTGGACACAATCCCCAGGCACTGCAATAACAATGACCCTCTCTGCTGGATTTCTGCTTCCTGCTGCTTGCTGAGGCGTACTAAAATGAAGGGTAATCCTGATACATTCAGGCTGAACAGTTTCTAAACACTGCTATTAGGCTCAAGGCTGAGTGCAAAACCGTAACAGTCAACATTGCCAAGAATAGGTCAGTGAGTGGGAAGGTCTAGTTTGCCAGAAATGCACTGAAAGAATTCGGTATTACATAAATTCATTTAATATTTAACAATGTCAAAACATATATTAAGCAGAGAAATTGCCAAATAAAAGGCAGCATGGAGACAAAGCCTGCTGAGGGACAGGAAACAGAGAGTAGTGGTGAATGGTTGTTTCTCAGAATGGAGGAAGGGTTCCCAAAGGGCCAGTACAAGAAGCACTGCTTTTCTTGGTCTATGACCTAGACTTGGGTTTACAGAGCACAATTTCAAAATTTGTAAATGACAGAAATCTTGGAAGTATTGTGAACTATGAGGATAGTGAAGATATGAGGATATGAAGAGGATATGTTAGACTTCAAGAGGACATAGGCAGGCTGATGGAATGTATGGACACATGGCAGATGAAGTTCGATGCAGAAAAGTGCAAAGTGATACATTTTGGTTGGGAGAACGAGGGCGGCAATAATTTTAAAATGGTGCAATTCTAAAGGGGGTTCAGAAACAGGGGCAGAATTTTGCTGTTGTTGGGTGGGCTCGGTGGAGGTGGGTGGGAAGCCAACCGCCCCCCCACCCCCGCGATCTGGGCCGGACTGCGATTTCACACTGGTGGGACAATTAAGGCCCGCCCAGTGTGAAACGTGAACGGCAGCGCTCAGCGCTGCCTCTGTGATGGAGGGGAGGAGGGCGAGTGGGGAACTTCGCAAGTGCGCACTTGAAAATCTCCCTGAGGCAGCTCCGTGCCTCAGGGAGATGAACAGTTTTCAAAATCGAAAATAAAGAGGTTAAAAATATTATAAGACATGTCCCCCCATTTAACTCTGTCACATGAGCAGGGACATGTTATTAATTAAATTTTAAAATGTTTATTTTATTTGCTGTTGAAAACCTCATCCCACCCGTGGATGAAGTTTCCAAAGAAATGCAAAGGCCGCTTGGTCTTTTCGCCTGCCCACCAACCATAAGGTTGGATGGGCAGCAAAAAAATTATTTTAATTACCTTGTTAATGGCCTTAATAGACCTTTTAATTGTTGGTGGGCCAGCTGCGAATCTGGCACGTGCCCGCTGACTGAAATATCGTGCAAGTGCGCGATGACATCGGGACGCTTGCCCGACGTCCATTTTACATTTGGTCGGGTCAGGTGCGCACTCGCCCGACAAGCTAATTATTCAGCTCAGAGAGGCCTGGGGGTATATGTACGTTGTCCCCATTTCCTGCTTTCCGTCTCCCTCCTTTCTTGAATAGGGCAGTCATATTTGCTATTTTCCAATCTGATGGGACCTTTTCAGAATCTAGGGAAGTTTGGAAAATCAAACCCAATGCATCTATCATTTCAGCTGCACTTCTTTTAAGACCCCAGGATGAAGTCTTTCAGGACCTTTAGCTTTTTAGTTCCAATAATTTTCTCAGTACCCTTTCCCTGGTGATTGTAATAGTTTTAAGTTCCTCCCTTCCTTTCACCTTCTTTGAGGAAGTAACAAGCAATGTGGATAAAGGGGAACCTGCGAATGTGCTGTAGTTAGATTTCCAGAAGGCATTTGACAAGGTGCCACACCAAAGGTTACCACACAAAATAAGAGCTCATGATGTAGGGGGTAACATATTAACATGGAAAGAGGATGGGTTAGCTAACAGAAAACAGAGAGTAGGCATAAATGGGTCATTTGCAGATTTGCAAGATGTGGAACTAAAAAGCTGCGCATTACATTGATTCTTACAGAATTAACTTCCAATAAAGAATCCACGTTTTTTACTTACAAAGCTGATCACAAAAGCACGTTACTGATTTAGATCTAGTCCAGAACCCAATTCTAAAGATCAAGCCAGAAACTAGTGGTTTCATCAAATCAAATCAAATCTGCTCCTTCATTTACTTAGTCATCACCCTCAGAAACCATAAAAAGCAGCCTAAATGAACAAAGGAATCATTGTGTTAAGTAAAATGGAAAACACTGCAAATGCCAATTCTGAAGTAAAAACAGAAAATTCTCCAAATTGAAAGCAAATCAGCCATCATCCACGGACGGAACAGGTTAATATTTCAACTCTTAACCTTTCAAACTAGAATACTTGTGTTGTAACCTCAATCAATTATTTTAAAGCTGCAGTTGTGTTTTGTTCAGAGCTTAATGTGCTCATCCTATACTCCTGTGTGTTATTTCTACATCTGTGTAAAAAGAACACTCTCAGGAATGCAGCATATGTCCTTCATTGGAATTTTCAACCTTTACTTTTTTTAAAAAAGGAAATGCACCCAAATAAGTTGAGTTGAGTTTCTGTGCTGAAACTTAAACTTAGGGCTAGATTTTATAAATTAATATGCATGTTGCAGAACTTTAGTCAATGGGAGGCCTATTAGGCAAATGGATGCAAAGGTCACAGGGGCTGATTTGTGGCCCTTTGATTTTCCAATCATTAAAGTTAACAACCAGAAAATGAGGAGCACTGATCCCCATGCCCAATTGTTTGATCTGCTCTCCCATTAAATGGGGCTTTGTGCCATAAATTCTGAAAATAGCGCTCTTATATTGGTTGAACAAATATTTGGGCTTTTTCATATTTAACATTAACCGTGTTAGAGTAAAAAGAGGAGGCAGGTAAAAGCAAAGCAAATTCTTCAATGATATTAGCAGGCTTTTATTTGCTCCCTGCTAGCTTTAACTTGTATTTCTTATTCCTATCATTAGAAAAAGCATAACTGATTTGTTTTGGTTTCTTATCGTGGATCTCCATGTTCACATTTCTGCCCCTTATTTTAGTTCAGGAAAAACTGAACTACGCTGAAGAGTCTCCAAACCAAGCTACTGAAAAAGCCCTACCAGTGAAGCTTGACCAACAGGATGCCTGCACTCTCCCTGTAGGGATAGACCACACTTCCCAACTCCAGAGAGCTTAGATGCACATCAGCATGACGAACAGCTTAAAGACTCCCAAGTATGCACAGTACTATTGTTCAACTAGGTAAACCCATACAACACGCTGTGAAGGTAGATGTTATTTCTTTTAAAATATTTTGGGATTATGGTGATATTTTGTAAAGAAGGATGTGTGTGTGTGTGTGTGTGTGTGTGTCCATGATTGATTAAGCTGCGGGAGACGATTCATAGAGACAGCTTGTCTGTGAGTGTTGAGAGGTAAAAGGGTAAAGGAGCTGGATGCATACATTTGTAATGAGAGGTTCTGGTGAGGTTGGATTCACAAGTAAATAGGTTGGATTTCAAAATTTTGCATTAGGTGATAGGTAGGGGCTTAGCTTTTTATCTGTTAAATTTCAAGGGGGGTTTAAGGGACTTCTACAACTTACAAAGTCAAAAATGTGGCAAGCATTCTCATCATGATGCCTTTAAACTGGCCCAATGACGAGGTGGTTTTATTTTCTGATCGGCAGACTGCAGACCCACTGAATACTGCTAATCTTAACAGGGCGCCAAGTAGAACCAGATACACCAACTCTCATGATTTTAGTCACAATAGATCGATGTGATTATATGTGAGAGATGTGATTTGTCAGTAAAATTAAGCCTCCTTCACAATCTCATGAGAGGGCCCTTAGGACTGACAATTTCCTCAGGGAACACATTTTCCACTTACACAGATATGAAAAATTGCTTTCAGACAGGAGTCTTCTTGGAAAATAACTTGTAGATGCACCACTTTAAATTGAAAATTTGGGGAACATGTTAAAGCTATCCCACTAATCGGAAAAGATTCGACTGCTGGGGGCAATCGCTCTGCTCTGGAGGAGTCAACAGTGGTCATGCTTATTGGGAGGTGACAATTGCAAGCACAGGGGCATTTACCGTCTGCTGTGCCAGCATTAAGTGAAAGGATAGGGATAAAGAGTGTTTGCAGGAAGAGAACAGCAAGTCATGGAGTGCGTACTCGGGGAACAACAATCATTTTTGGAGTTATTTATCAGTGTCACACAGTTTCAGTTCAGCATAGTAGTAATATTGCAGATCAACTGTTCGAATTGAAGTAGAAAGCATGTGGGGTTTGATGCTGGAATAATCTCATTTTACAGTGGATCAGACAGCAAGTTAAGCCTAATATGTACATTCTGGAAGCAAATTCTATCTGCTTATATGGCTGTTACTAGGATGGTTTATATTGATGGGAAGGATTGATGGCGTTTGATATATAATGACTCATTCTCTGGAGACCCAACACTGATGCTGTCAAAAGGCCTTCATTTCTTTTATATTTGGTGCTTTTGGAATTCTTGTGACAGGAGAGTCACATCTATGATTTGGTTTTCTGCATTTACATTATAAAACCTAGCACTGTAGCCCAGCAATGGAATCAAGCATTCTGAAAGGCTGGGTGGAATTTTCCAATTGTGAGGCTAAGTGCAGTGGCAGGCGGTGTCGGCCGCATCGGACTGGCCGGAATGGCGGGAACTCGTGCCCGATTCCACACTTTGAGGGTCATTAGCTATGCATAGGCGAGTATCGGGCCAAATCACCTGGAGGTTGAGAGCTGTTTCTTCCACTCGCCATCAGCTAGCAGGGTCAAAGGTCCAGACACCATATTTAAAGGCCAGTCCAGTCCAGAATGAGCTCACTCACAGGCCCCACGAACTAAAGCAAAGGCCATGGCCTGGCGATTCACGAGGCCAGAATGCACAAGTGTGAATGTAGAACTCGTTCTTGCTGCAAGTGGGTGGACATCCCAAGATGAAAGTAAATGGCATTGAGGGCTAGGAGAGATATGGCCATGTGCCCTCACTTAAATTTATTTTCCCTGGGACCTGTCAGCAATTAACGTATCATGGTGACGTCTCCCACGTCTTCCTTCCTCCATGGCGTGATCGCATGCCTGCTGACCCTCATCAGCCTCCTGCGGTTCTTGGGCATCCAGTTCTTCATCCTCTGATGAGATCCCATCCTCCTCCAGGTCATCCTCTGGCAGAGGGTCACCTCTTTGCATAGCCAGATTGTGAAGGGTGCAACACACTGCAATGATGTGGGAGTTTATTGGAGTGAGTCACCTGAGTGGTCCAAGCATCTGAAGCGCACTTTCCGAAGCCTTATGGTCTGCTCTATAAGGGAGTGTGTGGAGCTGTGAGCAGTGTTGTACCTCTTCTTGGAAGGACTCTGAGGGCGATGCATCGGAGTCATCAGCCAGCGTTTCAGTGGGTACCTCTTATCCCCAAGCAGCCATCCCATCTCTACAAACGTATTGGCCCCTCGAAAATATCAGGCACCTGGGAGTGATTCAGGATGTAGGAGTCATGGCAACTCCCAGGGTACCGTGCGCAAACATGCAGTATGTGCTTCCGGTGATCACTCACCAGTTGTAGATTGATGGAATGAAAGCCCTTGCGGTTTATAAACATTAGGGCCTGCTGCTATGGAGCCTGTTTAGCCACATGGGTGCTGTCTATTGCACCCTGCACTCTTGGGAAACCTGAGATGGTGGTGAAGTCGGTGAATCTCGCAGCCTGGCTATTTTCATCCAGAGCAAACCTGACATAATGATGGGCCTTCCTGTAAAGGGCATCGTCTGTGATCTACTTCATGCATCAATGTGTTGCTGACTTAGGGATGGTGCACAGGTCCCCTGTTGATCCCTGGAAAGAACCAGAGGCAAAGAAATTTAGTGCTGCATTCACCTTCAGAGCCACTGGCAGGGGATACCTTCTAAATCCACGTGGCATCAGGTCTTCACGAAAAATGTGACATATGTGATGTACCAGAGCTCAGGACAAGCGGAGACGTGCACAGCATTGGCCTCTCACTCATTTGTAAATAGGGGGCTCTTCTACCATAAACCCGAGGTCTGGCAAGTCACCTCCGTTGTCTGGGTCTATCCGTCTGACCCACCTGTTCATGCTCTGGCTCCGCTTGACCATGTCACTCAGGCATGGCCTCCTGGTGAAGCTGCGCGCGGAGACGCCTCTCCCTCCTTCACCTCCTCCACTGCATTCGGACCCTAACAAAGGCAGCATTGAGCTCAGGATCCATACGTGCTTTTGCCTTCTCTCGGAAAGGAAAGGAAGCTCAGAAGATGAAACGTATGGAAACTGTAAGGGCCCATAGCTTTTCCTGCCTGACTTGCGTGGTGGCTGATGCCGCCTTGCCTCTGAGACACTAGCACACACATCGAGGTGACCAAGATGGCATCACAGATATGTAACATCTTGAGCCCTGCGTGGGATGCTAAGGTTTAATTGAGATGAATGACCCAACCTAGCTCTGTGCTCAAATCTCTGATGTGCCACAGCAACGACCAATCAGTTGCTCATGGTCAATTTGGCCCATTAGGAGTGTCAAATCTGGTGAACATGTGACAGGCCTTCATTGATGGAATGCCATTTACGATGCAGCTGTGTCTCCTTCACTATCGCCTGCATTCCCAAATTCTACATTCCTATGGGCAGAATATTTAGGTCGGTATGTGGACATGCACCCGACCCGATCGGACGTGAAATCGCGCGATATTTCAGTCGGCGGGCACCAACAATTAAGAGACCAATTAGTGTAATTAAAGTTGCAATTGTCTCCGATCTTTTGTGGCCCGTCCAACCTTACTGTTGGCGGACAGGCGAATCAGCCAGGCGGACTTAGCATTTTTCATGAAATCTCATCCAAGGGCGGGATGAGGTTTCCGTTATTAAATTAAAAAAATTAAAATCTATGGACAGCGTTTTTATCATGTATATGTTCAGGAGACCGATTGTGATGTGTGGGCATTTTTTTCCTGATTTTAAAAACTTTATTTATTGGTTTTAAAGTCATCAGCTCCCTGAGGCAGTTCTCAGCACGCGCCCACGCTTACATCAGCGACTGCCCTCCTCCCACCCCCACCCCGGCAGCGCTTAACCTTTTAGCACACGTGTTAATTGGCCAGCCAGCATGGAATCATGTCCGGGGGCTGATCGAGGTTGTCGGTCCGTTCCTTGGCCAATCCCGGACTCATCGATCACACCCATGCACTGACCTAAATACCCTCCCTATGTGTTACTCTTGAGAAGCAACGGCTGTGGTGTGAAGCCACTAAGTTCTGAGAAGCCCTTTAACAGCATTAATGAAGCCCTTGGCTGTCAGTGGCTTTTGTCGCAAGGGGGTCTTCCTCCTTTCTTTCTAAGCAGGCTCCTGTTCACTCCTGCGGCAACAAGCGGTTAGAGGGCCACTCCAGGAAAGGCCCCCCTCGCCCTTCCCTCGACTGCCATTCCACAGCCTTCCCTCCCCATTGCCCCCCTCGTATTCGCCCTTCCCCCTGACTTCCATTACACGGCCTTTCCTCCCCGTTGTCCCCTCATGTTCGTCAACCTCACCATCTTCTCACAGCCCACGCCCGGTTGAAGTGTTTCTGAAATTGGAGGCCTGCATGAGTACCACCGCACAATGGTGTTCTTTGGAACAATGTAGGCAAAGATCAGGAAAAACCAACCCTACAGCCCCAGCTGTGTGGCATTCATCACAACAAGACCGGTGCAGCCCTATGGCAGGTAGGCTATGTATGTTCCGCTCACCTCAAAGTTACCAGTGAACTGAGGTCTGACTCGTGCACGCAACCTCTTTTCAAATGGATTTGAGGCCGGCATAATTTCCCGCTGAAGGCCTGACCAGATTCCGGCGAGCAGCTGTTTTAATGAGCATTCATGATATGTTAACGAATGCAAATGACGTTCACACCACTACCGGGCGGGATAACCCACCCACCATAAACACACCATCGGGAGAATTGCAGGCTGATTTTACGCCGGCAGATTTCTGACCTTTTGCCAGCTGCTGGATTCTCCGGTCCCGCCCACCAAAAAACCCGCCATGGGTGGGATGGGAAAAAGCTGGCAGGATAAGGGATAATAGCAATGTAAACCTAGTGAGTCAGTGCACAAAGTGCATTGTCCAATGACCAAAACTGCAAAACTAACAAATATAAAAGCATGGAACTCAAGCTTCCTTCCTTATGTGAATGTTAATCAGCCTTGATTTGGAATGGAAGCAAGAAGAAAATTAAATGTGAAGATGGAGATCAAGAATCTAGCAGCAGCACATTATGAGTCTGCCTTTAAAACCATGGGGAGAATTTTCTCCTTGTCGGGGGAGGTTGGACAGGAGCGGGTGCAGGCGGGTGCGCAGCCGATTGCCGCCTGCGATTGGGTCCACGCCGCCATTTTACGTGGGCGGGCCAATTAAGGCCCGCCCAGTGTGACACACACCCGGAGGCGCTGTGCGCACCCCGTGCAGGCGGGGGGAGTAGGCTGAGTCGGGGCCTGCGCTCTTTCGCGCACGTGCGCAGACGAGTACAGAAATCTCCCTGAGGCACACAGCTGCCTCAGAGAGATTAGTTTGATCTTTAAAAATTTTAATAAAGACAGAAAACATTTTTAAAAACATATCCTCTCATGTGACAGTGTCACACGAGCTGGGACATGTCAATGAATTTTATTGAAAAATTTTATTAAACTTTAAAAACCTTCATGAAAACTCATCCCGCACGTGGATGGGGTTCCATGATAAATGCGAAGGCCGCCTGGGCTCTTTGCCTGCCCGCCAACCTTGAGGTTGGATGGGCAGCTCCGTTAATTACTTTAATTAGTTTTTATTTGGCCTTAATAGGCCTTTGACAATTCAGCGGGCGTGCAGCCAACTCCGGTGCGTGCCTGCCGAACTGAAGATCAGAATGACGCGCGGTGACGTCAGGACGCACACCCGACATCACCACGCATCATTGTATGCATCGGCGAGTGGGGCCCACCCACTGCACACCGACCAGAAGATTCTGGCCCATAGGTAAACTGTGAGTCCAAGTGTAGATTCATGTGACCTGTTAGAGATTAAATAAGCCACTAAAGAGGTTTCTAAACCAACTGTCAATTTATATTGAGTAATGTTTTAAGATTATTAAGAGTTTTTCTTCTGATTTATGAGGCGGTGGTGTTGGCATTATTGCAGAATCAATTTAAAATCAGCGTTCACTCATTCCATCTGGATATTTTTGATCAATCAAACTTTATACCGAAAGGAACAAGGAAGTCTTCCCATTGCAAAATAGATACGTTATTCCATCTAGCAGAGGACTAACTGTAGCACTTTGATTAGCAGTGCTATCTTTTCAAGGGCAAGTAGCTAGAGCAACCCAAAGTTTTGTTGAAAAAAATAATAAAACACTGAATAGCAATAAGCACCTTTTCATTGCACTGCATCTATTATTCATAAAATGCTTTTGTGCCTTTGAACCCAACTGAGATGTTTTTGATTTAACATCTTTATTTTATTGCTGTTTTTCCTTTGGCTATGCATCTGCCTCATTCACTAGCTGTCCAATTTTCTGTAATATGAACATTGCATTTGCTGATGAAAACAGAAATACTCAAGATGTTAAACCAATACCCTGTTGCCCCTTCTCCTATCAGACCCTCTATTTCCCTTCCCCCTCTCCTGCAAGGCTATTTTGGTTGCAAGCTTTAGATCAGTGTAGAATGTATTCAATTCTTAATCCAAAATTAGGATTTGTAATGCATTAACATATTCAACAAATCAAAAAAAAACTGCCTTAGTATTATAGTATACTGCTCCTGCATGTACACAAAACGTAACTGATATAAAGCCCTTTTATTTATAAGAAGCCAAGTTAATATCAAGTTTGATAGCCAACACCAACAAATTCAAAACCACCAGTTTGCTTTTGTTCACATAAAAGGCACATTTCCCATCATATAAGCTCTCTTAATTATTTAAAAGAAATACTTTACAACTATAGGTATAGAAACTCTAAAATTACTTATTTGGTTTATAGGGCGGGATTCTCTCCCCCTTTGGGGGTGAAGTTGAAGTGTGGGTGCGCACAGGCATGCCTCTGATCGGTGCCACCGATTGGGGGCACAGCGCCATTTTATGTGGGCAAGTCAATTAAGGCCCGCCCAGCGTGACGTCCCCACGGAAGCGCTATGCGCGCCCTGTGTGGGCAGGGGGGGAATCCCTAAACCTGAGAGTGCGATCTTTCGCATATGTGCACGAAAGAGCGCACTTATCTCCCTGAGGCTAAGTGCTGCCTCAGGGAGATTAGCTCTGGTGTCAAAAGTATTAAAAATAGAAAAAGAAAATCCCTGACATGTCCCCTCATGTGACACTGTCACATGAGTTGGGACATGTCCATCATTTTTAAAGAAACTTTAATTAAATTTTTAAAAACCTACATGAAACCTCATCCCGCCTGTGGACGAGGTTTCATGCTTTTTCTAATTCCCACCGGGGCTCCTGGCCTGCCCACCAACCTTAAGGTTGGACGGGCAGGTCCATTAATTAGTTTAATTACTCTGTCAATGGCCTCAATTGGCCACTGACAGGTCGGCGGGTGCACAGCTGATTTTGCTGCGCCCCTGCCGACCTGAAAATTTAAATGGGGCGCGATGACGTTGCGAGTTCCGCCTGACATCACCGCGCGTCATTTTACACGTCGGCGAGTGGGCCCCGCCCCTGCTCATAAATACAATAAGGCTCTCCATGATTCACTATCACTATTATACCACTGGTAGATCAGTCAAGCTTGTGATTATATCACAAAGTTAAACAGTCAGATCACATCTCTTTATTTATGGTATGAACCAGACTATGGGCTGAGTTTTGCCCTTGACGGACGGGTGGGTGGGCCCAACCGACTCGGCGGTGGGTGGGCAGCCGACCACCGCCGCCAAAACGGGCCGCGCCGCCATTGGCCTTAATTGGCCCGCCCAGCAGGTTTGCGACTCCCATGTACAATGGGAAAATCAAATCGGCAGCGGGCATGTTGGGGAAGCGGCAGTCTGTATAAAGAGCGGCCAGGCAGCCCCCTTGAGGCAGTGCACCAGGGCCACTCATAGAGAAGGACGTGCTGGTTTGAGGGCACAGGAGGAGGAGGAGGGGGGCAGGCTGCAGGATAGGCCAGCAGGGGGCAACTGTGCCCCTCGGTTCTCTGATGCTTGCCTTGCTGTCCTCCTCCAAGAGGTGTCCAACCATCGGGATGTTTTGTTTCCAGAGGATGGGAGGAGGAGGGCCCCCCCCACGTCACCAGGTAGGCGCGGCAGGAGGTGGCGGAGGCTGTTAGCTCCCATGATGCTGTGCAGCGCACAGGAACACATTGCCGCAAGTGCTTCAATGATTTGTTACGCTCTGGAAGGGTGAGTACCATGTCAGCCTTGGCCATTTGACCCAGCAGGTAGCCTTAGCCTTTGAGGGCCCCCCCCCACGTCTTAGTGTCGTTACTGCATTGGGCATTTGGCGCATGCTGGGTGGGCAAACAGATAGTGACCATGCTTACATCAGCCTTAGTGGTTGAGGAGAAGATGGATTCTCCCTGCAGCATATATTGGTCTTTGTGGCATTTGAGTAGTCTGGGGGAAACCTGCAGGGGAGGCAGCTAGACACATATTCAGAGCTCCAACACATGTCTTATTGATGGTGATGAGAAGGTGGAAGGGGAGCCTCAAGGTGTTGTGGCCAAGAGCCAGCTGCTGGCCTTGGCGCTGCACCTAGTTGCGCCTCCTTGCCATGGGCGCTAAGACCGTGTGTTATTCAAAGTGATGGACGCCAAATGTGTCCAAGGTGGCCTTTGGGGGAGGGGGTTGGGACCAGCCATACTATCTTCTGGGGACTGATCACCAGTATGGTGGACAGGAGCTGCTGGAGGCGTCAGATGGGCCACTGTGGTTGGGGTGCGGCGTGCGCATGCAGAGTACATGAGCGATCAGCCCCAATAAATCCTCTTCTCTGTTCTGCAGGCAAAAAACATAGCACAATCTAAGAGAGCACCAGCGGACTGGTGGTGGGCACACCCTGCTCCAGCACCTCACCACCTACAAGGAGCAGGCCACAGAGCTGGGGAGGAGGCAGGCGGCCAGGTTGGCAGGTGTCGGCGAGGCTGGGGTGTAGCAGACAGGTATTTGAGGTCCACAGTCCCATCCACTCTGTCTCCCCATCATCCAAACCACTGATGGTTGCTGCAATCATTAATGCTGCAACACTGCTCATTCACAGACTGATACACTCAGACGTGTGGGTCATACACAAAGGTCCCTCAGCCCCTTGAGGATACGCGTCTCTAGCACCTTCCAAAGTCGCCTTATCCCATTTGTGACCACTATCCCCATGGCCTAACATGCCATGGCATCGCTGCTGCACATCCAAAGGCGTTTTGCATCTTAGGGGGGTTTGTACCTCCACCACCCTTTCAGCCAGTGCGTCCCACATTACTCTGTCCAAAAGGTCCTCAGCACCTCACCTGTCAACCTCATGGCACTCAACTTAAATAAATGCCACCACGTTAGTCATCCCTGCGCCAAGGGGAAATGTTGCCTTCTATCCACCCGTTCTATGCCCCTCATAACGGTATGAAGGTCAATAATGTGACCTGTCAATCTCCTGTGCTCCACGGCAAATGTTGCAAGTGTATGCAATGTTTCCTCATCACTCCAACTCTCCAGGCCAGCATGCATTCAGGTAAGGAACCTCTGCACTCTCCCCACTCCAATGCCATCCCTCCCATGAAGCGCAGGTCACAACTGAACGCAGAAGTGTAGATGTGGCCTCAACAGCGTTTTCTGCACTTGCAACATGACGTCCCTTTTCCGACATTCTATTCCTCAGCTGATAAAGGCAAGTCTGACTTCGACCTTGTTAAACGCCTTATGTACCTGTTCTGCTACCTTAACGGGTCTGCCCAGCAAGGTCCCTGTAATCATCGTGACTTCCCACGGTCCTACCATTACTCATGTATTCCCGTACTTTGTTTGTCTTGCCCAAGTGCTTAACCGAACACTTATCCACATAACATTGCATATGGCATTCCTTAGGCCATCTGACCAGCCTATCTGATGCGCGTGTAATGTTTGGGCCTCCTCTTGACTATTTACCACCCCATCAATGTTCGTCTCCTTAGGTTCTTGAAGGGTGAGCAACTTATGAGGCTGGGGGGAAAGGGGTGAATGGTGTTACTGACTGAATGCTAACTGATGCACTGTCCTTGTTGTTAATTTCAGCATCACCACCTCATGGCCGCCCCCAACAAGTCCGGAGCCCCCCCTCCACACCTGAGGGCCAACACTTGCAACTTGCGTCACATCATTTCAGCCAACCAGGCACCAGCGCAGCAACAAACACTTCGGTGGGGAATGTAACATCGGCTAGTGTCCCGGGGCACAGTGGAGAGAGCACTTCACAATTGCTGGAGGAGATGGCAAGGACAGAGTTGCCGATAGCGCCAGCAGCCGGAGGACAGCAGGGGACCAGGCACAAGCTGAGTCTAGCAGTGATGATGTGCCTCTGGAGATGTCAGCAATGCAGCAGCTGCAGGACAAGTGGCAGGATGCGTGGGAGCATCTGGCAGGGTTGCATGAGGGTGTGCTTCAGTTGGTCTCTGTGGTGGAGGAGTCCAGGCAGAGTCTCAGTGAAGGCATGAACCTCAGGATAGAGCTTCAGGCTTCCTCTACTGAGAGAGTGGCGACTCTCATGGAGAGCGACTTCAATCGGGTTGAGAATCTTCTGATTGGGTTACGCTCTGACCTGCAAGCCCTCACTGCGCTAATGGCCACAGGTGGTCATTCGCAATGTGGGAGATGTTCTGGGCACCAAGTGTCGCCACTCGGAGCCCATGCATCTGCGGTGAGCAGGGAGGTCCAATGTGACCTCACGTCGGTGCAGCAGCTGCCTGTCGTCGCTGCGAGCTCCTCTCAGGATGCTCCGGATGAGGGCAGTAGCTCCTCCGCCCCTCTGCCAGTGACTGTTGCATCCATTGAGGCTGCGACAACTGGGGAGGTGCCAGTTCTGGAACTGGCCATTCCCTCCCAGGCGGGGCCATCACATGCTCCACAGGCCAGAGGACGGCCGCCAAGGTCATTGAGGCCAACAGGACAGCAGAGTCAGCAGGCTGTCTCACAAGCCACTCCGAGCAATGGAGCGGCACCTAAACGTAGCACCCACAAATGTAAGCATAAGGCACGTTAGGCACTCCACGGGTATGTCACTGGTAATTTTGTGTTGGTCCTAGATTAGGGAAAAAATAGTTATGTATGTCAGAGCGACGCTTGTGTTTTATGTTGGACTGAATAAAGTCCACTTTTCTGACCATGGCTGAGGGTGTTTCCTTTGTGTTGCATTTGTATGTTTCACAGACATCTCATGAGTGTTTGAGTAGACATTGATGTTTCTGTACTAAGCCCTTAGTTCCATCTGATGAGGTGGAAGATGTAGCGCCTAAGTGCCACGTGTGGAAGCGCCAGGCAATGCTGGTCCTGCTGATCCATGTGTGTGGAGCTAGCTGAAGGTTCGTTGGATTAAAGTGTCCCGGGTGTCCCTGCCTCCTTGGTGTAGTAGCGAGTCAGCGTGCTGCCCCTCATCATTGCCCTGTGCTTCCTCATCCTCTGAGCCACTACTGGATTCATCATGTGCAGCCTCATCCAGGGCGTCAAGGTCTTCATCGTCAACTGCATCCCCCCTTTCCAGCGCAAGATTGTGCAGAGCGCAGCATGCTACCACCATCAGAGAGACATGATCTGGGGGGTACTGGAGTGCGCCCCCTGAGCGGTCCAGGCAACGGAAGCGCATCTTGAGAAGATAGATGACTCGCTCCACCACAGCCCTTGTGGTGCCGTAGCTCCTATTGTGCCGCTGCTCAGCTTCTGTTCTTAGATGGCGGAGAGGCGTCATGAGCCACCTTCTGAGGGGATAGCCCTTGTCACCCAGCAGCCAACCATCCAGCCGAGCCGGAGCACTGAAGAGCCCCGGCACCTGGGAGTGTCTGAGGATGTAGGCGTCGTGGGAGCTGCCTGGGTGCCTTGCACAGACTTGTAGAATCAGCATCCTGTGATCACACACTATCTGCACGTCATGGAGTGGAAGCCCTTCCTGTTGACAAAGGCACCGGGCTCACCTGCTTGTGCCTTGATGGCCACACGTGTGCAGTTTATTGCACCCTGGACGCGGAGGAAGCCAGCAATGGCCGCGAAGCCTCTGGTTTGCTGTGCCTGACTTGCCTGGTCCCAGTGGAAGTGGATGAAGGTCAATGCCCATCTGAATAGAGCTTTTGTAACCTGCTTGACACAAGTGTGGACAGCTGATTGGGAGACACCGCAAAGATCACCCACTGAGCCCTGGAAGGAGCCAGAGGCATAGAAGTTGATGGCAACTGTGACCTTCAGAGTCGTTGGCATGGAGTGTCCACCCACACAGTTTGCGGAGATCTCAGGCCCAATCATCTGACAGACATAGTTGACTGTTTCCCTTGACAGTCGGAGCCTCCTTCGGCACTGCACCTCAGACATATTGAGGTAGCTGCTTCGCCGCCTGTATACCCTGGCAGCAGGGTAGTGGCATCTTCTGCGGCCCCTTCCACCTTGGGCAACCTCTTGGCCCTGCACCCCTTGTGCCTGTGCCTGGCCTCCCAAAGGTGGCTCCCCTGGAGGCTGATTGTCCAGTCCTGGCCTCCTTCTTATTCTATCCCTCCCTTCCTCCTCAGAGGAGCTGCCTCCAGTGGAGATGTCAGAACCCATACCCAGGCTAAATGGAGGCCTCCGGAAAGCTGCAGGCCCGATAAAGCTTACTGTCTGCAGACTGGTGAGCTGAAGCTTCAAAGTACACAGAAAGCTGAAAATCGATCTGAACTGGTAACAATCACACAGGCAAGTTTAAAACACTTTCTGCATTAAATACTTCAGAAAAAACACGAACAACCCCTCTGAGCCCACATATCCCGCCAGTGCATGAGTTTTGTTAAAAAAATCACTTACCCGCCTGCCCGTTGGGCCCGTGCGCCGAGCCGAAGTTCGCACAGGCTCCTCAAAATCCTCGTCAATTGCCGACTTAAGGGCCTTAACAAGGCCTTTAATTAATAGCGGACGCGCGTCGCGCTGCATAGCCTAAACATCGCCATGTCCCACGCTGACGTCGGGATGCTTGCGCGACATTTTAAGTGCTGACGTGCAGGCTCCGCCACCCCCGCATCAGCCAGAAAACTCAGCCCTATGAGTGTGCCTGGAGTGCTGCGAGCAATTAAATTAAATATGTTAGGCAAACCCATTTAAACAAATAAACACAGTTGTGATCAACTACAAATTAGATACATGGGTTACGAAATGGATTATAGGGATTGTGTCGATAAAATTGAACAGTCAAATTTAACATAGTTTCCAGACTAAGTACACTGATAACCCTTTTCAGAGATTAACTGGGGGTTTTATACTTTCACATGGTAGTTTAATCAGACACCATCTGCTTACGACATCACTAGCAGATCTCTCTTGACATTGCTCGGAGTAGGCCCCAGATTTTATACCAAATGAGGTGATATGCCAGGTGGTATTGTCAGAGATGTGAAGTTATTAACATTGGAGTGCACCTTGGATCTGGGAATTGTGGGAATGGGCGATGGGTGGTGGGGGTGGGGTGGGGTGGCTAATTCTAGGATCACTAAGGTAGGTCTTAGAATCTAAGAGAAGTAAGGAGGGATGTCTCAGAATCTTGGAGCATTGGGGGCAATCCCAGAGTCAGGAAACACTGGCACTGCGATCTAAGGAATTGTGAATGCTGGAATGGGACCTCTGAATCTGGGGAGCACAAAGTCAAGTGGTATCAATTGAAACAAATATCTTGAATCATTCCAATACTCTACACCTCACCATCCCGAGGAGTAAATATGTTTAGGATCCAAACTAAAACTCATCTTATCTCATGCTAATGCAGTCCACCTTCAGAGAAATTGAAGAAACATGCATGCAAAAGACACAAATTTCTGGTTTAGAGGGTTCTATTGTTACCCTCTCAGGATATACTCTGATACAAGTAAATAGGGAACAAGGCAAATCTACTGTCTTAAAGTATGAACATCAGACCACTGCTGGAGTGATCGACACCATTAAGACTGAAAAGTATTCACAGTAGAGATCAGCCATTGCATCAATGTAAATTACTGCGTCTAATCAAGAAAAACTCATTAGAGCAGTGACTAGACTTCAAAAAAGTGCATAATTGGCTGTGAAGCACTTAGCAGTGTCCTAAGGTAGCAAGAGAGTGTGATATGAATGCAAATCTTTCTTTCTTAAAGCTACATATCAATTAAGAGACAAGTTAAATCAATGAGAAGAAAAGTTACATTTTCATTCTATACTTGAACAGAATTAAACGTAGAACCACAAAACTTTTACAGTACAAAATCATAGCTGAATATTGTTTAATAAACTGCTTGTAGATTGTTCTTTATGGGGGAAAAAGAACCACCTGATGAATAGCCATTAGAAATTTATTAGCCTTAGTCACAAATTTGTCACGTGAGGTTACACAGATAATGTCTATTAAGGCTTTGGTAAACACAGTCCTTAACATTGAGGTCTTGAGATACCACTATGAGTGCAATTGGCATAAATTGCCCTCAAAATTCCTTTTCATTTTAAAAAGTGTTCTTGTCCCTTAAGTTTCCGTTCAAACTCATTTGCATATCACCAAATTTAAAATTTGTCATGAACCAGCACAATTGGACAGCATTTTAAAATATAATTTTTTTAAAAAAGCGGTATTAAAAACGATTAAAGAGTGGTAACTTGTTGCAGTTGAGTTCATATAGCTGAAACATGCATCATAATCAGTGTCTAGTGCACTACCTATGAGTAAACCTTCCGTAGATAACTTTTAAAAACCACATAGAACCATTTACTAGTTACACTGGTGTACCATCATCAGCTTCTTAGTAAATTAACAGGAAATGCTATTAGTGTCCTAACGCACAAAAAAGCAGCTTAATTGTAAGACTTCCTTGAAGGCTCACAAAGAGCCACAATCAGCTGAAACTCACAATGGTGATTAGTTTGATCCAGGATATGGTCAGTTCTATGGGCGGGTTCGGTTTCTAGTGAATGTTTTTCTAAACAACTGGAAAAGATCAATTTGCACTGGATATAATGACAGCTTGAAATTTCTCAACCTTTTGCGCTGATTTGGGTCAAGGCATGGGAAAGAGGGGTGCATACGGTGCTAATTACCAGGGCCCAAGCCTTCGGGGGGCCCGGACTAGAGCAGCGCTAGCCCCTCTCTTGACTGGCTGCCTGCCTGCCTCAATGTTTTCACAGGCAAGCAGGCAGTGAACACTCTGCTCCAGCACAAAGTTCTGTAGGAGAAGCGGTTATTGGGGTGAGAGCCCGAGACCATGTGGCCATTTTTATTTTAACAGCTAGGGTGCAATCTCAGTGACCCTTAGCTCTGCTCTCACCCTCACGTGCAGGTGCTGGCCCACTAAATGACTAAAAGCATCAAGCTGGCCAAACGGGTCGGGAAGGCCAAGAGGAGTGGTGGTTTCAGCAACAGTGAGTCCCGGGGCAACTGGAGGGTTAGACAGCGCCAAGAGGAAACGCGTCTTGCCACCTTCACAGCCATCTCAAACTCCTCCTCAGTGGGAAAATTTACAAACCTCCTGGGCCCAGGGTGAGTAAATGTCAGTTGTGAAAGACAGTAGACTGTGTAGTATTGAGCATCCTCAAACAGAATGGATATCAAAGTAATAGAAAGGGGAATTGTATGTTCACCAGGATATTATGAAGGACAAAGAGGCTGAGTTAGGAAGATAACCTTGAGAGGATTGGGCTTTTTCACTAAAGCTGCAAAGTGTGAGTGTGTGTGAGAGTGAGCAAGTGTGTGAGAGTCATTCTCTCGCACACACTCACTCTCTCTCACACACAGTCAGTCACTCTCTCTCACACGCTCACTCACTCACTCTCCCATACACGCTCACTCTGTGTGTGAGAGAGAGAACCCTGATACCGGGAGTGAGCCGGACACACATACACCCACAGGCTATTCGATGCAGGAACATATACACGCATGCCCTCCTCTCCTTCTCTTCCCTCTCTAAAAACCTATCCACATTCCGGGCTGGGTGAGGAGGAAAACCCAGGCTGAAAGGCAGCCCACTTCTGAACTCCACTTTTGTATGAATTACACCAAGGCCAGCTCGGAGGTGTGCACCATCAGTGCTGAACACAAGGTTAATTAAACCCAACTCTTCAGCTTGGCCCATGTCCCCTGCCCCTTCCCTGGTGACCAGGACATGGGGCCTCGTCCATGTCTCCCTAGCTCCACTTCTTAAGTAAAAAGGCAAAAAAAGGTTCCATTAGTTAGCTCTGCTGCTTGACAGTTTTTAATGGCCATTTTAATTAATTTTACTCATACTTCAAATTATCAATTTATTGCTTTGACATTGACATTGTTTTTGCTTTCTTCAGACCTAACTTTTTTGTTTAAATTTATGTTCATTGTCGTGCCAAACCTAATCTCAAGCAGCTGCTGCTAGGTTTCTTGCTGAGGGGAATGACAGGCTGACAAAATGTCCGATTGCTTTCTGGAGGCTGGGAAAAGGAGCTGTCTTTGAAGAAGTGTTGGAAATGCTCAACACATCTGGCAGCATCTGTGCAGAGAGAAATTGAGGTCAGTAACCCTTCACCAGATTTAGTGAAGATTGTGGACCTGAAGTGTTTTTCCCTGCACATATGCTGCCGACCTGCTGAGTACTTCCAGCATTTTCTGTTAATATTTCAGATTTGCAGCATCTCCAGTACTTTGCTCTCCTTTCACATACTTCATGCTGGGCATTTGTAAGGGTGGTTAGTTTCAATCTAAAATGAGAAACTATTTATCACTCAATGCAAAGTGTATTTTTTCTGCTAACAAAGCCCACTTGTGTGGATAGAAATACCACCTCATTGCACGAATTAGTTGCTGCTCATTTGCTGGAAGGTTTCGCCATTTATAAACTTGGAAGTGAAACCAGATTCCTGCGCCAATAGAGTATATCACTGTTAGCTCAAGATATTCTCATTTGTACATAGGATTGTTGATTGCAGCGCTTGTGGCTCAAGTCTTTTGGGTGTTGCTGCCCTACTAATGCAAAAGGCCAGGTTCAAAGAAGCAAAGCTAGTTACATAATATGAACGACCAAGTTGTGTGTAATTGTCTGACAAAGAGGTGGTTGTAAAGTATATCATACTGAAACCTGAGCTTTCAATGGACTTTATAAAAGGAGCAAAAAAGCAAAAAACTGCGGATGCTGGAAATCCAAAACAAAATCAAAAATACCTGGAAAAACTCAGCAGGTCTGGCAGCAACTGCGGCAAAGAACACAGTTAACGTTTCAAGTCTGAATGACCCTTCAACAGAACTAAGTAAGAATAGAAGAGAGGTGAAATATAAGCTGGTTTAAGAGGGGGGTGGGACAAGAAGAGCTGGATAAAGGGCCAGTGATAGGTGGAGATAACCAAAAGATGTCACAGACAAAATGACAAAGAGGTGTTGAAGGTGGTGATATTATCTAAAGGAATGTGCTAATTAAGGGTAGAAAGCAGGATGAGCAAGGTACAGATAGCCCTAGTGGGGGTGGGATGGGGGGAAGGGATCGAAATAGGCTAAAAGGTAGAGATAAATACACTTAAAAATAATGGAAGTAGGTGGGAAAAGAAAAAGAAGCAGCATTTCAATTGCACTTCCCTCAACTTAGTCTACTGCATTCGTTGCTCCCAATGCGGTTTCCTCTACATTGGAGAGACCAAACGCAGACTGGGTGACCACTTTGCAGAACACCTTCGGTCTGTCCGCAAGCATTACCCAGACCTCCCTGCCGCTTGCCATTTCAACACTCCACCCTGCTCTCATGCCCACATGTCCGTCCTTGGCTTGCTGCATTGTTCCAGTGAAGCTCAACGCAAACTGGAGGAACAGCACCTCATCTTCCGACTAGGCACTTTACAGCCTTCCGGACTGAATATTGAGTTCAACAATTTTAGATCATGAACGCTCTCCTCCATCCCCACCCCCTTTCCGATTTTTCCCCCTCCTTTTTGTTTTTTCCAATAATTTATATAGCTTTTTCTTTTCCCACCTACTTCCATTATTTTTAAGTGTATTTCCATCCATTGTTTTATCTTTACCTTTTAGCCTCCCCCATTCCACCCCCACTAGGGCTATCTGTACCTTGCTCGTCCTGCTTTCTACCCTTAATTAGCACATTCCTTTAGATAATATCACCACCTTCAACACTTCTTTGTCCTTTTGTCTGTGACATCTTTTGGTTATCTCCACCTATTACTGGCCCTCTATCCAGCTCTTCTTGTCCCACCCCACCCCCCCCACCTTAAACCAGCTTATATTTCACCTCTCTTCTATTTTTACTTAGTTCTGTTGAAGGGTCATTCAGACTCAAAACGTTAACTGTGCTCCTCTCCGCAGATGCTGTCAGACCTGCTGAGTTTTTCCAGGTATTTTTGTTTTTGTTTTATAAAAGGAGGCATGGAGTACAAAAGCCAAGATGTTTTACTAAACCTATATGAAACAGCTCAACCCCTCTGTGACTATGGCTCCCAATTCTGGGCACCCGAAGGATGTGAGGGGTATAGGATCAGAATCCCCACCAACTGAGAAACCTATGGAGTATAAAACCCAAACCCACGGACATGTTTTGACCTCATATTTATTACTGCATAATAGAGAAACCAACCTGCAGCTAACAGCACAGGTCTGGGCAGCAAGGGGTTAATTTGGCCATTTAGTAAAAGTGGCTCATCAAAGGGGTTTGGACATTGACAGATTGCTAACATGGAACAATGGTACCAGGGAAATGCCATTACCTGCCATTGACTAACACGGTTAAGAGACTGATTACCCAATACAATGGCACAAGGAATATTCCATTTATATTCAAACCTTCATTCACCTTGGAGCCAAGTGCCTCAAAACGGCAGGAGAATTGTTTAAACAACGTGAGAGCTGATCATATTCATCTGGGATATATTGTCCATGGAAAGACTATTGTTCCAACCAGCATGAGCTGATCATATTCATCTGGACTATGCATAGAGTAAGAGTGCTAACCACTATTGGAATGAGTTGGCCAGGCCAGCAGCAGAAATGGTCTAACTGGGGACAGAAACCGTAGGACACGGCTGTTTTCTGCAGGCATTCGAGGAAGTCGCTAAGAGTCTGGTCAACTCCACCGAGGAAACTACAACACCATTGGAAAACCAACCCAGGGGTGATTATAAGTATTAAGTTAGGATATAAAGATTTAAGTATTAAAAGTTAGGAACAAGGTGGAGGTTTAGTCTCTGATGGGACAGGGTTCCGGGTAACTGTAATTGTAACTGTATTTTGTGATTGCTGGATGCAGCCCTTCTCTGAGGGCTGTGGGTAATTCAATAAAGCTATTGTGAATTATCAGAAGAAAGTTGTCATGTTGGTCATTCTGTTCAAGCCATACACTTGTTAATCTGGTGTCACAAACTTGAGTGTGAGGAGGGTCTCTGAGGGAGAAAGGCAGGAAGGTTAAAGGTGTGGGAAGAGGTTGGGATAAAGGGCCCAGAAACAGGAGAAGACCAGGATCCATGATTTCTCTCCCTGGCCCTGATTTGGGTGAATTTCACTGGAGACACCAGCACAATCCAACAGAAACTCCTGTCCTATTGGTTCATTCTGCTCTCTTCACGCATCTACATTTTTTTTGTCCCCCTGCCACTCTCCACTATTTCGAGCAGAACCTCACCATGTCGCAGATCTCTGTTTTACTTGTCTAAATCTATGTCCATTGTCACTTTTTTTTAAACTTCCGCTAGAATTTCTCAGTGGTTTCCCCTGCTCCATGACTGTAACTTTGACAGTATATCTGTTTACCTATGCAAACAGGGCTTTCAATGATGTTAATGCAGGACTGGAGAAACCCCGGGAAAATTCCTGGTGCAATCTCTTGCTCAATGTGTGGCTCTCCCTGCTCCACCCACTGTTTATTGCTGTTTTTCAATTGATTTTATATAATTGATGAATGTTTCTCTTTTACAATGATCTAAAATCAACATCTTATGCAGATAAAGCATGTTTATATTGCAGTCATATTGCAATGTGGGAAAATACAGCAGTAAAATTGTGCATAGCAACACCCTACAAACAGCAATAAGAAAAATGATTTGCAATGTTGGTTGACAGAGAAGTATTCACTAGGAAACCGGGAGGACTCCCCACTTCTTCTTCAAATAGTTCTGTGGGACTTTTCATATCTGCCCAAGTTAAAACCTCATCCAAAAGACAGGAGTTCAAATAGTGCAGCACTCCTTCATTTATGCACAAATCTCTGGATTGGGGCTTGAACCCAAAGCTTTCTTACAACAATGGAAGACTCTACTAAGACTGCAACTTGAAATAAAGAAAATGCCGAGGTGCTTTCCAAGGATTTGAAACCATAGAAAATACACAGGGTATATGTTTTGTTTTTTCATTTTTTTATTTTACTTGTTTTGCTTATTTATCTTTTAATACTGGTACAATTTATTCGTAACTGTAAGGTTGTCTTCATAATAAGCTTCATTTAGATTAAGTAGTGTTTAAAGTATAATAAGTAAATTAAGGTCACCAGCATATATTTAATATTCTTTAAACTAGAGAAAGTGAAAGTAAAGGAAGTGATTTAAGGGTAAGTCATGGCAGAGCAGCTTGGCCATGTGGAATGCTCCTCCTGTGCGATGTGGGAAGTCAGGGACATTTCCAGTGTCCATGGCAACCACGCGTGCAGGAAGTGTCTCCACATGCAGCTACTCAAAATCTGCATCTTGGAGCTGGAGCTGCATTGGAGTCACTGTGTAACACCTGCAAGACTGAGATCTTCATGGACAGCACATACTGTGGTTGTCACACCACAGGTAAAGAATGCACAGGCAGAAAGGGAATGGGTGACCAACAGGCAGAGTAAAAGCACTAGGCAGGTAGTGCAGGAATCCCCTGTGCCTATCATCCTCGCTAACAGATTTTCCATTTTGGTAGCTGCTGGGGGGGATAGTTTCTCAGGGGAATGCAGCAAGAGCCAAGTCCATAACACTACGAGTGGCTCAGCCGCAAGTGTTGGAGGAAAAAGAGTGGGAGGGCAATGGTGATCGGGGATTCTAGCATAAGGGGAACAAATAGATGTTTCTGAGGCTGCAGACGTGACACCAGGATGGTATGTTGCCTCCCTGGTGCCAGGGTCAAGGATGTCACTGAGCAGCTGCAGGACATTCTGAAGCCAGAGGGCATGGTCCATATCGGTACCAAAAACATAGGTAAAAAGAGGGATGAGGTCCTGAAGGCAGAATATAAGGAAATAGGAAATAAATTAAAAAGCAGGACCTCAAAGTTAATAATCTCAGGATTATTCCCAGTGCCACATGCTAGCGAGATCAGGAATAGGAGAATAGGCCAGATGAATGTGGGGCTGGAGAGGTGGTGTAGGAGGGAGGGGTTTTAGATTCCTGAGCTCATTGGGCCCGATTCTGGGGAAGATGGTACATGTACAAGTTGGACGGGTTGCACCCCAGCAGGAATAGGACCAATATCCTCACAGGGGTATTTGCTAGTACTGTTGGGGAGGGTTTAAACTCGACTGGCAGGGGGATGGGAGCCTGAGCAGGGAGACACAAGAGAGGGAAACAAAGATAGAAATGAAAGACAGAAAAGTAGGAAGCAAAAGTGGAAGGCAGAGGAAACAAGGGCTATCAGCAAATAGGGCCATAGTACAAAAAAATGCATAAAAATGTTAAAAACACAAATCTAAAGGCACTTTTTTTGAATACATAGAGCATTCGTAGTAAGGTAGACAAATTAACAGCGGAAATAGATGTAAATGGGCATGATATAATTGTGGAGACATGGCTGCAGGGTAACCAAGACTGTGCGTTGAATATCCAACTGTATTCAACATTTAGGAAGGACAGGCAAAAAGGAAAGGTGGGAGGGTTGCGTTGTTAGTTAAGGATGAAATCAGTGCAATAGTGAGAAAGGATATTGGCTCAGAAATCTAGATAAAGAATCAGTCTGGGTGGAGATAAGAAGCAACAAGCGATGGAAAAAATTACTGGGAGTTGTTTATAGGCCTTCAAACAGCAGTGGTAAGGTCGGGGTGGCATTAAACAAGAAATTAGAGATGCATGTAACAAAGGTGCTACAGTAATCATGGGTGACTTTAATCTGCATATAGGCTGGGCAAACCAAATTAGCAATAATACCGTGGCGGATGAATTTCTGGAGTGTGTACAAAATTAATTTTTAGACCAGTACATCGAGAAACCAACTAGGGGACAGGCTATCCTTGATTCGGTACTGTACAATGAGACAGGCTTAATTAATTATCTTGTTGTGCTGGATCCTTTAGGGAAGAGTGACCATAACATGATAGAATTTTTCATTAGATGGAAAGTAAAGTAATCCAATCTGAAACTAAGGTAATCCAAACAACGGAAACTTAGAAAGCATGAGAGGTGACTTGGCTACAATAGGTTGGGGAACTTCATTAAAAGGCATGATGGTGGATAGGCAATGGCTAATATTTAAGGAATGAATGCATGCATTGCATGCACCACCCGACTTCTAAATCTCTTTCACTCTGCTGCAGAAATCCAAAGAAGTTCAGAATCAGACTGCTTTCTGAAAACAAAGACTTTTCTGGCTTGAAACTGGATAGCTGCTTCAAATTCACAACATTTCTCAAACAGAGCTGGTCTCAGAAGTCGTGTGGTATACTTTATTGAAGTAGCAAGTTTTTGCCTTGGCTAAAATTATTGAATTTTTATGGTTGAAAATCTATAAGAGACCTGTTGCCAAGAATTTTACTTGTGTTCTGACCAAGTAATTTTTTGAGGGAATGTTTTATAAGACTGTTTTAATTGTGTAATTTTAATCTTGTGTGCTTAAATTCCTGTTTATTTTTGTTAATAAATCTATTAATTTTAAAATCCTAAAATTATTACTGGGATTATATGCTTCTGGGGTCACCCACGCAGCCAACACAACTCAACTAAACATCTAACCTTAAATATCTCTTTTTCCTTCCACCTTGGACTCCATTGTCCTCAGCATCTCTTTGAACTCAACTTTTCCAAAATCTAAAAATCTTACATGTCTTCCCATTGCCTCCACTTTTGGGTCAAATAAAATTTAATAACCTTCCCTTATTTACTTATGAAACCTTTGTAAGTTGTAAAAGTCCCTTAAAATCCCTTTGAAATTTTATCAGCTGAAAAGTCAAGTCCTTACCTATCACCTAATGCAAATTTTAAAACCCACCCTATTTACTTCTAATTCCAACTCCACCAGAGCCTCTCATTACACATGTATACATCTCGGTCCTTTACCTTTCATCTCTCAGTTCCCACAAACAAGCTGTTCTTCCCCCCAGTTTAATTAATCATGGACACACATACACAAAGCCTTCTTTTCAGAATATCATCTTATTCCCAAAATATTAAAACAACAACATCCATCTTCACATAATATAAATCAATGATTTGGATGAGGGAATCAAATGTAACATTTCCAAGGTTGCTGATGACACAAACTTGATGGGAATGAGAGTGGTGAGGAGGATGTAAAGAGGTTTCAAGATGAATTGAGTGAGTGGGAAACTACATGGCAGATGCAGTATAACGTGGATAAGTATGAAGTTATCCACTTCAGTAGGAAAAACAGAATGGCAGATAATTATTTAAATGGTGATAGATTGGGGAATATTGATGCACAAAGGGACCTGGTCTCCTTGTACATCACCGAAAACAAGCATACAGGTGCAGCAAGCAGTTAGGAAGGCAAATGGTATATTGGCCTTCATTGTAAGAGGAGTTGAGTACAGGAGCAAGGATGTCTTTCTGCAGCTGTACAGGAATTGGTGAGACCACACCAGGAGTATTGTGTGTAGCTTTGGTCTCCTTATCTAAGAAAGGGCATACTTGCCATAGAGGGAGTGCAGTGAAGGTTCACCAGACTGATTCCTGGGATGGCAGTGTTGTTGTATGAGGAGAGATTGGGTCAACTAGGCCTGTATTCATTGGAGTTTAGAAGAATGAGAGGGGATCCCTTGAAAAGTATAAAATTACGACAGGGATGGACAGGCTGGATGCAGGGCTGATGTTTCCTCTGGATGGGGGTCTAGAACAAGGTGTCACAGTCTCAGGATGCAGGACAGGCCATTCGGGACTGAGATGAGAAATTTCTTCATGCAGAGGGTGATGAACCTGAGGAATTCTCTACCACAGAAGGCCAAGTAATGAAATATATTTAAGAAAGAAATAGATACATTTCTCGACTCTAAAGGTGTCAAGGGGTATGGGGAGAGAGAGCGGGAGTATGGCACTGAGTTAGAGGGTCAGCCATGATCACACTGAATGGTGGAGCAGGCTCAAAGGGCCTAATGACCTATTCCTCCTATTTTCTATGACCGGGATTTTCCATGCCCACTGACGTCAGGCATGTCTCGTGGCATGAGCAGACAATATGGTGAGAAGGCCAAAAATCGGTTTCACCACAGCGTGAAACCAGTTTGTGATCATCCGCTCCGCCGATCGATGATGGGCTGCATTCCCCGTCATCAGACGTCGGGAGCCTCATTGCAACACATCAGCAAATCACTATAAGACCTGTCCGCCGGACTCATCCTCCCCCACCCACTGGATTGTCCGCCCACGTCGGCAGGAAAACACGCCGACGTGTTTCACAACAGCATATGTAAGATGTGCACTTGGCGGGTTGTACTTCGCTCAGGACTTCAAGGTTTGTTTGCCTAACCTGCTTCAGTCAGCACTCTCAGTCATCAGCGCCAGGCTTCACAGACAGTACCATATCACTTTCAGATGGGCTCACAGGAAAGACTCTACCTGCCAGATGAGTCATATGTGGGTGGCTTTTCAATGGCTGCAGGGCTAGGGTTTACTTGGGGAAGCGGGAGAAGTGGCATCAGGAAAGGGAAGAGGCTGCAGGACAAAAGCCATACTGGGGAAGGAGGGTATCCCAGGGTGTGTGCGGGGACACATGTTGATCTGTGCAAGTGGCTTCAAGACAGTGAGGGCTGAGGAGGCAGTCTCCAGAGGAGATGAGGCCAGATGGACATGTAAGGGTATGTGTGTGAGAATGGGTGGTGATGTCCCTTGAGCTGGCAGTGAGTGAGATGTCAGTGAATGTGTGATGGGCTTGAGTGTGTGAGTTTAGAGTGATGAGATGGTTGCCATACCCTGGCTGTACGGATGAGATTGTTCATCCTTTATCTGCATTGGATGGCCAACCTCTTCTGTTCAGCATTGGCACTGATCACCACTGCCATCGCCTACCAAGGGAGTGGTAATGTTGCTGCCCCTCCTGCAGCCAGAGCGGGGGTAGAGGACATCAACAACAGGCCTCCACAGTGTCCAAAAGGCGCTCAAGGGCTGCAGTCTTCTTGCCTGTTAGGGCCATGTCTTCTTTGCTGCAGTCCTGGGCTGGAAGCACTGAGCGCAGCTGTACCTTGAATGTGGTGCCTGGTGTGATGAAGCGGCGAGGTGACGGCGTGGCAGGTGAATCGGAGCCCACCCGCCATTGAAGTGACGTGTATCTCACGAATGCATAATTAATACGACGGGTTTGGGACGATATGGCGTGAAAAGCCGCCATTGCAGCCAGCGGGTAAAACGTCGTTTTTTCCACCCACTACTGCACTTAGTTCAAATCTGAGACAATTCTGCCCAATGTTTCTATTCACCAAGGTGACGCAAGAGATAAGAAACTGAAATTATGAGCAGCAACTCAAGACCATTACCATGAACAGGAAATTTAAGAGAAGACAAGAGTTACTAGGAAAGCCTGGTTCCTCTTAGAGGAGAATCAGTAATGAGAGGTCAGCAGTTTAAAATGGTCACAGAGGGAAAGGAAAGCTACAGAAATTTCCATACATAGGGATTTGTTCGAGCATGGAATGATTCTCCACAAGAATTAGCTGGTGCAAAATTCGTTGCATCTGTTCAGTAAAAAATGATAAACCTTTGAAGCAAAAAAAGGTAAAGGATTAAGGGAAAGAGCAGCAAGATTACTTTGGGATTGCTCGGGTAGAGAGCTGGCACAGACACGATGATCTCCATTTGTATGGAAATTTCTATGGCAAGCTCTATTTTCTCAATCCATCAGACTGGCTGTCAGAATAAAACCTTTCAGATTTTATCTTAGCTGTTGCTTCTATTCTTGAACAATTCTGCACAAATAAATGCATGGCAGAAGATTGACCACATGAGGGCGTCCTTGTAATCCATGTGTATCTCATCAAATGCTTATCTACAACCCTTACATTTCACATCATCCATGTAGTTTATTATAATAAACTGATTACAAAATTAAGAATCTGTGGTAACATTTTGTCAGTTTTGATTCATAAACGGGAAGTACTGATGAGGAGATCATTCAGTCTAAATTAGCTCACTCCCCGTACAAGCCTGGCATTCTCTCCTCACAACTGTTTACTGCCACATGCTTATAATTCTTTTTCTCAGGGGAATCTTTAAAGTGGATCTTAACTGTTGGATGGAAGAACAGGGACACGTGCCACCTCAGTCCGGCTGGCTGCCCAATGCCTCAAGCGATGGGTCCAGTTCTTGTCAAGGGTCTTAGCGCCCAAAATGAGTGCCGCTTGCAGGCTACGGGCCGACATGATATCAGATGGCCCAGGGATGATCCCAGTTATCAATTGGCTAAGGCAGGATAGCCCACTGCATAGTCATCAACAGAGGATGGCAAATTGTACAATGATGATTTGTTGCCTCAACCCCAACTCCCACCACAGGGTTATTGTGTACAATATTCAATGACAAACAACAACAATATTGTAAGCAGGATGTTCCAAGATGTGATTAAATGCCATTAAATAAAAAACAGATGAAATTCAATATTGAGGAATGGAAGCTAATATAGTGGGAGAAATGTAAATTATGACTTTATAATAAAGGTTATATGAAATACAAAAAGTAGGACAGGAAATAGATTTGGATTTTACTGACTGGCTACTGAAAGCATCATCAATTTATACAGTATCCTTGGGCAAGATGAAGATTATTAGGGTTCATAATAAATCCATACAGAATAACTTTCTAGAGGATGAGGAAGTGATGTAGGTACTCTATAAATAATTGCTAACACCACACTTGGACTATTGTTTCCTGTCATTATGAATAAATGTTGAGGCACCAAAAGGTGTTCAAAGAAGACCAACGAAAACTGTACCAGTTTTAAAGCCCAGGAAATATGAATACAAGCTTGTGTAATTAAATCGGTTCCCTATTGAAAAAAAGATGGGGGGGCGGGGTTCCAGCAGGAGACCTTGAGGTGGATGTAGAAAAACTCTGAAAAACCGGTGCAAAACTAAGGGATATAAGGGAACTGCAGACAAAATGTAATTTGAAGAGTTAAGTATTTCATGACGAATATTGCTGGAGTAGCCTGCCAGCTAGTGGTTGAAGTGTTCAAAGAGGGAAAGATGCCTGATTCAACAAGGAAGTCAATGATAGAAGCTTGGTGTAAAGGGCAGATGGAGATGAAAATAGTTCAGACAAGTCTTGAAATTTGAACTTAAAATGCACTGAAATAGTCACGAACTTTTCCCTTCACACGCAGAAACAATATATGCCAGAAATAAATCTGTCAATCTGCCAATTTTTCACACACACAGTAGGAAATCCAGGTGATCAAATTAGTTTTCATAATGTATTAAAAAATATTTCTTTAATGCAGTCTTGCCAAAAGATATCTGAACACATGGCTGAACACCTGGCTTGTTGGAGTCAGGATCCTGACTTTGTGTTAGACGTGAAAGACAGTTTAAGATAAAGGAAGGATGGAGAACTTGCAATTGTATGACACTTTTCATAATCTCTGGATGTTCTATATCATTAAGTGACTTGCTTTTGAAGTAGCCACTGTTTTTATGTTGGTGAATGTGCCAATCAACTAATGGACAGCAAAGCCCCACAAACAAGAAATGAATGAAGCAGTCCGTGCCTGTGTACAGCAAGATCGGAACAACATCCAGGCTAGGACTGATAAGTATCAAGTAACAAGTGTCAGGTAATGACTGTCACAAATGAGAGAGATTCAAAATACCTCCCCTTGACATTCAACAGTATTACCATCGCTGAATCCTTCAGCATCAATATCCTGGGAGGTCACCATTGACCGAAAACATAACTGGACAAGTCACATATATACTGTGACAAGAAGAGCAGGTCAGAGACTGGAAATTTTGCAGTAAATGACTCCCCAAAACCTTTCCACAAACTAGAATCCACAAGAGCATGTGTGTGATGGAATAATCTCCATTTGCCTGGATAAGTGCAGATCTAACAACACTCAAGAAGCTCAACACCATCCAGGACTGGCACCCCATTTACCACCTTAAACTTTCACTCCCTCCACTACCTGTCCACCATGGCTGCAATATGTATCATCTACGAGTTGCAATGCAGGACTTGCAACAGCACCTTCCAAACCCACGGCCTCCACCACCCGGAAGAACAAGGACAACAGGCATACGGGAATAAAACCAACTGTAAGCTTCCCTCCAAGTCACACATCATCCTGACTTGGAACAATATCGTCGTTCCTTCATTGTCACTGGGTCAAAATCCTGGAAATCTCGTCCTAACAGCACTTTGGGAGCGCCATAACTATATACCCTGTAGCCACGCAAGCTGGCAGCTCACCACCACCTTCTCAAGGGCAATTAGGGGTGGACAATAAATGATAGCTTTGCCAGTGACGTCTATATTTCATAAACAAATAAAAAAATTGTTTGTTTCTTTGTGATGACCATTGAGAGAGGAATATTGCTGAAAATATCAGGAGAATCCCTGGCTCTTCTTTGTAAAGTGCCATAGAATCATTTACATCTATTTGATTACATCCAGGTTTCCTTAGTGATCTTATTTAACTCAAATTGAATACCTCCTGTGCAGTTTGCCCTACTGCCCAAGGCAAAAACCTTCTCTTCCACTTGTTTTTCAACCCTGTCATAGCAGTTCACCACCTGACTATTTCCTACTCTTAACAGCTTTCTCTTTTTTTAAAGTTCTGACCCCAATGTCACTTTCAGTCAAACTTAACAATCACTACCATAAGAGCAGAATCCACAGCCTAACTTAACGATGGCCACGGCTGAGTTCATATGATTAGGATTGTTACAGCAGCATTGTGTTTGCACAGGTCCTGATATCTAATTAATTAGCATTGTGCCAGCAAGATGGATCAAATGCCCCATTTGAAATCTAATATACGGTGATCAGCACTGACAGTCATTGAATTTAAGCATGATAGTATATATTACACAAAGGTGTCGTAGCTGTTCCAGTACAGCTACAACAATGGTATCGAAGCAATAGTGTGGAAAATTGCTCAGATATATCCTGTCCACAAAAAGCAATGCAAATCCAACCCTATCATCCTTATTCTCAATCATCATGAAAGTAATGGAAGTAGTCATCAGTGCTATCAAGTGGCAATTACACATCAACGCTCAATTTAGGTTCCATCAGATCCACTCAACTCCAGATTTCATTACAGCCTTGGTCCAAACATGGAAACAAAAGCTGATTTCACAGGAGAGGCAAGCACAACTATCCTTGACATCAGGCAACATTTGACTAAGCATGGCACCAAGGAACCCTCATAAAACTGGTCATTGGAAAACAGAGGGAATTTCTCCACTAGTTGGAGTCTTACGTGGCAATAAAGGAAGATGGTTGTGGTTGTTGGAGGTCAATCATCTTAGACCCAGGATATCGCTGCAGGAGTTCCTCAAGGTAGAGTCCTAGGCCCAGCACACTTCAGCTGTTTCATCAATGATGTTCCCTCCATCATAAAATCAGAAGTAGGGATGTTCACTGATGATTGCACAGTGTGCACCCCAATTTACAATTCCTCAGATAATAAAGCAGTCCATGATTGAACATAGCAAGACCTGGACAACATTCAGGCTTGGGCTGATAAATAACATTCATGCCACACAAGTGGCAGGCAATAACCATTTCCAACAAGAGACAATCTAATCATCTCCCCTTGACATCAAATGGCATTACCACCATCACCATTCTGGGGATTCACCATTGACCAGAAACTCAACTGGACCTGCCACATAAATACCAAGGCTGCTAGAGCAGGTAATAGGCTGCTCACTTTTTTGCAGCAAGTGACCCACTTGTCAATTCACCTCCAAGGCAGAATGGAGCGTAATTCTTTTGAGTTATCAACAGTCACAGATTGCAACTCTTTTGAGTACAATCACAGTTCTTGGTTTCCAGGAGTGGGACATGAACCCAGAACCTTCTGATTCAAAGGCGAGGGTGCTATGGACTGAGCCACAGCTGAGCACTCTCCATTTGCCTAGTGGGTGCAGCTAAAACAACACTCAAGAAATTTAACACCACTCAGGACAAACCAGTCTGCTTGATTGGTACTGCATTCATTAGTTTAAACATTCACTATTTCTACCATTGTTTCACTGTGGCTGCAATATGTGCACTATGCATAGATTACACTGCAACAATTTGGCTTCTTCATTAGTACCTCCACTAGCTAGAAGGACAAGGGCAGAATCCCATCCATGTTCACCTCCCAAGTTACACTTAATGCCAATTTGGACATATATCACCAATCTTTCATGATTGCTGGGTCAAAATCAAGGAATTCCTACGTTACAGCATCTCCATCACATGAACTGCAACAGTTCACGAAGAAAGCCATCATCTCAAGGGTATTTAGAGATGGGCAATAAATGTTCACCTCACCTGCAATGCCCACATCCCAAGAATTAGTCATTTTTAAAAAGGTAATTTCATGACAGTATAGACTAAAATTCTGAAATATAACTATGGGGGTCATATTGATGAGTCAATATATTGGATGTGTTACATGCTCTAAAAGGGTCATCTTCCCGATTTCAGAAAGTGGTAACATATATACTTATTCTAGCTGTGAATGTATTTGCTCTCAAAATTGGTAAAAACACAGTAGCAAAGACTAATAACAGCAGATTTATAGATCAGAGCTATTTATTTGTGGAATGAAGATATAAGTCACATTTCCCGCACTGAAATTCTCAGTTAAAATGAGCCCAATAACATCTTTTGATTTTACATGAAGTTTCATGTGTAATCCTCCCTACACGGAGCCCTTTCTTTGTCTCTCGCTGACTGGGCAGAACCTTCCTAGTCCCTTGTTTTCTGGCTTTAGAGGTGGTGGGAGTTGGGGGGATGGGATAGAGGTGGAGGGGGGCAGGAGAGTATCAGAAAGTCCTGTCTGAATAGCTCACTGACAATGTCCCGCATCCTGGCTGGACCCTCTGCTTCAAGGAGGCAGGCAGCCAATCAATCCAACTAAGGCCTCAATTAATCCCCATTATCCCATGCCAGTAGAACTTTCGCAGCATTGGATGAGCTTCCTGCTGAATTCAGAGCCTAGCAACTGCTTAGAGCTGGATACCCAGCAGCAGGTAGGAAGGCCAACAAAGTCTCCTCTCAAATCCCCAATGTCAGAACTGTCTGGATGAAAGGGGCACAGCCGTGACCGCAATCATCCCTGCTGGGGTACCCCCTTCACACTGATGGCTCAACAGCTCTGGGCCTTTTTGTTCCAAATGTTCCACAGCCATCCAAGAGTGCCTCCATTTTGAGGAGCCCCCGATTCAGCTGCCTGCCTCAGCAGGGACCACCTCTCCAAGTGCCATCCAGTGCTATGGGTCCTCTCATTGGGTCTCCCGCAATGCTGCACCGGTTAATTGTTCACCTCCCCTAAGAACGCTGTAAGGAGGTCAGATACCAGTAGGGTCAGGACCTAGTCCTGAATGTTGATTATTTTCTCTCCACAGGAGTCCAGCCATTCTTTCAGAAGCATTAATGAATTTACTTAAATACGTGTTCCAACTCCTTTGAAGTTCAAACAAGAACAGATGGAAAGCAAATATAATGATCATCCTCCATCATTTCCATCACATCCAATGCAATGCCACCAAATGCCCCTCCCCTTTTAGTATTCCAAAGGGACCATTGCCTCCTACAACCCTCTGGTCCACTCTTCAGAACACCGAACACTGTTCCCCTTCCCACGACATCTTCCTGTGCAGAACAAGCAGGAAATACAATGCCTGACATGCTACCCTCCTCCCTTCCTGCCTTCCAAGGCCCCAACAATTCTCCCAGGTAAAACAGCGATATACTTGTATATCTTTCAATCTAGTACACCGTAATTGCTGCTCACAATGCGGCCTCCTTTACATCCGGGAGACCAAATGCAGATTGGAACAGTGTGGAGGCCAATTACCCAATCAAGCTCAACAGAAGCTCGAAGTTCAGCACCTCCACTTTCAATCTGGTTACTTCACAACTTTCAGGATCAATTAGTTCAACAATTTTGGATTATAACCACCACGACTATTTGTTTGGACAGCAACTGCTGGACATGGCCTGCTGTTGCCATTTACAAGGGTCTTCTGTCTCAGCGAAAATTCTGACCATAGTTTTAAAACTATGATGAGTATGGCCCAGCTTGCCAGATCCAATTCAATCCAAATGAAACAGCCTTTTAAGGTTAATAAACAAAGTAAGCAGGTAAACAAGGATGTCCTCATCGCCAGAACTTTCCAACAAGCACCAAGATGTAAGTTGGCTGGTGGTGAGAAAGGCCCTCCTCGTCAGATCCTTCCAACACGCCAGGAGTCTCACCCCCTCTGCACATTGCCCTCGAGGTGGCTGTGGTGGGGACGAGACCATCGTTCACCTCCTTATGAATTGTGCCTTTGCAAAGAAGGTCTGGAGAGAGATGCAGTGGTTTCTGTTGAAGTTCATCCTGATCAGTTCTGTGACACAGGACTCTGTGCTCTACGGGCTGTTCCCAGGGACACACACCGAGACAAACATCAACTGCAGCTAGAGGATCATCAACTCGGTGATAGACGCTCTTTGAACTGCCTGAAACTTGTTGGTCTTCCAGCGCAAAGAGTTGTCCCTGACCGAGTGTTGCAGACTGGCACATTCCAAGGTCCAGGACTATGTGCTGAGGGACGCACTAAAGATTGGGGCAGTCACCGCAAAGGCGCAATGGGGAAAGGTCGCTGTCTAAGACCTTTCAGCGATAGTGTACTGAGGGGCTGGGAATTGTTTAGAACCCCTTGGGCTGTACAGCTCAAAATGAATGTATGCATTGAATAATAGTTGTATTATAATTGTATTGAAGCACCTCAATGTGCAACATGATGTATGTTGATAACTCCAATACCATTGTCTGATTGTCTACATTGACCATATTGAAATGATTGTAATATTCATTGATTGTATCGATGCACCTCGTGATCCATGTGTAAAAGTTGAATCTGATTGCACTTTTGTGATGGTGATTTTGAAATGTTTTGGAATGTTCTTCCAGATATTTTATGAATAAAATATATTTTTCAAAAAAAAACAAGGATGTATATTGAAACATTGCCAATGTATTTTGAACCAACAGACAAAAATATTTTAGTTCCATTTTCTCCTACCCCTCCGACAGGAAGGTGATGGGGTCAAATCAGCCAATTGTTCTACACCCCAAGCGATTAGTAAATCAGATGGGGCGACTGATCCGATCCCATCAACTTCAGGTCAGACAGATAATTACCCCCCTCATCTCTGTTGCTAGGTAATTGTGAATTATGCAGATCGATCATTTAAAAAAAAGTGAAACTGGTTTTAATTCTTATACCACAGCAGAAAAGCAGAATAGAAAATAAAATGTCATGGATAAACTAGTGCATTTACTAACACATGGTCTATAAACCTCAGTGAGCAATGTGATTACCATCAAAATCTTAAGGGTGTTATCATGCCTAGTACAGAGACATCATATTATGAACTTTCAGGCTGTACATTTAAGAACACTGGGCAGAAACAAGTATTAAAATGGCTGCTGAAAATCATCTTTGACGTTTGAGCTACAGACAGTACCAAGCCTCAACGAATACCTAATTAAATTTGGATATTCACAGCCCTCTGGGGACTTCACACATCTCTTCATTTAAGGAAGGGCCAACACAAAAGACTGAGTTTTCCAGATTGCCTGTTTCGTAGTGAACAAAAGGGAAGATTGAAACTCAATTGGTTGCAGATGAAAATGAATGGCCTCTATCACTGTCCCATTGTTTCATGATGCTTTTCCCCATTCAAACCAGATTGGGTGGACCGCAGAGGTATTTACCCACAACACAGGATGTGGCATCAACAAAAACACCACTCCTTATTTGGAAAATGACTTGAGCCTGTGGAAAGTCTCATGGTGAGGTAGCCATGTTTTGGTCTGCTTTTGAAAATCAGCTCAGAGCCATGGCAGTTCCACCAACGCCAAGTGAAGCATCAGATCAACCAGTCTGTGAAACAGACTCGGAAACAAGCTGTGAGACATCATGCAGCCAGAATATGTAACCTGTTCCAGTTTAAAGTTCACCTGAGAACCAACCTCCTCGCTATTCAACTACAAGAAACCTCACAACCTGCCGAGAATCCTTCGCTTTACAAGGTTCTCACTTCAACTTTAAATCATCAAATCCATTCAAAAGACCACAGGCCTGCCCTGTAAATTGGAGACTGAGATAACTAATCTGTAAAAGTCAATGATTGTGTGTGTGTGTGGGTGTGTGATTGAGACAGAGTATGTATGACAATGCATTTAATTCGGGATAAGTGTGTGAGAATAAATAACCTTCTGTATTTTAAACCCATGAAAGCTTGCTGCTGAATTATTTAATTGGAATATATACTCCAAGAGTACGAAAACACACACCTTTTTTTGTACAAAATTGATTACGGCCAATAAGAGACACATAGGGTGGAATTTTACTGCCCCTCCCACCAGTGGGATTTTCCAGCCCCGCCCCTGCCGCAACACGGCCATAAAAGTTTGCCCATAAACTCTGTCCATTATTGGAACATTATGGGCAGAATTTTACTGCCATGACACGGCAGGGGGCAGGGCTGTAAAATGTGGAGAGTCATTCAAAACTCCATTGACCTTGGGGGGAACGGAAGAGGGGCTGTAAAATTTTCAACATCTCAAAAGATAAAATACATAATTCCATCTGCTTTTAAACATAATAGAGGGAAGAACGCACAGTTGTTAAGCATATTTACAATGTTAGTGCACAAAGCCAATATATCTTGAGCAATACCAAAGCAAGAGAAATGCAAGTTCATTCTTTCTCAACCATGGTTTGCTTAATATTCATGTTTAACATGGAGTAGCTCTTTGGAATCGAAATAGTGGTATATTTAACAACTTTGTCTATCATTCCGATGTGCACTATTTCCTGCATGCACAAATCCATTTAAAAATTCAGTCAATACCTGTATGCAAATCGGGTACACAGGAACAATATATGAACATGTTATATATGTGAAATTTTTCCATTGGAATTCCTAACTGATTCTATGAAGATCCCACTTAGAACAATTACTAAGGGTGGAATCGTCCGGTCCCTTAGGCAGGAGTCGTCATGGCGGGCATGAGCAGACAATCTGGTGAGAAGGCCAAGAATCTGTTGCATTCCGTCGTGAAACCAGTTTGCAATCTTACACTCCATCACAATGACAGGCCGCGTTCCCCGCCGTTGCACGTCAGGGACCTAATTTCAATGCTTTTGCATCTCAATTCCTGCTCACCGGAATGACCCCCAGCATCAAATTTACCGCGTACATCGGCGTGACTTCACAACAGCGTGCTTCACGACTGCCCTTAAAAGGCACGCACCTGGCGAGGGGGAGCTCGGAGGTGAATGCACACAACCTTGCACAGCATTCGTGAGCATCACCTGTAGGACGTCAAGGAAGAGGCATTGTGCATTTGGGAGGTGGCAGGGTGCTCAGTCACGTCACTTTTTCTCAGCTGGCTTTCAGTGCAGTGCCATGGCAAGGGCTCCAGTGCAAGTGAGGCTGGGGGTGGGGGCAAGGTCAAGGCAGCACAGACTGAAGGAAGTACACGTGTTGGGTGGGGGTTGGGGGGGTGGTGGTGAGGGAAGCAGCCACGCACTTGGAAAAGCTTGTCAAAAGTGAGCATTCTTCCACAGCTGAGACCATTCAGCTGTAGCTCCATTGACATGCTTGACATCCATTGGCAAAAGTACGGAAGTGCCACCAAATTCTCCAGAGCTTTTCACCCCTCAGGCGCAGACTGCAAATTAATGTGCAGTTTAGGGGGCAGCAGGGCAATTGGCCAACTGAGCAAGTTGTAGAATCCCCTTGCAAAGGGCGGCCATGGCACAGTCACTGGTGGAGGCGCTCACAGCCCCTTGTTTGGACCAGTATCCGTTATGGTTCAAGCTAACAGTGCAGCCTTGCAGTGTGGGTTAGGAGAATGCCTGCGCCTGAACTGAGTGCACAGCATGCAGTCCAATGGCCAAAGCTGCTGTCACTCAGTCAAGCGGAGCAGGGCGGAGGTGGGCGGGGTTTTGGACAGCCAATGAGTGCACTGCACACTGGCCATTCAAGTGGTGGCCAGCCCTCTCCTGCATGCACGTTCACACTTAACCAAGAAAGGTTCTTAGTACACCTATTCTCACACACACGTTTCTCTCTTTGATCCTGCAGGAGAAGAAATTCAGGATCATGGAGCCTAGTGATTTAGCAGTGTGCCTCATGGCTTACAGGGAGCAGAGAAGAAGAAGAGGAGAACGCCGGAGGTGCCTGGCTCGGCAAAGGGGGGAGCACCTCCCTCAAGGTGAAGGGGTGGCAGGGCCTGCTGTTCACAGAGAGCCATCATTCGTAGGCGCTTCACTAGATCTACCATCTATAGATGGCGCCTGACATTCCACCAGATGACCGAGAACCAGTCTCGCCGAAGACTGCGTGTGTCTAGGGAACTGGTGGGTCACATATGCCACCTGCTGCAGGATTGGGCACCACAGGAACATGGAGGGCATCCAATGCCAGTGGCTGTGGAAGTGACCACAGTGCTAACTTTTTATGGCAGGGGCTCCTTCCAGGGCTCCACAGGTGAGCTGTACAGCATCTCGCAAGCCTCCAAGAACAAGTGTATCCAAGGAGGTCATGGACAGCATCTTCGCGAAGGCACAAGAACTTCACGCATTTTGACCTGGATCAGGAAAGCCAGGAAGCAAAAGCACTGTACTCAGATGCTGAAGGGATGGGGGCCAGCCCCACCTCAAAGGTGCTGAGAACACACAGAGAGAATGACGGAACTCTGTGCTGCCGGCCCAGGACATTCTGGCAGCAATTGCAAGCACCATCGAGGTGCAGGCATCACTGATGTGTCCAGTGAGTGTGAGGCCGGACCATCATTTTGGTCTGAAGGTTACACACTACACAGGGAAGAGGCCCTGGACTGAGACACCTGCCTTTATCTTGGGCAGGAATCAAGGTTTCACATCTGAGTGACACGAACACTGCTCATCATAACAAGGAGCCATAGGCAGGGGGGCATTCTTGGGAGTTTCTTTACAATAGTGAACTCCATGTACATGTGATTAGCACCCATGCCTAGGCTGCGCAACTACATCTTCTTAACCTTCCTAAGCATACTGCTACATCCTGGTGCTCCCCCAACATCCACAGTGGAGGTGGAGGCAGCCTGCTGACTGCTACGCCCTGTCCGTGATGACTTTGGCAGGCGCCCTTTGGAGGGCCGAGGCTTGAGGGCCCCGGCCTGCATTGGTTGTCCTGCTGTGGGCCAGCTGCACCCTCCTCAGCCAGTGGAGCTGGAGATGTTGGGGTCATAGGAAGAGGGGATTTGGATCGGCCGGACATTCCTAGAGTCACCTGGTGGATGGCCCCAGGTTGTCGAGCTGCTGGTCGTCCTCCCTCTGGCTGCCCAAGGGCCCCTGAGGACTCCTTGAGGAGAATGGGAGGCTGGAGTGAGATCAAGCTGCTCCACACCCCTCTCGTGTTGACACCATTGGAGGCCAACTATGGTGTCAGCAATGGAATTCAGCCCACGCAGCAGTGCAGGACCGATGTCCTGGACCAAGGTCGCCACGCGGCTGCCATCTTGCCAGAGCGACCTTGGTGCATCGGCATGCCGGTGCTATTACCTTGGACTGAAGGTGGACAGACTCCTGCATCGTCCCTTGCAATCTGAGGAGTGCACCAGACATCGCTTCCTGATGTTCCCAAGATGTCTTTGCAGCTCCAGCAACTGACTGAGGACCAAGTCCAGAGATTCATCATCTGACTCGGACTCAGCAGATGCCTTGCCTTCAGCAGTCCCCTGAGTGCCAAGACCAAGGATGTCCCTGTCTCCGCCTGCTGTGGAACAGATTGTGTGGCATGCCCACCAGATTGTGATCCCAAGGTTACTCTACATCTAGGTCCCACTGAGGTGTGTGTCGCTGCGCCAATGGAAGGTGTGAGTGAGCGACGTGATGGGCCTTCAATTTTGCTGCCCTCAGGGTCCTCATTCAATGTGCTCTCAGCACTGGGGTCAGCATCGAGGTTGCCTAAGGGCAACATATCAGATGTGCCTCGGAGAGAAAGTGAAGATCACTAGTGCTTGACAGCCATGTTGAACACAGAACAGTGAACTCAGAGTGTCGTTGAGAGAGGGATGGTGCAGGATCCTCACGTGGGTGTTCACTGCCGACCTCACAATCACTGCAGGAATGGTCCACGTCCTCTCCAGCCAGCTCCAACGCTCAACTCTGGAACGGAGCGAGGACCTTGATGTCCGGCACTCCACCACTGATCTGGGACCTCGCCCAGTGATTGTGCACAATCTTGTCCTGTGTAAAGACAGATGGAGAGAATGCGAGCAAGGCGCATGCCAGGCCAAATTAGAAGGATGCCAGCCATGGATATGCACTGAGTGGAGTCATAGTTGGGGTGAGGAGGCCGTTTCCAGAGGTGATGAGGCCAGATGAAGATGTGAGGGTGTGTGAGAATGGGTGGTGATGTCCCTTGAGCTGGCAGTTAGTGAGATGCCAGTGAATGTGAGATGGGCTTGAGTGTGTGAGCTTAGAGTGATGAGATGGTTGCCATACCCTGGCTGCATGGATGTGATCATTCATCATCTATCTGCATTGGATGGCCAACCTCTTCTGTGCAGCATTGGCTCTGATCACCACTGCCATCGCCTACCAAGCCAGAGTGGTGAGACTGACGGGCCTCCTGTGGTCACAGCAGGGGTAAAGGATATCATGGCGGGCCTCCACGGCATCCAGAAGGTGTCCCAGGGATGTGTCACTGAATTGGGGGGGCTGCAATCTTCCTGGCTTTTGGGGCCATGTCTTCACCAGAGTCATCCTGGGCTGCAAGTATTGTGAAGTGTGTGCACGCCTGCAGTTTAAGTATGGCACCCAGTGTGAGAAAGTGGCGAAGTAATGGCGTGGCAGACCAATCGGAGGCCACCCGCCAGCGATCTGGTGTGTTTCCCGTGACTGCATAATTTATGAGGCAGCACGAAAACCCGCCATTGTGGCCGGCAGGTAAAACTTCTTTTTCATGCTTGCTACTGCACTGAATGCAAATCTGAGACAATTCTGCTCTAAATCTGACATACAGTCTATGATAATGTTCAGGACCGAGAATGCAGCAAGTATCTTTGGTATTCAAGTATATCCCTGAGTACTGATGATCAATATAAATGGTGTAAGTTCTACGTCTGCTCGTATAAGTCATTATAATATTTGTACAAAATTAAGAATTATAAACAATGGAACTGATTTTGGGTGCACAATGCTAATAATTACCACATAAAAAGCAGAATGAAAAATTAATCACTCTGAGATCAACAGCCTTTCATATGTACACGCATAGGCTTTGGAGGCTATAAAAATAAGTTACTGCAAAGTTTGCATCCATAATTGTTTGAAGAAATTAGACACGCTAATTAAATAAGGCTCAGAATAATAACTTGGCCTTTCTTCTCCAATAAAGAAAACTCATTAAAATGAAGATAGTCCCAATTGTCTGTCATTATGAGTCAAGTAAATTCCACAACAAATACAGCAGTCATCAGTTTATGTCTTGCACCGAACAATAAAAGGCATGAAAATGCCAGAAATTGACTTTCTATTGTTGATATTCTCAGTGTAAATATCATTTTCCACTGTTATCCCAGCATTCGTTACTTTTGTTGACTCCTGTTTCTGAAAGAGGGATCAAGAAAACTTGCAGTCCTTCCACTGAGCCAGACAAAAGTATAAATCTGGGGAGGAATCTTTTTTTTAATATTCATTCATGGGACGTGGGCTTCGCTGGCCGGGCCAGCATTTATTGCCCATCCCTAGTTGCCCTTGAGAAGGTGGTGGTGAGCTGCCTTCTTGAACCGCTGCAGTCCATGTAGTGTAGGTACACCCACAGTGCTGTTAGGGAGGGAGTTCCAGGATTTTAACCCAGCGACAGTGAAGGAACAGTGATATATTTCCAAGTCAGGATGGTGAGTGGCTTGGAGGGGAACTTCCAGGTGGTGGTGTTCCCATCTATCTGCTGCCCTTGTCCTTCTACATGGTATTGGTCGTGGGTTTGGGAGATGCTTTCTAAGGAGCCTTGGTGAATATCAGCAGGGGGATGGCCAGGGAAGGGAGCAGACCTGGCTCCTGATCTAGACTCCAAAGATTGCCTATCCACTTCTGCGCTCCTGCCCCACATCTCCATGCCCTCCACCCCAACCTCTTCCCTTAAAGGCTTTATGCTGATGGTACTGGCAGTGGATCAAGCAGTTAGCCAACACCACATTTTTCATTCCCTCTTCCTGTGAGTGCTAGTGATGTGACTGATGTGCAGTCATCTGCTGGCTATATACACATTAGGTAACTCCCTCCAGCCTCAGATAGTTTGGCAGCTTAAGTAATGGAGATTCCTTGCAGACCAATTTCGGCACTTGCCAGATCAAAAGACTGAGGATTTTCAGTTCCATTATATTTTATCCAACGCTTCCTTGGTGCCCCTATATCCTGGTTATAAGGCCTGCACCGGTTATGCAAGAGAGGGGCTTGAGAACGATCGCCCTCTGATTTTGCTTTTTCAGTGTGAGTGCTAGCTTTCACATGCTCTGCTAGGGAGGGGCATGAGTAGTATTAAGTCGGCACCATCAGTCACAGCCAGTGTACTAATACTGGGTTTCAGTAACATAATCGTTATGTTACATTACATTGAAGTCAAAGTGACCGGAATATCGGAGTGTAAAACAGATGACTAACTCACTGCTTCATGCTTCCCCCCTGGTGGCAATATTACAATCGACCACAAAGTTTTGAGAAGGTTTTTGCAGATGGTGAGTTGAAGGAGTTTACATTACATGACATAACATGGAATTACATGTGATGTACAGCACAGAAGCATGCCATTTTGCCCAAATAGGTCCAAGCCGGTATCTATCCTCCATACAAATCTCCTCCCACCCTACTTCTTCCAACTCTATCATTATAACCTTATTTTCCTTTCTCCCTCTCAGGTTTATCTATTTTCCCCTTGAATGCAACTGTTTGATCTGCCTCAATGAGCGGTAGTGAATTCCACATTCCAACCACTCTCTGGCTAAACAGATTTCTCCTGAATTCCTGATCTGATTGATTAGTGACTACCTTTTATTCATGGTTCCTAGTTTTGATCTTCCCAACAAGCAGAAATTTCTTCTCTATATTTACCCTGCCTGCTGAATTCACTGCCACCTATGAGGAGATGAAGGGTGAAGGAGGATTACATGAAAGGCAGGAGTCAGAAGTGCAAAGTTCATGAGAGAAGTCTTTTGGCTAAAGGAGATTGCAAAGATACATTGCACAAGGCCAGAGAAGAGTTTTACAGACAAGGATTAAAATTTCAAATTCAATATATTTAGGGTTAACAAGTCAACATAGCTCAGTGCAAATAAAGAAATATTTGCAATTTATATACTTCTCATGAAGAATGGACATCTCCAAATGCTTTAAAACCAATGAAGAACTTTCGAAGTATAGTCACTGTTGTAATGCAGGAAACATGGCAGCCAAACTCCCACCAACAGGAATGTGATAGTAAGCAGATAATTTGTTCTTTAGTGATGTTGATTGAGGGATAACTATTGGCCAGGACACAAAGAATAACTTCCGTTTTCCTCTTTGAAATGGTGACATGGGATATTTTACATCCACCCAAGCGGCAGATGGGGCCTTAGTTTAATGTCTTATCCACAAGATGTTGTTATAATGGTATAAGTGCCAATTACTCATAAAGGATTGTGTAAACATGTTGTGGGTTCATTTATTTAGTCTAGGCACATGGGAACATTTGTACATGGGTAGAAAGCTTGAAGACATCAAGCAGAGCTGAGTTGTGTGTGTGTGTGTGTGTGTGTGCTCTGCTCAGAAGCAAAAGTGAAACCAAGACTGGATCACATGACACACTTCCTTTCTAGTGATGTCATGCTGCTGTCCCTTAAAAGTATATTACCACACCCCTTTTCTTTTTAAAGATACTTTCCCCGCTTCCAAGGGAGTATAACTATTTACAATACATGTTCATGTTTAGTTACCATTAGATCAGCATATAGGACTGGTGAATCTATGAGTCTCTAAAGCTAAGAGGCAATCTACTGGTACACCCAGATCTTGTAATGGTAACCTTGTCTGGAGGTTTCTTTAAATGCTCACAGTAATCTGTGGGTTTGTCATTTTGGATGTTGTTCCTGGTTTCACTTGGGATCTTGTCCTCTATGCTATATCCACTATTCGGTGGTTGAGGAGCAGGAATGGATCTGATTTGTCCTCAGTTATGCCTCATCATTACGCCTTAGTTCCGAACAAATCCTTGTCACTTCGGCTATTTGTCACGTACCTTTGGTGGGATCTTAGATACAAAGTTGTTGTCCCAACTGTAAAATTAGCAATTCTGTACCTACATTTTTATCATGCACATTGGTCATCTTCTCTTGCAGTTTTAAAAGCTGCTCTCTGGTTTCTGACAGAGTAGAATGGGTAAGAGTAGGTAAATTGGTATGCACTGGTCTGCAAAAATTAGCTCTGCCGGTGATGGAATAGTTGCACTTAAAGGTGGGATGTAACATTGCAATGTATAAATCTTGCTTGGTCCGTCTACATTTGAGAACTAAGGATTTCACTGTGTGAATCATTCGTTCAACTAGGCCGTTAGATCTAGGGTAATGGAGAGGAGGAGTAATTTGGTAGATATTCCACTTCTCACACATATCCTGAAATGGCTTACAATAAATTGTGGACCATTATCCGTAATGATCTCTCTAGGCACACCAAATAAACTGAAAATAAAATTGAAAAAAATCATACTAGAGTATGTGCAATAGTTGTGCTTGACGTATTGTGCAATTGTTGAATGATGAGATACTTGGTAAAGTAGTCAACGATGACGATGAAGTCAGTGCCTTGGACATGAAAGAGATCAGATGCGATTTTGTCCAAGGATGGGTAGGAACTTCACATGGAATCAAAGGTTCTTTGTGCTGACTTGGCATACGCTCTTGACATGCCTCACACTTCTTGACAATGAGTTCAATGTCATTGTTTACACCCAGCCAATAGACTGTCTCTCTTGCGAGTCTTCCCATCTGATCTATGCCCATGTGTGAGTGATGAAGTTGTCAAAGAATATCAGGTCACAAAGATTCCGGTATGATGACCTGCCTGCTTTTAAAAATGACTCCCCAGGAAATGCCTAGCACATCCCGATAAGGCCAATAAGGTCTCACACGTGTTCATGGGCATGTTGAATTGCATCAGGCCATCCTTCAATGATGGTTTTCCACAGTTTCTATAGTGTGGAATCTTTCACCACTTTATCTCGTAGCTGCTGACATTTGTGTTGTGCAAAATGTACCAGATCAATTTGGAGAACATCTTCAAGTTCGATGTCAATGAAGTCAGCTTGCAGATCCATGGATATATTTTTTGTTTTTGCTGGGTTAGTGTATCTGGTACGACCATCAAGTCAACTGGCTTGTATCTAATCTCACAGTCGTAACCTTGAATCTTCATCAAGGCAGTGCACTGGTCAATGGTTTTCACCAAATCATCTCCAGTGGCTTGTGGTCAGTCTCTACCACAAATCTTCTGTCAAATAGATAGGTATGAAAACACATAATTCCAAAGACTAAAGCTAATGTTTCCCACTTGACAATGGAGTAGTTGGATTCCTTTACCAGAGATTTTGATGCTAATGCAACTGGTTTGTCTTTTGTAACTTTCATGCTCTTAGACTCTTCTGTGAGGCATCTATCTCCAGGATAGTTGTCTCCCTAAGATGGTAAAATTGCAATGGCAATGCTTCTGATAATGACTGTTTCAGTGCTTTGAAGAGGTATTGGTGGCCATCATGCCACAAGAAAGGCACATTCTTCTCAACAATTCTCTTAGCAATGACAATTTTTGAGCGAAATTGGGAATGTATGCAGGCAAGAAATTAAAGAGGCCTAAACATCTTTGAAAATCAGCCATGTCTTCAGGGGTTGGCATGACTTTAATATCCTCTATTTTATTTGGATCAGGACATATGTCTGCACTGGAATAAATCAAACCGAAAAAACTGATCTGCTGCACGTTGATGTCCCATTTCAGACTGTTGAATACCAATCCTTCATGACATGCCACTTGCATCAATAAGTGCAGATTATGGTCATGTTCTTGCTTTGTTCTTCCCACAATAGCAATGTCATCGGTGATACAGATGCATCCTGGCCCTGTGCATATAATGCAGCCCCCGTGAGCGTGAAAGAGATCTTGCCTAACAGATAGCTCGAAAGGAAGTCATTGAAAACAGTATCATTGATCGTGTATGAAACGTAGTAAGCTTTTGGGACTTCTCCGGAGGATGTACTGACCAGTATCCATGCTTGGCATCAAGCTTCAAGAAGAATTTTGCTGCTGCAAATCTCAGATTTAACTCTTCCAATGTGGGTATTTTGTAAGAACAATGTTTCAAAGCTGCATTTAAATGTCATGGATCGAGGCATACTCTCAATGATCCATCCTTCTTTATGACACGTCATTGAGCTACATCAATCCGTGTGCTCTTGTACTCCTTTAGTGATTCCATCTTTCTACATTTTGTCTGTTGCGAACTTTAATTTGTCTTTTATGTGGGTGCTGCACTTAAGTGGTGGACTAATTGATGGACTTGCATTCTCCTGCAAGTGTAATTTTGCAGCTCCCTTGAAACTGCCAATTTTGTTGAAACATTCTGAATATTTCAATGTTGGGTCATGAACTGAGGTGGTCACAGTCATTTCTGAGGTTGATCAGCCATGAGAGGTCTGACTGATCCCATGGTTTATCACGAATGCAAGGTCACGGCGTGCCGATAGACCTACAATTGCTGGGCCTTCTGTTTCCACAATATAAAACATCTGTGACATCTAGAAGGATTCATGGTACATGTACAGATTCCTGCATGTGGAATTAATTAACCATTGTGCGCTGAAAGTTGCGTAATAGTAGGTTTCGCCATGGCCTTCCACATCGGTGGATACATGCCTTTTAGAATTTGCAGAGGTTGTATGTTGGCAGTTTCCCCATGTCAATCTTGGCCAATAATGAATAATTACCAATTTCTTAGGGCAGATAATTTGAATCTTGGCAAACACGTCAGACGGTGTGACGGTACCTACATTTTCCATGAGATTGATGGTGTGAATCCTGTATTCACCACTCTTCATCTTGTCATGCACATCATCGTCATTTCTGCTTTGTCAATCATCTCATGTGTATGTTTCTGACAGGATACCAGGTGGTCATTCTTACTGCATGAAGACACCCGTTGTGTATGGTTTGTTTGGGTGGCTCTTTGTAGCTGCATCAGCATTTGCTGTAGTGCAGCGCTGCTGCCAATGGCCCTCTCTGCCACCTGCCTTACAGAATTGATTAAAAGCTGGGCATTTCCTTGGTGCATGCAAAAGGCCACCCCTTTCACATGTCTTGATCGGTTTGGATGTTCTAGTGAGTGTGTCAACAATTGGTATGGTGCTTAGTTGTAAGCTTTGTTGACCTTCATGGATCGCTTCATACTTACATCCACCCTTAAGTAGCTCTTCAATTTTATATATTTTGGGTTTGTCTAGCAGCTCTTTCTGTAACACTTCCATGAGAGTGGATACAATCACCAACTTAACAATTCTGTGTGCGAGCTCTGCGTTTGAAAAATCACAGTACGTACCCTTTCCTCTGCCTCTGCTGACAAAGTGGTCTCTGGATTCTCTAGGCTGTTGTCAAAATGACATGAACTCTAGTCAATGAACATAGAAGTTTAACCCGATTCTGGTCTTCCAATATAGTCCATTTCTTTGGGGGATCCTTTAGCTCTTCTGCTGTTAATCCTGACATGTTCAGCCTGTGTAGAATGTTCATTCCTAATCGCAAGGCAAATTTTTATGGCTTGCTTGTCTGGTTCAAGAAACCACAGCTCTGTACACTGTTTAAACATTTTGACTTTGGTTAGTAGGTCAGCTGTATCCCAATTCAAACTGGGGAATTTTTGGACATTCTGACAATATCCCTTTGACCTTTCTCTTATAGTACCTGGGATGAGTGTTGCTGTAGCCGCTTTCATACACCGTTCTGAAGTTCCCCTCGTTATAATCTCAACTTTCTCTGGCCCAATTTTTATGATGTCTTTTTGTTGTTTTTTGGTTTGACTGCTTGCTAGCAATCCGACCCACACCTGGTCACTCGCCTTTCCCAACTGAGCTAACCCAGTGCTGGTCCTCTTGACACACTGCCCCACTCACTAAACTGACAGGCTGTGCGCTGCCATCTCACCACGACAGATCCATCTGCTTACAAGCTCTTTATTTGAGCGACATCCCAGGACTGTGGCTGGGATTTCCGTGCCTGTCGGCGCGGGCTTGTTCGGTGGCTTGAGCGGACAATATGGTGAGAAGGCCAAAAATCAGTTTCATGACATTGTGAAACCAGTTTGCAATCGTCCACTCCGCCGGTCGATGGCGGGTTGTGTTCCCCACCATCGGATGGCGGGAGCCTCATTGTAATACATCAGCATATCATTATAGGTCCAGTCTGCCAGGCTCACCCACCCGCTGGATCGTCCACCCACGTCGGCGGAAAAACACGATGGCATGTTTCACAACAGCATATTTAAGGCGTGCACTTCGTGAGCTGCACATCACTCAGGGCTTCAAGGTTTGTTTGCCTAACTTGCTTCAGGCAACACTCGCAGTCATCAGTGCCAGGCTTCACAGACAGCACCATATCACTTTTAGGAGAGCTCACAGGTGGGTCTTTACCTTCCAGATCAGCCATTTATGGGTAGCTTTTCATTGGCTGCAGGGCAAAATCTTGCTTGGGGAAGGGGGCAGAAGTGGCCTCAGGCAAGGGAAGAGGCTGTAGGATGAGAGCTGTACTGGGGAAGGAGAGTATCCCAGGGTATGTGGGGGCACATGTTGATCTGTGCAAATGGCCTCAAGATGGTGAGGGCTGAGGAGGCAGTCTCCAGAGGAGATGAGGCCAGATGGACATGTGAGGTTGTGTTTGTGAGAATGGGTGGTGATGTCTCTTGAGCTGGCAGTGAGTATGATGCCAGTGAATGTGTGATGGGCTTGAGTGTGTGAGTTTAGATGAGATGGTTGCCATACCCTGGCTGCACGGATGAGATCATTAATCCTCTATCTGCATTGGATGGCCAACCTCTTCTATGCAACATCGGCACTGATCACTACTGCCATCGCCTACCAAGCCAGGTTGGTAATGTAGCTGCCCCTCCTGCAGCCAGAGTCGGGGTAGAGGACATTACAGCGGGCCTCCACGGCGTCCAAAAAGTGTTCATGGGCTGCAGTCTTCTTGCCTTTTGGAACCATGTCTTCCTTGCTGCAGTCCTGGGCTGGAAGCACTGAGCGCGGCTGTACTTTAAACCTGATACCTGGTGTGATGAAGCAGCAGGGTGATGGCGTGGCGGGTGAATGAGAGCCAGACTGGCATGGAAACAGCATGTTTCCCGGGAATGCATAATTAATGCGACGGGTTTGGGACGATACGGTGTGAAAATGTCCCATTGTGGCCGGCAGGTAAAACATCGTTTTACCCGTCTGCTACCGCACTTAGTGCAAATCTGGGACAATTCCACCCTGTGTCTTCAGAGCTTTTCTGTGCAGTCACCATGCTAAAGTTTCACCACTCTCTGACTCTATTGCAGTCTGACCAGGATGTCGAGGATCATCTCATGCCTTCACATGTAGCATGATCTAAGGCTGTTCACTATGTTGTACCTGTACTTCATCTTGCTACAACGCTGTGTTGACCACCACTTTGTTATAATGATGTAAGCATCAATCGCTCATAAAGGATTGTGTAAACATGTTGCAGGTTCATTTATTTAGACTAGGCACATGGGAACATTTATACATAGGTAGAAAGCTTGAAGACATCAGCAACAGAGCTGTGTGTGTATGTCCTGCTCAGATGCAAAAGTAAAACTTAGACTGAATCACATGACACATTTCCCTTCCAGTGATGTCATGCTGCTGTCCCTTAAAGGCATATTACAACATTGAGTGAGGCACTTCCTCAGTACTACAAATGGAAATGATAAGCAAGCAGTGCAGGTTATGGTATGTTGAGGTTTGAACAAGTGAGAGCTTATAAAGGGTAGAGAATAGGAAACTGGCATGAAGGACACTGAAGAAATCAAGTGCAATAATAACAAAAGTATAGACATGGGTTTCAGTAACAATGAGGATGAAGTAACAGTATAAGTGAGTAATCTTGGAGGTGGAGAGTATGTGAAAGTTGAAGGCCAGCTCTGGGCTACAAAGGACACCAAGGTCCAAATTTTCATGGAGACAGGAGGGCTCTGTGCCTTAGTCAAAATGGCACTGGAGCCCCAAATCTAGAAGTCCCACCCCTATATCCAGCACTCACCATTTTTGGCAGGCTTTTGGGAAAAAGGGATGGGATGCATTTCATACATAGATACCTAAAATAAAAATAATTCCATTCAGCATGGCTCCTGAGGTCTACCCATGGTGGATACTGGGTGAGTTGGCATGGAGGGTGTAAGTGCAAAAGTGGTGGGTGACAGGAGCACGTGTTGGCATAAATTGGCCTTATGTTGGCAGAGGGGCTATACGGAGCCATGGTAATGAGCAGGGGCAAAAGGTTGGCATGAGTTGCACGACTTGCATAGGCACTACGAGAGGCCATGGGGATGGGCTGAGGGCATTGGATGGCATGGAGGGTGTGAAGGGTCATGGGGGTTGGTGAGGTGTATGAGTTGCATGCGTTGGCATGGACGGGGCACATGGAGTATGTGGGGGTTAGGGGGTGTGACGGGTGAGGGCTAGAGGGCCTTACTGTTTTTATTATGACTGGGACAAAGTCCCAGAACGCTGAGGCGAGGCTTTTAACCAGCCGCTGCACTGTTTCCATGAGTGGTAGGCCCAACTCCAGTTAACACCCACCTCTCCAGAACGTAAATCCGCCCGTCCAGGTAAGTTTCTCTCGAGTGGGCTTCGGGGGACTAGGAATATTCCCAACTCTGCACACCCAATTCGAGAGCGAAAACTCAGCACATGGGGTTTCACAGTCAGTTTCAGTTTCAGCAAGTACTAAGGGAGGGAACTGGAGGAAAAGCATGGAGTTTATGATGGAAGCCAAAAACAATGGCTTCAGTCTTCCAAATTATCTGTTCGAGGAAATTTTGGCTCATCTATAGTTTGAGTCAGTCTAACACAAGGAAAAGGAATGATCAGACGGTCCCAGGAAATGTTGGAAAGTGAGGGGTAGGTGTCATCAGCATTCACACAAAAGTTGCTCTGATACATGCTAGAACTTAGAACTTTCAATATAAGGAATGGGTGAAGGATTAGATCAGTATGTTGTCTGGTCATCTCTCAGACCTGGTTTAACCCATTCCAATCTGAAGAGATGAACCTACCTTATTTAAGAACTTTTTTGCTGGTAATGCCTAAGATCCATAGGTGCAAAATTAGGGTGAGTAGGGAACACAATGACTCCCCCATTGTGAAATTAAAGTTGTAAAATACTGACCGAAATGTATTAGTATGTAACACGTCACATCGGGTTAGGCCAAGAAGTAGAGCTAGTGCCAGGTAAATTTATTCACTGTCAGAATGAAGATCCATAAATTTCTTGAATTCAATTACAAGGCAATATAGTTGCTTGATATTGAGGGTGACTTGGCACTGTCAAATTTGAACCATACATGTGGGTGTACTGACGTCTAGCTGTGAATGGGCAGAACTGCTTTAACATAGAAATATAGAAAATAAGAGCAGGAGTAGATCATTCGGCCCTGCAAGCCTATTCCGCCATTCAATATGATCATGGCTGATCCTCTAACTCAATGCCATACTCCCGCTCTCTCCCCATACCCCTTGAAACCTTTAGAGGTTAGAAATCTATCTATTTCCTTCTTAAACATATTCAGTGGCTTCGCCCACAGCCTTCTGTGGTACAGAATTCCACAGGTTCACCATCCTCTGAGTGAAGAAGTTTCTCCTCATCTCAGTCCTAAATGGCCTACCCCATATCCTGAAACAGTGACCCCTTGTTCTAGACCCCCGCCCACCAGCCAGAGGAAACATCATCTCTGCATCCAGTCTGTTGTGTTGTGAAGAACTGGATGGTTTGACATAACTTGACCAATTGGGATCGAACATGACTCAGCTTTCTAGCTGTCGAGCTCAGGGATAAAGATGGAGCCAATGAACTCCTGGGATGGTAGTGGCATACCGATTAGGAGAAAATGTGAAATTGTCTGTTTTGGTAGGAAGAATAAAAGAGAAGCATATTATCTAAATGGTGAGAGATTGCAGAGCTCTGAGACGCAGAAGGGCGTGAATCGCAAAAGGCTAGTATGCAGATACAGCAAGTAATTAGGAAAGCTAATAGAATGTTATCTTTTATTGCGAGGGGAATTTAATGCAAAAGTAGGGAGGTTATGCTTTAGTTATACAGTGCATGAGTGAGACCACATCTGGAGTACTGTGTACCGCATTGGTCACCTTATGTAAGGAAGAATGTAAATGCGTTGGAAGCAGTTCAGAGAAGGTTTACCAGACTAATACCTGGTATGGGCGGGTTGTCTTATGAGGAAAGGTTGGACAGGCTAGGCTTGTATCCACTGGAGTTTAGCAGAGTAAGAGGCGACTTGACTGAAACCTTTAAGATCCTGAGGGGTCTTGACAGGGTAGATTGGAGAGGATGTTTCTTCTTGTGGGAGGATCTAGAACTAGGGGGTCACTGATTAAAAATAAGGTGTCACCCATTTAAAACGGGGATGAGATTAAATTTTTTCTCTCAGAGGGTGAGTCATTGGAAATTTCTTCCTGAAAAAGTGGTGGAAGCAGAGTCTTTGAACATTTTTAAGGCAGAAGTGGATAGGTTCTTCGTAAGCAAGGGGCTGATAGATTATCGGGTCTAGGTGGGAAGCAGATTTGAGGTTACTATCAAATCAGCCATGATCTTATTGAATGGCGGAGCAGGCTCGAGGGGCCGAATGGCCTACTCCTGCTCCTTGTTCATATGCCCACATATGCTATCAAAGAATTTCTTCCCTATACAAGCAAATAATTGATAGCTTTGTTATGAAACAAACTTTTGACAATTTATCAGATGCTCAAGGCAGTAGTGGTAATGTGATCGTAAATCACATCATAAATTCTAACCATTTTATTTCAACTATTTATCTCGGGTCAACAAGCACAGTCTGAATAAGAATTACCAGGCCCATAGCCTGCCTGTCACAAAGTGAACTGTACACTTGTGGTGGAACTCAGGACCTATGGAAAAAGCATCTGTCCATATCTTTGTATAAATAACAATAATATTAGATGGTGCTGTAAGGGTTCCTGCTCTGAGGTTGAGATTAGAGTGCTCTATTAATGATGGTGCAAAGGAAGAGGAAGCTTGACGCAGCAGCAAACCATTTCAATGCCTGATCTGAGAGTAATCAACACCACAGTAGCCAGACCAGGAATGCAACATTTGCCTGTATTGAAAATCCTTCACCTTAACAGTGTTCAACAATCAGCTCCGTAAGCAAAAGATGTCTCAGAGCATCATGATTGGTTCTCCTGTATACAGGTCTCGTATTTCACAAATACAAACTGAAGCAGATGTGAGCACAAACATGGAAAGATGTGTACACATCACATGCCTCCATGTCATCACATGAGAGGGTGTTTTGATGTCCTTTGGGCTCTAATTTATTTCATGTCAGCAATACAGACCAACAAGAATACAGTACAATTTAATTTCATAATACATTCAAATTCTTAAACTATTTCTAAATACATCTTTACATTAATATCTCTTTGAAATGTGTAGCTATTGGCCAGAATCTTCGGGTTGGCATGCAGGGATGGGCCCTGCTCGCCAAAGCGTAAATGATGCGCGGTGACATCGAGCGTGCATCAATGACGTCACCATGCGTCATTCTGATCCTCAGTTTGATGGGCGCGCAGCAGACTCCATGGCGCCTGCGCCGAACTGTCAAAGGCCTATTAGGACCATTTAAATAATTAATTAAACTAATTAATGGAGTTTCCCGTCCAACCTTAAGGTTGGCGGGCAGGCAAAGAGCCCAGGCGGTCTTCAAATTTATCATGAAATTTCATCCACGGGCAGGCATGAGGTTTCATGAAGGTTTTTAAAGTTTAATTTAAAAATTTTAATAAAGTCATGGACATGTCCCAGCTCATGTGACACTATCACATGAGGGGACATGTCTTAATTTAAAATTTTCAAATTCAAACTAATCTCCCTGGGGTAGGTCTATGCCTCAGGGAGATTTCTGCGCATGTGCGAAAGAGCGTAGGCCCCAACTCAGCCTCCTCCCCCCGCCCGCACAGGGAGCGCACAACGCTAGGCAGGCCTTAACTGGCCCGCCCATGTAAAATGGCAGCGCGCAGCCGATCGTCACCCGCAATCAGCTGCGTGCCTGCCCACGCCCGCTCCTGCCCAACCTCCCCAGCGGGGAGAAAATTCTCCCCATTATTTAGTTGGTTAACATCACCAGGTAGTGATGAAGAGAGGTGGATAAAGATATGATTGCACCCCTGAGACACTACTCAATACAGAGCTTTGTTCTCATGTAATAGCTCACTTCAAGCTGGAATTCTTACTTCATCTTGTTTTTTAATCCTTAAACTGTCCCAATTGAAAGGATAATAAAGTTGAGAAAATTGGTCATTATTTTAGTTTTTACGCATGGTAATATTGAATGGTCAAAGGTCAGCCATGACACTGCTCCAGTGATGATGCAACTCAGGAAAGCATCTCCAGTTGCATCAGCATGGAATTTCCATTTTTCACTCTTGATTCTTCTACAATTAGACAACAAGCTGGGCTTCCTTTTACAGACATTGACCACAGCACAGTGCAGCAATAGCTCCTGTTGGATGTAATTTAAATATGTGGCGACTACGCCAGGTACACATGGATGGGGGGGGGGGGTTGGAGGGGGAAGGTGGGGTGCGATACTGGCTGCAGGCAGAAGGGAAGCCTGGACACTCCTGGGACATTTAAAAACTGCAGGATTGGGTGTGGTGAGCTTTGTGGAATTTTTAATACAAGTATAATGCTGCTGTGGAAACAGTTATGTAAAGTTTTGTGTGATGATGGACACATGGAGCAACAACCTGTTTGTTGAGCTTTCTTCCATAATATTTATCTCCATGATGAATGGGAAATAAGTACATTTATCATACTGTCGTTCGAAATAATGGAAGTGAAGCAATTCAACAAACTATTCATTGATCAGTCAATTTTACAGTTAAGAGATGTTGAATTCCATTGTTCACGAGGCAGACACTACAATAGAAATTTCTCTACTCCTTTGGTTTATTTTACTTTACCTTCTCCTGTGAATAAGCTTGAGCTGCTCTACTAGGCTGGCATGGCAGCAGAATACAAGCAAAAATCTGGGCACATCTGTAGTGTGCCTTGATGAGAGCTGGTAAAGGGGCAGCAACACGCTGACAAGCAGGAGATGAAAGCATAGGGAGAACAGTTGTGGGAATGAAGACTGATGTCGAGGGAAGAGAAAGATGATGCTGGCTTTCCTGTGGGGTTTCGCTTTTTATTACTATAGTGTGGTTAGGGAAAGGAGGATGGCCCTGACCTGTGTACAGTGGGGAAACTGTGGCTTCTATCAGGAGAGGCCCAGTTGAAGAACTGAAGCGGCTGATAAGGGAGTTTTACCTGCATTTAAATCAGCCATATTGCAAATTTGAGGGGTGGGATGGAGGAGGGGAGGGGGCAGAAGTTAACGTAGCCTCGAACATGGCCTGTGTCATGAAAGATAAAGGACCAATACCTTCTCCAAAAAGTAGAAATGCAGCAAACTATTTTGTATTCAAAAAGCCAAAAGACAAAGCTTCTCCTCAAGTGTCAGCTGTGGATCAATTGGTAGCACGCTTGCCTCTGAGTCACAGGAATCAAGTCTCACTCCAGGGCTTGAGCAAAAAAGATCTGCACTGACACCCCAACGCAGCACTGAGGGAGTGCTGCACTTTTGGAAGTGCCACCTTTTGGATGAAACATTAAACTGGGGCCCCACCTGCCTGCTCGGGTGGATGTAAAAAAAAAATCCTAGATCACTATTTCGAAGCAGAGCAGGGGAGTTATCACTGGTGTCCTGGCCAATATTTATCCCTCAATCAATGTCACAAAAACTGGTCATTATCACATTGCTGTTTTAATTTGCTGTATGCAAATTGTCTTCTGCGTTTCCTACATTACAACGGTGACTATATTTCAAAAGTACTTCATTGGCTATAGAGAACTTCCAAGATGTTTGGTGGTCATGAAAAGTGCAACATAACCGCAAGACTTTCTCTTTTTACCTTTTTAAAATAATGCCTGCCAGTTCAAGAATCTATTTGCCAGTAAGTTCTATAATTTGACTTGCAGTCATCCCACTGAAATGGTCCGAGCTGTAGACCATAAGTTCTTAAGAGTATAAAAATATGGGAGCAGGAGTAGGCCATCTTGCCCCTTGATCTGCTCTGCCATTCAATAAGATCATGGCTAAACTTACAACATGAACTCCATTTTCCCAGTCTTTGCCCACATCCCTCAGGATCCAAAAATCTATCAATCTCAGTCTTGAATGCACTCATAAACTGAGCACCCACAGCTCTCTAGAGTAAAGAATTCCGAAGATTTGTAACCCTCTGAGTGGAGATGTTTCTCCTCATCTCAGTCCAAAATGGTCAATCCCTCAACCTGAGACTATGACCCCAAGTTCTAGACTCTACAACCAGGCGAAAAATCTTCTCAGCATCTACCGAGTCAAGCCCTCTCTGAATTTATAAGTTTTAATGAGATCACCTCTTATTTTTCCAAATTCCGCAGAATATAGGCCTATCCTACTCCATCTCTTCTCAAAGAACAAACCTCTCATCCCAGGAATCAATCTAGCAACTCTTTGCTACACCCCTCCAAGGCATGCGTATCCTTCCTGTTATGATCACAGCAGATGATAATTGCTGGGCAAACTAAATCCCAGAAGGAAACTTGGCTTACAGGCCATACCCTTTTTTCTCATATTCTGAAAACATGAAGAAAATGTACTAATCTCAGCAGCAAGAAGCTCAGTAACACTTCTAGGATTTTAAAAATTAGAAGTAAAAGTTTCATTAACAAGAATAAAAGAAAAATTAAGCACACAATATTACAGTTACACAGTTAAAATTAGCTCTACAAAACATTCCCCCAAAAGACTCCCTAATTGATCAGATCCAAAAGTAAACATCTTCCAGGCAATACTTCCTTATAGATGTTTAACTATAAAAATCCAGTAATATTTCCCAAGGCAAACTACTGTAGCTTTAATAAAGGCATACCACACGACCTCTTAAACTCTTCTCCCACTCTGCTGCGGAGATGCATAACGTTACAACAAGCCTGCTTGTTGCAGCCCAAGGCCAGGATTTTACGGCCCCCCTGCAGTGTCTCTCCTCCCGGCGGATGCAAGGAGCCACTTAAATTTCCATTCAGTTTGGCAGGACCATAATATCCCACCGGGCGGGAGGGGATGTAAAATCCTAGCCCAAGGCTTTCCTGGCTTGACTGGATGGCTGATTCAAACTGCATCTTCTCCCAGCTCACAGCTGTTTCTAGGAGATCTTCTTCACACAGCCAATAACCCACAGCTTCAGCGAACAGCTCCCCTAAGCTCTAAAATACCTTTGTCCCCCTTTCAGCTCAGATTCAATTGCTCTCACACCTCTTTGAAACTCAAATCCTTCCAAATATAACATTTTTCATATTTCTATTTTGTCTCTGCTTTCGGGTCAATAAAATGTAATATGCCCTCTTCCATTTACCTGTGGAACTCCTGCAAGATGCAAAAATGTTTCTTGCTACCTCTGACTTCCCTTTGATATTCAAACGAACTCTCAACTTATCTAAAAATGCAAATTTTAGATCCAACCTATTCACTTGCATCTCAACCCTTCATAATATCTTATTACAAATGCACAAACCTAACCTCTCTATCCTTTCATGTCTTAAATCTCCCAGACCTGTCTTCTGGTAACTTTTCCCCAGCTTAATATCATTCTCTCTCTCACACACACACAGCCTCCTTCACAGAATAACACAATGTTCCCCCAAAATATTTTTTTAAAGACACCCATTGTCACACTTCCTTACATAAAGAAACCAAAACTGTACACTATACTCCAGGTATGGTCTCAACAAGATCCTATATAATTTCAACAAGCCTTCCTCACTCTTAGACTCTAACCACCTGGCAATAAACAGTCACATAAAATTTGCCTTTCTCTATTTACATATTAGTTTTTTGACTTTTCTATAGCTGCCTGTTACTGTTACCTAGGCTCAATAGCAGCAAAGCTGCATTCAGTGCCAAGATGTTGTCTAATTCCAGATGTATTGGAGATGCAATAACTTGTATTTATATAGCACTTTTAATGTAATAAAACATCCTAAGGCACTTCACAGAAGTGATATTAAATAAAATTGGACACATAAGGCAATATTGGACAGATGGCCGAAAGAGGTTGATTTTAAAGAGCACCTCAAAGGAGGAAAGAAAGTAGGGAGCTGGAGACGTTTAGGTGGGAATTCCAGGGCCTAGGGCTTAGTTATCTGAAGGCACAGCCTCAATTGTGGAACAAATAAAATCAGATATGCTCAAGAGGCCAGAATTAGATGAATGCAAATATCTTAGAGGATTGTGGGGCTGGAGAAGGTTACAGAGAATAGAAGGGAGCGAGACCATTGAGGGACTTGAAAACAACGATGAGTGTTTTAAAATCAAGGCATTGTTTGACTGGGAGCCAATGCACGTCAGTAAACACAGGAGTGATGAGTGAATGGGACTTGGTGCAATTAAGGACACAGGCAGCAGAGTTTTGGATGATCTCAAGCTTACAGAGAATAGAATGTGGGAGGCCAGCCAGGAATGCATTGGAACAGTCAAGTCCAGAAGTAACAAAGTCACGGATGAGATGAGGGTCTCAACAGCAGATGGGCTAAGGGAGAGATGGAGTCGAGCATTGTCTTGGAGGTGCAAATGTGTGTTCTTACTGATGACATGGCTATGTGGTCAGAAGCTCATCGCAGGGTCACATTTGACACCAAAGTTGCAAACTTTTTGGTTCAGTCTCAGACAGTTGCCAGGGAGACGGATGGAGTTAGTAACAGGGAGTTTTAAAAAGTTGTGTGTTATTTTCGGAGTAGCACATGCACAGCTATTCTTATAAAATAAGGATCAATCACCAAAAGTTTTATTGGGTTCATTTGACTGAAACACCTCCCGTCCCACGCAAAAAGAAATTGAGCACGCAGTTTGACTCCAATTTATTTTTATGTTTATTTGCCCTTTTGTGGCAACCTCAGTTTTCCTGTATTCTGGAAATATATCCACAGTTAATCACTACATGAAAAATCAGCCAGGGTCAGTTTTGCTTATGCCGCTCCTGGGTATTGAATGTCTTTTTTCTTCAGCTTATTTAAAGAGTAGAATATACAAAGGATCGCAGTTTGATAACATTCATCAGAAGAGTCGATACTCTGATCAAGTCCAAATCTGTAAGAGATGTGCGATTCAGAAACAAATTTGACCTTTCTTCAATATCAAAATATTTTAATGCTCGGGCTAATGTTGGGATTTGATTTTCAGCTAAATATGAAATCCTCCATAATATTCAGACAAGACTCTACTATAATAGCCTATCCTTTCCTGTCACATAATGTTCTGTGTTGGTAATATGGATACGGTTGCCATAGCAAAACGTCAGTGGAAAAAATGAAGGCTTTTTGTGGGCAGGTGCTGCATTTCTTTATTCACACAATTAATAAGCCTAGTTGCTGCCCAAACCAACTGAATTACAACTTGCATGTTCTGATTTCTGTTCTGAGTTGTGCCAGATCAGTTAGTTCATCCAGTAAGTCAAATTCAAAGTGCAGGAAATAATTTGGAGGTCGCCAAATTGTGTTACTGTGCAGTCAGGCAGTTAAAATAAGGGTAATATGAAACCAAATAAAAGGTTGCTGTCAAGTGAATTTTCCAATAATGGGCCTTCCTCAGTCTCCAAACTAATAAGATCCTAACAATCTTTTCTCATTTTCTTTACTAATGAGCTCATAATAAATTTTTCCTAATTTCTAAGTTAATGAGATCATGGTAGGCTATTCCCTGTTGCCAAGCTTATGAAGAGATAAAAGAAAACTCTCTATTGTCAAGACAGAGACATTTATCAGCAATTTTTGTAATGAAGATAATGAGGCAACAATGGCATACAACTTTAGGCTTCTAAAGAAAAGAAAGATCTTGCATTGATATAGTGCTCAGGATATCCCAACACGCTTTACAGCCAATTGAGTACTTTTGAGGTCTAGTCACTTTTGGACCATTGGACACAGTTATAGGGAACACAGCAAGGATCCTCAAACAGCAGTGAAAAATGGCTATAATTAAATTGTTTTAGCAGTGTTAGTCAAGGAATAAAAGTTGGCCAGGACTCTGGGGGAATTTCCTGCTCTGCTTCAAAAAATGTTGTGGGACCTTTTCTTTTCTTTATTCTTTCATGGGATGTGGGCGTTGCTGGCAAAGCCAGCAATTGTTGCGTACCCTGAATTGCCCTTGAACTGAGTGGCTTGCTAGGCCATTTCAGGGGGCAGTTAGGAGTCAAACACTGCGGGTCTGGAGATGTGGGCCAGACCGGGTAAAGACAGGAGATTTCCTTCCCTAAAGGACACTAGTGAACCAGATGGGTTTTTACAGTAATCAGTGATGGTTCTTATGGTCACCATTATTAAGGCTAGCTTTGCATTCTTTATTAATTGCATTTAAATTCTACCAGCTGCTGTGGTGGGATTTGACCCCATGTCCCCAGGACATTAGGTTGGGCCTCTGGATTAGTAGTCCAATTTCCACCTGAGAGAGCAGATGGGACCTTTCCTCAAACCAGCCTGCCTTGCTAACATTCCAATATTCGTCCCATCCAAACCACTGTTGTGTGATCCTTATCACCAAACCACACTTCATATTTTTCACCTTCTCTTTCAAGCATCTCACCTTGTTCTACCCCGTATATCTATCCTTTAAAATCTTTATTTTCTGCTATCTCAACAAGATATGCTTCTTCAGATGTACAGCTCCTGAATTTCAATGATGTGAATCTCCATCTCAACTCACATTGTCCACTCTACTCTGATCTCACTGACCTCCTGTTCTCCCTAAATCTCTTTCTCCATATAAATTCTGCAACCCATATTCACAGCCACCCTCTTGATCTCACCATTTCATGTACTTTTCTACTCTTGTGGTCTTGATCACAAACAAGGCCATCTCCAACCACTTCCCTCACCACCCACATCTCTGTATTTCCTTCCAATCCCACTTGTTACTGAAATTACACTTTCAAGCCTTTCTAGCCTTTGGCCCTTCATTTACCACAATACTTCTGCAGGTGTCAATCTACTCAACCACTGCTTATCTGTACCTTTGGTGGCTTTGTCTCCAGTAAAATGTGCACACTTGTATCCTGGTAGTTTCCCTGGTATGGCCCACACCTTCACTCAAGTGTAAAGCGTACACTCTTGTGCATATGTAGCTGAACCACATCGGGCACTATTGATCTTAACTATCCTCTGCCAAAACTGCACACTACTCCAGAGCCATCTTGCATACTTTAATTCCTTCGCTGCACTGCTCAATGGTACTGTCATCACCAGGTTTCACTCTTACCTATTCAATCCCAGTATCTCTAATAACAGCTTCTCTTGTCAACCCCACACTTCCTTCAGGAGTCCTCCTATGATCTGTGCTTGGCCTCTCCCCTTCCATGTCTACATGTTTACCCTGTGAGAGACATCACAGATATTAGATTAGCTTCCATATGTACACTGATGACACTCAGCTGTAACTCTCCACAACCACTTTGGATGTCTTCACTTCTGCCGATTTGCAACACAGTTTGTCCAGCATCAAGTTGGATCAGTCATGGTTCTTTCCAGTTAATGACTGAAGCCAGCGTCGTTGGTCCCTACCAATAACTTCATACGTTTGTTACCAATTCCATCACCATCATTAGTCGCAGTCTCAGACATAGCCACACATTATACACACATTTAAATGAGACCTAAAATGTACCTTAACCTTTAAAACCAACTGGACATACATTCAGGAAAGAATTACAAATCTTGGTCCATGGATTTGTGATGGGCACTGTAGCTGGAAGCTGAGGGGGGAGCAGGAGAGAGAGGAGCAGCCCCTTTAGCAACTGATCGGGAGAAGCAAGTTAATCAGGACCTCAACTGTCAGCTCATGAAAGATAATTATCATCTGGATGAAATACCAGACAACGGAGACCTTGAATTCAATCCTCCTATGCCTGTTACCTCATCAGCCTGTGCTTATTGCCAGGCAGAAAATTCTTGATTTTTTCATTCATTTTATGGAATGTGGGCATCACTAGCTATGCCAGCATTTATTGTCCATCCCTAATTGCCCTTGAGAAGGTGGTGGTGAGCTGCCTTCTTGAACTTCTGCAGTTCATGTGGTGCCGGTGCACCCACAGTGCTGTTAGGGAGGGAGTTACAGGATTTTGACCCAAAGACAGTGAAGGAACAGCGATGTATTTCCAAGTCAGGATGGTGAATGGCTTGGAGGTAATGGTGTTCCCATGTGTCTGCTGCCCTTGTCCTTCTAAATGGTAGCAGTTGTGGGTTTGGAAGGTGCTGTCAGAGGAGACTTGGTGAGTTCCTGCAGTGCATCTTGTAGATGGTACACACTGTTGTCACAGTGTGTCAGTAGTAGAAGGAGTGAATGTTTGTGGATGAGGTGCCAATCAAGTGGGCTGCTTTGCCCTGGATGGTGTCAAGCTTCTTGAGTGTTGTTGGAGCTGCACTCATCCAGGCAAGTGGAGAGTATTCCATCACACTCCTGACTTGTGCTTTGTAGATGGTGGACAGGCTTTGGAGAGTCAGCAGGCGAGTTGTCTGTCGCAGGATTCCTAGCCTCTGACCTGCTGTTGTAGCCACGGTATTTATAAGGCTAGTCCAGGTCAATTTCTGGTCAATGATAACCCCCAGGATGTTGACAGTGGGAGATTCAGCGATGGTAATGCCATTGAATGTCAAGTGGCAATGGCTAGATTCTCTCTTGTTGGAGATGGTCATTACCTGGCACTTGTGTGGTGTGAATGATACTTGCCACTTGTCAGCCCAAGCCTGGGTATTATCCAGGTCTTGCTGCATTTGGGAATGGGCTGTTTCAGAATCTGAGGAGTCACAAATGGTGCTGAACATTGTGCAATTATCAGTGAACATCCGCACTTCTGACCTTATGATGAAGAAAGGTCATTGATAAAGCAGCTGAAGATGGTTGAGCCTAGGGCACTGCCCTGAGGAACTCCTGCAGTGATGTCCTGGAACGGAAATGTTTGACTTCCAACAACCACAATCATCTTCCTCTGCGCCAGGTCTGACTCCAACTGTACTGTCCACTAACCACCTCCACTTTCACTATGAGGTCAAAAGATGATTTGCAACTTGGCTCTGCACTGTGGCAACAAGGGATTTTGCATTGCTCATTCTTTCAATTTATTTTCTTCAAGTTTTTATGATGTACCTTTTCATTTTCATTGTTGATTGTTCATTTGTTTATGATTTTTAATGAGCAAGCAATTTACCCACAATGAATTCTGAATTGGCAAAATTAGTATCCTTCTTGACCCTGATCTGAGCTACAATCCCTTTAATATCTCTATTATAGAGATCACCCACTTTCCCCTTTGTAACAGTGTCTTCTTCCACTCCTGTCTTAGCCTGTCATTTGTTGAAAACCCTCATCCATGACTTTGTTAACTCCAGACTTGACTATTCCAATGTTCTCTTGGCTGGCCTCCCATCCTCCATGTTCTGGAAATTTCAAAACATCCAAATGTCTGCTGCCAACATCCTGTTCACCCACCTATCACGGTTTACCTATTTTGGCTCAAGGGCCCCCGATACCTCCAATTTAAAACTCTAACTTTCAAATCCTTTACTGGTTTTACATTTCCTTCTGTCTGCTCCTCCAATTTTCAAACTGGAACAACAGTTTATAACTTGGCAATAGTCACAGGATTCTTTATTCATCTGCGATACTCCCAAGGAACTGCCAGCACTATAGATTCAGAAATCTGCCACTGGGTTAAATTGGGCTGTTTAAGTAAAATAAACATGGAAGGCACTTGCAAGTTTGCATTCTGGGTCCAAATGTTATGCAGCAGAAACTAGCACAGCCACAGGCATATACTGATACCAATTATAAAAGGGCAAAAATGGCAAATGGAATTCCCTCATAAAACAGAAACAAAAACAATTTTAAAAGTGCACAAGTCCTTGACACAAACATTTCTTTGCAGCCGGTGTCAGGTGCTCAGCAGCACATCACCACTCGAAATGCTGACCAGCCTCTAACAAATAGCATCAAAAGGGACAAAAACATCAAGTTCAAAGCATTCCCATTACCTCCAAGTTAACCTTCAAACCATCCTGGTTTGGACATTAAATATCATTCCTTCATCATTTCTGAGTCAGAATCTGAACTTCCCTAACTAATACTAACATGAATACTGGAATCAACACAAGAACATTATCATCTTCTCAGGGTAACTAAGGAAAGACAATGAATGCAGCCTTACCAATGTTATCCATAACCTGAAGCCTTTATTTATCTGGGCACATGTATTAATAATACTAACAGAGCATATTAGAGCACCAACAAGCAGAACAGCAGAGTACTGGGACATTATGAGCAAGACCCCATTTTGTTGGCTTCCCATTTTCAGCCCCATTCAGATACATGAACGTATCAAGCAGAGGTTGGACTAAGGGTCTCCAGCAGACTTGTTTAAGGACAACAGGATGTTATGGGAACTCCTCTCAACACCTGCAACTGAATACAAAAGTAATGTAACCTCAAAAACGTGAAAAACACAGCTAAGGGTTGTTCACATTGCATATTCATAATTGAAAATGAATCCAAGCCATAAGGCTGTAATTTACTGTAGAGGATAAGCTCTTGGAGCTCAAGTAGAAATCGTCTGAAATGAATGATCGATTAAATTATAACCTTCTTCTCTGTGCCAACCATAAAAATGCTAAGAGCAAAATGAAAGCTATATTGATAATTAAATGTGTCACTGAAATTAAACTGATTACAGATAGAGGTAATGGAAATATCAACTGCGGGCAAAAAATGCCACAAGATTTACAGTCGAGGTAACAAGGAAATTGATTTGCAAATTTTCATGTGGAATTATAGGGCCAAATCTTCCAGTCTCCAGATTGTCAGAGACCAGACATATGACCAAAGATGCGCATCAGGACCCTGTGGAAGTCCTTATGCGTGGACCTCCATGCAATTGCCTGGGAAGTTTGAACTTCTGAAGGGCAATTCCCCTGCTCCCCTCCGCAAATGTCTCTGACTCTGAGTTAATGAATCAAAGACTTCTGACAGTTTTAATGCAGTTATCTGAATGGTTACCCAGGAAAAGTTAGACAAATTAAAACCGAGTCTAACACCTGAGTAACAACAAAATTGATTCCCCAGTCACTCAGTGATCTCCCCTACCCGATTACCCCTCCCAATCACCCAGCTACCCCCCGACCACCCTACTATTCCCCAACCTGACCGGACTACCCGGCCCTGATCAGTCCTGACTCGCCTCCAACCTGATGACCCCTTCCAACTAGCCCCTTACCCACCTCACCCACCCTACCCACACACCCACCCTACCCCCTTTACCCATTCACTCATTCATCCCACTCACTCATTCACTCATCCAAACACTGGACATTTCAACTTACCATATAGCAGCTAGTACCATAAAAAGGAGGCATTGTCCTATCTTCCCCCAACTCTACGCCGCTTCAGAGTTCCCAAATGATGCTGCACTCCAGAGTTCTGGAAAAACCGAGCTCAGAAGGCCCTGGAACAAATGCAGAGCAGCATCGAATTGGAGGAATTGTCAAGCAGAGAGTGGCAATTCGACAATGATTGCCACTCCTTGGAAGATCGGGCCATAATGACATAACCTTCACAATTTTCTTTTGCTTGAGAAAAACGAAAGGACCTTCCAACAGAGCAACATCATTTGTTGGGAACATTATTATGCTCCAATGAAGCATCTTGTGACTTTTTACTAGGCTTAAATACAAATGTTGTTGTAACCTCCCCCCAGCTCTAGAGCTCTCCTGTGGTCCTTCAATTCTCATCGCCCCACCATTGGTGGCTGTGCCTTCAGCTGATGAACACTAAGCTCTGGAACACACTGCCTGTGGGGGTGGTAGAGGCAGGAACCCTCACAACATTTAAGGAGTATTTAGATGAGCACTTGAAATGCCATAGCATTCAGGGCTATGGGCCAAGTGCTGGAAAATGGGATTAGAATAGATAGTTGCTTGATGGCCGGCATGGACACGATGGGCTGAAGGGCCTGTTTCTGTGCTGTATAATTCAATGGCTCTATTACTCTGGGATTCCCTCCAAAAACCTCTTCGCCTCTCTGCCTACCTTTCTCTCATCTTTTAGGATGTGCTTTAAAACAATCACTTACATTTATAGAATACTTTTAATGTAGTAAAACATCCCAGCCCACTTAACAAGAGCAATAGCAATGAAAACATTTTTGGCATTTTTTGACACGAGCCATAGGAGGAGAGATCAGGAAAGAGACCAAAAGCTTGATCAAAGGGTTAGGTTTTAGGAGCGTCTTGAAAGAAGAGAGAGAGATAGAGAGGCAGAAAGGTTTAGGGAGGGAATCCAACGCTCAGGGCCGATGCAGCTGAAAACACAGCTGCCAATGGTAGAGTGATGAAAATCAGGGATGTGTAGGATGTCAGAGTTAGAGAAGGTAAGGTCTCTCAAAGGTCTGCAAGATTGGAGAGGCATCATAGATCACATTAGGAAGACAATTAGTCGATTAAAATGTATTTGTTATAGAGGTTGTAACACTGCAATGCATATCATAGATGGACAGGCAAAGTCAATGAGGGATTTGAAAACAAGGACGAGGATTTTAAAGCTGAATCGTTGCCAGACAGCGAAGGTCAGCAAGCACAGGGGCGATGGTAAATCATACTTGGATCGCATTTTGATACAGGCTGCAGAGTTTAGGATGTGCAGAATTTTATATAAGGTGGAAGATGAGAGGCAGGCCTGGAGAATTAGAATAGTCAAAGCTAGAGATAACAGCATATGGATGAGGGTTTCAGCAGCACATGAACTCAGAGAATGTCAAAGTCCAGAGATATAAGAGAGTTACCAGGGATGTAAACAGTGGACAGGGAGGAGTTTTTGGTGGGGACAAAGGTAATGGCTTTAGCCTTCCCAGTATCTTGTTGGAGAAAATTTCTACTCATCCAATATTGGATGTCAGACAAGCAGTGTGGAAAATCAGAGCCAGTGGAGGAGTCCAAGGATGTGCTAACATCACCATGGGGTAGTTATGTAGATGAAAATTAGAAGGGAGTCAAGGATAGATCCTTGGGAAACAACATAGGTTACAGAGAGAGACTGGGAATAATTCTGTATCTATAATTAGATAGACACCTGGATGACAGAGGAAATGAGTTTGAGGAGGATGGTGTGGTTAACTGCGTTGGAAGTTGCAGACAGGTCCAGAAGGATGAAAATGAATAGATTTTCACTGTCACAAAGAATGTCATTGACTTTAACAAGGGCCATTTCAGGATTGTGGCTGGGCTGGAAATCTGAATGGAGGGATTGCAACATGGAATTGTGGGAAAGATGGCAAGGATTTGGAAAGGGACACTGTGCTCAAGGGTTCTGGAGAGGAAGAGGAGGTTACAAGTGGGGTGGTGGCTTGTAGGTACAGAGGGATCAAGAAGCTGTAAGTTTCTTTGAGGAGGGGTGATGACAGTAAATTTGAAAGGAACAATGTCAACTAACATGGGGACCAATAAAGAAATTTAAGCAGTCAATAGTTTGATTGACTGAGATGATTGACCTCCAATAACCACAACCATCTTCCTTTGTGCTAGATATGACTCCAATTAGTGGTGAGTTTTCTCCCTGATTCCCATTGACTTCAGTTTTGCTAGGTTTCCTTGATGCCACACTTGGTCAGATGTTGCCTTGATGTTAAGGGCAGTAAATCTCACCTCACCTCTGGAGTTCAACTCTTTTGTCCATGCTTGGACCAAGGCTGTAATTAGGTCAGGAGTTAAGTGGCTCTGAAATAACCCAAACTGAGCATCAGTGAGCAGGTTATTGCTGAGTAAGTGCCAGTTGATTGCACTGTCGACAACACCTTCCAACACTTTGCTGATCAAGAGTAGACTGATGGGGCTGTAATTGGCCAGCTTGGATTTGTCCTAATTTTTGTAAATAGGATTGGAAAATTGGGCAGTTTTCCACATAGCCAGGTAGATGCCAGTGTTGTGGCTGTATTGGAAGAGTTTGGCTAAGGGCACAGCAAGTTCTGGAGCACAAGTTTCAGTACTATTGCCGGAATGTTGTCAGCACCCATAGCCTTTGCACTATCCAGTGCCTTCAGCTGTTCCCTGATATCACATGGAGTGAATCAAATTGGCTGAAGACTGGCATCTGTGATGCAGGGGACCTCCGGAGGAGGCCGAGATGGATCATCCACTCGGCACTTCTGGCTGACGCTTGTTACAAGTGCTTCAGCCTCATCTTTTGCATCTCTCCTAATATCTCCTATTCTCCCCGTCTCCTTTGTGGCTCACTCTCGAATTATGTTTAATAATGCTCCTGTGAAGCACCTTGGGACCTTACATTATGTTAAAGGATTATATAAATGCAGATTGTTGTTGTATACAAATGTAACTCTTCCATAAATAACAAAACTACATTTTTGATGCTGAAATGACCCTGATCTGATTAAAGTTTGGCATCTCCCATGACATGGCACATGCTAAGTGGCACATTGGTACTCTCATGGCAAAATAGGTAGCTGAAGAAAAGTTTTCAAAGAACACCACATCTGGATTCCTAATTAGCCACATGTGGCTAACGCATTGGACAACACTGCTTTGTTTACACCTTATAAAGTGTATAATAGAGAACAGGTATAAGTCAAATCAAGAATGCTGATTTCTTTCATAGAGGTAGCTAATGCTGCTCTTTTCAGATGCTGAAAGACCTGCTTTGTTTTTCCACCAGTTTGTTTTTATTTGAGATTTTCCTTGTTTGCAGCTTTAAAAAAAAATCATTCCATGGGTAGAATTTTATGGTTGGCGAGCAGGGGGCGGGGCCCGCTCGCCGATGCGTAAAATGACACAGGATGACATCAGGTGGAGCCCCCGATGTCATCCCGGCCCATTTAAATTTTCAGGTAGGCAGGCCCGCAGCAAAATCAGCTGTGCGCCCGCCGACCTGTCAATGGCCAATTGATGCCATTGACAGGATCAATTATACAATTAAAGGACCTGCCCGTCCAACCTTAAGGTTGGTGGGCAGGCCAGGAGCCCCAGCAGGGAATAGAAAAAACATGAAACCTCATCCACCGGTGGGATGAGGTTTCATGCAGGGTTTTAAAAAGTTTAATAAACTTATTATGTAAATTATGAAAATGTCCCACCTCATGTGACATTGTCACATGAGGGGGACATGTTAGGGAATTTTTTTTTCTATTTTTCATATTTTTTAAAGTGTCAGCAATCTCCGAGGCAGCACTTTGCCTCAAGGAGATGTGCGCTCTTTCATGCGCATCTGCGAAAGAGTGCACTCTCGCTTTTGGGGAATCCCGCCCCCCCCCCACCTGCACAGGAGGCGCATAGCGCTTCCCGCCGGACGTCACGCTGGGCGGGCCTTAATTTGCCCACCCACGTAAAATGGCGGCAGGGCCCGCTTCTCCGGCGGGGATCGGCTCCCTGCCCACTGGAGATTGGGTCGGGCCCACCCGCCCGACGGACAGGAAATTCTGCCCCATGTGTAGTGCCATTGCTTCGTGCATCGTGATGATTTTTTTACCAAATCGATTTGCAACCCAAGATTGAAAATAGAAGCTTTTCTAGCTGAGGTCTCACTTAAGGGTAATTGTCACAGTTGATGGCCTGTAGTCTTTTTGTCTACGAGGATAGATCCTTACATATGAATCTGTCTCAAACTGTCGTTAGAAAGACAGTATTTTGTCAATTAAATAGTTAGAAAGACAACTTAAACCATTAGGGAAACAATTAGTCGATTAAAATGTGTTTGTTATAGAGGTTGCAATACTGCAATGCGTATAGAGAGTCCTCACTATTATATGGTGCAAATAAAAAGCTGTAAATCTGAAGTCAGAATTTAAAATTCTGGAAGTACGCATGTCTGGACTGACACTACACCAGAAATGTTATTCCTTGTGCTGATAATTGCAACTCGCAGAGGTCATTTTTACTTTGCATTGAAAATATCCAACCCTCACTAACCATTCAACACCCCCCAGTTCCACCCCCTACCCACATCCCAACATTCCACTCCCACCACCCAATCCCTCAAGATTCTACTGTAAACAGAAAAAAAATTTTTTAAAAAAGATTCATCCATCCAACAGGTGAATAAATCAATCAGAAGTACAGAAGAAACAGATTTAGTTCCAACTAAGAATGATCAAATTCCTCAATTGAAAAAGTCTTATCTACTACTTGATAGTGGGGGGAAATAGTTTAAATATTCATGAAGACTATAAACTCCTCCTAAAAGTAAACTGACCTCAAAGTAGCATTGAGAAGGAAACATTGAAAGAGAGAAAGAAGAACAGAACAGAGAAAGAAAGGGCGATAGAACAAAACTGGAACAAGAGGAAGGGACAGTACAGAGGAGAGAGAGAGACAGGAGATATACAAAACAGAAAGAATGGCCAAAAAAGGCAAAACCAGAAAATGAATGGCAGAAAGATAAAGAATGAGAAACATGAAAACCAAGCTTCAGGAAGAAGTTGTTGGGAAAAAAGAGGGGAATTAAAAGAAAGCAAAACTATAGGAGCCTTGCACAATCCCTAATTTCTTTGTTCAGGGGTTGTTCCATATTGGTTTATGGGTTTCCTGCATTTTTTGTGTATGAGCTTTGCACTACTGCGTGATCATGTTACCTACTCACTGATACGTGTATCTGGCCTTCATTTCCAACAGGATGTGCATCCTTGAACTGGACAAGGGGTGGGGAGGAACAAAAAGAGATAATTACCTTTAATTACTCCCATAAATGGGTTGTACATCCACTATAAACCAGGAGTTGCTTTTATGACACCCAGGTCTCAAAGAAAACTCTTGCCACTGTACCCCATTAAATATATGTTTAAGTCAGAGATTCACTTAACTCTAATTTATGTTTTCAAATTTCTGTGTTTCCCATTTTTTGTCAACATATTGATTTTTTTTTTATTCATTCATGGGATGTGGGCATCACTGGCTAGGCCAGCATATATTGCCCATCCCTAACTGCCCTTGAGGAGGTGGTGGTGAGCTGCCTTCTTGTAGTTACACCCACAGATTGTTAGGGAGGGAGTTCCCAGATTTTGACCCAGCGACAGTGAAGGAACAGCGACATATTTTCAAGTCAGGATGGTGAGTGGCTTGGAGGGGAACTTCCAGTTGGTGGTGTTCCCACATGTCTGATGCCTTTGTCCTTTTAGAAGTTAGCGGTCGTGAGTGTGGAAGGTGCTGTCTAAGGGGCCTTGGTGAGTTCCTACAGTGCATCTTGTAGACGTTAATGTTTCTTTAAGAATCAACTTGGATTGTAACAGATTTTTCACCAAGGCCTCCCAATCTCCAGCAATTGCTACAGCAGGAAATTAGCAAAACAACTTAATTAGTAGGTTAAGTAGCTATTTCTCCAAGGTCGCTCCAAGGTCAAAGTTATGGCAAAGATCTGGAGAACTATCACAGGAAATGTAGGCAACTGTGCTTAGGATTATTCTACATGAGTAAACTAAGGTGGGCTGAAAGATTTTCTTCAACCATAATTATCTTGTGAAATGCAATTCTGAACATCTCAAAGGATAAGGATACTTTGCATGACTGTGTCAACCATAGAAACATAGAAACTAGGAGCAGGAGTAGGCCATTTGGCCCTTCGAGCTTGCTCCGCCATTCATTATGATCATGGCTGATCATCCAACTCAATAGCCTGCTCCCACTTTCTCCCCATACCCTTTGATCCCTTTCACCCCAAGAGCTATATCTAACTCCTTCTTGAAAACATAGTGTTTTGGTCTCAACTACTTTCTGTGGTAACCAATTCCACAGGCTCACCACTCTCTGGGTGAAGAAATTTCTCCTCATCTCAGTCCTAAATGGTCTATCCCATATCCTCAGACTGTGACCCCTGGTTCTGGACTCCCCCACCATCAGAAACATCCTTCCTGCATCTACCCTGTCTAGTCCTGTTAGAATTTTATAGGTTTCTATGAGATCCCCCCTCATTCTTCTGAACTCCAGTGAATATAATCCTAATCGACTCAATCTCTCCTCATATGTCAGTCCCGCCATCCCAGGAATCAGTCTGGTAAACCTTCGCTGCACTCCCTCTTTAGCAAGTACATCCTTCCTCAGATAAGGAGACCAAAACTGCACACAATATTCCAGGTGTGGTCTCACCAAGGCCCTGTACAATTGCAGCAAGACATCCCTGTTCCTGTACTCGAATCCTCTGGCTATGAAGACCAACATACCATTTGCCTTCTTTACTGCCTGCTGCACCTGCATGCTTACCTTCTGCAACTGGTGTACAAGGACACCCAAGTCTCGTTGCACATTCCCCTCTCTCAATTTATAGCCATTCAGATAATAATCTGCCTTCCTGTTTTTGCTGCCAAAATGAATAACCTCACATTTATCCACATTATACTGCATCTGCCATGTATTTGCCCACTCACTCAGCTTGTCCAAATCACACTGAAGCATCTCTGCATCCTCCTCACAGCTCACCCTCCCACCCAATTTTGTGTCATCTGCAAATTTGGAGATATTACATTTAATTCCCTCATCTAAATCATTAATATATATTGTGAATAACTGGGGTCCCAGCACCAATCCCTGCGGTACCCCACTAGTCACTGCCTGCCATTCGGAAAAAGACCTGTTTATTCCTACTCTTTGTTTCCTGTCTGCCAACCAGTTTTCATTCCATCTCAATACACTACCCCCAAACCCATGTGCTTTAATTTTGCACGCCAATCTCTTATGTGGGACTTTGTCGAAAGCCTTCTGAAAGTCCAAATAAACCACATCCACTGGCTCCCCCTCATCAACTCTACTAGTTACACCCTTGAAAAATTCCAGTAGATTTGTCAAGCATGATTTCCCTTTCATAAATCCATGCTGACTCTGTCCGATTCTGCCACTGTTTTCCACGTGCTCAGCTCTTAAATCTTTTATATTGGGCTCTAGAATTTTCCCCACTACCGATGTCAGGCTGACTGGTCTATAATTCCCTGTTTTCTCTCTGCCCCCCTTTTTAAATAGTGGGGTTACATTGGCTACCCTCCAATCTGTAGGAACTGTTCCAGAGTCTATAGAATCTCGGAAGATGACCACCAATGCATCCACTATTTCTAGGGCCGCTTCCTTAAGTACTCTGGGATGTAGATTATCAGGCCCCGGGGATTTATCAGCCTTCAATCCCATCAATTTCCCCAACACCATTTCCCTACTAATACTGATTTCTTTCAGTTCCTCCCTCTCACTAAACCCTGTGTTCCCCAACATTTCTGGTATGTTATTTGTGTCCTCATTTGTGAAGACAGAACCAAAGTATGTATTTAGTTGGTCAGCCATTTCTTTGTTCCCCATTATAAATTCCCCTGTTTCTGACTGTAAGGGACCTACATTTGTCTTCACCAATCTTTTTCTCTTCACATACCTATAGAAACTTTTACAGTCAGTTTTTACGTACCCTGCAAGCTTACTCTCGTACTCTAACCATACTGATCAATACAATATGGCGCAAACCTGTTTTTTTTCACATTAAAGAAACATGGCTACTAATCAAATTGAGAAAATTCAACTACAGGAAAATCTCTGTTATCCGGCACGCTCTGGCAATGGGAGGTCAGTTTGCCAGTTAACTGAGATGTAAGGTGACTTCCACATTTTCATCCATCGAGAAAGCTCCGGGATGATCACACGGGTATTAAAGTCTCGGGAGGTGCAGGAGCATGGGATTTGAGTGAGTAGCGCCAAGGATAGATGATGCTGCAGAACAGTGGGAGGCTGAGACTGGAGCGAAGACAGGCTGCCAATAACTATTACTGGCAAGTTTGACATCTCCAGTCAAAAAACAGACCTGACCCCAGAATTCCATTTGATGGAGAATTCTAGTTGGTAGTGTGCTGGATAGCAGAAACTTTATTGTAGTTTCAATTTTTGATCAAAAATACAGTTTGATCTTTAAACTAATTTAAAAAAAACAATTTAATCTTACACAAATATTATACCACTTGTGCTGAGTTTCCGGCAACCCTGCACCAGCAGCAAGCTGTACCACGGAGGAAATGGGTTTGTGTCACATTTCTGCATGTAGCCAATTCCTGATAATTGGCCTGGTAATTTAGAGATGGTGCACGACAATGTGCTTCCCACAGAGTGGAGGGGTTACTCAATTATCTCCAGACTGCCGTAATGTTGAGCATTGAAGTATTGAGCCACCTGCTTAGTCAGGGAATGGAATGTGAGACAGGAAGACAATTCACATCCATTATAGTGAAGACATTAAAAAATAAAAATGTTCAAAATATGGTTTTATGCTGAGTTAGTGAAACACTGAACATGATTGACTTTGAAAATGGCAGATTGCATGAAATTTGGTTAAGCAATAATAAGCAGTGCAGTGCTATATAACCATTGCTTATGCCTGCTGATCAATGAAAAACTCTTAATTTATGGATAAAATGGAGCTGTCTCTTTCAATAAAATTAGTTCATCCATTCTGTGAAACATTTTAATGAATAAATAAATCACAAAACAACAATCTAAATCAAGTCCAAGACAATGCAGTGTGTATCTGAATAAAGTGATTGAATGGATTTACCAGAAGGTGCTTGTACTTTCAGCAAGAGGTTCTGATGGGTACGTTACAAATAGCCACAGCAAATTTGAAAAAAAGGAGCCTGTGGGCGGGTAATATAGTGTAGGTTTGACATCTTAATTGTAATGCATTCTGTGCATTTGCTGAAAGTAGCTTTCAACTGAAAAGCTAGCTTTAAAAAAAACTTAACTGATGGCTGGCCTTTAAAAGTTTCTCAAGCAAGAACTACATGACATCCCCCTAATCGCATTAAAAGAGCTATTCCCTGCTGAGTCTCTTCAGTTCTCTTCCTCCTGCTGTTGGCATTGTTTATCTGGATTATATTTAGTTCCATTTTAATTCTTTCCTGGTATTGAAGGTAACTTGTGAAATTTTGCAATCATTCTCAAAGATTTCCCAGGAATGCCCCTTCAAATGATACAATCTTTCAATTAGTGCCCTGCACGAATTACTTCAGGCCTTTGTACTGTACCGGAACCTTTCTGTTGGGGAGTGGACAGCATGGTTACTTTAATGTGCGTCTTCAAAAATCAACCTTCACACATCATAATCTCATTGTTTTGCCCTAAGTATTAATGAATGATATGTCAATGCAGTGGGAGAGAGGTGACTATTACCACAGAAATTAGATTAATGATGATCTGAAGCCACTTTTGACCCATAACTCTGATCTGTAGCCAACTGAAGATGCTTCTCTACACTGTATATCTCAGAGCCATCTTTCAGTCTGCCTGCACAGAAAAAGAGACAGAGACAGAAAAAGACAAAAGGAGAGTCGTAGTAATTTATGGTATAAGATAATGGGCAGAATTTTCTGGTCGCCGCCCACAATCAGGTCTGCACCGCCATTTTACGCAGGTGGGCCAATTAAGGCCTGCCAACGTGAATCGCAGCTCCCGAGGACAGCGGGAGTGGGCAGGCAGTGGCAGGACTGCAATGACTGCCAGGTCCAATAGCCACCCAGTGGCCTGTTTTATAAACCTGCTGCAGCCTTTCAAAGGCTGTGAATCATGGCCAGTGGAAGGGCTCCCCAGAGCGCTGCTGCTGAGCAGGCCAGGCAGGAGGGTAGGGCAGGGGGGCAGTGTGCCCCTCGTTTTTCTGATGATTGTCTTACTGCCCTCCTCGAGCAGGTGGCAGCACGGCGGGAAGTCCTCGTACCCCAGGATGGGAGGAGGAGGCCCCCCCCACATGGCCAACTGTGCCTGGGAGGAGGTGGCGGAGATAGTGAGCTCCCGTGACATGGTGCGACGCATGTGAAGCTAGTGCCTCAAGCGCTTCAACAACCTTTTGCACTCAGGAAGGGTGAGTACCATGTTGGCATTGGTCACTTAACCCAGCAGGTAGGCTTTCCCCCCTGGTGCCTCCCCAAATCTGAGTGTAGTGACTACATTGAATCATTGACGGCATGTGTCCTTCGCTGGCGGGGCCAGCAGATATTGCCCATGCCGAGGTCACCCTGAGAGGATGGGGATGAGACGGGCTCTGCACCCGCAGCATGTGGTACACTGAGACCCACATTACTGTTTTGGGGGCAACTTGGAGGAGCTGCATCTAGGCGCAGTGCTGGAACTCCAGGACCTGTCAAAGTCATGTGATGACAAAGGTGCTGACATGCTGGGAGGGGAACTTCAAGGTGGTGTGGCACCGATCGATCTGCTGCCTTCTGCGCTCCACGTGCTTGCGCCTCCTTGCTATGGAAGGTTAGACCGTGTGGTGCCTAATGTGATGTAGGCAGCATTTGGCCAAGGGTGGGGAGAACAGGCCTAGCAGCTTTGTGTGAGTGTGCGGCAGCATCGTGGTGAGGAGGCACTGGAGACCTGCAATGTCTTACTCTGGTTGGAGTGGGCTGTCCACGAAGAGAATCCAGGTACAGTTAGCACTAATCAATGCTCTTCTCTCCTTTTCAGGAGGTGAGGGCACTTCACTGTCGCTGGAGGAGTTGGCAGAGACAGAGAGTGCCCATGGCGCCAGCAGTCGGAGGACTGCAGGGGACCAGGCACATGCTCAGTTGGTGCCTGATGATGTGCCTCTGGAGTCATCAGCAACACAGCAAACGCAGGAAATGCGGCCAGGTGTGCGGGAGCATCAGGTGGAGATACATGAGGCTATGCTTGGCTTGGTGTCCGTGATGGAGGACTCTACGCGGACCATTACCAATGCAATGAGCCTCATGGCCGAGTGCCATGCGTCCTCCATGGAGAAAGTGGCGATTCCCGTGCAGAGGCTCCTCCAGGAGACCAATCAAGGCTTCCTGGGGATGCATTCGGACCAGCAAGCCCTCACATCAGCATTAACCTCAGCTGGTCAGTGCCAGTGTGGGAGATGGTCTGGGCACCAAGTTTCCCCAATCCCATGTGCTTTAATTTTACACACTAACCTCTTATGTGGGACTTTATCAGAAGCTTTATGAAAATCCAAATACACCACATCCCCTGGTTCTCCCTTATTTATTCTGCTACTTACATCTTCAAAGAACTCCAGTAGGTTTGTCAAACATGTTTTCCCTTTCATAAATCCATGTTGACTTTGTCCAATCCCGTTGATATTTTCTAAGTGTCCTGTTATCACATTCTTTATAAGAGACTCTAGCATTATCCCTACTACCGACGTTAGGCTAACAGGTCTGTAATTCGCTGTTTTCTCCCTCCCTCCTTTTTTAAATAGTGGGGTTACATTTGCCACACTCCAACCTGCCAGGATTGTTCCAAAATCCACTATTAAAAAACAAAAACTCAGTAAAAAAAGATCCATCTGTGGCTTACCAAGGAGGCCAAGGATAATATTAGATTAAAAGATGAGGCTTATAAGATTGCAAAGAATAGTCTTGTGAGAATTTAGTGTGTTTCAGAAACCAGAAAAGGGCCACCAAAATGTTAATAGAAAAGGAAAAGAATCGAATGAGAGTAAACTAGACAGGAATATAAAAACAGATTGTAAGACCTTTTATAAGTATATGAAAAGGAATACAGTGGCTGAAGTGAATGTTGGTCGCTTAGAAATAGAGACAGGAGAAATTATCGGAAATGAAGAAATGGCAGTAACATTGAATAAATATTTTGTGTCTTTCTGCACAGTAGAAGACGCAAGATGAAATTAAGGTAATTAATATCAGCAGAGAAAAAGTACTGGAGAAACACAAGGGTCTAAAAACTGATAAATCCCCAGGATCTGATAACCTACATACTAGGGTTCTAAAAGAGGTACCTGCAGAGATAATGGATGCACTGGCTACGATTTTCCAAAACTCCCTCGATTCTGGAATGGTCCCAGCAGATTCGAAGTTAGCAAATGTAACATTGCTATTCAATAAAGGATGGAAAGCGAAAACAAGGAAGTAGAGGCCAGTTAGCCTGACATCAGTCATCAGGAAAGTGCTGGAATCTATTATTAAGGATGTTTTGACAATGCACTTAGAAAAGCATAGTATGAATTGAACAAGATGACATTGTTTTACGAAAGGGAAATCCTGTTTGACAAATTTATTAGAGTTTTTCAGGATGTAACTAGTAGGCTAGATAAAGAGAACCAATAGATGTAACATACTTAGGTTTCCAAAATGCATTTGATAAGGTGGCACACTAAAAGTTAATACATAGGATAAGGTCTCTTGGAGTTGGGGGTGATATGTTAAACTGCATAGAGGATTGGTTAACAGACATGAAACAGAAAATAGAGATAAATGTGTCATTTTCAAGTTGGCAGGCTGTGATTAATGGAGTCCTTCAAGGATCAGTGCTGGGGCCTCAATCTATATTAATGATTTAGATGAAGAGACATAGGGCAGAATTGTCTCAGATTTGCACAAAGTGCGGTAGCGGGCGGGAAAAAGTCTTTTTACCCACTGGCCGCAATGGCTGGTTTTCACGCTCTATTGTCCCATTCCCACTTTATTAATTATGCAACCACAGGAAATACGCCATCTCACTGGCGGGCAGCCTCTGATTTGCCTGCCATGCTGTTACTTTGCCACTTCCTCACATGGGGTGCCATATTTAAACTGTAGCAACTCACACACTTCTCAATGATTGTTCTGGTGAAGACATGGCCCCAAAAGCCAAGAAGAATGCAGTTCCCCCAATTCAGTGATATGTCCCTTGGACGCCTTCCGGACGCCGTGAAGGCCAGCTGTGATGTCCTGTACCCCCACTTTGGCCGCAGGACGCCCATCATTCTCACCACTCCAGCTTGGGAGGCGATAGCAGAGTTGGTCAGTGCCAATGCTGCACATAAGAGGTCAGCCATGCAGTGCAGAAAAGGAATGAATGATCTCACCCGTGCCGCCAGGGTAAGGCAACCATCTCATCGCTCTAAACTCTCACTCTCACAATTTTGGAGATTTTGACCCATCATCTTGAGGCCACTGGCACAGATCAACATGTGCCCCCACATACATCCTTGGTTACAACACCCTCATCAGTAAAGCCCTTGCCCTGTAGCCTCTTCCCTTGCCTGTGGCCATTTCTACCCCCTTCCCCAAGCAAGCCCTAACCCCGCCTTACAGTTGGTCTGGTAGGTAGAGACCTGACCATGAGCCCCCCCTAAAAGTGAGGTGGTGCTGCCTGTGAAGTCCGGTGCTGATGACCGTGAGTGCTGCCTGAAGCAAGGTGGGCAAACAAACCTCAAAGTCCTGAGCGAAGTGCAGCTTCCAGATGCATGTCGCTCATGTACAGTTGTGAAATATACGACAGCGTGGTGCCTGGATGATCCAGCATGGGGGGGGGATGATTCTGGCAGGCAGGGCTTATAATGAGAAGCTAAAGTATTGAAATTAGGTTCCCGACATACGGCAGTGGGAAATGCGGCCCACCATTGACGGGTGGAGTGGATGATCGCAAACTGGTTTTACGACAGCATGAAACTGATTTTTGGTCTTCTCACCATATTGTCCCCGCTCCACCCTCCATGACACCCGAGACCAACGGGGCCAGAAAATTCCAACCATAGAGTAATGTATCTAAACTTGCTGCTGATACAAAGATAATTTGGTCATAAGGATAGAAGAGCAGAATATTTTTAAAAGGCATGAAACTTATAAATGCTGATGTTTAGAAAGTACAGAAAGTTAACATGCAGATATAGCAAATAATTAAGAAAGTCAATCGTATGTTGGATGTGGGCGTCCCTGGCTAAACCTTGCCTTACTAGGCCATTTAAGAGTCAACCACATTGCTGTTCATCCGGAGTCCTGTTCATCCTGTAGACCAGACTAGGTAAGGATGATAAGATAAGATGATAAGAAAACCCAGATGGGTTTTTCCAACAATCGGTTATTTTATTAATGGTCATCATTGGACTTTTAAGTCCAGCTTTTTATTGAATTCAAATTGCACCATGGTGGGATTTGAAGCCAGGTCCCCAGGGCATTACCCTGGGTCTCTGGATTATCAGTAGCAGCGACAACACCACTACGCCAGCACCTCTCCACAATGATGCTATGTTGTACTATGATACAACGAGTATCACCTGACTTTCTGTAGGACTGCTAGATCCTTCTTTCTCCATGTTCAATTCACTCATGGTGGCTCTGCATGAAGCCCATGCTCCACCCACCACCCCCCACATTAATCTTGCATTGTTCTGCTGACACTCACTGCAATGTGAAAAGTGGAGGGTCAGAGAACTTTGTTGCTCTGGTAACACCTGTGGACAGAAAGTTAACATGCAGATATAGCAAACGATTAAGAAAGCCAATCGTATGTTGGATGTGGGCATCCCTGGCTAAGCCTAGCCTTACTAGGCCATTTAAGAGTCAACCACATTGCTGTTCATCTGGAGTCACATGTAGGCCAGACTACATAAATGTTTTAAACTCTGCAGAGTTACTGCACTCATTTCAAAATCTGTTCACAATTCAGTACATATAGGCTGAGTAGTAAGTTTTTTAGTTCCATTATATCAAAAGGACTCTGTTTCAAAAGGGATTGGCAGAATGAAGAGGCCCCTGCACAAGACTTAGAATCATCAAGATAGATACCCCTTGGGGGATATCTCTGCTGAATTGGTCACAGTGGATGGGGTGATGGGGTCATTATCCACTGAAAAATGTGTTGGAGGCAGGATTTCCAGTCAGCCCAGTGTATTAAGAGAGGTTGCATCTCAAAGTTAGATGCAACCTCTTGAAGTAAGAACTTCTTCCTTGATTCAAAACTGATACAGACCAGGTAAGATTTACTATAATGGAACTACAAAACTTACTACTCAGTCTATATGTACTGAGTTGTGAACAGATTTTGAAATGAATGCAGTAACTCTGCAGAGTTTAAAATATTCATACTTAATCCACAGATGTCACCAGAGCAACAAAGTTCTCTGACCCCTCCATTTTCCCTTATCACATTGCAGTGAGTGTCTTCAGAACTATGCAAGATGATAAAGAATCGGTACGGTGCAGACAAGGGCAAAAAGAAATTTAGAGGAAAATATTGACTGAGCAAATGAAGATCTGTAGAAACATCCTCTTCCCTTCCAATGGCACTCGCATCCCAAAGCAAACAAGTAGAGGGTCAGGAAGGAGAAAGGGAGCTCAGTATGTCGACAGAGCCAGCCTCAAGACACAGGTGCAGTGTAGATAGAAGTTTCGTGATCTGACACACTCAGCCAAAGTAAGATTAACTTTTTCCAATCTCATCTACTCTTCCTTGCATCATTTAGTAGCACTTCGCATCCTCCCTACATCACCCTAAACACTCCCATGTCTCTTCCCCCACTCTTCCCACCTGCTTATTCACAATGGAAACCATACCCTTTATCCACCTCCAGCTGCCCCATCAGCACTGCTGTCCCCCTCACAGCAAGCACATGCAGCATATTGTCATCACAGAGTTGCTTAGGGAACTATGTACTTACCACCAAATGTCACCCTCCTGCCAGTTTACAGCTGCGTGGTGATTTCACCCTCCTGCCAGTTTACAGCTGCGTGGCGATTTCACCCTCCTGCCAGTTTACAGCTGCGTGGCGATTTCGTCCTCCTGCCAGTTTACACTGCTTGTTGTGTGTCACCAGCATCATGCACACATCAACATGCCTCATGTTAATTCACATGCCTTTGATGTAGCCATACATCTGCAGAACAAGATGTGGCACAATGGTTGTGAGAGGATGAAAACAGAAAGGATGCCGGTCTCCCTTCATGTCTTCTCACCGATGGAGCAGAAAGCCCGAGAGATTCTGGGTGCAGGTCATCCTCGGAGCATCTAAAAAGTAAGAGGAATGCAGCAACAGGATTGCTGCATTTTTCTCTTTTCTTTCTATATCTGTTCTCAGGGTGCAGTACCTTCAGACAACCAGCTAAACTGGTGATGCCACAGTCCTCCACACATCTAAGGCTGTCTAGCCCATCCGCTACTTGCTAAAACAAAGGCAAAATACTTTGGCTGTTGGAAATCTGAAATAGAAATTTTTTTTAAAATAGAAAAAGCTGGAAATACTCAGCAAGTCAAGCAGCATCTTTGGACAGAAAAAAAGAGTTAATTAATGGGTTGAATTTTACTGGTTCTAGGGCAGGAACAGAGACATGGGTCTGGTATATCAGTTGGGATGGCTCCCTGACACAGTCCCACCAGCATGGAAGTTTCTCAGGGCTAGTAGGGATTGGGCCAGGCTGCACAAAAACAGGCAGGCGATTTTCATAATTAAGGCTGTAGTGATATCCTCGTGCTGTCTATATGTAATACAAATGAGGTATGTGGACTTGAGAATCTCTGGTGAGGTTTATTTACACCTAAATCAGTACAAGCACTTTCTGGGACGGTCGATTGACAGAATTGCGTCTTCTGAGGTGCAGTGCAGCATCACCTTTGAAAGCTCCTATGGCATCAAACCTGTTCAAGTACAATTGTTGTAGCTCCTGGACCAACTCGATGTGAGTGTCCTTGGTCTCTTCTGCTGCCATTGGTACGTTGATGATCTCGTGGATATTCACATGGTTGAGATCTGTACATGCTGGTAGTCCTGGCACTGCTGGTCCGCTCATGTCTACCAGGTAAAATATTGGTAGTTTCCATGCCGAATTGCCATAGCTGCATTGCATTGTTAGCATATCAATGCAAGGGATTGGTGACCCATTGTATGAAGTCAGTTTAGCAAATGTTGGTTGTACCATTGATTTTCAACATGTTTTTCATGATTTGGAACAGTAGGATATTTGCCCTAGTGTCAATCTTGGTCTTGAGTTTATGTTTGCCAACTTTCTTTGGGCATATGACGTTGATGGTGGCAAAAGCTTCCAGTGGCCTGACTTCATCCACGCAATGTGTTACATTCACAATGTGGAAAGCCTGTTCATCCTCTGGTTGAAAGCTGTTCCCACAATGGGTCTTGACTCAGGTGTGTCTTGCTGTGAACTTCACATATCAGCTTGTGTTTGCACACATCTCTGGTGCTCTTGCCATGCTACTGCACCTACCTTCTGTTTGTTTGTGTCCTATTGTGTCCTCCAGCTGCATCTCTGGAGCCAGGTTCTTGCATAGGCGGGCCCAATATCCTTTTGCAACACACGCCTTGCACAGATCTTGGAACGCAAGGCAGCTTCGCAGTGGGTGCGACAAACCGCACTTATCACAGAGCTTGCTTGGTTTTAGTGGCTTGTTGATCAGGCTGATACTGTTAGCTGCACCTGGCGCTTGCAGATGTTGTTGCCCAGCTACAATGGTTTCGTACTTCCTGCTATCTTCTAGCTGCGCATCACTGCAGTGACCTCTTTTTGCAAGAGGTCTTTTTGGAACACTTCGATAGGTGTTGAGGCAATCATCAATGCCACTATTTGCTCCGACAATTTGGTCTCTGAAAAGTTGCATTCGTTGCCCTTCCTATAACATCTGCTGACGAACTGGTCTATTGATTTATGTGGCTGTTGCATGTAGGGCATCAATTCTAGCTGATGAATTCTAAAATTTACTCTTACCTGAATCCGATCCTCTAGCACTTTCCATATCTTTGTGGGATCTTTCAGGTCCTCTTCAGATAACCAAGATGTATTGACTCGGTGTAACCCCTCATTACCAATTGCTATCAGTATTTTCATAGCTTGCTTATCCAGTTCTGCAACTGCTCGGTCTATGAAGCATAGCTGCATTCTTTGTTTAAAAAGCTTGAATTTCGATAGGACATTGGTGGCCTTCCAGTTCATGCTGAGGGCATCCATCTTTCTGCTGTTCTTTCCAGAAACCATTGACATGCAGGAATGTTCTTCTGCTGTTCTTTTGCCTTTTCAGAACTGCAGAAATGTTTTATGTGCCTCCAGCAGTGTTCATGCTGTGTTCTCTGCCTTTTGTTTTTACTCTTGCTTTGTAATTTACTTTGTTCATTCCTTGTGTGCCTTCAACACTGTATTTGGTGTGCCTTTTCTATTTTTCATTCTGTGTTTAACTTTACCCTCAGCTCTGTTCCAACTGTCCTTTGAGTAGTGCGATTCTGAGGCAGCTGGCTGCTTGCCCAGACTTGCTCCAGCCTAAAGGTACTCATAGTTTGTAAACTACGTGAGCCTTGTTTCTTCTATTTTTGGTGCTTGTTTTCATATGTTTTCTGTATCATGGAATTTCTGGTGTGCTTTTTAACCTTGTTTACCATTTCTCCCCTTGGTTTTGTATCCTTTGTTCTGCTTTTTCACTTCAAAGGAACAATCACCGCTTAACACCATGTAGCGATATCCTTGTGCTAGCTTAATGTAAAACAAATTAGGTATGTGGATTCCATTTGCTTGAGGATCTGTGTTGAGTTTGGTAACAGCTAAATGAGTACAAGCAGTAGAGCAATCTCTAGGCACATCCTGTTGTCTAGGGTATTACAGTGCAATGACCAACCATGGCTCCTGGTCACATGATGACATCCAGGTACCTGACTCATCTGCATGTTGAGCCTCTTAAAGGGACATCACTCTTAAAGTGATACTGCAAGTGATATATACCTTCTCAAAGACAATTAGGGATGGGCAATAAATGCTGGCCCAGCCAGTGAAGCCCACATCCCATGAATGAATTTAAAGAAAACAAAGGCCCATATCAGCAGCCATTAAGCAGCACCACCAGCAATTTGTCAATGGCAGAGCAGCCCATGGGGCGGTTGACAGCCTCATTGAAGGGACATCCTTGCCCGGGGTGTGGGGACCATTAGAGCAAGAGGCTCCATGACCCAAAGCAAGGGCTGCGGGCAGGAAAGGCAGCCTCCATGCCCACAATCAGTGCCACCCACGCTGGTGGCTTTGCCCTGACGTCAGAGCGGCCTTCCAGAATTTTAAATTAGATTTGCCTCCCCAGGCCACTTCCATCTGAAGACACCCCCAGGGTCTCCTGGCCTCCTCAGCAATGTCCACCTCTTCTGGTGGCACTATTGATACTCCAGAGTTGCTGATTGGGTAACATTAAGAGCCCACCTACTATCCTTAATTAGGAGGCTGCCTTTGCTAAAATCTGCAAGCTGGTCTGGCAGTCCTACTGTTGGCAAGTGCAGGTTTGTGCAGAACCATTTGGTCCCGATATTGGGTTTGGGAAGCCCACAGTAAAATTCAGCCCAATGTTTCAGAATGATGGCCTTTGGTCAGAACTAGAAGATGTTGAAGATTTAACAGTTTTTAAAGCAAGTACAGAGGCAGAGAATGGGTTGCAAAGGTGATGTTGATGTGAGTGGTGGGGTAAAAGAATAGAAGGGTAGCTCTGTGGTAATCAGGAGTGATTAAATGACAAAAGCGCTGATGCTGCAATCTGCTGTGAGTCATCATCTTTGTCTTCAGTATCTTCCTCTTCATGGCTGCCTTCCTGTGTTCCACATTATGCTTTGGCTACAGCCAAATGTCAACAGCATGCAGCCTCCACCACCATGGGGGAATCTCAGTGCTGCTTACATTGGAGGGCTCCTCCCAAATGATCCAGGCATCTTCACTGGAACAGGATTTCTTGAGGTGGCGGGGTGGGCGGTGGGGGCAAGGTCTGTAGAGTTTTAACTCCACAGCATGCATGGTTTATTCAATGGGATCCCCATGTGGAAGCCAGTTGGACACCAATCACATAACCCCATCACAGTCTGAGTACTGCCATCACCAAGTGTACATTGTTCTGCCAGAGTCTGAGTGTGGCATCAGCCAGCAGCCATCTATGGGCTCATTGATCCTGTTGGAACACTGGTGACACATTTGATACCCACAATATCGTGGCATCCTGCTACCTCACCGGAACCAAGAAATACCCCCATAACCCTCATCCCTCCCTCATGTTTTGGTCACAAACACACTGGGCATTTGGTGAGTGAATTCCTGAACACCTAAGGTATGCAGCCCTGATGGCTACATGCGTTCAATCCTTTAGCCCTTGTATGTGAGAGATGCCAGCAATTCCAAAGAAGCAAACTGCCTGCTCATGTTCATCCCTGCTTTCCGTTGTCAAAGAGTTTTGTTGTTTATTTATTCTTTCACAGGATGTAGACATCATTGGCTAGGCCAGCATTTATTGCCCATCCCAAATTGCCCTTGAGAAGGTGGTGGTGAGCTGACCTCTTGAACCGCTGCAGTCCACGTAAACCCACAGCGCTGTTAGGAAGGGCCTAACAAGGGCCTTTCAAAATAAGGCATCTGTCACTTGCCAAATACAGCAATGGATGGCAGATTGGCTAATATGTGCCATGTCACCTGCTTCAAGAAGTACCTAAAGGCAATGGGGCTTAGGGCATAACATTAATGGCCACTGTCAAGGCATGCCCTCGCAAGTTAGGCTCCCAGCTTAGACTGCAGCAGGTGGCACAGCACAGTTACTGCCACAAGGCTGACCCTCAGCTTCCACCAGTACAGCCTGAGAAGCTGACGTTTGTGAGCCAGGTCTAGTGCAGGTTCTGAGCTTGATATGGACACTTCCATGCTTCCCCTTCTTTTGTAAGATTCCTGCAGCCTGCCCAGCAGGTTGTAGCAATGCCCAGTTTCTTGTGCAGGTCCTGCCATGAGCTGCAGCCCTGGAAATTGCAATCAGTTTTATCTGCAGTGAAGAGCCCTTATTTGAATAATGCTGGTGCTGCAGTACCCAACTCAGGTCCTAACCCAAGTCATCATAGCAGCAACCACCACTCAAGCACGAAACAGGGCAGTAGGTAATACTTTAACTCCATTACAACCCCAGTTGTGCCCATCAGGGCAGGTGAAAACAGCCCATCATTTCTAAAGCAATGGAAGATGTATATCATTATCTCTTGTTTTTTTTTGTCACCTCTCAATGAATATTTAAAGTTTAACATTCACTGTTGATCTTTCCATAATCGGTCAATTGTTTTTTTCAAACCAAAAATGCAGTTTAATACAGAATCATACCTCTCTTCTGCATACCCTCCATTATTATAAAGGTAGTGCCATTAAACTGGACAATGAGAGTGATTGTGGGGCTATATTAACATGGTCTACAAGATCACCCATAGCAACAGCAGAACCCAACCTGACTATGAATTGCAAATGCTATGTTAAACTATTAGCAATGCCAAGTTTAAATTGTGCAATCAATCATCATAAAGGAGCCTCCACAAGATCACACCATGTACACTATTTGCAATATTAAAAGGACAGGCATTTTGTTCATCATCCAGGTGCAATTTGTTTATGTTATTGTGTATTTGACAGATACTAAGTACCTTGTCCTCCTTTTCACATTACTGCTTTTCTGTTATTGCCAAGTATCACCTGCTATTGTTATTTCATCACAGCTCATCACAGGAAGAGTACACGAGAGGATGGCCCTGGGATTGGCAGTTAGCAGCACTTAGAGGAGAGTGCAAGGGGACCACCCTGGGGCAGGCAGCCAGCAGCACCTAGAGGGTCTAGTCTATCTAGAGGGTCTAGCATCTAATCTATACTCAGGTAGGAGTAAGGGTAAAATAAAAGCAAGGGTCCATATTCTATTTAGTTAAGATATGTCTGGGGAGTTCAGTCCTGAGATTTGCACTATGTGGGAACTCCTAGATGCTCCTGGTGGTCTGGATAACCATGTGTACGGGAGGTGCCTCCGACTCAAGTAACTCGAGCTCTAGGTTTTGGAGCTTGAGCGGCAGCTGGGGGGCACTACGGTGCATTCACGAGGCCAAGAGGTTCATGGATAGCACATTTCAGGACATGGTCACCCTGCAGCTTAAGGAAGTACAAGCAGAGAGGGAATGCGTGACCGCCAGACAGAAGAAGGGGACCAGGCAGGTAGTGAAGGAATCTCCTGAGTGCATCTTGTTCGCAAACCGTTTTTCAGCATTGGAAAATGGTGAGAGTGATGGTTCTTCTGTGGAGGCCAACCAGAGCCAAGGCCATGGCACTCTGGGTATTCCAGCTGCTCTGGGGAGGAAGAAGAAGTGTGGAAGGGCAATAGTGGTAAGGGATTTGTTAGTGAGAGCAGTAGAAAGACATTCTGCAGCCATAGATGTGACTCCAGGATTGTATGTTGCTCCCCGGGTGCCAGGGTCAAGGATGTTACAGAACGGCTGCAGGGCATTCTGAAGGGGGAGGGTGCACAGCCAGAGGCTGTGGTCCATGTTGGGACCAATGACATAGGAAGAAAGAGAAATGAGGCCCTGCAAGCAGACATTAGGGAGTTAGGTAGGAAATTGAAAAGCAGGACTTCAAAGGTAGCAATCTCCGGATTACTCCCGGGGCCATGCAGTAGCGAGTATTGGATCAGAAGGATAGGGCAGATGAATGCGTGGCAGGAGAGTTGGTGCAGGAGGGAGGGCTTTAGATTCTTGGGGCATTGGGAACGTTTTTGGGGGAGGTGGGACCTATACAAGTTGGACAGGTTGCATCTGAACAGGAACAGGACCAGGACCAACATTCTCGCCGGGAGGTTTGCTAATGCTGTTGGGGCGAATTTAAACTAAATTGGCAGGGGGGTGGGATTTTGAAAAGTAGTTCAGAGGTGAAAGAAGCTGAGATGGAATTAAAAGTTAAAACGCTAGTGAGTGAGTCTGGAAGGCAGAGGAAACATATGCTAGCTGAGAAAGAAATGAGTTTAGCAAGGCAAAATGGAAATTATTTTAATGCAAGAAGCTTGAGGAATAAGACAGATGAGCTGAGGGCACAGATAGGCACTTGGGAGTATATCATATCATAGCTATGACCGAGACTTGGCTAAAAGGGCAGGATTAGCAACTCAACATTCCTGGTTATAGGGTATTCAGACAAGATAGAAAGGGGGATAGAAGAGAAGGCAGGGTCGCAATATTGATCAACGAATCAATTACAGCAGTGAGGAGGGATGATAACCTGGAACGATCATCAAATGAGGACATATGGGTAGAAGTAAAAAATACAAAAGGGGCAAACACGCTGTTGGGTGTGTACTATAGGCTCTCAAACAGTCAGGGAGAGATAGAGGTTCAAATATGTAATCAAATTTCAGAAAAGTGTAAGAACAATAAGGCAGCAATAGTAGGGGATTTTATCTATCCAGATATTAACTGGAATAGTTTTAGTGGGTAAGGGAGGGAGCAAAATTCTTAAGTTGCATCCAGGAGAACTTTTTTAGCCAGTACGTAGAAAGCCCAACAAGGGAGGGGGCAGTTCTGGACCTAATATTCAGGAATGAGCCAGGGCAGGTGGAAGGCATATCAGCAGGGGAGCATTTTGGAGATAGTGACCATAACTCAGTTAGATTTAGGATAGTTATGGAAAAGGAGAAGGTTGGGCCGGGAATAAAAGTTCTAAACCGAGGAAAGGCTAATTTTACTAAGATGAGATACGAGTTGGCCCAAGTGGACTGGGAGCAGCTACTTGCAGATAAAACTGTGTCAGAGCAGTGGGAGGCATTCAAGGAGGAAACAGCAAGAGTACAGGGCAAATATGTTCCTTTACAGATAAAGTGGGGGACCAACTCCAGAGCAACCTGGATGTCAAGGGACATAAGGGTCAGGATTAAGAAAAAAAGAGAAGCTTTTGGCAGATACCGAGGGCGCAATACAGCAAGGTCCCTAGGGCAAGGGGGAACTTTAAAGGAAATTAGGAAAGCAAAGAGAGTGCATGAGAAAGCATTGGTGGGTAGAATAAAGGAAAACCCAAAGGGGTTTTTTAAATACATAAAGAGCAAGAGAATAACTAGGGAAAGAGTAAGGCCAATTAGGGACCATGGAGGTCATCTATGTGTGGACCCGGAAGACGTGGGTACAATCCTCAATGAAATACCTTGCATCGGTCTACACAATGGAAAAAGACAATGCAGGTATAGACATCAGGGTGGAGGATTGTGAACTATTAGAGAAAATTAACATAGGGAGAGAGGAGATACTAGCAGGTTTAACGGCCTTAAATGTGGATAAATCCGCAGGTCCAGATGAGATGTATCCCAGGCTGTTGAGGGAGGCAAGGGGAGAGAAATCAGGGGCCCTGGCAGTAATTTTCAAATCCTCTCTGGCCACAGGTTGAGGTGCCAGAAGACTTGAGGACTGCAAACATTGTCCCATTATTAAAAAAGGGAGGAAAGGACAGACCAGGAAATTACAGGCCAGTCGGTCTAACCTCGGTGGCGGGGAAGTTACTCGAAAGAATTCTAGAGGGACAGAATATACCTGCACTTAGAGAGACATGGATTAATCAGGGATAGTCAGCATGGATTTGTTAAGGGAAGGTCATGTTTGACAAACATGATCGAATTTTTTGAGGAAGTAACCAGGAGTGTTGATAAGGGTATTGCACTTGATGTGGTCGACATGGACTTTAGCAAGGCTTTTGATAAGGTCCCTCATGGCAGACTGGTCAAGAAAGTAAGAGCCCATGGGATCCCTGGCAAAGTGGCACATTAGATCCAAAATTGGCTGAGAGGCAGGAAGCAGATGGTGATAGTAGACGGATGTTTGTGTGACTGGAAATCTGTTTCCAGTGGAGTTCCACAGGGCTCGGTGCTGCGGCCCTTGCTGTTTGTGGTGTCCATAAATGATTTGGACTTAAATGTAGGGGGTATGATCAAGAAGTTCGCAGATGACATGAAAATTGGTAGGGTGGTAAATAGTGAGGAGGATAGCCATAAACTGCAGCAAGATATCAATGGACTGGTCAAGTGGGCAGAGCAGTGGCAAATGAAATTCAACCCAGAAAAGTATGAGGTAATGCACTTGGGGAGAATTAACAAGGCAAGGGATTTCACTATGAATGGTAGGACTCTGGAAAGTACTAAAGATCAGAGGAACCTCGCTGTGCACATCCACAGATCCCTGAAGGTAGTAGGGCAGGTAGATAAGGTGGTTAATAAGGCATATGGGATATTTGCCTCTATTAGCCAAGAATAGAATACAAGAGCAAGGAGGTCATGCTGGAACTGTATAAAATGCTGGTTAGGCCACTGGAGGCCTGTGGCTGGAGTGCTGCGTGCAGTTCTGGTCACCACATTACAAGAAGGATGTGATTGCACTGGAGAGGGTGCAGCGGAGATTTACCAGGATGCTGCCTGGCCTGGAGGGTCTGAGCTATGAGAAAAGATTGGATAGGCTGGGGTTGTTTTTCTTGGAGCAGCGAAGTTTGAGAGGGGACCTGATAGAGGTGTATAAGATTATGAGGGACATAGATAGGGTGGATCAGAAGGAATGTTTTCCATTAGTATAGGGGTCAATAACCAGGGGGCATAGATTTAAGGTAAGAGGTAGAAAACTGAGAGGGGAATTGAGGAGAAATATTTTCACCCAGAGGGTGGTGGGAGTCTGGAACTCACTGTCTGAAAGGGTGGTTGGGTCAAAAACATTCATAACATTTAAAAAGTATTTAGATATTCACTTGCGTTGCCTTAGCCTCCAGGGCTATGGGCCAAGCACTGGAAAATGGGATGAGTGTAGTCAGATCTTTGTTGACTGGCACATGGCCTCCTTCTGTGCTGCAGATATAAGTCTATGAGCTCAAAAGATTTTCCATAAAATGGAGGCAAGAGGTTATTAAATAATACATACTTTGTGACTCTCCAGTCACTTAGGAGATGTTAGCACTCTAACGTGTAAGCAATGGGCTGTGTCCAGTACTGAAGAATGGATTTTTTTTTAAAAGCATGCACAAGCAAATTTCCCCTGATGTTTTTCACAGAAGCGATGTCTGTTTGAAGGAGGCAACCCTGGCAATTAAAGAAGTATAGATGATTGGTTCTGGGAAAGTGGTGTCTTCCTTTCGCACTGCAGACAGCTAATAATGTTTTATTTTCCTTTCACTTCCCAAATAGACAAATAAATAAAACTGTACTTGTAACATGGGGGATAAAGAGCAGCTCAGGAAAATGAAGAACATGGCTCAATGCCATGTGACTGCAAAATTACTTTGTCCAGTAATGTTTTGAGTATATTGAATTGTTTATAAAAGCCATGCATCGCAAATATTTTGATTTTTAGAGAAAAATTATTTTGAACTGAATACTGACTCCAGGAATGAACAAAGTAAATATTAAAAAATGTTTAACTACACATTGCCAGCAAAATGGTTTAAGTTATTTTGACGTGTTTTAGAAAACCCCAGAGAGCCACCTACAAGCATATTGCAGGTAGATATGCATATGTTCAGTTTTGTATTTTCCATTGGGTCAGCTTGACATATAAATTTTAATGTTGAAATGGAATGACCTGATCCATCTACCATTTTTAATATGATAAATTTAAATGTCTTATAAACATGTTTTAAATCACAGAATTTTAATGACACAGGAGGCCGCCGTTCAGCCCAATGTGTTTGCACCAGCTCGCCAAATGAGCATTATGATCTAATGCCATTTCCCTGCCCTTTCCCCGTACCCCTGCATATTGTTTCTATTCAAATAATCATCTAATGCCCTCTTCATGCCTTGATTGAACCTGCCTCCACCACACTTCCAGGCAGTGCATTCCAGACCCAAACCACTCGTGTGAAAAAGTATTTTCTCACATCACATTTGTCTCTTTTGCAAATCACTTTAAAACATAGTGCCCTCTCATTCCTGATCCTTTTATGAGCAGAAACAACTTCTCCCCTTCTACTCTGTCCAGCCCCCTCATGATTTTGAACATCTCTATCAAATCTTCTCTTAGCCTTCTTCTCTCCAAGGAGGACAGTTCCAATCTCTCCAATCTGTCTTCATAGCTGAAGTTCCTCATCCCTGGAACCGTTCTTGTAAACCTCTTCTGCACTCTCTCTAATGTATTCACATCCTTCCTATAATGTGGCACCCAGAACCCCAATACTCCAGCTGAGGTCTAATGAGTCTTCTACAAATTCAGCATAACCTCCTTGCTCTTGTACTCTATGTCCCTATTAATAAAGCATATAGCATCCTGGGCTTTATTAACTGCTCTCTCCACCTGCCCTGCCACCTTCAATGATCTATGCACATATACACCCAGGTTCTTTTGCTCCTGCACCCCCTTCAAAATATTTCACTTAAAATCTTGTTGGATAATTTAGACATATTAAATACTTAATATTCAGATTGGAGTTAAAATTAGAACTAACTGGTTGTATTGAAGAATAAAAGTTGGTTTCCTGCAGTTTGGTTCAGTTTGAAACTAAACTAATTCAAATTTGAGCACTGAATCAAAGTTGACTTAAGATATAGCTTTTATCCAAAAATTGAAATGTACACACCATGCTCAAAATCATTCAGGCACACATTAAAATAAATTGCAAAAATTAATATTGACTACTAATACAAATGTCTTGCTTCGTGGCTGAAATGGGTGGGGGAGTGGGGGTCAACTTATATGCCATGTATATGCAAATGCATGAACTTTACTGCCAAAATAATTGGGTTGTTTTATACACCAGGTTGACCTATATGCCATGATCTACAGTATTCAATGACCCAGACTTCACTGCTCTTGGGGTAGAGAATTCCAAAGATTAACAAGGCTCTGAGAGAAGAAATTCCTCCTCATCTTCATCTTAAATGGAGGCCCCTTATTCTAAAACTCTTCCCCCTCATTCTAGGCGCTCCTACAAGTGTAAACTGAAATCATTGGAAGAGGCTGAAATTTAGTCTTAACCTCTTGTTTTCCAACAATGATTCCAGAAAAATGGAGGCTGCTGCATTTAGGTGCCAGAGAATTTTTAATGGCATGGTAGGTCACAATTATTGCCAAACAATGTCTCTGGCCTTGAAAATATAATTTTACAAGTGTCGAGTCTCATTCCTCCAGAATTTAATTTGTATTACAAACTTTAAAACTATTTTTTAACCTTTTCTGTCTCTTTTATCACTCTCAATTCCATCTTCCTTTCCCAGTTTTATTTAATTTTCTGTGCATGATTTAAATTTAATTTATAATTCATGGTTTGCACTTCCTCATTCAGACACGATGGCCAGGGTTTTATCAGATGGCGGTGGCCCCATTCACCACCCAGAAAGTCAGGGCAACACTGCCTCAGCCAGTCATGGAAACCCCAAATGTATTATACATTCATCAAGCAGTGAAGAGCCAGCAGTCAGGGCTTCCATCCCTTCAAGTGACGAAGTTTCACCGCTAGGAACTGCTGGCCAATCAAAGGCCTAGCAGCTCTACAGTTTCAGCAGTGCCACTGGGATTGGTGGCCACTCCTGGGACTCCAGTTGGCAAGGGCCAACTACCTGCTGAAGACAATGCGATTAAGGTAAGTCACGTTGGTATCACCCAGGGCAATTGGGCAGACCCTGGTAAGAGGGTGGGATGGTGTAACTCATGAGGGTGGGTCTTTCAGCTGGGGCTGTCCTTGCTGGCAGGGTGGGGGATCCCTCATGTGTCACAGGGTAGGACCCTCCTGCTTTCCCACCCCCGAGCCTGATAGGATGCTGCCAGGGTATAACTGGCAATCTCCTCATGTGGCAAAGTGGCCTCCCGCTGCTGGTAAAATACCAGCAGTGGAGGCAAGAGGCCTTTAATTGGCCACTTAAGGGCTTCGTTTGACCTAAGGACAGGAGGGCCATCCACCATCGTCCCTGCTACTGGTAAAATGCGAGCAGCAGTGGGAATGCAGAGGCACACAAACCCCTGCCATGCCCCCTGATTTTACACCCTACCCCCACCCCTATCCCCACCTCTCAGCATGATCCCTTGGGCTCCATATATTCCCAGCCTGAGTATCATTAAGGTTTTGTAAATCTGATTGATTCAAGAGCGTTTTTGTTACTTTCCCTGTTCCCAGGTGCCACAGGTCCTCTGTAGAGAGCTCCATCCTGGGTCAGATGCCTAATGATAACAAGTCTATGCTTACAAGCCCACAGCTGCCAGCATATTGAATCGTGAATGCTTTTCCTTTGATGCTAACCACAAAATCCAGGCCAATGCTATAATAAAAATTGTGCACAAGTGTTACAACTCCTCTCGCTCATCATCAACCTCTCCTTCAACCTAAGCAGTGCCTCTTTGGGGGAATAAACATGGCTTTGAACAGCCTACTTTAATATTCCGTCTATGATATTGAAGTGTTGCCTTGCTAATTATTATTACATACTTTGCTGCCATTAGTAATTTAAATTTGGTAAAGAGCAAACTGCATGTCAGTGTTTGTGCTCAATCATTATCACCCTTAACTAACGTCATTTTAATAAAGCAAAATGCTGAAAGTCATTAGGGTAAATTAAAACAGCATGATACAAATATCATATTTAACAGCAGGTTTCTAACTATGGGTGGAATTTTCCCATCCCGCCTGTGGCGGGTTTCGTGGTGGGCGGGAGCAGAGGATCCAGCAGCTGGCAAAAAGTCGGAAATCTGATGTCGTAAAAACAATTTGCAATCTCCCGATGGTGGGTTTATGCCGAGTCTGGTATTCCGCCGACTCGTGGCGTGAACGCCATTTGCATTCATTAACATGTCACGAATGCCCATTAAAACAGCTGCTCGCCGGAATCTTGTCAGGCCTTCCAATCTTGCGTCACGGGAAATTACGTCGGCCTCAAACCCGTTTGAAAAGGACGGCGTGCACAAGTCGGACCTCAGTTCACTCGTAACTTCAAGGTGAGTGGAACATACATAGCCTACCTGCCATAGCACAGCTTATTGCGATGAACGCCACACACTGCTGGGGCTGTAGGTCTTGGTTGGTCTGCTCCTGCTCTTTACCTACATTGTCCCGAAAAACAGCACTATGCTGTAGTTTGCATGCAGCCCTCCACTTTCGGACAGTGACCAGTGCTGCAGCCGGGTTTGGAGAGTGCAGAGATTGTAGCTGAGACTGTTGTCCACAAGGACACCACTGTGCGGTAGTAGTCAGGCAGAACTCCACTTTCAAACGCTTGCACTTCAAACAGGGGTGGGCTGTGAGGCAGCGGGGGCGGGAAGGGATCAATTATCACAAGGGAAGGAAGGCTGTGGAATGGCAGCGAGGGGCAAGGGCGAACACAAGCGGGCCTTTCTGGGGTCGCCCTCTTCCTGTTTGCCGCCAGAGTCTGATTAGAAAGAAAGCCACCGAAAGCCAATTGCTTCATTAGCGCTGCTAAAGGGCCTACTCAGAACTCAGTGGCTTCACTTCACAGCTGCTGCATCTCAAGAGTAACACATACAAATGTAGAATTTGGGAATGCAGGTGATAGTGAAGGAGGCGCAGCCGCATCATATATGGCATTCCATTAGTGAAGGCCTGTCACATGTTCACCAGATTTGACACTCCTAACGGGCCAAAGGGCATCCACTCTTTGACCACGAGCAATTGATTGGTCATTAATAAGCCTTCCCGTGGTGACCTCGAGGTGCTCGCATGTTGGAGCCATAACATCAGACAGAACGCAGATGGACTCCTCCATCATTCACTTTACTCTGCTGAGTGACAGTCGAATCTCCGCCTGATGTTCCGCCATCTGTCGTTGCATCTCCAGCAGTGAGTTGGTGGCCACTTCCAGAGGCTCATCATCTCACTCGGACTGAGCGGGTGGGGCTGGTCTCCAGCAGCCCTCCGAGTGCCGGAGACCTGGGCTGTCCCTGCCTCCGACTGCTGCGGGGACGTGTCAGTGAGGTGTTCCTCAGAAAGTGAGCCCGAGCCTAATCTACCCCTGTGCCCCACTGACGTGTGTGTCTCTGAGCTGCCATGATAGTTCTTCTGGAGCTTCCTCTTCGGACTAGTGCCCGACTGGCTTAGGGACCTTTACCTGCTGGTGCCTAAAAAATAGAACATAGAGCTTCAGTTAAAATGAGCATGAGCTATACAAGACTGCATGTGACTCACTGTGAATGTCAGGTTTTGATGAGGTGATGGAGCTGTGATCCATACTAGGTTGCTCGGAGAGGCTGATCTCCCCTTCCCCACAGGAGCGATTCCTGTCCTCCCCAGCCAGCTTGGCTTTAGCCTTCTTGAACTCGGTGAGGACAATAATGTTGGCTATCCCTGCCCCAGTCTGCAATCTCTCGCACCTGTTGTGTGCCAGCTTGGCCTGTATAAAGAAGAAAGGGAATTGATGAGCAGGGATGGAGCAGAGGTTGGGTGAGATGCATGTCCCCTGTGTGCTGTGAGCCCTCCCCGGAAGGGCCAGAAGATGGAGTGTGAGCAACATGATAGTTGGGGTGGTGGAGATATGAAAGTCTTGGTGAGAGAATGAGTGTTGTATTGTTTGTATCGGTTGTATTGTTTTGTTGTATTGGTTTCGTGAGACCCCTGAAGAAAGTAGCTGTTTGAGTGCATGATGCCATGTTGAGAGTTTGATATTGGAGGGAGTTGAAGGATAACTTACCCTCTTCCTGCACTGGGTAGCGTTTCGGGCGCAGTTGCCAGCTGCGCTGGCCTGCTCCGACACAGCCTCCCAGGCTGGAGAGGCGAGGCTGCTGCACTTCCTGCAGCCATCCCTGAGATACAGGATTTGCCTGTCTGGCTGCACTCCTGTGATCAAGGCCTGGAGGGCCTGGTGGGTGAAGCAGGGTGCTGTCTTCCTCTGGTGGCTCTCGGCTGCCTTCTTCTGGCTGGCAGACATCTCTGGTGGCTGGAGAGAGAGAGATTGAGCGTTGGACTGGCCTTTCAATATGGCGCCTGGACCTTGGACCCCGCTAGCTGACAGCAGGTGGACGAATCAGCTCCTGGCCTGCCAGGTGACTGGGCCCAATACTCGCCTGTGCATAATTAATAATCCTCCAAACGTGGAATCAGATGCAAGTTCCCACCATTCCAGCCAGCGGGGTGGATGCCTCCAAAGCCGCTCGCCAGCGCATTTAGTTTCATAAATGGAAAATTCCACCCCAAGTTGCTAAAAACCAACGTGTTTAACTGACACCACTTATCTGAATTGACTAGTTAAAAGAATTAGCTGAGCCTTTCATGTTTTCCATGTGAAGTTAACTAATCATTTATATCTATTTCAATGATAAGTTCATATCATTTCATAAAGTGTAACAATAAGAAAATCAATTGTGAAACTTACATGCCGCAGACTGGAGTTGGATGAGCAGAGTGAGACAGTTGGGATGTAACATTGGACAGTGTTAGTGAAGTAAAGCAATGGAGGGTTTTGAAGATGAGGGTGAGGAATTGGAAACTGGTGGACTGGAAATCAAAGGAGGTCACAATTGATCAGGGTGATGAATGGGTGGGATTTTGTCAGAATAAGATTTTGTGCAGGTGGCCGGGTTGCAGTTTACATAGAGTGGAGCTCAAGAGGCCAGCAAAAAAGCCACTGGAAAAGCCAAGTCCAACAGTAGAGACTTTCAGTGATTCAGGCAGTAATGTAAGGATGGAAATAGGCAATGTTTTGGAGGTCGAAGTAGGCAGTAATATTGCTGGACTACACGTCGGGATTAAGCTTCACCGTTGCACCACAGAGTTAGTTAGTGCGGGTTATGTGATTATATCATGAAGTGAAATTTGGAGCCAGAACCTTCTGACTCTGAAACTGACACTTGTTAAAAGCTATTAAAGGTGATTTGTTTGTGGGTAACATTTATTCAGGCACTGATTCATTTTGCTGATTACTGTCAGGGGAAAATTTAATCACATAGCACTGCTATGCAGACTAACATCGATTCCCCAGGGACAGGCAGTGCTACAGGCCACTAAATGCACAGCCCACACAGCATTCCTCATTGATATCATTGAAGAAACTCACTGCCTGCTCCCAAGGAAACTATCTAGTCAGTGGCAAACCACTTGAAGAGGTGCGACACAAATAAATTTTTCTCCTTGTTTTGCTTGATGGGTGTTACTGGGAAAAGCAAAAAAGATTGCTTACAAGACCAACTTGCATTTATATAGCACCTTTAACATACATTCCAAGGCACATCACAGAAGCGTTATCAAACCAAATTTGACACATAACCACATAAGGAGTCAGACAGTGAGCAATAGCTTGATCAAAGTCTTCAAAGAGGTAGGTTTTAAGTAGCATCTTAAAGGAGTAAAGAGAGGTTGAATGACAGAGAGGGCTAGGGATGGAATTACTGAGTTAAAGGGCCAACGCAGCTGAAGGCATTCTGGGTGTATCCTATCAGAAGCTTCTGCTGAATGTTCAGCCCTTTGACCCTCCAGCTGCAAAATAAAACTCAAATTGTCTTTCCATCTAAATACCTGAAAATGCTGCCATGGAAACCAAAGATTAGATGGGGCCTATTTATGAACTGATGTCCATGAAGCTAAATGTATTAAATTGTGGTGTTATGCATATTTTGCCACAACCTCACTGTGAAATGAATTATAAACAGAGGTTTACAATCCTTAGAAAAATAATGTTTTGCAAAGCACTAATTTAGGAAATGGCAATAAATCACTTTGTCCTCCTTTAATTTTAATTTTCACTCCAGCAGTTCTGATAACTGCAGCTGTCAGACTGTGAATGCAATTCCACATCTTCAAATAAACAAAGAAATGGCTGGCTTTGTTTTTACTGTATAAAATGTGATGACCTGAACATTGAGAATTTTCTTGGGGTTTGCCCCATGCCACTGCTGTGATTTGAGTGGAATGTAATGAGATTTCCGCTGTAATGATAGTGGGTGGAAACCTGGAGGAAATTCCCAGTGTAATTATTTCTCCATCTAAAACACGTTTTAGTAGTTAGTCCAAAGGCATGTATACAACAAGCATCAATTCCAAGCAGTTTCACTTTGTACAAAAGCTAAAATGTTGCACTGTACACCTGAAGGTTCTTTTTTCATTCAGTTGCTGTGGCTTTTACTGCTCGGCCAGCATTTATTACCCATCCTGAGTTGCCCTCGAGAAGGTGGTGGTGAGCCACCTTCTTGAACTGCTGTAGTCCATGTGGGGTAGGCATACCCACAGTGCTGTTAGGAAGAGAGTTCCAGGATTTTGATCCAGTGACAGTGAAGAAACTGCAGCATAGTCCCAAGTTGGGATGGTGTGTGGCTTCAAGGGGAGTGTTCCCATACATCTGCTGTCCTTTTCCTACTAGGTGGTAGTGGGTTTGGAAGGTGCTGTAAAGGAGCCTTGGTGAGTTGCTGCAGGGCATTTTATATATGTTACACATGGCTGCCACTGTGTATCACTGATGGAGGGAGTGAATGTTTAAGATGGTGGATGGGGTACCAATCAAGTAGGCTGCTTTGTCCTGCATGGTATAGAGATTCTTGAATGTTTGTAGCTGCACTCATCCAGGCAAGTGGAGAGTGTAACAAACACATTCCTGACTTGTAGATAGTGGACTGGTTTTGGGAAGTTACTCTCCATAGAATTCCCAGCCTCTAACCTGCTCTTGTAGCTATGGTATTTATATGGCTGGTCCAGTTCAGTTCCTGGTAACCCCCAAGGTGTTGATAGTGGTGGATTCACTGATGGTAATGCCATTGAATGTCATGGGGAGATGGTTAGATTCTCTCTAGTTGGAGATGGTACTTGTGTGGCACAAACGTCACTTGCCACTTATCAGCTTAGGCCTGAATGTTGTCCATATATTGCTGCAAATGGACACTGACTGCTTCAGTATCTGAGGAATTGCAAATGGTACCGAATATTGTTTCTATATTCTGATGATTGCACAAAGAAACATAAAAAATAGAAGCGGGAGGAGGTCATTCAACCCTTTGAGCCTGCTCCGCCATTCAATACAATCAGGGATGATCCTCTATCTCAACGCTATACTCCTGCTCTCGCCCTTTACCCCTTGACTCCCTTAGAGTCTAGAAATCTATCTATTTTTTTCCTAAATATATTCAGTGACTTGGCCTCCACAGCCTTCTGTGTTAGAGAATTACAGAGGTTCACCACCCTCTGAGTGAAAAAGTTTCTCCTCATCTCAGTCCTAAATGGCCTACCCCATATCCTGAGACTGTGATCCCTTGTTCTAGATCCCACAACCAGAGGACACATTATACCTGCATCCAGTTTGTCAAGCCCTGTCAGAATTTTATATGTTTCAATGAGATCCCCTCTCATTCTTCTAACTGCCAGTGAATACTGGCCTAGTCGGCCCAAACTCTCCTCATCAGACAATCCTGTCATCCCAGGACTCAGTCTGGTGAACCTTCATTGCACTCCTCCTGTGGCAAGTATATCCTTTCTTAGGTAAGGAGACCAAAACTGCACACAATACTCCAGGTGTGGTCTCACCAAGGCTCTGTACAGCTGCAGTAAAACATCTTTGCTCCTGTACTTAATCCTCTAACAATGAAGGTCAACATACCATTTGCCTTCTTAACTGCTTGCTGCACCTGCATGCTTTCTTTCAGTGACTGGTGTACAAGGACACCCAGGTCCCTTTGTACTTCAACATTTCCCAATCCATCACCATTTAAATAATATTCAGCCGTTCTGTTCTTCCTACCAAAGTGGATAACTTCACACTTATCCATGTTATACTGCATCTGCCATGTATTTGCCCACTCACTCAACTTCTATAAATCGCCTTGAAGCCTCTTAACATCCTCCTCACCACTCATATTCCCACCAAGTTTTGTGTCGTCAGCAAACTTGGAAATATTACATTTGGTTCTCTCATCCAAATCATTGATATATATGGTGAATAGCTGGGGCCCAAGCAATGATCGCTGCGATACCCCATTAGTCACCACCTGCCACTCCAAAAAAGACCCATTTATTACTACTCTGTTTCCTGTCTACTTTCCAATTCTCAGTCAATGCCAATACATTACCTCCAATCCCATGTGCTTTAATTTTGCACGCTAACATCTTATGTGGGACTTTATCAAAAGCTTTCTGAAAATCCAAATACACCATACCCACTGTTTCTCTCTTATCTATTCTGCTATTCTCTCTTATCTATTCCTCAAAAAAACCATTATGTTTGTCAAACATGATTTCCCTTTCATAAATCCATCTTGACTTTGTCTAATCCCGTTGATATTTTCTAGCTATCCTGTTATCACATCTTTTATAGTAGATCCTAGCATTTTACCTGCTACTGATGTTAGGCCAACCGATCTGTAATTGCCTGTTTTCTCTCTCCCTCCTTTTTTAAATAGTGGAGTTACATTTGCAACCCTCCAATCTCGCCTTCTGACCTTATGATGGAGGGAAGGTCATTGGTGAAGCAACTGATAATGGTTGAGCCCAGGATACTACCCTGAGGAACTCCTGGAGCAATGTCCTGGGATTGAGATGATTGGCCTCCAACAACCACAACCATCTTCCTTCATACTAGGCATAACTCCCATGAGTGGAGAGTTTTCCCCCTGATTATTATTGACTTCAATTTTGCTTGCTGTCCTTGGTGCCACACAGTCAAGTGCTGCCTTGACATCTAGAGCAGTCACTCTCACCTCATCTCTGGAATTCAGCTCTTTTGTCCACATTTGGACCAAAGCAGTAATGAAGTCAGGAGCTGAGTGACCCGGCAGAGCCCAAACCGAGCATCAGTGAGCAGGCTATTGCTAAGTAATTGCCACTTGATAGCACTGTCAATCACCCCTTCCATCACTTTGCTGTTGGTCGAGAGTAGACTGATGGGCCAGTAATTGGCTGGATTGGATTTTTCCTGCTCTTTATGGACAGGACATACCTGGGCAATTTCCCACATTTCTGGATAGCCACCAGTGTTGTAGCTGTACTGCAATAGCTTGGATAAGGGCGTGGCTAGTTCTGGAGCACAAGTCTGCAGAACTATTATTGTGATATTCTCAGGGCCCAGTGCCTTCAGCCATTTCTTGACATCATGTGGAGTGAATTAAATTGGCTGAAGGCTGGCATCTGTGATGTTGGGGACCTCTGGAGGAAGCCGAGATGGATCATCCACTCAGCACTTCAGCCTTGTCTTTTGCTCTGATGTGCTGAGCACCCCCATCATTGTGGTTGGGGATATTGGTGGAGCCTCCTCCCCCTGTTAGTTGTTTAATTGTCCACCACCATTCACGACTGGATGTGGCAAGACTGCAGAACTTAGATCTGATCCATTGGCAAGTGTCCCCAAGCACCTCGTGCACTTTTGTGTTCTAGGTGGTAGAGGTCACAGGTTTGGAAGGTGCTATCAAAGAGCCTTTGGTGAGTTACTGCAGTGCATATTGTACATAGTACAAACTGCAGCCACGGTGCGTTGATGGTGAAAGGAGTGCATGATAGATGAGATGCCAATCAATTGGGTTGCTTTGTCTTGGATGATATCAAGCTTCTTGCGCTGTTGGAGTTCCACTTACCCAGCCAAGTGAAGAGTATTCCATCACACTCCTGACTTGAGCCTTGTAGATGGTGGACAGGCTTTGGAGGGCAAGGAAGTGAGTCACTTGCTGCAGAATGCCCAGCTCATGACCTGCTCTTGTAGCTGGCTGGCCCATATACATTTCTTGTCAACGGTGACCCCAGGATGCTCAAAGTGTGGGACATAGCAATGATTGATGTGCTATCAAGGGGAAGTAGTTAGATTCCCTCTCGTAGAAGATAGTCCCAGCCTGGCACTTACTATTTATCAATTCACGCATGAATTCTACCCAGGCCTTGCTGCATGAGTGCACGGACTCCATCATTATCTGAGGAGTTGTGAATGATACAGAACACTGTAATCATCAGCGGCCATCCCTACTTTTGTTCTTGTGATAGAGATAGGATCACTAATGAGTCAGCTAAAGACGACGCACCAATGACACTGACCTGAGGAACTCCTGCAGTGATGTTCTGGGGCTGAAGTGATTGACCTCACCAAGCCTCCTTAGACATCTTCCAAACCCACAACCTCTACCACCTAGAAGAACAAGGGCAATAAATGCTGGCCTAGCCAGCATGAATGAAAAAAACCTCCAATAAGCACAACCATCTTCCTTTGTACTAGGAATGACTCCAGCCACTGGGGAGTTTTGCCTCCCAATTCCCATTGAATTCAATTTTATTGAACTCCCTGAAGCTCATACAAATGCTGCCTTGATGTCAAGGATAGTCATTCTCACCTCACCTCTGGTATTCAGCTCTTTTATCCATATTTGGACCAAGGTTATAATGAGGTATTTTGATTGAAAAATTGTGTATATCAATACTATTTCAGAAAGGTGCAAAAGGAAAGCCAGGGAATTACAACCAGTTGGCCTAATATCTGTTGTCAGGGAAATGACTAGAGTCTATAATTAAGGATAGGGCGAATAAACATTGACATTTTTTCAACTGATCAGAGAAGGCCAGCATGGATTTGTAAAAGGTAGGTCATACCTGATGAACCTGATTGAATTTTTTGAAGAGATGATTAAAGTAGAGGACAGAGGATTGTCTCTGGATGTTATCTATATTGACTTCCAGAGGGCATTTTATAAAGCTCCTCTTAAGAGACTTTGAGCTAAAGCTGAAGGCAAATTATTAAATACTGCAAATGCTGGAAATCTGAACTAAAACAGAAAATACTCAGCAGGCCAGGCAGCATCTGTGGAGAGGGAAACAGAGTTAGCATTTCAGTCAATAACCTTGCAGCAGAACTAAAAGCAGTTAGAGGTGTGACACGTTTTAAGCAAACACAGAGGCTGGGAGAGGAGGAGAAAGGGATGAAAGAACAAATGGGAATGTGTCAGATCTGAAGAAGAGTAACATTCAACTTGAAATGTTAAGTCTACTTCTCTCTCCACAGATGCTGCCAGACCTGCTGAGTATTTCCAGCATTTTCTGTTTTTATTTCAGATTTCCAGCATCTGCAACATATTGATTTTATACTAAACTGTGTAATAGGGTGGAAAGAAGGAGAGAGTAAATAACAAAAGGGATAATGGAGCAAGGTGAAAGAGAGTGGTATTGCCCAAGTGAATGAACAAAAGATATGACCAGAGGACACTGGATTTCAAGTCCAATAACACAATCACTATGCTACCGATCCGCAACTCCTCTTTGCTCTGGAGTTATATTGGGCCCTGAGCCTAGATTTATTCTACAGATTAAATTAATTTATGCTACACTCCCAATAGGGAGCTATGCTAGAGGGAGCATTGGTTGCTGAAGACAGGGTTATAATGGATTCTCTGACCAATGTTCCCTTTGCATGTGGCTCCCGGTGGAGAATGCAGAATCAGTGAATTTATCTTTTATTATTTTAGCACTGGTGTGATGGAAATTGCTACAGAGCACTGGATTAATAAACACTGCCTGCATCCCTTTCAATCAGTTGGGAAAACAGATGGTAATGTTAAACACATGTTTCAGCCACTAATGAATGTTTCCCGGAAAACATGATCAGGGCCCAAGTATGAATGTACAGGAAACTTAAGCACCATGGTAGATATTAAATATGGGAAATCAAAGTCATGCTGGTGGCTGAAGAAATCATTAAATGATTATTAGAGGCCTGAGTAAAATTAATTACCCGTTGGTGAAATGTTTTGATTAAAATGGGTTAGAGATTGCTTTTTTAATTAAAATTTTAATTACTGGGTTTGGGTTTTGGAATGTTTGTGTACTTTAGTTCCGATCTAAGTGATATTTAGTGAATTTGGAATCTTCACATTTAAATTCCTGGCAAAGAGCAATACTGGTGCAATATAAAGTCATTTACTCCAGGATCACCAAAGGCCCAGCAGAATGTTTTGTTGGAAAAGCCCAATTACTCAACGTACCAAAGCTCCACAGAAGATCAATTAAATCATTGCAGAGACAGAGTCCATCAGAGCATTGTTGATAATTCCACACCTTGTGAATTGGATTAGTTAATGAGTAGTGGCTAGTGATACCAAGATAATCAGAGGTGAGTTAATAGGAATTTTGAGAGTAGTCATTTAGCAGGTATCTAGCTCAAGATCCTTGTTGACCTATCAAGATAGCCACAAGACTTTGCTAATTTCCTCGTGAGGACTCAGGGACAATGAATGGAAAGAAACTGGAGTCAATAGAGGCTATGGAAATTAAACAAAGAAGGAAGTCAATATAGGTACAGTAAGATATAGCAAAGTAAAAAGATACATTAAACATTCATCGTGACTGCAAAAAATAAAGGCATGGGCTTAACAAAGCCTATGCATCTTGGAAATAAATTATTGCAGCTTTACAGCAATGTATTTGGAAGTATTTCTAAGATGTTAACATTATTATGAATCACTTTACCACCCCCCCCGTATCCTGCTATAAACGGTTTGGTTTATGCATATGTAAAACAGTGTGTATTTTTCTGAGCACTGACACTCTACCTGTAAACATTGCCAGCACGTTCAGAAATATAATCATGGTTATACATTTATATGTAACAGGTATTTGAGTAATTTACAAATATACTTGCATATTCATATACTAGTGCAAAACAGGTATAAAAAAATCAAGTACAAGAAAGTGTCTTTTTTATTTGATTTCATTTAGAATGGACAGTTGAGTATTGGCCGAGGGGTGTGGGGGAGAAACAATGGATAGGTGGCATGCCAATAGAAGGAGGACAATGGTAGGGAGGCATGAGAAATTCTAAACCCCGGAGAAATGCTTGGATTTGCTGATATATAGTTCACAGGGATGTATCTGCTAGAAAACATAAAAGGAATTTTCTTAGAACATAAAAAAAACAAGCCACACTTTATTGAGACAGTAACAACTATTTATTATAAAATAGTGTTTATTGTAATAATGTATTTGAACACGATCCATTTAGCATATACTCTGTAGTGTACCTAAGCAATAGGGTTTTAAAACAGATCAAAATCGCCAAACACCAAGCAAGTTGTAATCTTTTTGGACAAGCTCAATATCAGGGTAGAATTTATAGGTACTGGACCCCTTATCCAGCGTCCCAAAATCCGGAAGGAGCTGAAAACCGGCTACATTCATAGCTAGAGGGGGACTTCTGGTACACTGCGTATCCAGGTTGTGGCATGCTGATCTCCTGTTCTTTGGGTCCAGCCTTATTTATTTGATGTCGGGATTAGCTGTCCTGATCCACCCCTCATCCCTTCCCTGTCCCAGGAGTTCCGGCTCACCAGAGAAATCAGCCTGGCTTTAAGTTTTAATTAATTATTATCGTATTCCACTGTGCACCCCCCACCACCCCCATTCATAATTTCAAACACCAGAGAAAGAAATGGAATGGTTGCTGCACGGGCTGAATTTTGCCATTCAGATTTAAAACCCACCTCTGGACAAGGGCGGAAACTGACCCCACTCCAGCAGACAACAGGACCCTGCATGTGGCATTTTGCTGGTGACAGCCAATTAACAGGTCGCTGTCTGGCCCAGAGAACTGGCAGCCCTGTAACCGCAGCAGCGCCACTGTTAGCAGTGGCTAGTGCTGAGGCTGCATCACTGAGGAGAGGTTGGCTAATTACGAGACTTTCAAAACTGGGTGAGCTTGTTTTCTGCAGATGCAGCGGCCTGGAAGGCAAGCTCCACCAATCAGGGGGTGGGGCAATTTTCAGGCAATAGTGACTTGGGAGCAGGGGTGGCCAGTGCCCCTCCCCCCGAAACATGCTGGGAAGCCGTCAGGGTTTACCTGGCAGTCTCCCCATGCGGCAGCATACAAATATATGAATTAGCAGGAGCAGGCCATTCGGCCTCTCGACCCTTCTCTGCCATTCAATAAGATCATGGCTGATCTGATTGTAACCTCAACCCCATGTACCTGCCTACCCTGGATAATCTTTCACCTCCCTTGTTAATAAAGAATCTATCTAGCTCTGCCTTAAAAATATTCAAAGACTCTGCTTTGAGGAAGATAATTCCAAAGTCCCATGACCCTCAGAAAAAAATTTCTCCTCATCTCTGTCTTAAATGAGCGACCTCTTATTTTTAAACAGTGACCCCTAGTTTTAGATTCTCCCACAAGAGGAAACATCCTCTCCACGTCCACCCTGTCAAGACACCTCAGGATCTTAAAGGATTTGATCGAGTCATCTCCTACTCTTCTAAACTCCAGTGGATACGAGCCTAACCTGTCCAGCCTTTCCTCAGAAGGTAACCAATCCATTTCTGGTATTAGTCTAGTATCCCTTCTCTGAACTGCTCCTAATGCATTTACACCTTTCCTTAAATAAGGAGGCCAGTACTGTACGCAGTACTCCAGATATACTCTACAGTACACCAAGTGCTCCTGACACAGGCAAAATGTCAGCAGGGGTGGAGTTGGGCAATTAAGTGGTTCAATTGGCTGCCTGGAGGACGGGTCTCATCACCGGGACTCCCACTGTTCCAATATTTCATATCAGTGGGATGATATTGGGCTCCCCTCCCTATACCATCCTCCATCATATTGCCAGCCCTCCCACCTTCCAGCCAGTTGCCAAACAATTGGGAAAAGTAGAACAAAAACAAAAATACCTGGAAAAACTCAGCAGGTCTGACAGCATCTGCAGAGAGGGATACAGTTGACGTTTCGAGTCCATATGACCCTTCATCAGAACTGGGAAAAGTAAGCGCTCAGACAGAGTAATGGTTCTTCAGGGGGTAATGTAAATAGTGTCATCTATTTTTTGCCCTACAATCCTACATGATCTACCTGTTTTTCTAATTCTACCCTCTAGATCAGTCCCAAGGGTGATTATGCCTTCAGCTGGCTTAGCCCTAAACTCTGGAACACCCCTTGCTTTCCTTTTTTAAGACACTCCTTAAAACCTACCTCTTTGACCAAGTTTTTGGTCATCTGATCTAATTATGTGACTCACTGTCATATTTTGTTTTATAATGTTCCTGTGAAGTGCCTTGGGACACTTTATATAACACCAATCAACTTCTACAACACCGCATTTCCTTTATCAAAGCATTGTTATTTCCTCAAAAGAATTATATTAAATTTGTCAGGCATGGTTTTCCCTTTATAAATCTGTTTGTGTTATTCTTAATTAATCCATGCATTTCTAGGTGAATACCAATGTTACACACTGTTGGATAAACTTCAAGGTCACAATAAGGAAGTTGCTTAAAAGAACAAAGGAAATAATTTGTGCTTAATAGGTGCTTATCTGCTAAGATCAAATAATCACATTAATAAGCTTCTTATGCAGAGCAGATGTAAGTGTGTCCTCCTCCACAATTGTGCCATGCCTAAACAGCTGAGATGCAACTACAGCCATGGGGCATCATTAAGCAAACTATGGGGCAAAGGTTGAAGCAAAGGTTCAAATACCTGGTAAGTTATGGGGACAGTGGGGGGTGGGGGACAGTGGGGTGAAACTCCCGCAATACTCCCCAGATAGAATCTCCCAGATCATTGTAGAATGCTTCAGAGGGGATTTGGAGCTGAAGGTGAGATAGAAACACGAGCAGACCTTGCACAGTGCCTTGCAGCCAGATATGCCAGGGAATATTCGATAACACAGCACTTCTGATGGCCTGCTCACTTACCTCCTCTAGAAAGTTACACAATGTCCCTCTGCATTAACAGTCTTTGTTACCACATTTAGCATTCCTTTAATCCAGTAAACAATGAAAGTTTTCAGGCAATTTTTATATGAATGACATACTGACTCAGAAGCTATGAAAAGATTTTGTATGGACCAAAGTTCCATATCAAGCACAATCATTTCTTTGAACTCATTTCTCACCCAAATGTCAATCCATAGTGCCTTTCTTAAAAGGTCTACCAACTCCAGCATTCCGATGAGATACTTCACCCGCAGCTTCAGCCAAGGTGGAAGATTGCTATTGCTTATGTTGGAATCTTTAAGATAATTGTGGCTGGGGTCTTCTGGAGCTCATGTTTATGCAGGCCTTGATACAGTCCAGACCAGCGATCTTTCTGGGACCATGGCCGGTGATTGATTGAGGGAGTGGAAAAGAAGCAGATATTCTGTCATCCTGGGAGAGCACCACATATGTTGCTCCTATTGCACCAGGACTACTTCAGTGAGGTGGAGGGTCATCATTCCAAATGATCTGAGAAAAATCAGATGAGTGATCCCTTAAAGCCACTATGCATGTGGTCCCCAATCTCTCCAGATCAAACACATTGGAGCTGAGTCAGAACAGAAGCTGTCTAAACTTCCGTCAAAGCTACAAAGGTCAGTAACTGAGTGCTTTGGCGTGAGGGGCTAGCTGGAGTATCCCTGGAGATTGCCACACACCCCAATGTGCACTGCAGAGTGCAAATACCTAATAACCTTAAATATGTATCTCATCAGTAGTTAGTTGTTGAACCTAGGCAAGTTAGCTAGTGATTAGAAGAGCATTTTGAATCATAAAAGATCTAGTTTGATTCTGGAAACCAATCTTTCGCAAGTAAAAAACTTGAACATTAACTCACTCATTTGTCTTTAACTCAATTTCTGTTCATCTGCTTGATCAACAGCAAGTCCAGGATTTAGAAAATCATACTTAGTGCAAGGGGTCTAAATTAATTTTAATTTTTTTTAGATACCACTATCAGCCAAAGGTACTTCACTTCTACTATGTGGGTATTGATTTAGTTCTTTCATATCACTGGGCTCATTAATTCCACCAAGCCATTTCCCTTGATATTATCAACAGCAGTCACTGTTAAACAAAGGGATGTCAAAACATAGTGCTTTAATTTTTGAAAAGACTCTTAATGTGAGATTCTCTCATTAATGATGTCCCAGTCGGCACTTAATAGCCTGAACAGTCAGCGTCAATGTAATCTGTTACGATGTTATACCTCATGACCGAAGAGGTTATCATTAATCAGGAATTAACTTCGGCTTATTCATTTCTTGGGCCCCCTTCCTGAATCAAAGCTAAATCCATAATTTCTCTAAAGCTAGTGTTTGAGCTGAAAATTCTACCACCTTACGAAGTATCTGTGACAACGGAACTGTAAGAGATGTGTAATTGCAAAGGATTTTTTCAAAGGCTCATGTTAGCCTTCAGATGACATTTATACTTGTTCATGGTAGTAGCTGAACTCATTAGTTCCTGTGCTATGAAAGCTTTGATTACCATTTATGGGCCAGGAGTTTGTTCTACTATGCTGCCTGAAATTGGAGTAGTGTAACAACTGAGAAAGAGGGGAAAAAGGGTCAAAATGGCTACATTTGGATCCCCACTCCTGGACTTGCCACTGGAAATCTTCCTCTACCTCAGCAGGGAATTCAACTATCCAACCCTTGACTTCCCCGTTGCATTCAAATTAGAGAGGGATGCTGAAATGGGGCAGGGAAACTGGTCAATTTTCATTCTTTCTGGTTGATGTACCACCAGCCTCTGTTATTGGCAGAAAAGGGAAGGCACCATGGACAGAGCAATGCTGAAGGACGTGTTGAAGGCTAGGACCAACCTGTGGTCACCACTTCCTTCCTTTATCTGCCCTGCATCTGGTCTGAAAGGGGCTGCAGCTCAGAGTTTCAGCTCTCTTTAATACTGTGGTCTCCATGCCTTATTTTTCTCCTGGGTTCTTTGTCACTAGTAGAAATACCACTGGGAGCCTGACCTACATTTTTAATGACCCCTATATCAAGAAACTTGGTCAAGGTGACTTCTGTCCTTTGCAGTGACCCAACAGCAGCAGGAACCCACCCCACAGGGTAGTCCAACGCCAAGGTGTCCCTTCACTAATACACAAACACACACAAAAAAAATCTTCCTGTTGGTTTCCAGCTGCTGTTTCCTTCTCCATTCTAGCTAGAGTTTGGGATTGGCATAGACTCTGACATTTATATTCTAGCCAACCCATCGCTGTTAAGAAACTTTGGGATAAAATATCACTGTTAAAACTATATTGAGCAGTCTTATCAAATCAGCAATGACGAGATATTTCTGTAAGATGATTTAGCTTCATTGGTGTACTTATACTCTATATTTGTAATCATCATCCAGAGAATTGTCAGCAATTTTTAACTAGCTTAGTGACTATCACTGAGTAATACTATTATTTGATTCTCCCAGAACTCTACATGGAAGTCTTTCAAATGTTATTTATCAATCTTTTATATTTATAAAATTATCAATATTCTCCCTTCTTCTCTTGAAGATGCTGGCTGTTTGTTTCTGATCCCATGTCTACTCACCATACTTTTCCAAATGGTCTTTCAACATATGTAAGCCTACACATTGATGTTGGAGGATATCACAGATAATCCTGATCCATACAAGCATACGAATTAGGAGCAGGAATAAGCCTCAAACCTCCATCATTCGATAAGATCATGGCTGATCTGAGTGTGGCCTCAACTCCACATCCTGCTTACCTCAGATAACCTTTGACTCCCTTGTAATCTACCACCATCATAAAAATATTCATTGACCCTGCCTCCACCTCTCTCTGGAGAAGAGAACACCAAAGATTCACAACCCTCAGAGAAAACATTTCTTCTCAACTCTATCTTAAATGGGAGACTCCTTATTTTTAAATTGTGTCCTCTAATTCTAGTCCCTCCCACAAGGGGAAACATCCTTCCAGGATCCACCCTGTCAAGCCCTCTCAGGATCTTACATGTTTCAATATATAAGTACACTTTCTAATTGTGGTCACCTGACAGCCATTAAGAGTAGGAACTGTGCTAGATATTTTTTCTTCCTTAGGGCAATTGTGATGTCCCAAGTGCTGCATTGGCAAAGATCATCTAACTCTTCACAGGATGATAACAGAATCTAGGTGCTTATGATCAGTACAGTCTAAGGCTACATCAGGTAATAATGACATATTAGTCATAAAATAGTGCAGTGCAGAAGGAGGCCATTTAGCCTATCGAGTCTATGCAGGCTTTTTCAAGTAGCAGCCCAATTGGTCCCACTTTCCCTGCAAAATTTTCTTCAAATATTTATGCAATTCCCTTTTGAAAGCTACTATGGAACCTGCATCCGCCAACCTATTAGGCAGTACATTCCAAACCCTGGCCATTTTTTGAGTAAAAACAGTTTTTCCTTATGTTGTCTCTGGTTCTTTTGCCAGTCATCTTAAACCTATGCCCTGTGATTATCATGCCTTCAGCCATTGAAAAGCTTCTATTTACTTACTCTATCTAAACCCGGCATGATTTTAAACACATCTATCCAGTCTCCTCTTAGTCTTCTCGGTTCGAACAAGAACAACTCCAGCCTCTCTAGTCTATCCTTTTAATTGTAATCCCTGATCTTTGAGCCATTCTAGTAAAGCTCTTCTGTATCCTCCCCAAAGTCTATACATCCTTCCTAAAGCATGATGCCCAAAATTTGGCACAATATTCCAGCTGGGGCTGGTTTCATATAGGTTAGCAAAACTTCCTGACTTTTGTACTCTTTGCTATTTATTAAGCCAAGGATCCCATATGTTTTGTTAGCTGTTTTCTTAGCCTGGCCTGCCACTGTCAAAGATTTGTGCACAAAGCTCCCAGGTCTCTTCATTTCTTGCATCCCTAATGCAATTTAGCTTGGATTGTCTCTCCTCATTCTTCCTACCAAAGTGTATCATCTCACATTTTACCACACTGAATTTCATCAGCCGTATGTCCACCCATACCCTCAGCCAGTCTATGTCCCCTCTTTCGCCCTGCGTCAACTCGTGCCTCCTACTCATTCCCTAGGCCATTTTTAGCCCCTATGCCAAATTAGTACCAACCCATGCCCCCACCAACCACCCTTTGCCATTACCTCCATTCATGACAGCTCACCTAGTATCCACCATGGGCAAATCTCAGGAGCCATACTGACATAAAATAAAGTTATATGCCTACTGATGATGTCACTATTTCAAAACAAAGCACCTTGATAAATAAAATATTCAATACTTTGAAACTCCTTCAGCTAATCTCTTATGAAAAGAAACATTTCTATTCTATAACGGCTTGGAGCTGTCAAACTGCTCACTGAACAGGCACCGCACTGTGATAATGCTAGATTGTAAAATTAGTCATGCAGCACAAATCCAAAAATGATAGCCCTCAGACTTATGTCAACAGACAGAGTGGAATAGCAGCACTGTTTTTTTCAAACTGACCCATTTTTTTAAAATTTAAAGCCCAACAGAGTTAAATCCCTTGACAGCTTTGATAACTCCAATGAGCTTTGACAGTTCTTAAACAGCTTGACAGTTCTTTGACAGCTTGATAGTTCAAATGAGTTTATGTACTTTTTACACAGAATCATTTTTACCTTTTAGCAGTCCCAGAGAGCACTTGGCCTACCCCAAAGGGTGCCTTACCTCTCCCAAAGGGTGCCATACCTCTCCCAAAGGTGTCTCAGGACCATATCCAGAGGGGTGCTTTCCCTCTCCAAAAGGGTACCCTGGCTATCCAAATGAACCCACAAAGTTAAGGTCTGCTCCTACCAAGTCTAATATGCACACTTCAGGTTTCAGATAATTACCGCATCAAAATCATACAAGTGGAGGCAGAAAACGAAGTGAGCAGTTGCCTCAGTGAACCACGGATATGTGATTTATGACCCGCCCCCATTCCTCCCCCTACCCGCGCAACCACCACAAAAATGGTGGAGGCCAGGTTCTGGGGCAGAGCTTCGAAATTCAGGCTTCTGCCAGCATTTTCAAAGAGCTGTTCCATCTGTGTGAAAATTCAGGCCAAAGTGTAGGTTATTCTACTCCCATCACGTGGAACTGCTTAACTAATCTCTCGGTGAAATAAATTCTGGAGCCTCTACTCTGAAAAGCTAATCAGAACTCCAAAATCGGCCCAATAGGGTCCTAAAGTATCCTTCTGGAGACCACGCAGGAATTCTCAAATTCAGTATTTCATGCCTAAACTTCAATGCATAATTTCCAGTAAGGTTGGATATGAGCACATCTGAATATCAAAGTAATTGCTGTGGTTTGTCTTTCTTTGACTGCAGCTGACCTTTACAATTAAATATTTTTAAATCCTAAACCAGATAATTCTATAACTAGGCTAGTTTTTCCCCCTCCCATAAGAATCAATCTGCTGTTCCAAGAGAAACTCAGTTTGCTTCTCATTTACAGGCTCTACAGAGTATACATTGAACATGTTGGCAGTGCATTAAAAACAAATCAGTAACATTGCTCCTTCTTACTTGTTTATTGGATGGTCTTATTCTGAGTGACAGTACATAGTGTGAGGTTATTCACTGACATAAATGACACGTTGCAGAAAATGATGGAAATATTTAGCAGGTCTCACAGCATTTGTGGAGAGAGAAAAGCAGGGTTAAAGTTTCAGCTGATAACCTTTCATCAGAACTAGCAAAAGGTCATCAACCTGAAACATAAATTCTCTTCCATATTTGCTACTGCTCAATAATAAAGCACAGTTACAAATAAAGTAAATTGGTTTTAAAATCTACAGAGGTTTTGAGCAATCGTTAGCCCTTCCTGCATCAAAAAGATGAATACACTCATGTATTTTAAATTTAGAAATAATGGGATAGCCTGCAGCAAGTTACAGTGCTGCAATTCAGTCAAGAACTACTGATAGTAATATTGACAATGAATTTTAATCATATTATGGACATCAGTAGACTCAAAAATTGAATTATAGCCTTGATTTGCTGCAGGTTGTTTGCTAATATACGTGTCATTGTACTTAAGGCATAGATGGTGTAAGGTAGATAATAAGGTAAGAAAGCTGATAGTATATCCTGCCTGAAGCTGCATGATATCATGTCAAGAATAGTATCACGAACAAATGATGCAGTAATATCAATGTGCAGTAGAGGATAGAAAAAGCCTATAATTTATTTAGCACATTTCACAACCTTGTGACATCATGCCATCCCAAAGCCTTTTACAGCCAATTAAATCATTTTGAAGAGTTTATTGTAACATAGGAAATGTGGCAACCAATTTGTGCAAAAGTTCCCACCAACAGCAGGTGATCAAATCATCTATTTTTCAGATGTTGGTTGAGGGATGGATACTAAGCCAAGGGAATTCACCTGCGCTTCTTTGACCCACATTGTCAAATCTTTTACACCAATTCAAGAGTGGAAACGGTTTAACATCTTACCTGAAAGATAGCATCAATAGCAGTGCAGAACTCCTTCAATCCTGCATGGAAGTGTCAACCTAGATTGTGCCAAATTTAATGGGGTGGAGCTAGGACCTTCTGACTTGGAAGCAAGAGTGCTAACACAGATCCAAGACTGACACCTTAGTCTTATATTTTCATATGCACTTTCAAAATTTAACTGAAGTATATGTTTTTCTGCTACTTTATTAAGAAGCTCCTTTTGGCTACATGCATGAATGAATATAAACATACTGAAATAACAAACTCAATTTGATAACATAAAAAATCTAGGTGCCTCAAAATGAAAAGCATTTCGGTTTCAGCTTGGTGAGCTGGGATAACATTCTCAGAAGCTAACAGAATCAAGACCTGTACCACGACAAATACAAGTCTTTCTTTTCTTTATCTATTTTCTAAAAACTGCTGGACTGATGAATGATATCTATTTCTTATAGACATCTGCTGGGCATCTTTTAGACAAGCCTGGCTCAGTCCAATCTGGTTTTATTCAAGACTCATCAAATCCTTGTCACATGCGCACGGTGACAATCTATACTTGACAAGCCAGAGAAGTACAAATGGTGGCGAAGCAGCAGATTTTTTTTTATCATATGCTTTCTCTGTCATTAACTCAATTGGCCAAACATATTTAATCAAACCCTTTGTGTCCACAATGTTTACTAGGTAACTCCTTCAATAACATTATATTTCAATGCATAAAGGTGAACCTTTTGTTGAGTTTATATTGGAGTTGGGAATTTACCTGATATAGCTGAGCAACAATGTACATGGATCATTTTCTCAACCTTTAAATGAAAAGCAAGTTCTGCCATTCACATACTCTGCAAGGTTTGAAATTCATTAATTCTCTTTCAGCTTATTTCATGATCTCAGTAGGTCTTTCCTCCTTTCACTACAGATTTAAAACTCCCATTAGTTTCAAAGGCAAACAATCACTGTTTTTCTCAAAGTCTCTTTTAAAATGTGCAAACAGTGCCTATGCTGATGACTATGTCCTCCAGAGCTGCAGCCAAAAATCAGCTCATGTAATGGATGGAATAAAGTAGCAGATGGTTATTTATCTATTTTTTGAAAAAAAAATAAACCTTCCTGCAAAGAACAGCTAGTGTTCAATTAGTGGGCATATTCTAAAATGATCAATAATTAGCTGCTACCTTTATGAAGACCTGGCAAATAATTTTGAGAAAGATAATTACAACTTGGCACATGCATTCCTGCAAGACCCAGCCAAGGAGAATGAACCATTCAGCGTAGAGAGCGTGAAATATTCAATTACAATGGCCCAGATCTTCCAGTCTCCAGGTGGTCGTGTCCAGGAGGTACCCCGGCAGATGCGCTGGGCGAACCCTCAAAGTCCCAACACAAGGGCTCCACAGGAATTGCATCGGTTAGGCAATTCCCGTGTCTGGAATCCTCTGAAAAAGTCTCCAGCTCTGAGTTAGAGTCGGAGACTTCAGAGGGTTCTGACTCACTTGTATGGATAGTTACCTAGGAAATGCTAGACAGGAAAGAAACATGTCTAACTCCTCGGTAACAATACAACTGACCTCCCCCACCTCCTGACTCTCCACTGACACAGCCCCGACTCCTCCCCTGACCATCTGGCCCCCCCGCCAACCATCAGAAACCCAGCAACCCTCAGAATACGCCCCGACCCTCAGACTCCTTCCCCCTCCAACCCAACCTGACTCCCCCTTCATCACCCTACCCACCCTCTCACCTACCCAGCTGGCAACTTAACCACCTTGCCACCCTAACACACTGCCACTCACCACCCTACCCACTTGCCTCACATGCTCATTCACGAACACAGTGAAAAGTTTTTTAAATGTCCCAAAGCTTCTCATTGTGTTAGGGAATGAAGACTTACCAAAATACGGCATCTAGTGCCATTAAAGGGGAGGGCTTGGCTTCCTACAATGATCCAGCCCTATTAAGGATTCTCAGACAGGTACATTCTGCATTCTGAAGGGGCCTACGTCAGAACCCAGACCAGAAATGCAGAGCTCTGGCCCCGTGTAAAAAAATAGGAGCAGAGCAGCAGTCTGACGGTGATTCCGCCAAACATGTGGAAAGAGCAAAGGCCTTTTAACCCATCATGTTTACCTATGAAAGGCTCTCCCCACCCATTTGTTCTCCTGAGGGGAGATCCTGCATAATGGAGCATGGATCCTCAAAGGTAATCAAGCTAAATTCCAGAATAGTCACCACACTTCTATCTCAACTATTGAACTTAGCAAAATGTTTTGCGGTTAACAAATTAAACAAAATTTTTCTACTTCTTCCCTATTTCTCCCTTCCTATAAAATTATAAACAAGAAAGAATACCCTTTCGGGTCCCCAGGCAAATATTAAGCATAATTACAATAACTAAGGTCCAAAATGGGTTAATTAGCCTTTTTGGAAAATGCCATTGGATCTTAAATTCCCTGCAGTGGCAAAGTCCACCCGTAGTCCATCTGTTGTCACTGTTCAGGTATTGAACTGCAACGTGTGCCTCACAGTTCATAGTTTTATGAACCAAATATCAGAATTCAGAACAGTATCTTGAATGGAGAAACCTTGCAGTTTTTAACATGTTCAATGGCCAACCAAAGCATCTCTTCTGGGAAATCTCCATAATGTTGCTTTCTGTGCAAAGGCAAACAAACATTGACCCATGCTAACTCAATAGTAAGGAGATGTTTGCAGATATTTGAAGAGGGGTTCCCAAGCAGAAATGCTTAAAAATGTAATGTAAGAAACTACTCAGTGTATTATGATCTTGGTACACCTCAGGAACTTTTTTTTTAAGAACCTAAAAACCCAGATATTTATGAAATGAATGAAGCCACAAGATTCATGGTTTTAACAAAAATAATTACCACACGAAAATCAATGAACACCAACTATATTAACTACACTTTCTCTTAAACAATCAGTTATGTTAAAGATATTATAAGCATACTGAACCCAGTTACTTATACTCTAAACCGAAATTCTTACCTCAACTTTCCTTCTATACCCATTTGTCTTGCAACCCAAACTCAAACCAGGCACATCTTAAAAATTGGAAGATTAACCATCTGGTCTGAGTACTGCTTCAAAGAGTTGTATAAGGGTTGAGGTTTCTTGGGTTTTCACGTATATCCAGCAAGGTTGTCACTTGAAATCTCCTCCAACCATCCAAGGTTGCAAACTCCCAGTTCAACACTGGCATCTCTAGCATCTGAAGTGTAGCCACCTCAGGTTAGAACTCTCCTGGTTCTGATATTCTTTAATTCTTTCTCTCTCTCTCTCTCATCAGCTTGGCTATACCAGAAGTTCAACTCACAGTTAGTAAAGTCCTTCAGTTAACAAGAGTTTTAACTCTTTTAGCCAACACTCAGAATTCCAATTGAATTCTGTGGAAACAGATGCTTCCTTCACTCTGTCTTATTCTAAACTCTAAAGCTAACCTGCTTGATCAGAGGACCACTCCCAGGAACCTGATCACAACTACAATTAACTTATGTTGGCCATTTTTCCCTCTACTGTTTCGCTCCAAGGCAACTTGGTCATGTGATCATTTACTGTAAGCCATTGCCTGATTACCAGAAATCAGATTCTTGAGAAATCTAATTCTTAAAGGGACCATCACCCCAAGATAATTTTTCCCCTAAAATCATGTGGGCCATCAGAATGTACACTTGCAATCATTAGTTTATTTGGAATACAATAAATTGTGCTGCCTACAGTTTTATAAGAGAGGAGGTGAATAGAATTTTTTTTTTTTACACTGAGTTTCTTTTCGTAAAGCACAGTTTGAAAAGGTGGTTGAAGCAGAATTCATTAGTACCTAACTGAAGGAGTTTAGATACAGAATTTGAAATGGAAACATTTCACAATTTGCAGGGCTCTGGGGAATAGGACAACACTTCAGCCACCTTCATTGTGGAAAGGAGGAAATAACTCAAAAATGGTGCAGGGACTTAACCAGGAGGCAGAGTTCACTCAAGCACAAATCTTTACAGGACTTCTATCAACCTTATGGCCTACATATGCAGCAACGGTTTACAATTGGCTAATGGTCAGGTGATATCAGCCACAGAAATGTTTATATGCATGTTATTAGCCGATATTCAGGAATCGGCTGTGATGATTTGGTTTTGATTAATTCTTAAGTGTCAGTTCCCACCACATCAACCCCCACCCCATCCCCCTTCCAACTCCCTAACCATTTAGATGGAATTTCTGTCCTCTTCACAGCATAAGAATAATGGTCAGCATCAAGGCTGAAGTTAGCTTGGTGGTCATTTCAATATGAATGCCACCACCACAAATGGCAAAAATTGACAGAAGTTAGGTTTTGTGGCAGAAAGCCATGTTTACATTTTGGGAAGTAGACAAACACTGAGTTGATATGATAGTTGTGTATCTATGTCTGCTGGCTCCATTGAGGAACCCCCTGACAGCAGGCTGAAAACTTGAGAATGAATTTATTGTTCCAATTTTTTTTTTTTGCCAGACCCTGAAAATCAACTCTGACAAACTGAGCAAACCCACATGGGAGGAAACTCTAGTCCTTAAAACCATCTTACATAGACCACAATCAAAATCTTTGGTTTGCGAACATCATGGAACTGGGGGGTGGAAGAGGGGGACTGGTGGGGTAGTGAAATCAGAGACTTTCCCAAGGTTCATGACTTGTACTGCCTTTATCCTCTCATTCTTCCCCTCCTCACTGACTCATTCACACATGCATACACTCAAGCACGATGCAGTCAGCTGCAGGTATGATTGAAAGGGGCTATTTTTCAGCCAGCATTCTAACTCAAGCTCCTTTCCTGTTTGTACATGAGTCTCCCAAGAACTAATCAAACATCCTGTGACTTTGAAGATGACAACACCTCACAACTTTCCATACCATTCAGGAGCTATCTGTCACTTGCACATCCATTCCAGGGAGGGAGCCCTAGGTTAATCTGAGGATGAGCAAATATGTGAAATTAGATGTAGTGAAACACCTGCCATAACGTTTCTCAACTGCAGAACTCCGGATTCAAATCTCTTTAATCTGCATGTAAAGAAGGTTGAAATATGGGCACAATTGCTATCTACAGTTATTTAGCTTTGTCCAAAACAGGAAAATGAAATACTTCCTTACATATTAATTACCTTGAAGTCAAAATCTTTGGCTCTAGCTGCACGCTCCTACTGCATCTCTGACAGTAGTGAGTGGGAAGAACCAGAACTTATATAGAATGTACAGCACAAAAACAGGCCATTCTAGTGTTTATGCTCCACATGAGTAACCTCCTACCCCACAGGCCTGGACCCAGATATGTGAGGTTTCAACCTAATGTTGCAAAATCCATAGGTTGTTCTAAAGGCTGAGCCTCTTTCTGTCCTTTCCAAGGCCAACATTATAGGAGAGGAGTGAGCAAGAGCAGGAACTCCCAATACCAGGAGTTCCTATTTCTCAAGAGCTCATGAGGGACCCAGTGTAGTATTGGTGGAGGTATGCCTGGTGAGAACCACCCCCACAACCCCACCCAGGTCAACAAAAGAAGATACCAAGATATGCATATGTAAAGGAAGTCCAAAGGGACACGATGATGTGGTTTGGCTGTCTAAATCAATCAGAAGCATGTATGAAACTAAGTTCACAAGTACAGTCCAATTATCGAAGCTTCCACAAATAGACAATGTAATTCATAAGGAGAATCGGGAAAAACATTTCTCCTCATTCTGGGGATTCTTCTACCCACTTCAAAATAAGTTCTGTGCATCCGAACAAATATGACAGAAATTGTTCATTTCTATGTGTACACACTCTAAGTCCTGACTTCTTTGATTTATTCAGATACAGGGCTAAATACTGCACAATTTAAGATTTATCAGCGTGAGAAATAAAGAAGCCAACTTGAAAATCTGGAACATGATAATTGAGGAAAAAAACTGCACAACGCATTTGGTTCTAACAGCTTGACACCAATAAGATCAGCTGGATATTATTTGGTGGGCCAAACAAATAAGTTAATGCAATTATTATGTAAATAAAACAAAAATTAACCAGAAGTGAAACTAGAAGTTTCATTTCTATTTCTCGAAAGTATTTTATGTTTGTAACCTCAGAACCTTAATGTACAAGTAATTAGTTTACCAAATTTTTGAAACCTCAGTTTGCTACTGAATTGGATCTGGTCCCACACATTTGAAGATTTTAATAATCTATTGCATTCTGCTTTCAGGTGCAGAGTACAATTGTATACAATAATCAGTGAACAGTCCCTTCTTCCCCAAGAAATAGAATAGATATTCTTTTTATTAGCCAACACAGCATTTGAAATGTCCTTAGATCATTATAATAGCATGTTACTAAAAAAAACTGGAAGCCTTCCAAGGCAGTTTCTGTCCCAACAGCTTTTGCATTCCAAATAAGGCTGACTAATATAACCCATATAGTCAGAGCTGTCTGCTTTGTTCCTAAGGCAACATGTCCCTCATGCAGTGAGAAGATACTCTAATGACAGCTTTTTTATACTCATTAAAGTGCAAGATGTCAGTGTTCAAGAGTATAACGTTTTCCAATGTGGATTCAGCAGTAGTGAAAACATCTTAGATTAACGAGCAATTCTGGGACACTGGCTGTGTTCAGTATGGATTCATTTGATCAAGTTCTAGCCAAGATTCTCAAACTTTAACTTGGCCCAATTTGATGCTTTATTATCCCCCAGGTCAGGTGCTGTTTTGGCTATAGAGGTGAAGTCATCAGAAACAATTTTAATGGCTTGGGGACCTCAGTGAGTCTCAAAGCTCCCTGCACCTGTTAAAGACAGGCTTGCATTTATTTAGTGCCTTATCTCTCACACATCTCAAAATAACTTATGAGTTACTTTGAATCGCAGTGATTGTTAGACCAGCAAGCACAACAGCCATTCTGTAAGAAGCAAGACTTTACAAACTTTTGTGACTGTTACTGATTGGAGAATGGAGAAGAAATGTCAGGAGAACTCTCATGAACACTGAACTTTGCGAGTATTAAAATGAATAGAAAGCAGACTCTCATCTTTAAAGAAGTTTACGACATGGGTGAAATCCCTTAAGACTTAAGTAAATCAAGATATTGCGCTCCCCAAAAAGCCTGGAGCAACTGAATGTGAGCTCCATCACACTAATGTGGTGAGTCACATTACTAAGATCCTTCTATGAGTACTGATGAATAGGGCCAGGAGCAAGATTAAGCCAACAATTTCAGCTCTTCAGTGTGGTTTTGTAAAGGATAGAGGAATGAGAAATGCTATCAATATAATACACATGCTATCAGAAAGATCCATACAGATAAAAAAAATATATTCGCGTGTTTTGTTGATTATAGTAAGGCATTTGATAAGGTGAAACATGAAGAACTGATGAGCTTGTAAGAGTCCCTTGACCTGGATGGCAAAGATCTTAAGTGCGATAGAAATCTTTTTAGGAACAAACCGCAGCCGTAAAAGTTGGGAACGATCCAAGCAATTTTGTGAAGATTAAAAGAGGGGTCAGACAGGGGTGTGTTTTCTCCCCAGATTTACTCAATTTGTAAAGTGGATTGGAATGACCAAAGATGCATTTCAAAAAATGAAAATGATTGTGATCAACTCAAAATTAGCCATGAGAAGAAATCTCGGAATCCTGGAACACTACATCACACCAATTTTGACATACGGAAGCAAGTGTTGGATGATCAATGGAGCAATGCAAAGAGGAATTAAGGCTGCAGAGTTGTGATTTTTGAGGAGAATAATGAAGACATCTTGAACAAGTCACACTACCAATGAAGAGGTGCGAGTAAAATCAGAGACCAAAAGTACTCTGCTGACAAAATCAGGAAGAGACTGTTGGAATTTCTTGGGAAAATTTTATGAAGGGCAATTAGAAATGGGCAATAAATGCTGGCCTAGCGAGCAACGCCCACATCCTATGAATGAATGATAAAGAAAAAAAGCATTTTTAGACATGTAAAAAGAAATCATAATTTAGAAAGTCTGATGCTGATGGGAAAAATCAATGGTAAAAGATCAAGGTAGACAAAAAATGATCTTTTAAAGAGCCTCACAAACTGGATGAATGCACCACCAACGAAGATGCTCATGCCTCTAGAGCAATATTAACATGGAGGTCCGTGGTTGCCAATGGCCTCTGAGGACAAGGTACCTCAAGTGACAAGAGAGAGGAAGAGGAGAATTCTAGCAAGGAATGTATAATTAGAATTTCTGATAAACACCTCAATTCAGAGAAATGTGGCTGGGCTACCATAGGGAGAGAACCTCAATTAGAAACTCAATGAGGTGTCAAATGCCAGTCTTAGCACCTTTCACAGTATCTCACAGAACAAAGAACAGTTGCTACTGAGGCACAGAGAGGAGAAGAATTGGAACTCTCCCAGGAATAGTTCTTCACTGTACTGTAAAAAATGATGGGGAGCAGACAAAGCTGTCTATGGGGAAAACAGTTTTAACAGAGCCAATGAAACCATTTAAAGGGGTCACAACATGGGAAGTCCTGGAATTCTAGATTGTCAGGGCTGTTGTGACCCAAGGGAGAGGGGGATTTGTCAAGGTGTGCCTTGCTGATGATAATCGTATCCAGAGGGTAGAGTAGAATGATTGTTGAGGGACAGTGGAAGTTTTGACATGGTGTGGCGGGGAGAGGTGAACATCTGCTGGGGAGAGGGAGTGACTTTGTGACTGTTCCCATAATGCTACCTATCTGCCAGAAGCATGGAGTAAAGCAAAAACGTTTCATCAGACAAATTTCAGTTGTGAGAGTTAGTTAATGTGAAACTTACCCATTTCTTTAGTTTGATGCATCAGTTGCTTGTTAATTAATGTTTGATTTATATTGATTTTAGCTTGTTACAGTATAAGTCTTAAAAAGTGATATCCATCGGTTGGTCGTTAGGGAAATTCAACTCTTAAAAACTTACCAGGCACTATGGAGATTGTAATAGAATGTCAAGAGGCTTATAACGTATACCTAAACCACTGAAAATGGGGTGTCTTAGTTTAACATCTCATTTAAAGGGTGGAACATCATAATTTGCATCAGAGTAACAGGGTTACACACTCAAAACAAGATCCTTCTAGCCAAGAAAGCCAGAACCTGAGCCACACATACAATCTCCAATGCAACACTAAATAGAATTTGCTTGGACTAAAAAACTGCAAGCAACAACCTGAACTGAAAAGATTATAAGCAGTCTTGTTCAGGATCGAGAGTGCATGTACACAAGTTTTGAAACTATCCATTCTTACATCTTATTCGTACTGCATTGATGCATAATTAGTGCAATAGTACACCGGGCGCAATATGATAACAATGTGAAATTACCTTTTTTATGGTTTCAAAGTTCTACTAAGTTGGCTGTCCAGTGATGAGAGGCTGAGTAAATTCTTTGGAGTTCAGAAGAATGAGAGGTGATCTCATTAAAACCTACAACATTCTGATGGGGGCTGACAGGGTAGAAACTGAGAGGTGGTTACATCAAGTAATGGGGGCACGGTCTCAGGGTAAAGAGCCCAATTATTTAAGACTGAGATGAGGAGAAATTTCTTCACTCAAAGTGTTGTGTACCTTTGGAATTCACTACCCCTGAGGGTTGTAGATGTTCCATCGTTGAATACATTTTTAAGGCTGAGTTATACAGATTTTTGGTCTTTCAGGGAATCCAGGGATAGGGAGGGCAGGGGCGAAATGGATCTGAAGCCAAACATCAACCATGACCATATTGAATGGTGGAACAGGCACAATGGGCTAAATGGTCTACTTTTGCTCCTGTTTCTTATGTTCTTATGAACCAATTCAGTGAAAAGAAACATTGTATTCACAGCTCTAGGCTCAAAGTTTGGCACTATGTTTACAATGCAACACAAATGTTGTGTTAAAATCATGTGGACATGGATTCTCTCCTTCAACTCAATAGCAATATGAAAAGTTTGGTCAATTATTTGAGGCATTTTCTAGTGTTTCCACACTTTCACTGAGAATGCCATCTCATGTGAAACTCAACACAGGTTCCTCAGTCTGTTTGATTTAGCCATCTGCACTTAAGGGCTTCTTTTCTTATCCCAGCATTATCTTTGTGCCCACTTACCAGTTTCACATAGCAGGAGCAATGCTTGGCGACCCAGTTATTCATCGTACAAACACCAGCCAGACGTTTGCCACTTCTGTTCTCAGCCTATCATCTTCCATTCATTGAAGTGAATAGGACAAAAGTCAAGGCCTGCCAAGGGCAGAAGCGGAAAACCCTGACCAATGCCTTCTCTCTGCCCATACCAACAAAGTTACCCCTGAAACCTCTTCAAGACAATGATTTTGGGAGTTAATATGATTGCAAACAAGAACAAGTTTGGATTTTTCAGAATTGTGAAAGGGGAGTACAATATTTGGAATTTAGGAATCTTGAAAACTCAAAAAAAAGGTGCTTGAAGTATTCTCAGCTACCAACCACATATCATAGCCGGCTCTGAAGATACCCTGGTTATAAAATTTAAATAAAATAAACAATTATTTCAGTTCTGAAAAATGAATGTATCATTTCATTCATTTCAATCCCCACTTTTTACATCTTTCTGGGGTGGCCTTAAAGTCTTATATTTAAAAAAAAAAGTAGGTTCCAGTTACAAAAGGCCTGTCTTGTGCAAACGAAATTTCAACAAATTGGCATCATCTTTTCATAGGCCTGAATTTTTCGCTCGTCAGGCGCTGGGCCCAGGAGTGGATGGGAAACGGGCCTCTGACCGCGATTTCACGCTGGTTGGCCAATTAACGGCCAGCAAGCGTGAAACCTGCGCTGAGAAAGGCACAGGACTACCGGTGGGGGCAGGAAGAGGGTGGGCGCCGATGTCACCACGGGTGCTGGTGAGCGCTTCCACTGAGCACCCTGAAGGCAGAAAGCTGCCTCAGGGGAGCTGCAGACCTCCACAGCATAAACGAAACAACAAAAATGCTGCAAAAAATGCCCATGCAGCACAATTAAACACCTGAAAGCATACTTCATAAAAACCAATCCCCAGGTATCTCTTTTTATTTTGTTTCCCCACGGAGATTTCATCCTGCCCTGCATCAAGGCTTGAGCAAAAATATAAAGGCCGCCTGGCCGATTGGCCCATCCGCCAACTGTAAAAGTGGACGGGCAACGAAAAATCATTTTCCATTGACTCCTTAATGAGCTTAACTGCCCATTTAATTGTCGGCTGGCCCGCTTCCAACTGCCACGTTCGCTCACCGAGCGAGATATCGCGCGAGTGCGTGATGATTTTGGTTTCTGCTTGGCACAGGAGCCCTAAAAGGAGGTGCCCCACCCTTGTCTGACCACCAGGTTTCACTTGGCAGGCTTGAAACTTGGCATCAGTCCATCAGTCTCCACCATCACAGATAAAATCCCAACCAAGGCGAGTGAAGGCCCTTGAGTGGCTGTTAATTAATTAATGGGCCTCAATTGGCCCACATGTGAGCAGGCTCCCCAATATTTCCCCCAACACTGATAAAATCGCAGCTGGGGTTGGAGGGGGGGGGGTGGGGGTAAGTGGTGGGCATTGTGCCACTAGCATGGCGTCCAATTTTGCGAACCTCCCCAACCTGTGATCCTGTCCTCAGTGTGGTGGGGGTGGGGGGGTGCATAAAATTTTAGCCTACGAGTGAATAAAGTAAACAAAATTCCTATGATATCATGCTTACTTTATGATTCAAAAGAGCTTTCCTACTGCACAGTATGTCAGGAATTTTGTAAGACCTTCTTCTTCAATGTTAATGTGAAAGAGCAATGTAGCTACATGCTCACATCACTCCACACTGCACAAATGGATTAAAGGAGTGGAACACCAACATTACTATGAAATGTTTTTACTGAGAATACAATCTTGTTCCATTTGTGTTCAATGTCACTGCTGAAGAGATCGGGTACATAACTTCATTCAGTGCTTGAAGCTCAGATCTTTGTGGATATTCTGTCAAGATTCCAATTTCCAGAGCCCAGTATTCACTTCACTGGCATCACATGATGTTTTGAATCTCAAGTCTATGAGCCTTTGACTCAGTATGATAACAAACTAAGTGAGCATACTAACCCTCTTTTGAGACCTTTAAAATGGTCAAAGTTAAGTACATTTCTTCCTATTCATGTTATAAAATCTGAACCTGGATCTCAACAGCTAAAGAGCAACTCCACTAGATAAATGACTTTGTCACCCATTTTAAAATATATATAGTTAAACTGAGAACAGCCTACACATAAAGAAGCATTTATTTCGTTCACTACACAAAAAGCCCATGTAATTTCCACACGTGGCCATTTCAAAGTTATCCCATGTAGGCTTAAGCTTAGAAAGCCTTGATTCAGTTCTACTTTAAGCTATTCATATTTATGTTCCAGTAGCATCTTAGAGCTTATTTTCATTGTAAATGAATCCACATACTTTCTCAGCAGTTTGATCAACCCAGACACACTGTTAAAAAAAAATTAACATTGCCATACATTTATTTTGTCATGTCTCTAAGACATGAAAGATACCATAGACTGTTTGAATCAAACCTTACCCTTTTGCTTATTTCAAAAGTGGACCTCGCTGTACCAAAAAATAGCTGCCGGAGGTCACATAATTCACAAGTTGGCTACAGTTTCTGGAAATTTCCAACAGCAGTTACAGGACAAAAGGTCAATCCTCATCCTTGTGGAATCTCACACCTCTCATTATGCGGACACATTACATTCAACAAAACCAGGGGCCAGCAGTCAATCTGTCTTCCCAGCCTGGTCCTATAACAAATGGGGAGCGCCATCAAAACTCATAAAACCTGCAGAAGCTCTAAAAGCCACCATATATCTCCTAAGGTGAACAATGCATTTTGACCAGAGGCATAGAATCTGTTTGTTAGCCTGTGACTGACTTATTAATGGGCCAAAGCTTCTGCTCTTTGGAAAGTTTTAATATTACACTTCCAGACCTGCAACTCAATCTGCTGTCTAAGCTCCAGCCCGCAAACATCAAAGCAGGACTCCTGACTGACCAACAACCTGCATCAGGACTAAGCCTCCTCAGAGCCTAGTTCTCTGGAAGATTCCTGACATCACCTGATGATCAGACCAAGTCTCTGCCAGTTGGGGGAAGGGGAGGAGACTTGACAAAATGTCTTCGCTTTATTTTCTTCCAAGTTCTGTAGTCTGATTTCATAGGCTCAGCGTTTGTTTTTAGTTTCACAACCTCATCACACTGCGTCACATTCAACATTAAATCCTGCATCAGCTAGCTGAACCCGATTAACTGTAGCTGCTCCGTGAATGAACCCTCACTGGACTCTGACTTTCCGGACTCTGGCAATCACATGAACTGATATCCATACCCGTGGTGCTTTTTCTTTTAAGTTATTCATAGTTATAAAACTCCTCTATCCTATCTTCTTATTGTGTGGTGTGAGAGTGTATGAAGTTGTGATCATTCCCTGGGTTTGAATGTGTGAATAAACTATACTTCTGATTTAACCCAAAAGAGAGTTTGCTGTGAGTCACTTGAAAATTGACCTCTCAAACAGAAGGTTTGGGGAAACACGCCAAAGTCCATTTCAAAAAGTTAAAACCCCTTTGCTTACGGAGAAAATAAAGGAGTTCAGTTTTGCCTCCGTTCCTCATGCGTAACAATTCTTTTAAAAATTGCTTCATAAAGCCATGTGAATAAATTGTCCATCGAACAGATTACTTCTTAAAAAAAAGAATGACAACACATTCCAAAAAGCACTGATAGCTAAGTCATTGCACTCAAGAGAACTTAGATGGGTTTTATTCAACTTCATTTGTGTACACTAAGAGAAATAAAGAATGTTTGTGTATGCGCAAATACTAAGACCCAAATAATAAAACTTCCAAATTTCCAAGTATTAAACTAAATTATACTATTGCGGCAACATCTCACACTTGGGCTGGAACTTTCTATTTTTGAAACAGCATGTGTCCCCGGTTGGAAAGGCAGGAAAATGGCTCCCGATTGCATGCTTGGAAGCTCATTAATTATGCATAGGTGAGTGTCTCTCCGAATCACATGGCAGGTAAGGAACTGATTCGTCTGCCCCGCTGTTATCTAATGGGGTTCATGGTCCGGGCATCATATTTAAATGCCAAAGGAGCACACACATTTCACTCTCTCCAGCATAGCTGTATTGCAGGTAAGCCTGTAGAGATGCCAACCAACAGGAAAAAGGCGGCTGCACCCCACTTCTGCAATGACACCCTCCAGGCCTTGATAAGAGGAGTACAGCAGCATAGGGATGTCCAGGGATGACTGGAAGAAGCATACCAGCCTCACCTCTCTGGCCTGGGAGGCTGTCGCAAGGCAGGTGAGCGCAACTGGCTACGGCACCCGGAACATAATCCAGTGCAGGAAGAGGATGATGATCTCATCCACTCCACCAGAGTAAGGCAACCTTCAACTCCCTCCGGTATGAAACTCTCATCATGGCATCATGCACTCAAAGGGCTACACTCTTCAGGGATCTCACGCAACATTTGCAGGGGTCAAACATCAGCACTGAGTCTCCTGGAGACATTCACATCACCACCGTGTCATCTATCAAACTGCACACACTCCATCCTCAGCCCTTTCTAGGGGGGGCACACCCCACACAGGACACATGCAGTTTCCCAACCTCTGCTCCATCCCTTCTCATCACATTCCTTATGTTTGTCTTCATGCAGGTCAAGCTTGCCCACAACAGAAGGGAAAGATTCCAGGCCAGCGGAATGACAGCCAACATCACACCCCTCACCCAATGAGAGGAGGATGTGGCAGACTTGGCCGGGGAGGACAAGGATCGCTCCTGTGGAGATGAGGAGATCAGCCTATTCCACAACCTAGTACAGATGACCCTCCATGTGTTCATCACATCCTGACAATCAGTGAGTTACATGCAATCATTGTCATGCCTGCTTACGAACTGAAGCTAACTCTTCTTCTTTATAGGCACCAGCAGATCAACGCACAGGCCAACATAAGCCCCAGCCCCTAGACCACCTCAGATGAGGAAGCTGAGGTAGGCACCGTTAAAGGACCTTCGCTGCATACACCTGCACCCTCCGCCAGCTCAGAGACAAATATCTCAGTGGGTCATAGCTCTAGATTAGGTTTGGGGTCAGCTACCGGAGAACATTTCACTGATACATCGGCACAGCAGTCGGAGGCAGTGACAGCCCAAGTCTCTGGCATTCGGAGGACTGCTGGAAATCAGGCACTCGCCGACTCTCAATCAGATGATGAGTCTCTGCGAGTGGCTGCCAAGACAATACTGGAGATGCAACGACAGGGGGTGGAACATCAGGCAGAGATGTGAGTGTCAACATAATAGAGTGAAAGATGGAGGAGTTCATCCACGTTCTGTCTGATGTCATGGCTCTGACATGCAAGCGCCTCAAGGTCACCATGGGGAGGGTGGCAACCGCCATGGAGATCCTGGCCCAGCAGGTTTTGCTGGATTCGCACTCAGTCCTGGTCTCCATGGCCACAGACATTGCTGGGATCCAACAGTGGCTAGGCAAGAGAGAGGTCAGAGCATCTTGATCTCCTCAAGGAGTCGGGGCAGGGGGGCGGGGGAGTGGGGGCGGGGGGCCTAGAGTACCCAAAAGTAGGATGAGCATCAGCCCGACACCCCAGGGGCTTCCACTCAGGACATTCCAAGGGTGTCCAGCTGCTCTGAATCCCCTCTGCCTGTGACTCCGTCCACTCAAGCTGCTCAGGTCGAGGAGGGTGCATCTAGCCCGAGCAGGAGACCTTTATCAGGCCAGAGTCCTTCAGGCCTCAAGCTACCAAAGGATGTACGCCAAGGTCATCTCAGACAACGGGACATAGCAGAGAGCAGGTTGCTTCCCACCCTCTGTTGCAGATTTTGGGGATGCACCAGGCATAGTGGTAAGGTTAGGAAAATTAAGGAATAGTGTAATCACTTTTGGGTCATGGGTGTGCAACCACTGTATACATATTGCACTTTTGTTAATACATTTGATGTTAATATAAATGGTTTGATCAACCTAAGGCATTGTTTACATATGAATCCTCATTGTGGGGTTTAGCCATCCTCCCACTCAGTGATAGCCTGCCTTTGTGAGATTCACATTCGTGTGATGTCATCCTCATTGTAGATGGTTTCCAGACCCTTGTGAGACATCAGGGAGATGTGTTAAAATCTTTATTGGAAGTGTGTGTGCTAAAAGCATTCATAACCTTTTGTGCTCACGACAGCTCAGCAGCCTTGAAGGATTAGCGGCAGTTGTGTCTCCTCAGTGCCAAAAGACAAGACCTGGATGAGTGAATGATATCCCCAACCATGTCCTCATCTCACTGGCTGGCGTAGTTTCCTATTAATGTGGTCATCTCCCCTTGCGCTCACTTTACTCCTCCTGGAATCCAATGGAATTAAATTGGCAAGGACACATCTTCCACATCCAGCTTCCTCGATGGCATCGTCCAATGGAAGTTGACCCTCATTCTCTTTTGTCAGGTTCCTGGCCCTCATGCTCTTCATCCTCTGAGAAGCTCTCATCATCCTCCATTTTTCCCTCTGGCAAGGATCACCCCTTTGCAGCGCCAGGCTATGAAGGGCACAACACACAGCAATAATGCGGGAGACCCTATCCTGAGTGTACAGCAGAGCCCCACCTGAGCAATCCAAACATCAGAAGTGCATCTTCAGGATGCCAATGGTCTTCTCAGTGGTGGATTGTGTGGAGCTATGAGCTGCATTCTACCTCTCCTCCAAGGCACTCTGAGGACGACGCACGGGTGTCATGGGCCATCGTTTGAACAGGTACCTTTTATCCCTAAGCAGCCATCCCTGCACACATCAAGGCCCCTCTAAGGCACCTGGGAGTGACTCAGGATGTATGAATCATGGGAACACCCAGGGTGCCTGGCACACACGTGCATTATGTGCTTCCGATGATCACATACCAGTTGAACACTGATGGAGTGGAAGCCATTATGGTTGATAAACATCCAGGGCTGCTGACATGGGGCCCTCAAAGCCACATGGGTGCAGTTAATTGCACCCTGCACTCTAAGGAAGCCTGAGATAGCTGCAAAGCCATTGAATCTAGCAGCCTGGCTAGCTTCATCAAGTGTAAACCTCATTATTGATGAGCCTTGCTGTAGAGGGCATCTGTGACCTCTTTGATGCATCTATGTGTGGCGGACTGCAAGATGCCGCACTGGTTTCCTTTGGATCCCTGGAACGGTGCAAAGGCAAAGAAATTAAGCACGGCAGCCACCTTCAAGGCCACTGGCAGGGGATAGCCTCCCACTCCATGGGGCATTAGATCCTCACGAAGAATGAGGCAAATGCGATCCACCAGAGCTCAGGACAAGTGCAGATGTGCGCAGCATTGTCTCGAGCATCTGCAGATAGGAGTGTCTTCTTCGGTCGACCTTGGTCAACCTAATTGCCTTCCTGGTCTGAGTCTATCCTTCTGTTATTGCTGAGGTTCCCCTGGGCCCTGGACCTCAGACAGGGCTCCTCCAGGAGCTGCGCTTGGCAGCATTTTCTCCTCCTCTATTCTATTAGAACCCTCAAGGCGGCGGCATTGAGACCAGGCTCTACTCCTGTTTTGTCCTGGTCTCTGTGAAATGATAGATTAAAGGCAGTGATGAATAACGGAGGAAAAACAATGGAGCTCACAATCTTAAATCCAAACCCACTGTAATGGTCTTGAGCAGCTTCTGCCCTACCAGCCTTGACGCTGATGCAGCTTGTATCTTAGGTGTAAATGGACACATTGAAGTGACCAGGATGCCATCCCTAAGACTTAACATCTCAATCTCACAGAGGTTGGAGAAGGTTTGAATGACATGCGCAACCTTAACTAACTCAATGCTCCAATCTCAGATCTGGTATAATGATCAAATATAACGTGCTCATCAATAATGACTGGATGCCCTTTGGCCCATTACACATACCAATTGTGGAAAGCTCATGAAAGTCTTTCATTGATGAGATGCCATATATGCAGCAGCTGCGCCTTCTTATGGTTTCCTGCAATCCCAATTTTCACATTCCTGTGTGTTAATGTTGAAATGGAAAGAATGTCATGTGAGGCCCGTGACTCCTACATTTCCATGTTAGTGAGCGCAAAAAGGCTTGGGCTCCAATGACACCCTTCTCAAGGAAGTGTTTCTACTTTCTCTCAGCTCTGACTCAATTTCTATCTTGTGGTTACAACAGTTTGAGGACGCCCCCAAAAAGGGCCCCCGGGTCCAGCAGTGCGCTCCTGTCACAGAGCCTCTGACCCCTCCTGGCAGATTCATCTCTGCTTTCGGTATAGAACGGCACCATTACTACATGTGTGCTAGATGGTGGTTCTTCACTTTTATTTCGAGACCAGCTTCAACACCCCCCTGTCAGTGTTCAGGTTCCTTCAATTTACATGGAACCTCACAATGTGAAGGTAGAGCTCCCTCCTGCTTTTCTCCAGCCTCCTCCAGTTATACTGGAATCCTATTGTTATTGTGGTCAATGCTCCAACCCTCCCTGAACCCATCATTGTTGACATGCCCATGCCCCATATGGACCTCACCCCTCCCTATCAGGCAGTGTGCATGGTCACCTTCAGAGTAGACCCCCCTAACCTTTATTATGTTTTCCCTGTCTACAGGCGGAAAATGCCTCCCCTTAGCATGATCATCCCATCTGCAGCCCAGTGCAGAGCCAGACAAGCCCCATGGACACAGACTGTGAAAATGCCTTGAACACCAAGCTATGCCCTATCCCAATTGAGCACACAGACCTTGCCCCTCCCTAGAGCAGGAGTACGATGTACGTGCCATGCAAAGCCCTGTAGCGCAGCCTGCTGCTCCCCAGGACTGTCTCTATTCTCTCAGTGTTGATTGTGGGGTCCAGAGCCCAAGCACCATCTCTACTCTCACTCCTAACTGAGAAACCAAGGACTGTGCCCACTCTCTCAGTCCTCCGAGCCCCAGAAGTGTCTCTTCTCTCTCACTCCTACCTGTTGGCCCCAGATCGAGCTTTCATTGGGCTTTCAAAGCATTCACCAATGCCCTTATGACTGATCACTACAATGTCTCCCTCCTCTCCCCCTACCAGAATCCCTCCACCCCTGCCCCTTCATGAGTAGCTGCACAACCCATCCCTCTTTTACTGTACTTGCATAGACCACCACCACCCTTTCCTATTCTGGAATCTGCATTCATCCCTTCCCATTCATACATGTGGTATCCCATCTGCTTGTGTGTCTGGGTTTCAGTTTCCCTTGTCGGAGTACAGATTCCCACCCCTTGGTCTCCTCTCTGCCAGTTGGCATTCCCTCTTCCCCCCACCCCTTTCATGCAAACATACAATTTAGCAGGAGTAGGCCACTCAGCCCCTCGAGCCTGCTCCGCCATTCAATAAGATCATGACTGATCTGATTGTAACCTCAACCCCACACTCCTGCTTACCCCTGGTGACCTTTCACCCCCTTGTTAATCAAGAATCTAACTAGCTCTACCTTAAAAATATTCAAAGACTCTGCTTCCACTGCCTTTTGAAGAAAAGTTCAAAAGGCCCACGATCCTCTGAAAGAAAAACTTTCTCCTCATCTCTGTCTTAAATGAGCGACCCCTTATTTTTAAACAGTGACGCCTAGTTCTAGATTCTCCCACAAGAGGAAACATCTTCTCCACATCCACCTTGTCAAAACCCCTCAGGATCTTAAAGGTTTCAATCAAGTCACCTCTTGCTCTGCTAAACTCCAGTGGACACAAGCCTAACCTCTCCTCATAAAAACATCACGCCAATCCCTGGTATTAGTCTAGTAATTCTTCTCTGAACTGCTTCCAATGCATTTACATCCTTCCTTAAATAAGGTGACCAATACAGTACACAGAACTCCAGATGTGGTCTCACTAGTGCTCTGTATAACTGAAGCATAACCTCCCTACTTTTGTAATCAATTCCCCTCACAATAAATGATAACATTGTTAGCTTTCCTGTTTACCTGCTGTACCTGCATACTAGCCTTTTGTGACTCATGCACTAGGAGAACCAGATCCCTCTGAATATCAGGGCTCTGCAATCTCTCATCATTTATATAATAAGCTTCTTGCTTATTTTTCCTGCCAAAATGGACAATTTCACATTTGCCCACATTTGACTCCATTTGCCAGATCTTTGCCCACTTCTTAACCTATGTCCCTTGGTAGCCTCCTTATGTCCTCTTCACAATTTACGTTCCTACCTATCCTTGTGTCATCAGCAAATTTAGCAACCATTCATTCGGTCCCTTCATCCAAGTAATTTCTTTAAATTGTAAACAGTTGAGGTTCCAGCACGGATCCCTGTGGCACACCACTTGTCACATCCTGCCAACCAGAAAAAGACCCATTTATGCAAACTCTGTTTCCTGTTAGCTAGCCAATCTTCTAAGTATGTCAATATGTTACCCCCTACACCATGACCTTTTATTTTCTGCATTTATTTTTTGACATGGCAATTTATCAAATGCCTTCTGGAAATATAAGTACAGCACATCCACCAGTTCCCCTTTATCCACATCACATGTGACTGCTTCAAAGAACTCCAATAAATTGATTAAACATGATTCCCCTTTCACAGAACCATGTTGACACTGCCTGTTGCCTTAATTTTTTTCAAGTGCCCGGTTATAAAATTATTAATAATAGCTTCTAACATTTGCCCTATGACAGATGTTAGGCTAATTGGCCTGTAGTTCCCTGCTTTCTGTCTCCCTCCCTTTTTGAATAAAGGAGTTACATTTGCTATTTTCCAATCTAATGGAACCTTCCCCAAATCTAGGGAATTTTGGAAAATTAAAACCAATGCATTAACTATCTCACTAGCCACTTCTTTCAAGATCTTAGGGTGAAGTCCATCTGGACCTGGGGACTTGTCAGCCGCGGCCCCAATAATTCGCTCAATACCACTTCCCTGGTGATTATAATTTTCCTGAGTTCCTCCCTCCCTTCCATTTCCTGATTTACAGCTATTCAGGATGTTACTTATAATATTGTTACAATAGTGAAGACTGAAGCAAAATACCTGTTTAATTTATCCACCATCTCCCTACTTTCCATATTCAATTCCCCAGATGCACGATCGGACCAATACTCACTCTATTAACTCTTTTCTGAATTAAATATCTATAGGAACTCTTACTATCAGTCTTCATATTATTAGCTAGCTTTCTCTCATACTCTAATTTTTCTCTCCTTATTAATCCTTTTGTCATCCTTTGCAATTCTTTACATTCTTTCCAATATTCTGACCTGCCACCCGTCTTTGCATAATTATATGCATTTTCTTTACATTTGATACTATCTTTAAGTTTTTTTAGTTAACCACAGATGGCGGGCCCTCCCTTTGGAATTTTTCTTTTTCATTGGAATGTATATTCTTTGTATTCTGAAATATCCCTTTAAATGCCTGCCACTAAACCTCTGTTGACCTATCCCTTTACCTCATTTGCCAGCTCACTTTAGCTAGCTCTGTTTTCATGCCGTCATAATTGTCCTTATTTAAGTTTAAAATACTAGTCTTGGATGCATTCGTTTCTCCCTCAAAATAAAATTAAAATTCAGTCATATTATGATCGCTGCTACCCAGGGGTGCCTTCACTTTGAGGTTATCAATTAATCCCATCTCGTTGTTCAATGCCAAGTCTAGTATAGCCTGCTCTCTGTTTAGCTCCAGAATGTGCTCTTCTAAGAAACTATCCCGAAAACATTCTATGAACTCCTTATCTATGCTACCTTTGCCCATCTGAAATTTCCAGCCTATATGTAGATTATAATCCTCCATGATTATTGCCATACATCTTAGAAGCTCCCATTATCTCTTCTTTTATACTCTGTCCTACCGTGTAGTTACAATTAGGGGCATGTACACCAATCCTACAAGTGACATCTTGCTTTTATCATTTCTCATCTCAACCCAAACTGCTTCTACATCCTGGTTTCCTGAACTTAGGTCATTCCTCTCCAATGTGTTAATACCATTGTTAATTAACAGAGCCACCCCTCCATCTTTTCCTAACTTCCTGTCCTTCCTAACTGTCACGTACCCTTCAATATTCAGGTCCCAATCTGTGTCGTCCTGTAGCCATGTCTCTGTAATGGATATCAGATCATACTTAGCACAAATAGAAATAAATATCAGTTCATCTGATTTGTTTCAAACGTGACATGCATTTAGATAAAGCCTTTAGTTTGTCCTTTTATTAGTTTTGTAGGGTCTAGCCATATCTTCTGATTTACTCAGATTTGTACTCTTTGTCCCTTCCTGTTGCCGTCTGTTTATCATTTCCCATATTAGTACCTTTCTCTCTTGACCTGTCCCTGCTCTTTGGTTTACCACATCTTCCCAAATTTGATCCCTTGCCCCCACTATTCAGTTTAAAATCCTCTCTGCTTCCCTAGTTATGCGGCTCGCGAGGACACCAGCCCCAGCACGGTTCAGGTGTTGACCATCCCAATGGTACAGATCCCACTCCCCCCAATACTTCTCCCACACCAGTCTTTGAACCATGCATTCATTTCACTAATCTCATTTGTCCTATGCCAATTTGCACGTGGCTCAGCTAATAATCCAGATAATATTACCTTTGAGGTTCCACTTCTTAACTTGGTGCCCAGCTCATCATATTGACTATGCAGAGCCTCCTTCCTCATTCTGCCTATGTCATTGGTACCTACATGGACCATGACCACTGGATCCTCCCCCTCCCACTACAAGTTCCTCTCCAGCCCTGAGCAGATGTCCCGAACCCTGGCACCGGGCAGACAACACAGCCATCTACACATTCGTTCCTTGTTACAGAAAACAGTGTCAATCCCCCTCATTATACTGTCCCCTACTACCACTACATTCCATTGTGCTCCCCCTGCTTGAATGGCTTCCTGTACCACAATGCCATGGTCAGTCAGCCTATCCACTCTGTAGCCCCCACTCTCATCCAAACAAACTGAAAGAACTTGAAACCTGTTGGACAATTGCAGAGGCTGACACTCCTTCCCTCTGGGCCCCCTTACCTGCCTCAGCTACAGTCACATCCTCCGGCCCCTGACCACCTTCCAAATCAGATGATCCTATCCTAATGGGTGTGACCGCCTACTGGTACAAAGCATCCAAGTAATTTTCCCCTTCCCTGATGTGTCACAGTGTCTGCAGCTCAGCCTCCATCTCAATGACTGAGCCAAAGCTCCTCAAGCCGCAGATGCTTACTGCAGACATGCTTGCCCTGGATCACACTAGTATCCAGGAGCTCCCACATGCTGCAGCCATGAATCATCTGTCCTGCCGTACTTATGTGCTTTAATTAATTACTTAATTATTTTATTCAATTATTTATTTTCTTTTATATGTTTATTAATCTCACCACAAATTTCTGTACTTTTTTAAACCTTAGGAGTATAGACCTTGACCACTTACCAGATACTCACCAAACGGTTAGCTTCTTCCCCTGTAGTAGAGCAAACAGGGTGAAAAAGTTAGACAAAGTGAAGGAGCACCTCCCTCCCCTCCTCACCAAACTCCCTCAGCTCACCAAACTTTCACACTCCATTCAGGTTGCACACTCAGTCAACCCCCTCCTATCCCCTTCTAATGCCTCCCTGCCCCTTAGCCCCCGACGTGTCAGTCATCATTTTCCCCCTCCAGTCACTATGCTGATCTCTGAGTGTACAGCCCTGCCTGAGTGCCACTTCACAGTGGTGTTCTCCATGATGAGAGTCACCCTTTTGGAGCAGACCAACTTTACAGCCACGCTGGTCTCAAAGCTGTTATCTGTTTCAGGGTACAGTCCTGCCTGAGTGTTGCTGTACAGCAGTGTGCACCAGGGCTGTGGAGGCACCAGCTGAGAGCACACCTACCCTACACGCCCAACAGTGTGGTGTTTCATTGGCACTGCAACGAGACTATAGTCGGAAGTGGGTTTTGAATGTTGCAGTCACCTCAAAGTTGCAAGCAAAGTGAGATCCATCCACTGCACGCCACTTTTCTTCAAACATGCTTCAGTCCAGTGTGAATTCCCGCTGGCGTGAAGCAAGATTGAAAGGCACCATGTGATCCTGGGGTGGGGGTGGGGGGGAGCAGCATATTTAATGAGCATTCATGAGATGGTAATGAATGCAAATAGCATTCCCGATACTAGTCTGCTGTATACCCAGCCCGCCATCAACTTGCCACGAAAGGGTTGTTGGGAGAATTGCAAACTGTTTTCATGCTGGTGGGAATCCGATTTTTCCCTCTCTCCAGATTCTCCACTCCCGCCTGCCACGAAATCTGCTGTGGGCAGGAATGGAAAATTCTGTCCTTGATTTCTGCCTAACATGTTATTATTAAATTGAGATCAAGAGCAAAATTTTCATTTTTGCCAAATTATATTGTCACATTGAACACATTATAAAGACCACAAAGCCAGCACTTAATTTAGTCTGAACCATTAAAAATTGAATATAAACCCAGTCAAATATGCAAGTGCTCCCACTAAATCTGCATTTACAGGCTTACTTTGCTTTCCATCAGAGAATGGGAGTACTAGAGTACCAAAGTGGACTCACAGGCATTTCAAATAATAAACAGGCAGTAATTTGTAGAAATTTCACAAACATCTATTTCAGTGAACTGGTGTTGCAGATAACTTTACAGTCATCTTTCTACAAAGATCATATTAGTTGTATCATGCAAATCTAATAGTTCAAGCAACAGCCTGTGGTCACATGATTCAGAATCATTGACATAGATAATCTTCAAACACTTTCATCCAATGGCTGGGATGTACAGATAACCTTTTGATTAAACGTTAATTTTGGATTATATTGGACTATAATCAGAGAAAAATGGAATGGGAGAATTTCAGAGCTTGTGCTCGTTAATACAGTAAATGGGTACCTCTCCTCAGATTTTGTTCTCCTTCCTTTCAGAACTCCAGAAATCACCCAAACTTCAGGACAATCACATCAACCCCTTCACTCTTGTTAACTACCATTCCTATCTACAAACTCCTTTCCTCTCCAACGTCTTTGAACATGTTGCCACTTCCCAGATCTGTGCCTATTTCTCCCACAGCTTCATACTTGAATCCCTCACCAGTGGTTAAGGCATCCTTGCTGAATATTCTGACCGTCTCAAGGTCTTTGTTAACAGGAACAGATAGATAATGCCTCATTATGTCAAATCCTTTTCAGATATTGATGTTGAGGTAAGGGTAAGTCTACACTATCATGCCATCATCTGTCATAGGTCATCCAAGATCCTCTTCAGTGCCTTAATTTAGTGCAATGCTCATCCAGCATCCTTTCTGGAGTGTACCCTCACAGATCTAAGGCACAGGTGGAGGCTTATTTCAGCAAAGCATTCGCTTTCCATTGTCAAATCCCTACTTTCACCTCAACCTCTATGGTGGTATTGAATAACAGAATATCATACATATAGAGTGAGTGCAAAGAAGGGTCAGGGGGGCATACAGCTTGCCTTGTTTGGTCTGGTGAGGTAATTAAACTTTGCCTACATTACAAAGAAAGAAACAGTTTGCATTTAGCTAATACCTTTCGTAACCTCAGGAAGTCCCAAGTGCTTCAGAGCCAGAGGCATATTTTCAAAAAATGTAGTCACTGTTGCAAGCACAGCGACTAATTTATGCAGAGTAATGCCCCACAAACAGCAATAACCAGGTCACCTGTTCTGGTGGCATTTGTTGAGGAACACACAATGACTGGGAAACTCACCTGTTCTTCTTGGAATAGTCTTGTTTATAATTCAGTCATGGGATGTAGACATTGCTGGAAAATCCAGAATTCATTGTCCATCCCTAATTGTTCTTGAGTTGGAGGCGCTAGCCACCTTCTTTAAACACTACCACAGTGCTGTTGGGGAGGGTGTTCTACAATTTTGACCCAGTAATGAAGGAATAGCAATATATTTCTAAGCTAGGATGGTCTGTGACTCGGCAGCGAACTTGCAGGTGGTGATGTTTGCATGCATCTGTTGCCCTTGTCCTTCTCGGTGGTAGAGGTCACAGGTTTGAGAGGTGCTGCTGAAGAAACCGCACTGAGTTGCTACAGTGCATCTTTTAGAAGGTACACACTGTGCTCATTTGTGCTCCTCAACAAATGTCACCAAAACAGAGGATCTGGTTATTGCTGTTTGTGGGGCATTACTCTGCACAAATTGGTTGCTGCATTTCTCACTTGCAACAGTGGCTACGTTTTTTGAAAAAATGCCTCTTTGGCCGTGAAGCACTTGGGACTTTGTGAGGTTACGAAAGGTATTAGCTAAATACAAACGGTTTCTTCCTTTGCAATGCTGGAAAAGTTTGATGACCTTACCAGACCAAGCAAGGCAAGCAGTATGCTCTCCTGACCCTTCTTCTGCTCTGGTGGAGGAGAGGGTAAATCTTTGAGGTGATGGGGAGGGTGCTGATCAAGGCCTAGATGGTATTGTTGGAGTTACAATCATCTAGGCAAGTGGAAAGTTGTCAGGAAGATACAATAATTTTCATAATGTTATTGGAATTTGTTGTAAAGTAGAATAATAATCATGACACTAGGAAGTTCTGAGGAACAAAGGGACCTTGGCGGGTGTGTCCATATGTCTCTGAAGGCAGAGGGGCATGTTAGTGGGGTTGTGAAAAAGGCATATGGGATACTTGCCTTTATCAATCGAGGCGTAGATTACAAAAGTAGGGAGGTCATGTTGGAGTTGTATAGAACCTTGGTGAGGGCACAGCTGGAGTACTGTGTGCAGTTCTGGTCGCCACATTATAGGAAGGATGTGATTGCACTGGAGGGGATGCAGAGGAGTTTCACCAGGATGTTACCTGAGATGAAACATTTAAGTTATGAAGAGAGGTTGGATAGACTTGGGTTGTTTTTGTTGGAGCAGAGAAGACTGAGGGGCGACCTGATTGAGGTGTACAAGATTATGAGGGGCATGGACAGGGTGGATAGGGAGCAGCTGTTCCCCTTAGCTGAAGGGTCAGTCATGAAGGGACACAAGTTCAAGGTGAGGGGCAGGAGGTTTAGGGGAGATGTGAGGAAAAACCTTTTTACCCAGAGAGTGGTGACGGTCTGGAATGCGCTGCCTGGGAGGGTGGTGGAGGTGGGTTGCGTCACATCCTTTAAAAAGTACCTGGATGAGCACTTGGCACATCATAACATTCAAGGCTATGGGCCAAGTGCTGGTAAATGGGATTAGGTAGGTAGGTCAGGTGTTTCTCACGTGTCGGTGCAGACTTGATGGGCCGAAGGGCCTCTTCTGCACTGTGTGATTCTGTGAATAGTGGGAACTGTGTGTGTTTGTGTGTGTGTGTGTGTGTGTGTGTGTGTGTGACTTAATTGAATTAAAGGCAGCTGGTATGAAGACTTTGATGTATCAGAAGATAAGCTAGGTTTGAAATGTTAAGTAGGTAAACATGGGGAAAGTTTTGGAATGTAGGGTGTAAAGGGAACGTTTGTATTTTTAAATAAACCAGGATAGATTGAATTCAAAAGAGGGAGTGAAATGTTACCCCTAGCCAGAAGAAGTTAAGAAACAATGTAATTATTTTTCCGTGCGATCGGCTCCACACCACGATTTCATGCGGGTGGGCCAAATAAAGCCCAACCTGTGTGGATCGTGAGCGGCAGCACTGAGCGCTGCCTGTGCGGGCAGGGGGAGGAGGGAGAGCGGGCCTGGTGCACAGTTCATGCATGCACGCAAAATCTTCATTTTCAAAATGCAGGATGTGCACAATGAAGCTCTGTCAATAGTGGTTTGCTTCCTTGCAAAGGGATGACGGCTCTTACTCCCCATAATAAGATACCATCTTGATGACTCAGTTCAGATTTACGGGCATAGAATGGCTTAATTCTTCAGAGACTTGTGCGTTTGACCACCCTTGCAATACCTGTTCACGGACTCTTGATAAAATTGGATCCCAGTTTGTCCAATTCTTCATTTGTTTCACACAGACCGGTGAGGAGTCCAGGAAATTCAACACAAGTACAACTTCTTGAGGTAGGTGGAACATGTGTAACGCAATCTGGAAATGGAAGACAACTGAGGGTGTCTGCGTTTGATAGATGCACACCCGGACAGTGCATACAAGTGTATTCATATGCCGACAAAATTAAAGCCCATCTTTGGATTCTAGCAGAGGCTATTGGTGGGATTGCCTTATCTTCACTAAACAAACTCAACAGTGGTTTGTGATCTGACACTATGGTGAAGTGTCGACCGTGCAAACATTGATGAAACTTCTTTACTCCAAATACATTAGATAAGCTTTCGTTATCAATTTGCGAGTATCCTTTCTCAGCAGCAACAAGGTTTTAGATACATATCATATTGGTCTTTCAGATCCATCCTCCATCTTGCGTGACAATACCACTCCCGCTCCATAGAGAGATGCATCACAAGTGAGTATTAATTCTTTAGATGGGTCATAATGTACTTGCAGACATGATGAGTGTAAAGGCTTCTTGACTTTTATGAACGCTTCTTCTTGTTGTGCCTTCCAAGACCATCTGTGGTGGTTCTTCAATAATAAGTGTAAAGGGGTTAACATTGTAGGTAGATTAGGAAAGAAGCGACCATAATAATTTTCCAAACCCAAAAAGACTGGAGCTCCCCGACGTTGGTAGGAGAGGGTGCTTCCTTGATTGCCCAGACTTTCTCCTCTAACAGATGCAACCCTTGGGCATCCACTCGATGACCCAAATACGTGACATCAGTCGCTTGGAAAGTGCACTCCTCTTTTTTCAAATGTATGCCAGCCTACAAAAATCTCTTCAGAACCACTTCTAGGTTGGCCAAATGTTCTGCTTCCATTGATCCTGTGATCAGGACATCATCCAGGTACATCATCCAAGTGCATTATAACTCAGGGAAGCCCTTGTAGTAGGCTTTACATGGTTCTTTGGAAAATCGCACAGGCAGATGACACACCAAAAGGGTAGACGTGTATATTGGTACAGGCCCTGCCATGTTTATGGTGCCTTACCCTCATGATGTGTTGTCCAGCTCTAGAGCTATTGGTATGTATGGCTCACGTTCAGTTTAGTGCAGGTTCTTCCTCCTACAAGTTTAATGTACAGATCTTCAACCCTTGGGATTGGATATTTGTCTAATTTCGCAGCCTTGCTCACAGTTAATTTGTAGTCTCCGCAGGTGCAAATGGTTTGATCTGGTTTCATCACAGGGACAATGGGTGCTGCCCATTCTGAAAACGTGCCTTCACGAAGTCCACTAGCTCGCTGAAGGATCTGGAATTTGGCACAGTTGGAGCCTTCAGACTATTAGGTTATATATTTTGCTCCCGCAGACACTTCAGAAGATTGCCTTCTGTTTCTCCTCCGCTGCTATTTCATCCGCCATAAAGTAGAAACCTAGGCGCTCAATGTACTGACTCCAGTCCTCGATGGATGAGTCATACGGGTCAATTCTGTCAAAGAGTGGCATTGCAGGTGACTTTCTTGTCTTTCTTCCCTTAATTGTCAAAATACTCATATTCAAGAGGCGAGGTGCAGCGTTATAGCTATTTATTCTCATCGCCAATTGTAATAAACTTGAGAATTTTCCTCCCTGTTGGGAGGGGAGGGGGTTTGTGCAGGGGCCCAATAGGCGCCTCCTCCGATTGGGTCCACACCACCATTTTATCTGTGCGGGCCAATTAAGGTCTGTCCAGTGTGACGCGCACCCAGAAGCGCTGTGCGCTCGCTGTGCAGACTGGAGGGGGGTTCCCTGAGTCGGGAGTGCATGCGAAAGAGTGCAGAAATCTCTCCGAGGTGCCTCAGGGAGATAAGTTTTAAAATTTTGAATATAAAAAAAAATTAAGACATGTCCCCTCATGTGACAGTGTCACATGAGCTGGGACATGTCAATGGACTTTAATGAGAAAACTTATTTAATTTATAAACCCTTCATGAAACCTCATCCCGCCCGTGGATGAGGTTCCATGAAAAATGCAAAGGCCGCCTGGGCTCTTCGCCTGCCCCCCAACCTTAAGGTTGGACGGGCAGCTTTCTCAATAGGCTTAATTAGTTAATTAATAGCCTTTGACAGTTCGGCCGATGTGCAGCTGAGTCGGCTGCGCGGCCGCCGAACTGAAAATCTAAATGACGCACGCCCGACGTCGCCCCATGCCTCGGCGAGCAGGCCCCGCCCCCACTCGCCAAGCCGAAAATTCTCCCCTTGGAGTACTGGGCAGGTTTCTCATAAGAAAAAGTAAACTTTATTTGCAGAGCTCTTGATGAAGCTACGTGCTTGTACTGAGACCAAGGCTAGAAAGCTCCACCCCTAAGATTCCCCACGTTTCGGGTAATTTCTCTGTACAGTCACGTGATTGCAATAACATTATGAAAAGTTTAACTTACAATTTCTACAATGCCTATCTGCCTTTGTACTAGGAATGAATCCAGTTAGTGGAAAGTTCCCCCAATTCCAATTTACTTCAATTTCACTAGGGCCCCTTGATGCAACACTCTCAAATGCTGCCTTGACAGGGTAAACATTCCCTCCTCACCTCTGGAATACAATTCTTTTATCCACGTTTGAAACAGGCTCTAATGAGGTCTGGAGCCGAGTTCTGCTGGATCCCAAACAGACCATCAGTGAGCAGGCTGATGGTGAGTGAGTAAGTGCCCTTGATAGCACTGTCAACACCTCCATCACTTTGCTGATGATTGAGAGTAGGCTAATAGGGCAGGAATTGGCTGGATTGGATTTGTTCTGTTTTTTTTCTCTGTTGTACATGGTAATTTTCTACTTTGTCCGGTAGATACCAGTGTTGTAATGATACAGGAACAGCTTGGCTAGAGTTGAAACGAGTTCTGGAGCACAAAACTTGAGCACTACAGCCAGAAGGTTGTCAGGGTCCGCAGCTTTTGCCTTGTTCAGTACTTTCAACTGTTTCTTGATACAATGTGGTCTGACCTCAGGAATTGGCAGCGAGGGATCATTCACTGGCACTTCTGGCTGAACGCAATTGCAAATGCTTCAGCCTCGTCTTTTCCACTCATGTGCTGTATTCCACCTCCAGTTAGTTGCTCAACTTTCCACCAACATGCAGGACTGGATCTGGCAGAACTGCAGAGCTTTGATTTGATCAGTTGGTTGTGAGATTTCTTATCTCTGTCTACATCATTTCCGTTATTTAGCATGCATGTGGTCCTTTGTTGTAATTTCACCAGGTTGGCACCTCATTTTTAGGTATGTTTGGGGTTGACGTGGAACGTTTTATTTCCATTTGGTGCAACATCTATCCAAAAGATATCACCCCCATCAGTGTGACACTCCCCCAGTAATGCAAGATTTCACCTAAGATTATGTACTCAAGTCTTTTGAATGGAGCTTAAATTCACCAACTTCTGACTCAGAGGAAAGAATGCTACCAGTGAACCAAGACTGATACATAGACAAAGATGTCCTGTGGTTCAAGGTGGTCAGCCACAATCCCACAGCTGCCACCCTCCTCAAATTGCACACCAATTTCTGAATGGGTTTCCACTCCAACCTTGAATAAAGCAGCCCTCCTGCTCAGTATCTGCATTACAAGGACATGCAGGTCTCACTTACTGAAGTTTGCCACTTTGTTCCATTGATCTGGATGTCTACCATGTTGGCCTAGTGACCTACTTCCCCCGGTACTGTCTTTGCCCCTTTAAGCAGCAGCAGGTTTTATATTCATCTATTTAAAACTAGGTGATTGTTGGAATCAATTCCACCAGTCTCGGCAGAAGTCCTGTTCCGCTGTTGGAATTTCACACCTATAATATTTTAAGTACACACTAGAGGTAAGAGATTTGCTCCTTCACAAACCTCAATTACAAAACTTAATAAATAAAATTCCACATTTAATGTGGAGTACAGCTTTTTAACTTTATGTACCATTTGATTAAGGTTTGTATTTTTTAAGGAAACAAGTAGTCTAATTTTATTCAGGCATAGTCAATATAACAGATGAGGCACATAATTATCAGGATGGCACTCGGCAGTGCTCTACAGCTCTTCCAATAAACTTTAGTGATTCACCACACTTTTCCAGGATGAGTAGTCAGCATGCAAGGGTCCCAAAACTTTACAATGATCAAAGAACGTGCATGATCTCCTCCACCGTCTATGCACTATATTTTTATAGCAAGAGCTAAGAAGTTGTTTTTATACAAAGCCTTCCATGGCTTCAGGAGATCAAGTGCTTAACGATCAATGAGGTATGTTTACTGTTGTCTTACAGACAAGCCCAGCTGCCAAGGTCCCACAAGCAGCAAAAAACTGACCAGATAACAGCAGTGGCAAATATAACACCCTTGTTCAAGACTAGATGCAAGGATATTCTGAATAACTACAGGTCAGTCAGTTTAACATCTGTGGTGGCTAGTGTTTTAGAAACAATAATCAGGGAAAAGATCAAAAGGCACATGGAGAGGTTTGAGGATTTGTAAAAGGCCGATCATGTTTGACCAGCCTAATTGATTTTTCTGAGATGTCACAGAGAAGGTTATGAAGAGAATACAATGGATGCTGTCTATGTGGGTTTTAAGGAAGTGTTTGACCCGAGTACCACATAAAAGGTTGCTTCACAAAATTGAGGCTCGTGGAATAGGAAGGCCAGTGTCAATTTAGATTTTAAAAAATCGACAATTTCAAAATTTGCTGTTGATACCAAATTTGGAGGCATGGCAGTGAGGGTTATCCCAATTGACTGCAACAGGATGTGGGTAGTCTAAAAAAAAATGGGCAGACAAGTGACAGATGAAATTTAATGCAGAGAAGTGTGAGGTGAGGCACTTTGGCAGAAGGGAGAAGCAATATAGACTTAATGGCACAGTTGCAAGAGTGTGCCTGTACAGAGAAACCTGGGGGCTTATGTGCATAGATCTTTGAAGGTGACAGGACAGTGTGTCAGAATGCTTAGCAAATCACCTGGGGCTGAATCTTCCGGATGGCGTGGGGAGGGCGGGCCCGACACACCGACGCGTAAAATGACGTGCGATGATGTCAGGTGTGCGTCCCGACGTTATCGTGCGCCATCTTGATATTTCATTCAGTGGGCATGCACCAGAGGTGGCTGCGTACCTGCCGAAATATCAACGGCCTATTAAAGCCATTAAGAAAGCAATTAAACTGGTTAACAACACAGCCCATCCAACCTTAAGGTTAGTGGGCAGGTAAAGAGCCCAAACGGCCTTCACATTTTTCAGGAAACCTCATCCATGGGAGGGAGAGAGGGAGGGAAAGAATACGAGAATAAACAGGATTATGTCATCCAAAAATCTTAAACGGGTCTTCATGCAGAAAATTCAAGATAGGGTAAGCTAAAGGATAAGCCAGAAGTGAGAACATGAGGCACCTCCTTGCTCACAGCACCCACTGTTGCACTCAGAGAGATGATGATATTATTAATTGGAAATATCCGAGATAGAACAACGGAATCAGCATGTCTGAGATTGGGCACTGTGCATAATGGCCAGAAGTTTTACCTCATCAGGCAGGCGCGCGCCAGGCCCAAACAAGGGTAAAATGATGCACAATGACAGCAGGCGAGCATCATAACATCATCGCGCACTCGTGCGATATTTTGGTCGGTGGGCGGGCGGAGTCAACAGGTGAAAAGGCCAAGCAGCCTTTACACTTTTTTGGAAACTTCATCCACGGTGGGACAAGGTTTCCAACAGCAATTAAAAATAATAAAAATTTTAACATTTCATTAAGAAAATGTCCCTGCTCATGTGACAGACTCACATGAGGCGGCATGTTTTTTTTTAACGTTTTACAGTTTTTTATTTTCATTTTCAAGACTCTTCATCTCTTTGTGCCTCTGGGAGCATTTCCTTGCGTGCACCCGCGCGCATATGTGAACTTGCACGCTCGACCTCCTCCATCCCACACAAGCAGCGCTGAGCGCTACAGCACGCATTTCACGCTAGGCGGGCTTTAATTGGCCTGCCAGCATGAAATCGCGGTCATGGCCCATCATGGGCGGCGGTCGGCTTCCTGACCACCCTCGCCAAGCCTGCCCGACGAGGGCAAAATTCTGCCCAATGTGTGTGACTGCTTTGATCCAGTGGCAGCATGTCTCTAACCTGAGCGCTATAGTGCAGCCACAATGAAACTCAAGGAGCTAGAAATCAGTTGAAACATCAGGAGGAGGAGATTGAATGTTTGAAAATTCACTTTGAAAGTTAGAGAACCAAAACAAGCTGTTGAGATAAAAGCAAAAAACTGCGGACGCTGGAAATCCAAAACAAAAATAAAAATACCTGGAAAAACTCAGCAGGTCTGGCAGCATCTGTGGAGAGGAACACAGTTAACGTCTCGAGTCCGTATGACTCTTCATCAGAACTAAGTAAAAATAGAAGAGGTGAAATATAAGCTGGTTTAAGGGGGGGGTGGGACAAGAAGAGCTGGATAGAGGGCCAGTGATAGGTGGAGATAGCCAAAAGATGTCATAGACAAAAGGGCAAAGAGGTGTTGAAGGTGGTGATATTATCTAAGGAATGTGCTAATTAAGGGTAGAAAAGCAAGCTGTTGAGAGGACTGTTCAAGAGGCAAAAAAATACTTAGCAGTTGAAACCATCACTTAGCTGATAGTAAGTGCTTTCAGCTTCTCAACCAAGAAAAAAAATAATTTTGTGCAGGAGGGAAAAGAGTTAGGAGGAAAAGAAATAAGTTAAAAGCCCACAGCAATTGTTGTGACATTGTGTGAAGACAATGACATGTACCTTTAAGAAGTTGCATAGTGACATCACTATGACATCACCATGTAAGACTGGAGGAGAAAAGGTGCAGCCTCCATGTGAGATGTTCACTATTACCTGTGAATCTCTACTGCAAATGTTCACTACCGTCTGTGACTCTGCATCATTTATTATGTATACCTTATGAGTCAGGCAAATAGTCAAGTAATCAGCCTATGTCACTGTTAGGACCTAGGTTAGGTCAAGGCCTGTTCAGAGCTGTATATAGTTGTTGCCAGTAATAAACTTCATGTAATTGTGTTCGACCAGAACCCTCATCCGTCTCAACGCCTTGCTTAGCATAGATAGAATAGAGATAGATCTCGAGGTCCACATCGAGACCCTGAACATATATGTTCGCAACAGATCACAACATGGTTGGCATTGTTGGTCACTTCTAAAGGTCTCACACCAGCAAAGATAATTTCTGAAGACACCAGTACGCAAGGCAGAAAACTACTTAAGCAGCAACACCAACTGTTGTGATTCCACTTATCCAGCTCCAATTCAGACCCCTTGAGGGAAGGACAGTCTGAAAGTGCAGCACTTTAAGGGAAGTCACTCACAGGGAACCTCAGTCCAGATGCTTCCATTTAAAAACAAAAACAGGTCCAGTTCTTCAACTGCAAGAAATCGTCTCAGACAACGGTCTTCAATATACAGGACAATCCTTCCTGGGCATGTGCACAAAACGGGGTGTGAAACATGTCACATCTTCCCCACACTACCCTCAGTCCAGTGGGTGAGCAAAATGGACCATCAAAATGGTCAAAGCAACATTTCTAAAGTGCAAGGCAACCAAGCAAGATTTTGGAATCACCATGCTCAATCTTCGTGACACACAACAGAGAGATGGTCCACCCTCAGCCGCCAATTTGATGTTTGGGAGGCAAGTCCGTACCACTCTCCCATCCCATCTACTCCCAATTCAGATGGAAGCTCATGATGTTCTATTAGAATGGAGAGAGAGAATGTCCCAGTGGCACGACAAGAGAATAAAACCGTTAACACAGTCAATTGTAGGTCAAAATGTGTGCATACCGAATCACCATACAAATACATGGGTACAAGAAAGGGTACTGTGGAAGTGCATACAGCCATGGTCATGAGGTCAAGATGCCAAACAGGCAGATCCTCAGAAGGAATCGTCAGTACATTCGTATCGCGCACGGTGAACCACAGACAGATCAAACTGACAGTGACTCAGACATGAATGTTATTTCAGTCAAAGGACCACACAACTACCAATATTCTAAGAAAAGATGATCCCTCAATGAACAACCAAGCAACACAAGCTGTGACTGTGCAACCACAGGGCACAACAGCCTGAAAACTACACAAGAACAAGTTACAGTCGCATCATACACCCAGCAGAAAGTTATCTTCATGCGTAAAGACTCTAAGAATGATTCAATCTTGTTATGCCTGATATGTACGTTCTCATGAAGTTTTACTTTTTCTCAAAAGGGGAAAGGGGGAGGTTGTGATATTATATTCATGCCAATGCAGACAATGACACGTACCTTGAAGAAACTGCATAGTGACATCACTGTGTGTAAGGCTGAAGGATAAAAGGTACAGCCTCCTTGTTAGATGCTCACTATTGCCTGTGATCTCTACTGCAGATGTCTAATACTGTCTGTAGCTCTGCATCAGTAAGACTTTACATATCCCTTATAAGTCAGACATATAGTCAAGTAATCAGCCTACATCACTGTTCAGAGCAAGATCAAGGTCTGTGCAGAGCTACATATAGTTGTTGCTAGTAATAAACTTCATGTAATTGACCAGAACCCTCGTCACTCTCAATATCCTGCTTAGCATAGATAGCATAGAGGCAGATTCCATGAGGTGTACATTGAAACCCTGGAACTCCCTCCCTAACAGCACTGTAGGGTTACCTACACCACATGGACTGCAGCAGTTCAAGAACGCAGCTCACCACCACCTTCTGGGCAATTAGGGATGGGCAATAAATGCTGGCCTAGCCAGCAAAGCCCACATCCTTTGACTGAATAAAAAAAATGGTGGCAGCAGACCATAAGAGACCACGACAGCAATTGTTAAAATGGCTGTGAGAACGGAATAAGTGCCATTTCTGTTTTATTGCGTGTGTGTGTGTGTGTTTTTGAATGAGTCGGTTCATAGCTGTGCCTGCTTGTGCTGTTTTCTGCAGCGCTGAAAGTCATTGACCCTTTGTCACCTGGTCCTTAACGTTGAAGGAATAAGTTTATTACTTGTTCTATCCATACATGTGTATATTTTGTGGGAAACTTGCATCATGTTTTTTGGTGCGAACTACTTGAAGCTGTGTTCCTTCAGCTCAGGAATGGGGATTTAACACGTATTTTCACATTTGGAATTCATGACCCATTACAGGAATCAATATTTCTAAGTTGCATGAAAGTACAAATGAGATTGTTGAACCTGTTTGTTTCAATTTAAGAAAATGCAGAATTGGAAAATTGAAGAATTGAATTACATTATGAATTAAAGTTTCTGTTTTGTGTGTTATTCTTGTTCAAAATTTATTTTTGCAACTTGGAAAAGTAACTCTTTGTCTTGAAAAAGATGAGCTTCAGGTTTGAAAATGTTTGGCAGAAATCTAATTTTAACTGTTCAGAACATTTTGCTTTAATTTGACTAGAGTTTAAAAAATCTGCTGTCCTTTTACAGTTTAAAGGCATGCCTTGCCTTACTTCCCTCTCTCATAGGACGTTAAGTCGCAAACATCAGGACTTGAAAATTGGCTTAAAGGAGAAAAAAGATAAGCAAAAGAGATATGGGAAATATTCTGTCCCTTTTCCACAATTAAAGTCTGCATGGCTGTGGTGTTGTCAATTTAAGAACCAGTAACTCTTTTGGTTGAAAATTGTTGGAGGTTTTAATTAGCCTTGAAAGCTAACTCTTTCTTTAGTTTTATTCTGTCTCCAGCTTTATTACAGTCAATTATAAAGGCACCTGAAGAAACCTTGCACCTTCTCTCTTTTCAGGTAGGAATCCAATTCCCTTTTGAATACCTCAATTGGCCCTGTCTCCACCACCTTTTCAGGAAGTTTGTTCCAGATTCCAAACAGCCTCTGGGTGAAAATAGTTTTCTTCACATCACATTTACTCCTTTTACCAATTACTTTGATTCTGTATTCTCTAGTTCTTGATGTTGTCTTTAGTGAGAAACTGTTCCCACTCTTTACCCTGTCCATACTCCTCAGGATCTTGAATACCTTTATCAAGTCTCCTCTCAGCCTTCTTTTCTCCAAGGAAAACAGTCCCAACCTCTCCAATCTATCCTCATAGCTACAGTTCTTCATCCCGGGAATCATTCTTGTGAATCTCCTTTGTACTCTCTCCAATGCCTTCACACCCTTCCTCAAGTATAGTGCCCAGAACTGGATGCAGTACTCCAGATGAGGCCTAACTAGTGTCTTATACAAGTTCAACATGGCCTCCTTACTCTTGTACTCAATGCCGCTATTAATAAAGCCTAAGATACTATATGCTTTATTAACTGCTCTCTCAACATGCATTTCCATCTCCAATGATCCATGTACGTATACACCTAGGAACCTCTGTTCCTGCACCTCCTTTAGAGTCTTTCCCTTTATTTTATAATGTCTCACCATATTTTCCTGCCAAAATGGATCACCTCACACCTCAATGCATTGAACTTTATCTGACTATCACAGTTGACAACATTTCCAGTCTTTGTATCATCTGAAAATTTTGAAATCATGCCCTGCACACCACAATCTAGGTCAGTAACATACATCAGGAAGGCAAGGGTCCTAACACTGACCCCCTGAGAATTCCACTACAAACCTTCCTCCAATCTGAAAAAACACCATTTATCACTACTGTTTCCTGTCACTCAGCCCATTTTTTTAATCCAAGTGCCTACTTTCCCTTTTATTCCATGACCAAGAATTTTGCTCACAGGACTGTTGTGTGGCACTGTATCAAATGCCTTTTGAAAATCCATATACACCACATCAACAGCTTTTCCCTTATAAGCCTTCTCTGTTACCTCCTCAAAAAACTCCAGCAAGTTAGTTAAACATCGGTCAGGATTTTCCAGGCTCGGCGGGAGCGGTCAGGAAGCTGACCGCTGCCCGCAATCGGCTCCACACCGCGATTTCACGTGGGTGGGCAAATTAAGGCCCGCCCTGCATGGATAGCGAGCGGTCGTGCTGAGCACTACCTGTGCGAGCGGGCAGGGGGGGGAGGGGGAGGGAGAGCCAAGCTTAGTGCACAGTTTGCGCATGCGTGCGAAAGAGAGCTTTAATCTCCCTGAGGCAGCTCCATGCCTCAAGGAGATTGAAGCGCTTTTTAAAAAAATTAATAATGACATTAAAAATTTAATGAAACATGTCCCCTCATGTGACTTTGTCACATGAGATGGGACATGTTTTTAATGGCAAAAGAAAGTTTTTATTTAATTTGTATAAGCTTTAGGAAACTTCATTCCGCTCATGGATGAGGTTTCCTAAAAAATGTAAAGGCCGCTTGGCCTTTTCGCCTGCCCGCCAACCGTAAGGTTGGACAGGCAGCGTAAACTTCAACTTAATTACCTTGTTAATGGCCTTAGTAGGCCTTTCAATTATCGGCAGATGTGCAGCTGACTCCGGCGTGCGCCTGCCGAATGAAATATCGCACACGTCATTTTACGTTCCGGCATGTCAGGCATGCGTCCACACGCTGAATGTAAAATTCTGGCCATGATTTTCACTTAATGAATCCATGCTGGCTTTCTTTAATTATCCTGCACTTGTCTAAGTGACTATTGATTTTGTCCTGAGTTATAGTTTCCAGAACTTTCTCTACCACTGAGGTCAAAACTGACTGGTCCAGAATTGCCACCTTTATTCTTGGATCCCTTTTTGAACAATTCTCCAGTCCTCTGGCACCTCCCCTGTGTCTAAGGAAGACTGGAAGATTATCACTTAATGCCTCTGCAATTTCCACTCTCACTTCCCTCAGTACCCATGGATGCATCTCATGTGGTCCTGGTACCTTACCTATTTTAAATAAAGATAGCCTTTCCAACACCTCTTGCCTCTCAATTATAAGTTCTTATAGTGTACCAGTTACCTCCTCTCTCACCTCAGCCTGGGTAGTATCTTCTTTCTTTGTAAAGTGCTCGTTCAACACTGCCACTATTTCTCCAGCCTCCACATGCAAGTTCCCTTTTTTGTCCTTAATCGGCCCTAATCTTCCTTTTACCACCCTTTTACTATTTAGATGCTTATAGAAGACCTTGGGATTCCCTTTTATGTTTGCTGCCAGCCTCTTTTCATGCTCTCTCCTTGCTTTTCTTATTAGTTTCTTTACTTCCCCTCTGGTCCTTTAATATTCAGCCTGATTCTCCATTGTATTTCCTACATGACATCTGTCATACACACACTTCTTCCTTTTCATCTTTACCTTTATCTCTCTCATCATCCAGAGCACTCTGGATTTATTTGTCCTATCCTTCCCCTTCAAGGGATTATACCTTGACATTGTCTGCAATACTTTTTCTTTGAAGGTGGCCCATTGTTCAGCCACCATCTTTTCTACCAACATTTGGTTTCAACTCACTCGACTCAGATGCATTCTCATCCCACCAAAGTTAGCTTTCCCCCAATTAATTATCCCTGCTCTGGATTGTTCCCTGTCCTTTTCCATGATTAACCTAAATCTTATGATACAATGGTCACTGTCCCCTAAAGGCTCTCCTACAGATATTTGATCCACTTGGATTCATTCCCCCGAACCATGCCTAAAAGTGCATGTCCTCTCATTGGACTGGAAACACACTGCTGCAGAAAATTATTTTGAACGCATTCCAGGAACTCTCGCCCCTCTTGTGCCTTTGTACTATTCCTATCTCAGTCTATATTTGGATAACTGAAGTCCCCCATTATGATTACTCTATAGTTCTTGTACCTCTCCATAACTTCTTTAAAAATTTGTTTCTCCAAATCCCTTCCACTAGTTGGTGGTCTATATACTACACCAATCAATGTTATTGCACCTTTTTCATTCCTTACCTCTAGCCAGACAGATTCTGTCCTTGACCCCTCTGGAACATCCCCTCTCTCCAGTACTGTAATGCCATCTTTAATCATTATTGCCACGCCGCTGCGCCTCACCACCCCCCCAACCCTTTTCTACCTTTCCTGTCTCCCCTAAATACCTTGTGCCCAGGAATATTTAACGTCCAGTCCTTTCTTTCTTTGAGTCAGGTCTCTGTTATAGCAATAATATCATAATTCCATTTGTCAACCTGTACCTGCAGTTCACCAATCTTATTAGCCATATGCCTTGTATGCACATAAGCCCAGATTTAGGCTTTTTTACTTTTCACCTATTCTGACCCCATCTAATGACTTACTATTGCCTACTCTAATTCTATCAAGCTCTCCAAGTATTCTGTCTACCTTGATACTACTCTCTGATATATCTTCATTATTATTTGATATTTCTCTACTTCCCACTGCCAGTTTTTCTCCCCTGCACTCTGAATTTCCCCTCAGGTTCCCATCCCCGTGCCAATGTAATTTAAACCCTCCCCAACCACACTAGCAAACCTCCCCGCGAGGTCATTAGTCCCAGACCTGTTAAGGTGTGACCTGCCTCCTTGTACAGGTCCCACCTGCCCCAGAACTGATCCCAGTGCCTCAGAAATCTAAAGCCCTCCCTCCTCCTCCATTTCTCCAGCCACATATTGAACTGCTCAATCTACCTATTCTTATGCTCAATAGAACATGGCACTGGGAGTAATCCTGAGATTACTAGACCTGAGGTCCTGCTTTTTAATTCCCTTCCTAATTCCCTAAAATCTGCTTTCAGGACCTCACCCCTTTTCCTACCTATGTCATTGGTCCCAATGTGGACCAGGGCCTCTGGCTATTCACCCTCCCCCAAAAGAATGTCCTGCAGCTCCTCTGTGACATCCTTGACCCTGGTACCAGGGAGGCAACATACCATCCTGTAGTCATGTCTAAGGCCACAGAAACTCTTGTCTGCTCCCAACTAATGAATCCCCTACTACTATAGCACTTCCACTCTTCCTCCTCCTCTCCTGTGCAGCTGAGCCACCTATGGTGCCATGAACTTGGCTCTTGCTACAGTCCTCTGAGGAATCATCTCGCTCACCAGTATCCAATATTCTGGAAGTTTCTGAGCAGTTCAAAAATGGACAAAGGCTAACTCATCAAACTCCTGGAATGTAACACTCCTTGCATTGTATAAACATTCCAGCCAAGCTAACACAAAGGGCTAGTAGACGAGGTGTCTGCACCAGCCAGTGCTGGACAAAGGCAGAGCTATTGGACTCATCTCCAAATTGTGCTAGTGGTTCTACAGCTACCTGCTCAAAACACAATGGGCTTTAACAAGGGAGACTCATTAGCTGAAAAGCTCGACCAGAAACCACTGTCACATGACCAAGACTTGAGCTGTTTTGATTGCTTTAATCATACAGTTTTTGAGTTCCACCTTCAGTCACTGTTTAGCCTCAGAAGAGTAGCAGGACTCCAAGATCGCAACCTGCCTCTGTCTACCATTTACCACCTAGTCCCAGGGTCAAGGATGTTACAAAGACCTGCAGGACATTCTTTTGTGGGAGGGTGAATGGCCAGAGGTCCTGGTGTACATTGGGACCAACAGGTAGCAAAATAACGAGCTCTGCCCAGGTTTAAATTGTCTGGCCCTCTTCTACACTGTGTTCTACTGGGACATTTGAATTTCTGTATCTGTGCCTACAAGACTATTCATCTCTACACGCCTTCTCCCATCGTGGAAGTCATTGCTTCTGGAAAAGTGGATCACCTGGCAACAGTTTCAGCCTGCTAACTCCTGAAGGAATACACCATTGGATTTTTTGATTCTGGACTCTGGACTCACATGAAACCATAATTCCTATTTTTTGCCTGTGGTTTTTGCCCTAAACACCTTTCTTTCCCTTATCTCTCCTTTATCATATGAATGCAAAAAGAGGAGGATGTTGTGAACCCCTTCCCTCGTTTTAAGTATGTGTGAAATAAACTAACCCACTGATTTTACCCTATCTCGAGTTTGCTGTATGGTTATTAACAGAGAATTGGATCACTCCAAAACTAAAGGGTTGGGGAAAATACGCCACCACTTATAAAGAGGGAAATCAAAAATCTTTACGGGCAGGCAGTGAGCGGCGAAATCAGGACTGTTCTGTGTTAAACTCCCTCCTGTCCATAACAAGTGTTAGCTTGAGTTAAATTGGGGGTTAACTAACCTGTTAAGTTGTGAAAACTAGAATTCCATTAGTGGCCACGTTGACATTCTAGTTATTATGTCAAGGCATGTGGGAGTCTTTAATTCGAGGTAATAAGGCTCACACATCTAAAGCTTGGCAGTTCTGAATTTTGAATTTAGCCAATGATATGAATTGGAATGAGATATTTGAATTGATTCAGATTGTTTAATTACCCAAAAATTATCTTGGGTGAGAACCCTCTTGCAAAAATGTTTAAAAATTTGAAATAATTGGAGGTGAATCTAAAATGCTATTTCTTTGAACTAAGGTTACTAATAATTTTTGTTGCTTTCAATCCGTAAGGATAAAATTTGTGCAAAGTTTAACAAAAGATGTCAAAAGAATTTGAAAAAGACAGTTTAAAATGGAGGGTTTTTTTGACTGGGGAAATTTTAAAAAGAAATTCCATAAAGTGACGCAATTGCGTGTTTTACTCCACTCTTCGAAAACAAGCATAAAAGTTAGTCCTTTCTGCTGACAGCTGCTGTTTTTAAAATTCATCACAGAACTTTTGTATTGCTGACTGCAACTTTATATACATTGCATATTATTAAATGTTAAGGTTCTAAGCTGCCAAATGTGATTGGACAAATTAACCCGTTGGTCTCTTGGGAATTTTTGTTTTTCTTGTGATTTTTGAAAAAGAAACAGGTTTCCAGGACCACATGAATATTGATACCATAGCAAGAGATCTACAGACATCAAATATCACAGCATGGTCACGATGTGAACTCAGGCTTTGACTTTCAAAGACCTGGCCTTAACTCATTCAAGCCGTTTGTTGTTTCAAGATAAAGTACAATTAGTTTGCAATTTACATCCATATACATTTATTCTGACTTCTCATTAAAATTAGTCTCACCACATCAGAACTTCTTGCCAGTCCAGTCCCATAGCAATTAGGTGTTCAAAACCCCCTGAAAACCAGAAAGTTGGGTGGGGTGGCGCGAGGAAGAAAGTTTTTTCGCGGCATTTGGTAGTGATTGTATGGTATATGCATTTATGGTATTTACCCTTGGAAGTTTAAACTTCGGATGGGTAGAATTGCTCTGCCTGTGGCCCTCTGTCTCTGATGCTGACCTTCATGTCAGGGTCTTGGGCCTGGTGCCCTATTCTTTTGATTCGTAGTAAATTAGTGGAGGGGAAGGTGGGGAGGAGGGGATTGTTCCTCTCCATTACACCTGTTATTGAATTCACACTTTAGAAAATCTAAAAGTAGCATTACACTACATTCAGGCCCCTAAAAGGCTAGTACTATACTTTAGGGGAAAGGGAAAAATTAGCATTTAAGTTAGACACTCAATATTTTCATTAAAAATCCAGTGGACTTACATCATCCAAGATTTGTTCTACAGAGAAATACTGTTCGTTAATACTCCCCACTTGCCTGGATGCCGACGTACAGAGGCAGCAGTGTGTACCATCTACAAGGTGCCCTGCAGGAAGTCACCAAGGCTCCTTAGACAGCACCTTCCAAACCCACAATCACTACCATCTAAAAAGGCAAGGGCAACAGACACATGGTAGCACACCACCTGGAAGTTCCCCTCCAAGCCACTCACCATCCTGGCCTGGAAATATATCACCTTTCCTTCACTGTCACTGGGTCAAAATCCTAGAACTCCCTCCCTAACAGCACTGTGGGTGTATCTACACCACATGGACTGCAACAGTTCAAGAAGGTGGCTCACCACCACCTTCTAAAGGACAACTAGGGATGGGCAACAATTGCTGGCCCAGCCAGTGAAGCCCACATCCCATTAATGAATAAAAATAATAATAGAGCAAATACAGTATAAGGAGCTTTAGACACTAATAGTAGGTTGCAACCATTCTAAAGTGTTTTAATAGTCTATAAAACAACCCAATGAATAGACATGGAACATAATAATGGCAAAGTTCTACTTCATATAAATTACAATTTTCAATTTATTATTCACAAAAATGACAGCAAGAACTGGATGTAGATTTATTGGACGTTCCTTTTGCAATTCAGAACTACGGAAACAAAAAGAAAAGGGGCAGATAGTCCGTCTTAACATTGGTGAATACATTTGTAACCAACCAAAAATTAGATAAGATCTGAAATTATCACTGATTTACTCCCAAATATTGTAGTTCATTCACTCAAATTGTTTATTTTTTCTCAATTGGATGTGGTAGAAAAATGTTTTCTCGTGATAATGTTTTCTTGTCCAAAAAAAGTTCCCCACTAGGAAAGTTCCTATTTAATGTATTAACATAAATCTTTTCTTTCTCATTTCAAAATGTATCTCGGGGGTAGCTTCTAAGTTCCAAATAGGCCACCTTACATGTTCTCTTTTCTTACTGACTGTATTAAAATTAATTTATCAAGACCTAGAAATGGTGGAACTTAAATAGTCCATTACTCTTTTGTTCCTCCAATAGTCCACAAAATTTTAAACCCCAAGATTCTCATCAGCCGACCACTATTTAACTCGTCCTAGTTCCTATTCTTTTCAATCTTGGTTTTTGACATGTGATAACAAATTCAAAAATGATTTGGACTGGCTGCAACAGACCATTCCCTCCATATGCTTCCTTTCTCTGATATTCTCCAGTTTTGGACATTCCTAATTGCTTGTTTGCATCGATAACAGTCCTACAATGCACTGATCCATTCCTCTGAGTCTTCTCCCCCTCTAAATCCATTTATCACCACTCTCCTGCTAAGCCTATGGCTCACGTTTGCTCTCAGTATCACCTTCAAATCCATTTCTAACTGAGCCCAGTTCCCTAATTCATGATCTTCCCCTAACCTGGTCTCGGGTGGAAAGCTGGCTTGGGTTAACATCAGAAACAAAAATGAAGAATGGAAAAAGCCGCATTTTTTTTTAGTATAAATGTTATCTATCTTAATGGGAACTGCCAGGTGTGATTATCAGATTTTTTTTTAAACCAGAGTTGACTGGAAAATGGATGATAGTGGGAGTCAGTGTTGGTAGATTGGACCACACTGGTAATCTAATTACAGTCTTAAATTTACATCATTTAGTAGATTGATGGCATTTATATAAATCAATGTTATCAATCTCACATAAACAACAGCACACTGTTTAATAAAAACAATGATGGGGATACTTCTCACCCAAGTATTGTTTCTGTGAAATGAAAGAGATTAAAAAGAATGCATGATTTAATTGATTTAAATTCCTGATAACTTTAGTGTGTAAAATGAAAGTCACTGGAGAACTGGGTACCAATTTTAAGCAAACAGCAGGCAGTATGCTGTATTAGGCCACACAAAGAAATCAATCTACAAACTTCAACATTTAATTGCAAAGAACACAACAGAGAAATGTTGAAGTGCATCTTCCCTGCTGACTCCACAAATTTTCACAGAACCTTTCCAATCATACCTTACATATCCCTGAAACTTCCAACTGGTTATAAATAGAAATTACAACTCAACAGCCCAGATTGATCACTCCATTCTAATAGTAATACATTACAACAAAAAAAAATCCTAACAAATACTTCATTCTTCACACCTTATAAAAAATACAGTAACAGAAAGTTTAAATCCCCTTCAGCTTTCACATCATTGTCAAGATCCTTACTGCATCTTAGTGCAGCATTTTAACAAAACTATTGATTAATAAAAAAAGTTCAGCATTAATGTCAAAAGACACAAGAAATGGAGATTAAATCACCAATTACTGTAAAACAAATAAAGCATAGGCTTGAGCGAGGATATTGAAAGCAATTACTTGGAAATGTCATCATTTTAAAAAGGATAGATACAGTTTAACTAATTCTGCTTTTGTAGGAAGCTATTGCACAGTGATAAAGAAGCTGTGACTCATGGCGTTCTATTAAGTGTCACTTTCAGACTCCTCTATTCTTTTAATGTACATTAATGGATCAGAATTATACAGCACAGGAGGCTGCCATTTAGCCCATCATACATATGTCAGCTCTTTGAAAGAGCATCCAATTTATTCCCACACCCCAGCTTTTTCCCCAACCCCACAAATTAGTCCTCTTTGTGTACACACCCAATTGCCTTTCAAAGGTTTATCTGGAATCTGATACCACCACCCTCATTCTTCACATCATCGCAGTGCTCCTGCTGGGTACCCTCGCTAGGGCCTGGAAACTCTTTCCAAAGTGCAGTGCCCAAAAATGCCCAATAGTATACCAGCTGATGCCCAAGCAGAGAAGGTTTGGCATGACTTCCATGATTTTTCTATTCTATGCCCCATTTTGCAAAGCCAAATAATACCTGATGCTTTCTGAACCCTTTTCTCAACATGCCCTGCCATAAGATTCGTGAATACGCAACCCCTCTAGTTTTACACCCCCTCAAAATAGTATAATTTAGATTATACTCCATGTTGCTCCTCCCAAAGTACATCACTTCACAGTTATCCACGTTATAATATGCACCCTGTGTCTGCCCATTTTAAGTCTGTCTATGTCTTCCTGAAGTAGGCCATTTATATGTAACAAGAAAAGCAATGGTTCTAACAGTGATACCTGTGGGACCCCATTGCAATTTCTCTCCAGCCAGAAAATCACATATTTACACCATCCTCTGCCTCCTATCCCTGTTCTCAAGATAAGTCTGTTATTTGGTATTTTATTAAATGCCTTTTCAAAGTCCATATATACATCGATCGCACCACCTTGATAATCTCTGTAATTCATCAAATAATTCCATTAAATTTTTAAGCAAATACATGCTGGCTGTCCCTTATTAATTCATGTTTCTCCAAATGAGAATTACTAAAGTAAACATAAAGAGAACATTTTGCTACCAAAACCACTATTAGAGTTAAAAAAAGATAAATGCAATGTCCCATTGAGGGTTTCAATTTAAGATTAAGATTATCTTTTTGTTTAAGTGTTAACTGCTAACCAATAATAATGCTTGAACTTCAGGAGCTATCACTAGACACCCATAACATGTTAATTCTAGGGTTTTACTGTTTGAATTGCATGTACAGATATATAGATCGATCTTACCATTTCACCTATGTAACTGCACAAATAAATGCCTCCATTACATTGCTATTGTAGCAAAATTATTTAAAACCCATATATAAAAAAACCAAAAAGGACATTAGGCTAAACTTTGCTGTAGAAATGATGGCAAGGCTAACAGTGCTTAGCATGACGTGTACGCAAATTGCACAGCAACTTCTGGCAACTGTACATGCAGTTAAAAACAGAACTCAGCAAGTTCCTGCTGCAAAGGCTGCATGATACCAGACTGAATTTGCTGCACTTTGCTGAGATACGCAAACTAAACTAAACATAGCTTCTTAATGGCATAACGAGTAATTATAATAGCCAACCAACCACTCTGGCACTGAAAATTTACTGTTAGCTATAGAATCTCATTCTGTCAAATTTCAATTATTGCTGAGGATTTTTTTAAAAATCAAGTTCTCTTACTTCTACCTTTATTGCTTTTATTGCTCCCCCTTAATCCAATCTTTCTTTTCCCGTCTAATTTGTCTACTGTACCTGATTCGACATTGAACTCATTACTCAAATGGACTTCTCTTGGTTCACACTCTGTGCTACTTATTAACAATTCTTCAATCTGATTGGTTCAGGAGATAAGCAGATGCTAGTTCTGTTCACGCAGGTTCCAGGAGCAGGATTTTTCAATCAGCGTGCGGGGCCGGGCCCGACACGCTGACATGGAAAATGACGCGTGATGACCTCTGGCATGCGGCGGACATCATCGCGCAGTCCCACAATATTTCGTTCAGCAGGAGCGGGATGAGGATTCCTAAAGCTTTTATTAAATAAAATTTTTTAAATTCCCTAAATATAAAAACATGTCCCATCTCATGTGACAGTCACATGAGGAGACATGTTTAAATACATTTTAAACCATTTATTTAATTATTTTAATATCGATTCAATCTCCCTGAGGCAGCTCTGTGCCTTAGGGAGATTGAAGCGCTCTTTTGCATGCATGCATGAAAGAGCACTGGCCCCGACTCTCCCTCCTTTCCCCAGCCCACACAGGTAGCGCTGAGCACTACGGCTCGTGTATCAGGCTGGGCGGGCCTTAATTGGTCTGCCCACGTAAAATGGCGACGCACAGCTGATTGCAGGCGGCGATTGGCTCCACGACTGCCCCCACCCGCTCCTGCCAAGCCTGTCCACTGCCTGAAAAATTCAGGTCCAGATGCTCTGTAGAGGGTGTTGCACTTTTTGGATAGTTGGCTGACAGGAATGTAAGGTGCAAAAGCCAATGGAAAGTCTTTGGGAAAGTGCAATTATTGGAAAATCCAACCCACTTCAATCTTGATCTTTATGGCTCGTTAACAGTTTCTTCAAAAAGTTATTCAAGGTATAATTCCTGTTGGTTATAAGACTGCTGGCAATGGCATATTTGATATCACTCTCTGCCCCAAGGATAAACTAGCTTAAAAAGTCACCATTTGTTTTAATTCAATCGAACTGAAATGGGTTTTCATGAAGGTGTTTACAACCGATCTTCACACTTTGCAGCCAATGCCAGGATCATTTGATAGGTCACCCACCTACTAAGACCTTGGGTGATTTTCATCTTCGGATGCAAAACAATTGTGTTCTCATTTGTATCTAATCTCTTTTGCATAATAATTCACAACTCTGGGTGCAGAGTGGACTGAGTCTGGAGTTGACACTGGTAGGAGGTAAAAATGTGCAAGTCAAAGAATGGGAACAATTAAAAAGGAGAAGTTTAGAAAAAAATAAATTAAAATTCTGGAAATAGTTATAAGATATTGCAACCTATCAGCAACCTTCGGAAAAGCTGCAAGGTTTTGGAATAAGAAGCAACAGGTTATGATAGAGGAAAAGGGACCTGTAAACTTCAGGCATGAATCTGCATGCAAGTGACAATATAGCCCACCAATTTAAGGCTGCTGAATTCGAGGTGGTCCTGTAGGAGATACTTGCAAGAAAGATGCCGTTATTTTTGCTACTTTCCTATCCATTCTATAGGTCAGCACTGCAGCTTGCTGGTAAAAAAGATGCAGCCAAGTTTCGGGCCACAGCTGAGCAGTATTGTCCCTGCACGTGAGTTGGATCTTGGTCACCAGTTTGTTGGGACTTATTGATCCGTGTTGCACTCTTGTTTTGGGATGGCCGAGATGGGAAATGTTCTTATATTTAGGGAATTTTTTTTATTTATTTAATAAAAGCTTTCGGAAACCTCATCAAAAAAACGCGAAGGCCGCTTGGCCTTTTCCCCTGCCCGCCAACCATAAGGTTGGTTGGACAGCGTTAACAATTACTTCAATTACTTGCTTAATGGCCTTAATAAGCTGCTTACATATCGGCGGGTGCGCAGCCAACTCCGGCGTGCGCCTGAACGAAATATTGCGGGACTGCGCCATGACGTCGGGCGCATGCCAGAGGTGCAATAGACAGAGTAGGTCAGTAGGCACTTCTTAAGCGGAACACATTCTGTTTATTTACAAAGATATTCAGCAGCTACACTTGTTTGCTTTCAACTCAAACCCTGTGTGCACACTACAGACTCTAACTATAAACCACTGAGGTAGCCCGCTCTACTCCTCTATTGGATACTAAGATCGTGTGATCTTCCATTATAACATTCTTCTGCCACTGGTGACAGAGCTCAGCTTCTTCTCTTCTACTGATCGAGATTCTGAGAAAGCAAGTTACCAGTCTTCACAGGTGTGTTTGCTGGGAGCCACAAAAAAGTTTGGTGGTATATTGACTTCTTTTGGTCAAAGAAGAAACACTGGATCTTGATCACCTTGGCAGGATTTATTTCAAGCAACACCATGTAAAAGGAATGACCTGGTGTAATTGGGATGATTACAAAGATATCCAGCAAATCGGTGAAATCAGACATTCTGATCTCAGTGTGAGTCAGATTGTCACATTGAGTTTGAAGTCAGAGATTCACATTGTGATGCCCCCGAGGTGTCAATCATTTGGAAGAGTAACCTCAGTCAACATCTGCCAAAGTGAGACTTTCTGCTTTTCCCTGTAGATGTTGTGGTGCGGGTGCAGGTGAGCCCAGAGCATCGGATTTCAGGCAGAACAGGATGTCTGACTGCTAGTTTTCTTTTTCCTCCAAACACATAAAACTTAAAAGGATTCCTTGTGATAAACTCTCTACCGGTAATGGAAACCCGGGACAAACTGTTAATGGAATGGTAATCAGAGGCCTGACGTAATGATCAGGAGACAAGAGTTCAATCCCGCCACAGTATCTGGGGAATTTAAATTCAGTTAATTAAATAAATCTGGAATAAAAAGCTATTATCAGGAATTTGAATTCAATAAAATCTGGAATTAAAAGCCTGATGATGACCACAAAACCATTGTTGTAAAAACCCATCTGGTTCACTAATGTCCTTTAGGGGAGAAAATCTGCACTCCTCACCTGGTCTGGCCTACATATGACTCCAGGCCCACAGCAATGTGGTTGCCTCTCAATTTCCCATGTTCAGAGGGCATTTAGGGATGGGCAATAAATGCTGGCCTAGCCAGCGACGTCCACATCCCATGAATGAATTTTTTTTTAAAAAACCCTCACTCTACCATTACCATCAAGCCAAGAGAACAACACTGTTTCAATGAAGTGTCTAGCAGAGCATGCCAGGGGCAGGACCAGCATGGCTAAAGATATGCTAACCTGGTGACGCTATAGCACAGGGCCGCACATGCGCTAAACAACAGGCATAAACAATGGGCATCCCACAACCAATGGATCAAATGAAAGCTCTGCAGTCCTACCCCATCCAATCTTGAATGATGGCAGAAAATTAAACAACAGGAGGCACCTGCACAAACATCCACAGCCTCAATGATGAGGAAGCCTATCACGTCAAGCTACAGACAAAGCTGAAGCACATGCAACCATCTTAAGCCAGAAGTGCCAAATGGATGATCCGTCTCAGCTTCCTCCTATCACATAAGGCAGTCTTCAGCCAATTCAATACACTCCACATGGTATTATGGGTGAACACACTAGAGACAGCACAGGCTATTAAATTATAAGACTTTTGTTCCATAGTTAAACTGGGAGTTGCTTGGGGCTTCCGCACACGTAGACCAGGCAAAGTAACTGCTGCTAGTCTAAGGCATTGCAAAGATGCAACTGCTGGTGCTGTAAATATGTTTTCATGTGAAGGATTGACTGGGGCTGTCACACTTTGGCTGGTTGATCCTTCAAGTGATGTTATTAGAAAGCTTCCTGTGTTGGTGTGCTGCAACATAGGAAAGCATGCTGTTGGAGCACTGCAAGCTGTTGTTTTAAGTGGCGTTGCAACCTGGAACACGGTTGACACATTTACTTTGGAAGGGGTAGTACCGGTGGAAACGGGAACAGAAACAGGAAGAGGAACAGCTGGAATGTCGTGTCCAGGGATGTTGGAAAGTGGAATTAGTTTCAGGATGTTCTTCACATCCAGACTCGTAGTCTGCACAATTCGATACATGCATCCTGAATTGCTGGTTTAGCCTACATGTGACTCCAGAACTAAGGCAATGTGGTTGACTCTTAAACGCCCTCTGAAATGGCCTAGTAAGCCACTCAATTCTCAAGTGCAATTAGGGATGGGCAATATATGCCAGCCTAGCCAGCCGCAGGTATTGTGCTGAAAATTTACTCAAATCTCCAGATCTGGTGGCACATGAAGGCCAGCTGTTCCAGTACAGCTACAACACTGGCATCCACCAGACAAGGTGAAAAATCATCCAGGTGTGTCCCACAAAAATCATAACAAATCCTTTCCAACTAATTACTCCCCCATCAGCCTACTCTCAACCATCAGCAAAGTGATAGAAGGGATCATCAGCAGTGCTATCAAGCAGCACTTGCCCAGTAATAACTATGCACCAATGCGGTTTGGGTTCTGCCAAGAACACTCCTATTATACAGACCTATTATAGTCTTGGTCCAAACATGAGCAAAAGAGCAGAATTCCAGAGGTGAGGTGAGGTGAGAGTGACTGCCCTTGACATCAAGGCTGCATTTAAACAAGTGTGGCACCAAAGGGTCTCAGTAATAATTACGTGTAAATAAATCTGGGTAAAAACTCTCCACTGGCTGGAATCACATCGATGTGATGGTTGTGGTTGTCGGACCCTAACCATCTCGGTTCCAGGACATCGCTGCAGGAATTCCTCAGAGCAGTGTCTAGACCAAACCATCTTCAGCTACACATTAGTGACCTTCCCTCCATCATAAAATTATAAGCAGGGATGTTTGCTGATGATTGCACAGTGTACAGTACCATTCACAACTCCTCAGATACTGAAGCAGTCTGTGCCCACATGCAGCAAGACGTGGACACTGTTCAGGCTTGGGCTGATAAGTGGTAAGTAGCAAGTGCCAGGCAATGACCATCTCCAACAAGAGGGAATCTAAACATCTCCCCTACATTCAATGGCATTGATATTATTAAATTCCTCACCATCAGTAGCCTAGGGGTTACCACTGACCAGAAACTTAACTGGAACAATGACATTACTACTGAGATTACAGGGTGGACCAGAAGTTTGGTGTTCTGAAGCAAGTGACTCACCTACCATCTCCCCAAAGCCAGTCCACCATCTACAAAGGCACAAGTCAAGAGTGTGATGGAATACTGTCCACTTGCCTGGATGAGTGCAGTTCCAAATGCACTCAGGAAACTTGACACGATCCAAAACAAAGCAACCCGCTTGATTGACACCCCATCCACCACTTTAAACATTCACTCCCTCCACCAGTGGTACACAGTGCCTGCAGTGTGCACATCTACAGATGCACTACAGCAATTTGCCAAGGTTCCCTTCAACTTCACCTTCCAAATCCACACCTCAACTGTCTAGGTGGTTCAAGGCAGTGTATATAGGACACCAACAGCTTCCAGTTTCCACCCTCCAAGTCACACAGCATCTAGAGTTGGAAATATTGCATTATTCCTTCATCGTCCCGGGTCAAAATCCTGGAACTACCTCCCTAACAGCACTATGGGAATACCTATATCACAACAGGTAAAGAACACAGCTCATTAATCCTAAATAATCCAGCTGTCACATGTGAATCTGTTCATGGCAGTATTGATAGGTGTGGCCACTGCACAGTCCCTATGGACATGAAGTTCCATCTTGATGCTGAGGGCAACTTCCATCATGTTGTGTAGCACCATCACTGTGCTAAATAGTGCAGACTCAGATCTAGCAGCTCAAAAGTGGGCATCCATGAGGCGGTGTGGGTCAACAGTAGCAGCAGAATTGTATTCAACCGCAATATGTAACCTCATGGCCTGGCGCATCCCTCACTCTACTATTACCATCAAACCAGGGAACCAATCCTGGTTGAATTAGGAGTGTAGGAGAACATGTCAGGAGCAGCACCAGGCATACCTAAAAATGAGGTGTCAACCTGGTGAAGCTACAAGACTGGATTTCCCCCTCTGACACCTACCCCGTGAGTTTAAAAAAAAATTCACTTACCTGCTGTAGGCCCAGGTCTCTTGCATTCCTCAGCAATACCCACCTCTCCCAGTGATGCTGCACAGGCTTTAGAGTTGCGGGCCCTCTGATTAGGCTAGCAGCATCAGGAGCCTGACAGTCATCCTCAATTGCACACAGGCCCACAGGAGGCCTCTGGTGAAATTGCTGAGCAGGTTCCACTGCTGGAAAGTACAGTCTCGGGACCTAATTTGACCTTGACTTAATTCATAAAATTCAGCCCAAAGACTTAAAACTCCAGGCTGGGTTGGGAAAAGGAAAAACATTAGCCAGGGTTTCTATTGAGAGCGTATGTGGGATTTGGGATGCAGATAGCTTTAGCCTCCGCTTTGATGTTCTTTACATTCAACAGTCTGGCACATGCTGCCTTCACTCACACATGAAGGCAGCCATTACTGTGAAGTAGCAGAGGGTGACCAGTGCCAGGGCAACAACACAAGTGTGGCCTAGACTTGGGAAGAAATCCAGAAATAAACTTTTTAAATCACGCAGTGAATAATGTACACAGTACATTCTCCTAGTTAGTATTGCACACTGAGAAAGAAAAAAAGTTGAAGGAAGCACTCAATAGGTCAGACAGCATCTGTGGAGAGAGAAACCAGAGTTAACATTTCAGCTTGAATGGCCTTTCGGCTTTATTAGGAGAATCCTGCGCTCAGCTTGCAGTTTCACTAAAATGTTGTCTCATTAATAAAATCTGAAATCACTCAATCAACATGGCTGCTTGCTGGAAGCCAGTTGTAGCAAAATCATCTACAGACTGCAGGCTTATTCCAGTAGTTCAGCTATCTGCTCAACAAGCCGTGCACTGTGAGAAGTGCTGTCGTGGCTAGAACAATTAAACTGTCCAACCTCATTTAACTCTTACTTCTCAACTTCAAGCCTAATAACATTTTCACAACCTATGGTGTATACTTACTGCTGCTGCATCACAATCTAACAAGGTAATAATTATAGGCCACTTAACTGCTTTGTTTGTTTGTCACAGCTAAGCAACCAATATATAATACACAACATATATAAAAGCAAAAAAACTGCGGATGCTGGAAATCCAAAACAAAAACAAAAATAAAAATACCTGGAAAAACTCAGCAGGTCTGACAGCATCTGCGGTGAAGAATACAGGTAACGTTTCGAGTCCGTATGACTTCACCAGAACGAAGGAAAAATAGAAGAGAGGTGAAATATAAGCTGGTTTAAGGTGGGGTGGGACAGGTAGAGCTGGAGAGAGGGCCAGTGATAAGTGGAGATTGCCAAAAGATGTCATAGACAAAAGGATAAAGAGGTGTTGATGGTGGTGATATTATCTAAGAAATGTGCTAATAGGTGACATTAAGGGTAGAAAGCAGGACAAGCAAGGTACAGATAGCCCTAGTGGGGGTGGAGTGGGGGGAAGAGATCGAAATAGACTAAAAGGTAGAGATAAAACAATGGATGGAAATACATTTAAAAATAATGGATATAGGTGGGAAAAGAAAAATCTATATAAATTATTGGAAAAAAGGGGGATCGGAAAGGGGGTGGGGATGGAAGAGAGAGTTCATGATCTAAAATTGTTGAACTCAATATTCAGTCCGGAAGGCTGTAAAGCGCCTAGTCGGAAGATGAGGTGCTGTTCTTCCAGTTTGCACTGAGCTTCACTGGAACATTGCAGCAGGCCAAGGACAGACATGTGGGCATGAGAGCAGGGTGGAGTGTTGAAATGGAAAGCAACAGGGAGGTCTGGGTAATGCTTGCGGACAGACCGAAGGTGTTCCGCAAAGCGGTCACCCAGTCTGTGTTTGGTCTCTCCAATGTAGAGGAAACCACATTGGGAGCAGCGAATACAGTAGACTAAATTGAGGGAAGTGCAAGTGAAATGCTGCTTCACTTGAAAGGAGTGTTTGGGCCCTTGGATGGTGAGGAGAGGGGAAGTAAAGGGTCAGGTGTTGCACCTTCTGCGGTTGCATGGGAAGGTGCCGTGGGAGGGGGTTGAGGTGTAGGGGGTGATGGAGGAGTGGACCAGGGTGCCCCAGAGGGAACGGTCTCTGCGGAATGCCGCTGGGGGGGTGAAGGGAAGATGTGTTTGGTGGTGGCATCATGCTGGAGTTGGCGGAAATGGCAGAGGATGATCTTTTGAATGCGGATGCTGGTGGGGTGATAAGTGAGGACAAGGGGGACCCTATCATGGTTCTGGGAGGGAGAGGCGGATGCGCAGGAGATGGGCCGGACACGGTTGAGGGCCCTGGCAACCACCGTGGGCGTAATACACAACATCCCAGGAGGACACCATGGTTCTTACTTCAAGACCTAATAGCAAAGAACACAGGATATTACATTAAATGGGATGTTTATCCAAATCTTTTTCCACTGATAATAAAGAAAGTCACTTTAAATTCTTCATTCATTAATAAAATAGGAATGGACTTAATGTAGAGATGCCAGAGAGTGGCTGCAAAGACAATAATCACAAGAGGTATGGGTAATATTAAAAATTACAAGGCAAGAGATCAAGCAGACGGCTGCTTAAGTGATCTAAATCCTAATCAGCAACTCATTTTTGTGAGCTTTGCACTGACCAAGAAGAATGTTCGTAATGTGGAATGGAACATTTTCCTAAATTCAGGCTTTAGCATCACGCTGTCCCATGGTTGAAAGTAAAGATTCATATGGCCAGAGAAAGAATGTTCATCTCATCAATCTGTGCCAATTTTCACCCAGATCCCAAAGATGAAAGCCCATTGTAAAGCCCACAGAGCGAGCCACAGAATGCAGCCTTAAGCTTACTCCGGGGGTGTCAGTGCCTTTCTAATTATTTATAACATGAAATCCACCGTATATATAAACTCATGATAGTTCTGTCCGAAAATGAGATTATGAGCTTCTGTTTGCTCTTAGATATCCATTGCTGCACTTACAGAATATTTTTAGGTGGTGCTCATGAGCACAGTTTTACTGAGCTATTTTGTTTCTACTGGTGTCATGATGGACATGAAGAGCTCAGACGCTCATAACTGATGTGCCATGCCATCCACTTTGAAGGAGTAATGATTGTATTGTAATTAGTATAATTCAGGTAAGTGCTTTCTGAGTGTTGGCAGATGAGGATGTGGATGGGCTCTGCATCATTTTTCAGCCCAGAGAATGCTGGGTACAGATTCTTAAGCATGCCAAAACACAACTTTCAAATGCAAACCATGCTCTCTAAACATCTCCAACATAACCTTCTCTACATAGTGACACACCACAGGGCAAGCAAAATGCTGGAGCTTTGGAAGGACTCAGCAGAGCAAAAATTGCCTGCAAAGGGAGGAAGGTGTGTTCTCTGGCTGTATGAATCTTTACTTTTCAGGTTGAGACCCTTCATCAGAATTATGGGGCAGACTTATCCTGACTTTGATTGTAAATAGTTTTATTGCATTTTATTTTAAATATTGTAAATAAATATTGGCATCGTAATTGTATAAATGCTAGTCTTTCCTTTAGGATTGCAAATCTTAGGCCAGATCTTCACAACCAAGGTGGCTTGCTTGAGTTGGGAAATCTCCTGGTGGCGGGGATGGGATGGAATCTGGTCCATTGACCCCAGAAGGGGAGGCGGGCCCTGATGATGAGATGGATGGATCACATCTCGGGCCCAATATAAAGGGCCTGGATGCAGTTCCTGCTGTGAGGGAGGAAGATGTTGTCGTGTTGCTGGTTCAATGGAGGAGATGTCTTTCAGCCATTAAAATTGTTTTCCAATTGGTTAGTTACACTGGAAGAAATGGTCCATCATGAGCCTTCCATAGAAAACTGTAGAGTTTAATGCTGCCTATTGACCTTGTCCAATGAAGGATCACACAGCAGTGACTTAATGCTGGCAAAGCCTTACATCACCACAACCATGGAGATGGTTGCATCTTGGCACCTTCAGCAGGTCTCGACACTCTGCATTAAGTGAGATTATCGTAATGCCTCAGGGCTGATGTTTAGACACTGCATGTAGAACATTTGTCCTTCCACCTGCCCTTTCATCAACCATCTATCAGGGTGTGGGCAACCAAATCTGCTTGCTCCATTATCCTCAAAGCAGCACACCATCATTGTTGATGTGTGAGACTCAGAGGGAGCAGGCCAGCAGGGACATGTGCGCTCAGGAACATACCATGCCATGTTGGTACAAGAGGAACAAATGTCAGAGCCCCCAGCATTCACGCTCCCAGCTCCAACAGTCTATGCATAACTAGATAATCAGGTTCCTGTATGTGAACAGATACAGGTTATGCATTATGCCAAATGAAGTAAGAAACCTTTCTTGCCCATATGCTTTCTTCACTGTCATGCCAGTATGATGCAGAGGAGGACAGGTGCAGGAGGGGTGGCTCCCCAGTCCTGAGATCACCGAGATTCTGGACCAGGAGCTGCAATGCAGGAGGGATATCCTCTATCCCAGTGGAAGGAGGGATACTGCCAGCGTAATGGAGGGAGCTTGGCAGGAGATTGCATTCATCATAAGCGCAGCAGGGGAATACCATCATTCATTGATCCATTGCCGCAAGCGATTCCATGACCTGCTGCACTCTAGCAAGGTGAACTGTTTGGCAGAAACACACAAGTGTCCCTGTGACAGATGAGAGCTGAATGACACTCCAGCTGGGGCACACATGGCACATACCTCTCCTGTAACATGGACGAGTGTATGGCCAAGGTACCTATGCAGGTTCAAACAGTTGTGGGAAGACATGTGAATGCCCACTGTGATCCAGCACCACATTAATGAGTTTTGTCTCTGCATTCAGGGTAGCTTTGGCTACTCTGTATTGTGTACTTGCAGAAGAAGAGGGTTCACAACACCAGAGTGATGGCCCAGGCTGGGGGTGTGTCAGAATGGCTCAGGGAAATTCGCTCATTTAAAGAAACAGCAATGGAGATTGCGAGGGTGTTCTCAAGAGTTCATTATCAGAGATGGTGAATCACCCGTAACAGGTGCCAAAAGGTGTTGGAGACACTTTTGATCATGGTGTCAATGGCAGAGGCAATGCTGTTAGTGTGGTGCGCTAAGGAGTTTGGGAACTTGGTTTAAGGGAGAGTGTGAAAGGTGGGTTGCATGATAAGAGTTCCACTAAGATGATTGAAGGCACTGGCCTGGATCTGCACATGCTCTCAAAATGTCCAGGCCTCAAACAAGTTACCTCCTTTTATATATCACACAGATCCCATCAGCACTAACCCACCCCCTCAGGCTCATCCCTAGGGCATCAGGAGGAGGAAGAGATGTCCGAGGAAGCACCACACATCTGACCAGCCCACGCTCCACCAACGTAGATACTAGTACATCAGAGAGATGTAGTATGCATTTAGATTTGGCAGCATGCGGTGCAACATCATATCGAGAGCAGCATGCAGTAGCACTCTTGCCTTAGTCACAAGGTTATCAGGTTTTATGTTAACAAGTGTTATTTGCATTTCTCGACTGTGAGCAATTGAGCAATGCCGTCTTTCTTAGTGACAGCTGCCTATACTGTAGCTGGCAGTGACGTTTCACTCGAACACACAGCATTTGCGCATGTTTGAGCAGTGCACCACCTAGTGATTGCGTTGCATTGGCGTCAGACACAGCAATCTTTTAAATTGTCTGCAGAGAGAAGGACAGCAGCAGAAAGGACAGTGACACCTATGCTGGAGGCTGTAACATGGAGTTCTCCAAGCCTGTTCATTTTCAGGTCCGCAAATACAGCGGACTGAGTTCCTGGTAACAAGATTACAAGCAATTAACTTTGTGAACTGTAGAAAATCCATCTCTTCAACAGAATCCTGAAACGACTTTGGCAACATGACTTTGGTTGCTGAATTTGCCTAAATTACCCTTCAGGAGTGAAGCCATCTTCTTTGCCAGGACAAGATAATTATGTGAACTATGAACTATTCTTTTGCTTATAACCTGTAAAAGTGCACTATGCTCTTCAATTATGCTTTCCTCAGGTGTGTTTGTGTGTGACTGTGTGAGTGAATGCCATAGCGTTAGATTTCTGGGTGAGCGCATAAATAAACAAGCCTCTTTCTTTATTAAAACCCACTACAGGCTCACTGTCGGTTATTCAAATTGTACACACGCACGCACGCACACACGCACAGATTTAAAAACACACAGCTTCCTGCCCAAGGTTTACTGATTATAGGCAGCTGGGGAGGGAACAGGGACTTCAGCAGTTCTCTCTCACCCTGTCTGTACGATGGTTCTTACCAGCGGCAATGTAGACTTCAGCCAGTAGTCCTTCTCTAAGAGATGGTATAAGTGTGAAGTGTGTGGTCATGCATGTCCAGCATTGGAAGGCTGGGTCAGAGAAAGTAGTAGTCCACCATATATTGTGGCCATTTCAGCATTTGCTGTCCATCCATAAGTGCATTTGAGGAAGTAGCCATGATCCAACTTCTTGATTAAGATGCAGTCCATCTGGTATAGCCCCATGCTGAGCGATGTGCAGAAAGCAGTCAGATGCAGTTGAGTGTTCCACAGTGAGGGCACAGCGGCTGTACCACATGTCAGGGCGTTGTGTTTTTTAGTGAAGCTTGTGTGTGTGTGGAAGCTCCCTTGTGATTGAAGCCTTTGTCATTCGTGGAGTAGAGGCCGTGGCCTGTCAAGGATCCTCAGTGAGTTGCAGCACTGCATTCTGTGGATGTCACACACTGATATCACTGTGCCGGTGGTGGGTGGAAGCTATTGAAGGAAGTGGATGGTGTGGTGAGCACACATGTGCCTTATTCCTGCACAGTATCAAATTGCTACATTTCTGCTGGTCCATGCAGTTATATCTGTAGGTCCTGAGTCTCTACTTGCACTCTTGGCATGATGAAGACACTTTTGTTCGGCATAAGGTGAAGTTGGCTCCAGTTATTTGCAGCCTCTGGCAAAAAACTGCAGGGCCAGCTTTAAGGGGACATCTTGAGGACAACATGTGCACAATGTTGAACCCAAGTGTGATGATGGAATTCAGCCATGCTGATGATGTTTGAATGTCAAGGGGGTTGCTGTTGGCATTCCTGCTCATTGGGGATTGGCAGCACATACCTTCCAGGAGATGCTCATGTTTACGGGTGCTTATGTGGCAATAGCTTGCCAAGGGATTGCTGCCGGATTTGTATTCGGATGCTAAAGAGTGCTAAGGTGAATGTCCTCTGTATTACTAAGTCCCCAGCAACAATGGCATCCTGAACGGATCCATCCAAGGGTACCCGGGGCTGCCCCTCAGGATGTCTCCCATTGTCACCCTCCTCCTCCTCGGTGTCATCTCCATCTGAGTCGATGGGTTCCTCCTCGTTCTCCTCCTCTGATAATGATGTAGCTCTTTTGCCGGCCTCCGGCCCCTCAATGTGAATGCCTCTCCCCTGCACCACTTAATGGAGCATGTAGCAAATGACCAGTATCCTCAACACTCTTCCCCTGTCATGGGGCAGTGATGGAGTAGTAATGTTTTCACTGGACCCAGAGACCCAGGGTAATGCTCTGGGGACCCCGGTTCGAGTGGCGGAATTTGAATTCAATAAAAATCTGGAATTAAAAGTCTAATGATGACCATGAAACCATTGCCGATTGTCATAAAAACCTATCCAGCTCCCCTTTAGGGATGGAAATCTGCTATCCTCCCTTGGTCTGGCCTACACGTGACTCCAGACCCACAGCAATGTGGTTGATTCTTAAATGCCCTCTGAAATGGCCTAACAAGCTACTCAGTTGTATCAAGCTGCTACAAAGTCACAAAAAAAGGAATGAAACCAGAAGGGCCACCTGGCACCTTCTAGGGACGGGCAATAAATGCTGGTCCAGCCAGCAAAGCCCACATCACGTGAATAAGCAAGAAAAAGTGAGAGTACTGGAATGCTCCATCCGAGAGGTCAAGGCATCTGAACCACATCTTCAACAGGCCAATAGCCTGCTCGATGACAGTCCTCGTCTGCAAGTGGCTGTTGTTGTAGCAACCTTGGGGCCCTTCCTCTGGTCTCCTCATGGGAGTCAGGAACCACCTCCTTAATGGGTACCTTATTTCCCCAAAAAGCTAACGACAGACTTGGGGTCTGGACTGGAAAGCTGCAGCAGGCGTGAACGCCTCACAATAGTCATCTCACAAGTCATGGCAGCTGCTGGGAAAAGATGCACATACATGCAGGGAGGCCTTATTGTGGTCACATGCAACCTGCACATTGATGGAGTGGAACGATTTTCTGTTCACAAATGTCTCGGGCTATTGGCGACCTTTTCGTGAAGTGGGTGCAGTTTACTGCTCCTTAAACTTGTGGGAAGCTGGCTATGAGGCGAAACCTGTTTTCCTCTGCATTTGCAACATGTCTGTGGGGAAATTGATGTGTTTCCCCACCTGTACAAAGAGTGCAGCAGTGATGGTGGTGATGTGCTAGTGGGCGGTTGATTAAGAGAGCTGCAGAGGCCTGTGGCAGACCACAGAAAGGAGCAGCCGCATAGAAATCAAGGGCCATGGTATACTTGAGTGCAACAGGTAAGACATTAAGATCTCTTGATTATGGCCCAAGATCTCCCTCCACCATGGCACAGAAGTCTCTAATCATTTCCCTTGATATTCAGAGCCTTTGCCTTCATTGCCTCTCGCTCATGGCAAGATAACTCCTTCAAAACAATACATCCTTCCTTGAGGTAATATCTCCTCCCGCCTACGCTCCATGGTGACTCTGCCACCTCCTGGCAGGGTACCCTGGCCCTGGCCACATGGTGCTGCTCCTGTCCTCCTTCTATTGCCTGTATATGGGAAGGCGCCACGCCCATTTCTTCAACTACCTTCTTTCACCACACACACTTCACCCAGTGAGCCTGGCAGTCTGTCCTGTCTCCCACTTGGCTGCATGAAGCAAGGAATACTCCTGAGGGATCACACAGAATGTCACAATCTCCCCCACACCCGTTGGGGTCTGGTACCAACCTGACTCTCTCTCTGAACAATGGCTCTGTGTTCAAAATTTAACTTTGCAGAGCTCTATGTGAGGATAACACCCTTTTTAGGAGATGTTCAGGAGCATTTACAACTCCACCATAAATTCATGACTCCCATACTGTGGGTTAAGGTCTTTGTGGCAGCGAAAATTGCATCTGTTTAAACTCTGCACTAATTTTAAGTAGATAACAGATTCGTGATTTGTGCCTGTGTGAATTACGCTCCACCCACTTTCCCCTGCGGGCAAAAATGGTTTGGCCAGAAATGAAAGCAGAATCTCTGCATTCTGCTCTCCCCTGCCATTTTCCAAGGGCCACAGTCTTCCCAATTCATTGAAAATCTGGCCCCATCTTTTATTTTAAGGTGATAGCTGTTAGCCACAGAAGACACTTTTGTAACAAGCAAAATATTAAAAATGTTTTACTCAAATAGAATTAATTACCAAAGCAAGTAGTATAGGTGTAATATTGCACAATCCAGTACAGTATTCAAAGGTTAGGAATGATTCAGTTAATCAAATAGCCCAGTCAGGAAAATTCCTGCAAGTTCCTGAAGTGAAGTATTTTTCATTGAAAAAAATAAGTGCACCATTACACAAAACAGAATATAGTCCTTACACAAACTACTTAATCACAGTTTACAGCCAAATTTATCCCATGCACCATGAGACTAACTGAATTCCTAGTACAGGAAAATTAATATTTCATTATACTCATACTTTGGCCTTCAAGGCAAGTGCTTGTTCTGCACAATCAGCCAGCTAAGTGATGAGCTGAATAATATTAACAATCTGTACAGCTAATAGACACAAAGGCATGTGGGGAGGATGTTTCGTCTTGTGGGAGAATCTAGAACCAGGGGTCAAGGTTTTAAAATAAGGGGTTGGTCATTTAAGACAAAGATGAGAAGAAATTTTTTCTCTCAGAGGGTAGAGTGTCTTTGGAACACTCTTCCTCAAAAGGCAGTGGAAGCAGAGTGTTTGAGTATTTTTAAGGCAGAGGTAGATAGATTCTTGATTAACAAGGGGGTGAAAAGTTGTTGAGGGTAGACAAGAATGTGCGATTGAAGTTGCAATCAGATCAGCCATGATCTTATTGAATGGCAGAGCAGGCTTGAGGGGCCGACTGGCCTACTCCTGTTCCTAACTTGTATGTTCGTAATTTTGCATCACATCCATAGGGTAGCATACTCCAGTCTTTCATCTACCATAACATATTAATGTAGAGACTTTGTAATAATAAGTTGTTAGGGTAATAAAACATCCCAAAGCACTTCACAGGAACATTGTTAATGTTAAATATAAACCCCAGCCACACAGGAGAGATTAGGGCAGATAACCAAAAGCTTGGTCAAAGAGGTAGGTTTTAAGGAGCATCTTAAAAAGGATATCAGGGTAGAAAGCAGAGAGGTTTAAGGAGCAAATTCCAAAGCTGAGGGCCTTGACAGGTGAAGGTATGGCCACCAATGATGGAGCAATTAAAATCAGGGATGCTCAAGGAGGCCAGAATTAGGTGAGTGCAGAAACCTTGGCAGGTTGGGAGGTTGGAGAAGATTACAGAGATAGTGAGTGACAAAACAATTGAGGGATTTGGAAACAATAATGAAAATGTAAAAATGAAAGCATCGCTTGACCAGGAGCCAATGTAAGTCAGTGAGCAAAGGGGAGAGTTTTAAATGATCTCAAGCTTACAGAGAATAGAAATTGGGAGACCAACCAAGAGTACATTAAGAGTTAAGTCCAGAGGGAACAAAGAAATAAATGAGGATTTCAACAGAAGAGAAGCTGAGGCAAGGATGAAATCATGGAAGTGAAAATAGGCGGTCTTATTGACGTTGCAAATATATGGTCAGAAGCTCATCTTGGGATCAAATATGACACCAAGTTTGCAAACAGACTGGTTTAGTTCGGAGGGGAATGGACAGAATGGGTAGCGAGGGAATAGAGTTTGGAGTGGGGGCCAAAAACAATGGCTTCAGCTTTTCCAATATTTTTCTGGAGGAAATGTCCACTGCTGCAATACTGCATGTCAGATAAGCAATGTGATAATTAAGCATTAGTGGAGTAGTTGCGAGAGGTGCTGGTGAGGTATAGCTGGTTGGCATCAGTGTACATGTGAAAATGAATGCTGTGTTTTTCAGATGTTGCCAAGGGGCAGCATGTAAAATGTGAAACAGGATAAGACCAAGGATAGATTCTTGGGGGGCACCAGAGGTACCAGTGCAGGAACAGGAAGAGAAGCCATTGCAGGTGATTCTCCGGCTTCAGTTAGATAGATAAGAATGGAACCAGATGAGAGCAGTCCCACCCAGCTGGGCAACAACACAGGCGCCAGAGGAGGATGGTGTGGTCAGCCATGTCATAGGCTGCAGGCAGGTCAAGAAGGATGAAGAGGGACAATTTTCTTTTGTCACAGTCATGTAAGACATCATTTTTACCTTTGATAAGGGCTATTTCAGTACTGTGGCAGGGGAGGAAACCTAATTGGAAGGGTTCAAACATGGGGTTCCAGGAAAGATTGTTACTGAGAGACTTAATTTTGTTTCATGGACCAGAGTTTCGACTCAGCCCCCAGTTGCAGACAAAGTACCAATGCCACAGTAAAGAATTCCTCTATTGTGCAGTCCGGTAACTCCACTGTGCTCAGTGAGAGGGGCTGCAAATAAATCAAGCGATCGAAAACTGTGCATACATGAAGTACTGTAAGCCATCACCAGCAACAGAAAAGGCATACCGCCACAACCTGTAACCTTACCCCTCACACATCCCTTACTCCTCCATCACAATCAAGCTAGGAGACTAACCTTTGTTGCCGGGGAGGTGTAGAAGGACATTCCAGGAGTAGCACCGCGGACAACTTAGAATTAAATACAAACCTAAATGAAGCTATTACATAGACCTTACCAACATGCTAAACAGCAAAAGCAGCAGGCTACAGGCAGAGCCAAAATGATCCTACAATCAGTCTGTAGCCCTGCCACATGCAGTCAAGAATAATGGTTGATAAGCTGGCAACTCACAGGAGGAGAAGGATCCCTGAATATCTCCATCCTCAAACATGGCCAAGACCAGTATGTGAGTGCAAAAGGTAAGGCTGAAGAATTTGTTGGCATCGTCAGGCAAAATAACTGAGTAAACAATTCTATTCATCCTTGTCATAGGGTCCTCACCATCATAAATGCCAGTACCCAGCCAATTCAGTTCACTCCATATGACAAAAGGAAACAAATGAGTGCACAGGGCACAGGCCATGTCAACATCACCCATATCCCCAAGAACAAAAAAAAACTATGTGCACAAGGAGTTTATTGAACACATTTTACATGACCTTATATAGGTCAATTACTGTGAAACACATTTTTTGTTTTAGGGTGCCATAACACAGCTGAACAGGTTGGCCTGTAAATACGATAAAAGAAAACAAATTGAATCATTTGGCAGTTTCAGAATATTTCACTCGTGAAGTTTGAAGCCAACAATTCTCAATGACGTTTGTGCGATAGAAACAGCCAATGATACATGGGACATTAAGCAGAAATTAAATAATCTTCCTCTTTATGACACATTTCAATAAATTTGAGAATCAAGGGTATGACAAGCAGAGTACAGGACAAACTGGACTAACGCCATTATTCTCCTGGCTCATCACCAAGTTAGTGCAGGACACTTTCAGCACAATCAATCAATCAGCCATACAACAGCTCACTTGTCTTCAAATTTGCTGCTTTAGCTAAAGGTGATTGATTAGGGGTTCCATTTCTTCCCATCATTTCTACTGAACCTTTCACTTGTTTCCAGCTGGTAGCCTCAGTCTGAATTGTAAAATCTATGAGCAGACTCTGGGCTTGCCAGGACATCTTGTGCATTGAGGCAATGACAATTCTTTGACACAGAAAAAGGCAATCAGTTCCCAGCAGCACATCCCTATTTGATGGCTCTCAATCCCATCTACCTGCCTTTTCACCATATCCCTCAACTCTGTCTCCAGAAAAACACTGGGGGATTGAAATCCTAATTTTGCTAAATTTAGTTAACTGGTAGAGTCAGGTTTTGCTGGACTGAGGCCTCTTGCTGCATGTCCCATTAGTTAGGCTCGTTCATACAAGCATAGGTTTTTAAAAATTTTACCCACAAAGTGGTAGAAGTGCAAATTGATAATGGCACAGCAAGAGAAAAAGGGCAACTGGGACCTTGATGAGAAAGGAGACAAAGTGTATGTATTTCCTAAACCAATGAGATTGAGAAATAGAGGAAGAATTGAGGAGGGAAAATTAATTGTCAAATCATCTACAGTAAGAGAAACAGAGAGGGAAAGAAAGAGTGGACAAAAAAGAAAAAAAGAGACAGGAAAAGTAAGAAAACAAAATTAAATTTAACACAAATTACATTCACAACCAGAAGGGGCAAGACTCCACACTTGCAGTTGTTCACTGTCAGGTTACAAGAGATTATTTGGCAGTCATGGACAATTGTTATCATTCAAGGGTACTTACACAATTACTAGACTTGACTTTCTGTAATGAGTTTAATGGACAATTAATGTACAGATGCAACAACTTCATGAAAATCAGGTGCAATTTGCATAATGCTAATGGAAGAGCAGCACATATCGGCCACTAACTTGTGGTCATTTATAATTCATGGGATATTCTTTTTGTAACAAGGTGCTACCTGCTTTTCACAGTGATGCAAGCCTCATTCAGATGCCATTATTTTTTCAGCAAAATCTGTCCCTTGTTATCTATACTGCAACTTTCTTCTACACCATACCCTTGGTTTTTTCTAACAAACCTCTTGTGCGCTACTTTATTGCCTTCTGAAAATCTATGGGCTTTAAATCTACTGCAATTTTTTTTACCTATCCAGTGTTTATTCTCTTCAAAGAAATTCTTAAATGTGCCAAACACAATTGCTTTTGACAAATCCCTGCTAGCTGTTGTCCAGCAACCAATATTTCTAAACGCTTAATTTTACTTCAAATTATTTATACTAGGCATAGAATTTTTAGCTCAGCAAGTGGGCGTGTGCCTGACTCAACCGAGCATGAAATGAAACGTGTTGACGTCGGCCGAGTGTGCCTACATCAACGCGCAGTCGCATAATAGTTCGGTTGGTGGAGTGTACTGCCGGCTCCAGTGCGCACCCACCAACAACTTAATGGTCTTAATAGGCCTTTTAATTATCAATTGTCCTTAAATTTTCACTGCCCGTTCAACCAACGGTTGACAGGCAGACGAAAAGACCAAGCGGCATTTGCATTTTTTTTTGGAAACCTCATCCACAGGCAGGATGAGGTTTCCAAAAGCAAATACAAATGAAATAAAAACTTTAATTTTTAATTAAAAACATGTCCCTGCTCATGTGACAGAGTCATATTAGGGGACATGTTTTATAAAATATTTCTGTTATTTGATCATTTTTTCAATATATTTTTCATCTCCCTGAGGCAGCCCCATGCCTCAGGGAGATTATTCAGTGCTCTTACGCGTGCATGCGCGAAGTTTGCGCTAGGCCTGCTTGCCCTCCTCCTCCTGCCCGCACAGGCATCTGCCACTCACGTATCACACTGGGCGGGCCTTAATCAGCCTGCCAGCATGAAATCGTGGTGCGTTGTCGATCACGGGTGGCGGTCGGCTTCCCAACCACCCCGGCCGATCGCCCACGCCAAGGGCAAAATTCTGCCGTAGGGGTTTTCCCACAGAAGACAAATAAATCAATAATTGCTCATTGCATTCTTTTTGTCTTTCTTGAAAAAAAATTTACATTGGTTACTCTTCAGTCCCATGACATTAACATTGAACGTAACTATGTATTGTGATCACTATTTCCCAGTTGTTCTCCTAATCTCACATCAGTTATTTAACCCATTAATCTTCCAGAATTAAATCAAGCAATGGTTCTTTTTTGTTGGGCTACAAGCATACTGATCTTGGGAATCGGATGAATTCTGAAAAGGACTCTTTGTTTTAATTACCCCAAATCTTAGAAGAAACACTTTTAACAACTGAACTGTATTCCTTTTCAAAGACTTTTGTTATAAGAACTGTGTGGTTTTTAAGTCAATGAATGGGAGGTAATGGCATAGTGGTATTGTCACTGGACTCATGAACCAGGATAATGCTCTGGGGACCTGGGTTCAAATTCCGCCATGGCAGATGGTGGAACTTCAATTCAATAAAATCTGGACCATGAAACTATTATTGTAAATCTGGTTCACTAATGCCCTTTAGGGAAGGAAACCTGCTGTCCTTACCTGGTCTGGACTACATGTGACTCCAGGCCCACAGGTTGACTCTTAAATGTCCTCTGAAGGGCAATGACAATAAATACTGGCCTAGCCAGCGAAGCCCACATCTCATGAATTAATAAAAAAAAATTGATGGTGTTTTACACCATAAAAAGGTGTTTTTTTAAAATCAGTGATTTATGCAAACAAATAGATAATAGTGAGAATCAATGGACTGCAGCCGTTCAAGAAGGTGGCTCACCACCACCTTTGCAAGGGCAATCAGGAATGGGCAATAAATGGGGGTCTAGCCAGCAATGCACACATGCCATGAAAGAATAAAAAAATTGTTTGGGGGCAAAATCACATTCAAGTTTTTTGTATAATAAAAAACGAAAATTCTTCAAATCAGATAGACTTAGCATTAAAAAGTCAAATAAAATGAATGAGGGAGGACTGTGGAGACATGTTCCCAAAATTATTAAAACAAAGAAAACCCTAAAAAACAAAGAATTTTAGACAGGAGGCTATATGAACATGTACAATAATGAGATGTCAACTGCCTACCTAGGGATGCAAAGATGTACACCCACACAGCTCAGTCTGTGAAGGATTGCTGTATGATGGAGAAGCAGCATTAGTAGCAGGACTAAAGTTGAGAAACCAAAGATGACAATCAGCAAACACTTATTTTACTGGCACTGTTAACCCATTTATTTTAACAAAGCTAATTTCTCTGTTTACTATTTTAGCAGAGACATGCCATACAAATGCTAATACCACCATCATTTCTAGCTTCAAAGGACTTTTGTATTCTGCATTTTGTACAGAGTACAAAAGTGTTTTGTAAGCATTTGTATCGCGTCTAGGAACAGAACTCTTCTGCTCAACCTCTCTTGCTAAATAGATTAAAGCCAAATCACTGAGCTTTTGCTCTTGAAACCAACTAGTTCTGAATAATACTGTTCAGTATCTTTGAAAGGATTTAATTTTCAGTTATGCCTCAAACATAGGGTTTACCTCAGCAACTATACCCTGCTCCTTCATCGACTGGTCTGAATTTTAGTTATATGGTCCATCCATTAGAACATAAGAACATAAGAACTAGGAACAGGAGTAGGCAACTCAGCCCCTCAAGCCTGCCCCACCATTCATTACGATCATGGCCAATCTCATTTCGGCTTCAACTCCAATTTCCCGCTCTCTCCCCATAACCTTTCAATTCATTACTAATTAAAAATCTGTCTATCTCCTCCTTAAATTTATTCAGCGTCCCAGCATCCACTGCACTCTGAGGTAGTGAATTCCACAGATTCACGACCCTTTGAGAAAAGTAATTCCTCCTCATCTCCGATTTAAATCTACCACCCCTTAGCCTAAAACTATGGCCTCTCGTTCTAGAATGCCCCAGAAGGGGAAACATCCGCTCCACGTCTACTTTGTCTATCCCCTTCAGCATCTTATATACCTCAATTAGATCTCCTCTAATCCTTCTAAACTCTAGAGAGTATAGGCCTAAACTGCTCAATCTCTCCTCATAAGACAAGCCCCGCATCTCTGGAATCAATCTAGTGAACCTCCTCCAGTGCAACTACATCCTTTTTTGGTTTTTTGTTCAAATTTATGTTTCCAAATCCTCCTTTAGATTCCATTGATGGATGCTTGGTCACATTGCCCACAGATAGTCAAGGCTTTATGTTGCATTTGATGCTTATCATGGGTTGCAGCAAATTTACTGAGGCAATACATTAATTATTACCACAAAGTTCACAAATGCCGAAAGGTCTAAGCCTCACATATTTATATAAATATTACTAGAACTTTACAAAGCTTGCTTAAGGTACAGATAAATGTAACTCTGTTCACAACATCTTCTATAGAGTTATGTATAATTTTAATTTTTGCTCTACCTCCCATAGCTAATTTGCTTAAGATGTTGTGGTTTGCTCTTTATTCCTCCCTCTCCAAAAGTCATTTTGCCATTTCCAAGATTATGAAAGGATTTTTTCCCTCTTAATAAAATAGAAATTTCCCTTGATTTTTTTTTAAACAAGGCTGCTCTCTCTTTGATACAAAATAGGAAAGACAGACACTCAGTGCAGGAATCAGAGGGCAGATGAAATATTTCCGAAAGTGACTAAGGCAATATATTTAAAGTGTTAATTATATGCAGATTGACAGATGAAGCTGTAGGGCTGAAATTTTCCTGGCACCATGGTGGCAGGGCTGGAGGAGTGGGACCGGGGCATTGGGATGGCTTCCCGATGTATTCGCGCTATTGGGGATGTTTCTCAGGGGAAGCCTAGGAAGCAGATCACCTGTCTGTTGCACAAAGGCAGGCAGGAAATTTAGATAGCTATGGCCGCAAGTAGGCCCCAAGTGATTTTGCCAACACAGGGTGCACCCCCCACAGCCCCTCGCCACATGGGAAGCTCCATGGAAGCAGCCTCCTTGAAGCAGCCTGGGGGGGGCCATCGGAGCCAGAGGCTCCATCCTCAGAGACGGAAACATGGATAGGAATAGTATCCACCATGGCTCCAAGGATCCAACTGGAGGGGATTCCCCTTCCATCCAAGGGGCCTGCCATCTTCCCTCTCTCAAATGCAAAAAATATTTAATTATTTTTACACCTACAAGGATATTTTCATCTTGAGGCACTCTCACATTCTCAGGCCTGCCTCTGCACCACCCACGTCTCTCAGTGGAACACTGTGATTGGGCCAGCAGCATTGGAGGCCCATCTGCCATCCTAGTAAGGATACAGCCTCAGGGAAAATAGTTCCACCAGACTGGCTCCCAGCAAGTGAGGGTTTGCGAACCCCATTTGGTCCCAATTTTGAGGTACAGAAAATGCTGCCTGTCATTTCTGTTGTGGGTGGAATCTAGATGAAACATCGCTGAGGGATAAAGTAGAACTATCACATTGCTGATTAAGATGTTAAAACATTTTGATCCTGTAACCAGTGCAAAAAAAAAGTTTGAACTTCAGAGGGCAATCAACCTCACAATACTAGAAATGTTCTCATGTTCTATTTCCTAATCACCAGGAATGAGGAAGATGTAGCTCTGCAAGTAAGAAGCTTATGGCCTATAGCCCCAGAGAACATGTTTCCAGGAGCTCGGCAAAAAACAATTGTGATTGCCCATTTGCTTTTGGAGACAAACTTATGTTAGGGTGATGATCCCTTTAAGAGTTAGGTTTATTTGGAAGATGATTTATTGTAAAAAGCAATTTGCTTCTAGCAATTGATCACATGACCAAGCTGCGCCTTGGAAATAAACAATAGAAAAGCAAAGGGTCGATACAAAAGTTAATTTGGGGGTGGTGGGGGGTAAATTCCTGGGCGCGGTTTGGTTTTCAAGTAATTTAGTTTAGAGTAAGCTGGCTGAAGGGAACATCTATTTCAATCAGAGTTCAGTTGAAATCCTGTGTCCTGGTTAAAAAAGGTTTAAAAACATTGATAATTGAAGGACTCTACTATCAGTGAGTTGGACTTCTGGGATAGCCAAACTGAGAAGAGGGCAAGGGAGAGTTCCTAGATGCAAACTCCAGACTTAAGAAACATTAAAACCAGGAGGGTTCTGACCCAAGATGGCTAAATTTAACCCTCTAGCAATGCCTTTGTTGTACAGGGTCTACAACCATGGGATGGTTGGAGGAGATTTGAAGGGGCAAGCTTGCCAGAAGTAAGGTGGCAGCCAAAGAAATCTCAACCCATACACAAATCTTTGAAACAGTTGAATCTTTGAAACAGTCCTCAGGCCAAATGGTTAATCTTCCAAATTCTGATAAGCATCTGACTTGAGCTTTCTGGGGGTGTAAGTGAAATGGGTATAGAAGCAAAGTTGGGTAATGAAGTTGGGAGTTAAAGTATAAATAACTGTGCTCATTCTACTTTAAATATTTGTAACGTAAATAGAGTGTAGTTATTAGTATTCATGTTTTTTGATTTTTCTGTAGTAAAATTATTTTGTTTAAACAGTGAATCTTGTGGCTTTATTCTTTTAATAAATACCTGGGTTTTTGGATTTCAAAAAGAATAAACAACATTACTGGTCTCTACCTAGATCATAACACAGTACAAACATCAGACTCATTTTATCAGACAAGCCAGTTTGATTACCATTTGCTGAATTTGACCATTGTATCAGATTGCATTGCTTCCTATGGTCGGGATTTTCCCTGAAATGCACAAAGTCCATTTTACCATGGGTAGTAAAAACGCATTCCACCCACCAGACACAATGGTTGCTTTTTGCGGCGAATCATCCGCAACGCAGCTGATTAATTATTCATCCACAGGGAACACACCATTCCGCTGGCAGGCGGCATCTGATTCACTCACCCCGCCATGACCTTAGCACACCCTAACTCTGGGCAGCATATTTAAACGGCGCCGCTGCACAGCGTTCACGCTCTCTGCAACAGCCCTGGTGAAGACATGGCTCCCAAAGGCTGTGCCCAAATTCAGTGGCGCTTCACTGGTGCGCCAATTGGACACAGTTGAGGCCCACCATGATGCCCTCTACCCCCGCTCTGGCCGCAGGCCTTCCACCAAGGTGACCAACCTGGCTTTGGGGGTGGTCGCAGCGGTGGTCAGTGCAAACACCCTGCAGAAGATGTCAGACGCCCAGTGCAGGAAGAAGATGAATGATGTCATCTGTTCTGCCAGGGTAAGTCAATCATCTCATCACTCTCAACTCACACACTCAAGTCTATCACACATTCACAAGAACCTCACTCACTGCCACCTCAAGGGACATCATCACTCACTCTCACACATCCTGACATCACAATCAGGCCTCATCTCCTCTGGAGTTTGTGTCCTAATCATGTCCAGGGCTCCACTTGCCACACACACATGCCAGGTATCCTTATCATCTCTTTCGCATGAGTCTTGCTCACACAGTCTCTCCATCTGTCTTCATGCAGGACAAGATGGCTCACAATAAGGAGAGGTCAGTACTGGGGGTGGAGGTCTTGAGATCAAGGCTCTCACAGACTTCGAGAACAGGGCTATAGAGCTAGCCGCAAAGGATGTAGACCGTGCCTGCGCTTACGGTGAGGATCCTGCACTACAACATTCATCAGACAATCACATTGAGTGAGTTCTCCTGTTTCAGAGTCAGCTGCCATGCACTAATTGTCTCTCCTTTCTTTTGTAGGCAGCACTGGGAAGCTGCCGAGGACATCCCCAAGCCAGGCCCCTCAACTCCAGGTGACACCTCGGATGAGGAACCTGAGGACAGCACCTTGGAAGACCTACCACAGCGCTCACCCACACCCACCACCAGCTCAGACACACACCTCGGGGGGGTGCAGGGAAGGGGGTGGGGGGGTCGCTTAGTTCTGGAGTAACCACGGGGTTACAATCTGGTGAGCACAGCGCACCATCTGATCCATTGTAGGTGGAAGCAGGGACACCAGAAGTCGCCGGCACTCGCAGGACAGCTGGAGGCCAAGATTCTGCTGAGTCCAAACCCAATGATGAGTCCCCAGAGTCAGTCCTTTGCAGCTGAAGGCTGCCTTCAGTCTCAGGTGATAGCACTGGCATTGCAACACACCAAGGTCGACACTGGCAGGATGGGAGTCGCCATGGAGACCTTGGTCCAGGACATTGGTCCTGCACTGCTGCATTCTATCACTGTAGCCATTAGTGGCATCTATCAGTATCAGCTCGAGGGGGCTGCAGGGCACCGTGATCTCACTCCAGCTGCCCCTTCTTGAAGACAGCCGGGGCCTCGGCCACCCATAGGGAAGAGGACCAGCGGCTCGAAACCCTGGGGCCTTTGGCCCAGGTGACTCCGGGAGTGTCCAACCGATCCAAATCCCCTCTTCCTGTGACCCCATCAGCTCCAGCTCCACAGGCCAAGAAGGATGCACCTGTCCCACAGCAGGACACCCAAAGCAGGCCAGGGTTCACAAGGTCTCGGCCCTCCAGAAGACGCCAACCAAGGCCATCACAGGCAACAAGGCGTAGCAGTCAGCAGGCTACTTCCACCTCCACTGTAGATGTCGGGGGTGGGGGTACCAAGACATAGCGGCAAGCTAAGGAAAAAAAGATGTAGTTGCACAAAATTATTTACATGTGGTTAACACCTGTGCCAATGTTCACAAATGTAAATAGACCTACAATAATTTCATATCTCCTCTTGTCTATGCCTCCTTCTTATGATGAGCTGTGTTACCATCAATCACGTGTGATAACTTGGTTCTTGCACCCACTTGTGGCAATTGTTTCTATCCTGGCCTCACTTCTGTGCAGTGTGCTACCGTCTCACCACAGTGAGCGTCCTATTTCAACATAATGCTCTATATCAATAATGCCCTGCACCTTAATGTTAAGTAAGCTTGTTCCTATTCCTCGTAGGGTCCCGTCATGTACATTCTTGGCTCTGAACAATTGAGGCAGGCGTGTGCCCCTATTTCATCTGCACTCTTGACAGGTGAAAGTGTGACAATTAAGGAAAGATGTGCTAACGCATGGAGAAGGCTCATGTACCCTCCAACTCCATCTTCCCGCTGTCTCTCAGCAGGTTATAATGATATGAACCTATACTCAGAGCTTGTGTGCGCTGCCCTCAGCCAAACAGGTTTCCGACATTCCCAGTATCAATCTGCTGAGCTCAGCAAAAAAACTGGCACAACCTTGCCACCTCAAGGTGCTGAAGCAATGGCACATTTATGTGCAGGCGCCTGGACGTCCGACCTTAAGCGTTTCTCAGCCCGTAGTTGTGACTATGGCGGGGAGAAGGGACTGATCACAAAGTTGATAGCCAGCGGCATGCGCCCCATCACTACTTTCAAATAGTGATTTCTAGAGGCCAAAACAGCCTTTAGAACAATAATGTTCTGGAATTGCACATTATTGCTTCAGACAAGGTGGAGCGGTGCAAAGGGATGTGAGCAAATACGTGATGAAGCAGAACAGTGCTCCTCATTAGCAATGGCACGTGCCCTTGAGGGCTTCATGTTGGACTTCGCTAGGGCATGAGGACACACTGTGTGTAAGAGGAGGCATCTCAATATCAGGCCGACAAATGTCAGACTTCATCATGCTCAGGTGCTCCACTTCTATAGTAGGGAGAGAAATGCAGCTCAAGGTCCATAACTTTAACTGCCGGATGTCACTGTCATTTCAAGGAATGTACCACAGTCGGCTGAATCATCTGAATGTAGTCATAGCAGCGGTATTTCATTGGCTGCCTTGTCCCAAATGTTATGTTTCTGTGTCACCATTGACGTAACACAAGGTGTGTGGCTGCGTTGGTTCTGATGGATCTCCACGAGGAGCCTTGCCGGATTGAAGGCATGCAGGTACCAGGCCACTGAGGATCGTGCAAATGCCCCTGCATTTTGTAGGTGCTATTGTGACTGGGATGCTGGATGGACATGTGAAGAGGCAGCACTTTCTGATGTCGGATGTCAGAAAACACTCCTGCAGGTAGCACCTCATCTCAGCACAGACACTAAAGGGCCACCCAACTGAATTGATATTTCCAAAATGAGGACAGAAGCAGCTGAGGCAGGCTAGCAGCTGTTCAGTTGTCATGCAGGGAGTCAGTAATGTGAAGCAATAATGCCCATTCATGCAACACTGATCCCTCAAAGTGGGATGGTTGTTCCTCCTAGTTTTAACCCCTCGTTTGCAGCCTTCAAATTCACCAGGGTACTATGGAACTGCAGAACTATTGGGCGACTGGACAAGCTTGAGAATCCCCTTTAGAAATATGGCCATTCATCATTCACAGAGGAGAAGCCTCTGCACCCCCTAAGTTAATCTTATGTACTAACTGAACATTAACCCTCATGTTTAGTCCAAATAGCATAGTCTTGGAGTGCAGGTAATGATGATCCCAGTGCCTGGGCTGAAAGCAGAACATCCAGTCGTCTGGCCAAAGCTGCCGCCACTTGCTCATGTCGGCTGGGAGTGGGGGAAGGGTGATGGTTTGTGGTAAGTGTTCAGGTGCACCCTGCACTGGGCATCTTTTCAGGGGCCAGTTCTCTCTGGCATGCGTGAAAAGGCCTTGAACCCATAATCACAGACAGAAAGTGGACCTTTGGCAACAACTGCTGACTCTTGCGTGTTTCTCATCGATACTGCAGTGAGGAGACCATCAGGAAGGTGGAGCCTGGTGTTATCGCTGTCTGATTATTGCTTAGAGGCAGGAGAGAATAGTGAAAGGAAGATGACGGAGGCACAGAGCATGACCCTCAGGGAGCCGTTGTTCGTAGGCACCTCACAAGACCCAGGGTGTATAGACGTTGCATGTCTTATCTGCAGCTGAGTGAGAGCCAGTGTCGCAGGCGCCTCTGCATGTCAAGGGATCTGGTGACTCTCAGTGGCCATGTTCTGCAGGATTTGGCACCACAGGGACTTGGAAGGCATCCTTTACCAGTGGCTGTGAATGTAACCACCACACTCAACTTCTACACCAGTGGCTTCTTCCAGAACTCCAGTGGGGACCTCTGCGGCATCTCCAAAAATGCATCCACCCACAAATGCATCCAGGAGGTCACAGATGCCATTTTTGCCAAGGCCCACAATTTTGTCCACTTTGACAGAGATCAAGCAAGCCAGGCCTTCAGCACTGGCTTTGCAGAGCTTCCCAGCTTCCCACAGTTTCAGGGTGCCATCGACTGCACTTGTGGCCATAAAAGCTCCCTGGCAACAGGCACTCCATCAGTTCAGTAATGCAGTACATCAACAGGAATGGCTACCACTTGTTCGATGTGCAGCTGGCATATCATGCAGGTGTGCGCCAGATTGCCAGGTAGCACCAACGACTCATGCATCCTGGCTGTAGGGTTGGCTCCTCGGGGGACAAGGGCTACCTGTAAAGGACGTGGCTGAAGATGCCTGTGCAGCCGCCTCAGACTCCTGCAGAGAGAAGGTACAACGAGGCTCATGCTGCAACTCGGACATTGATGGAACACACCATAGGGATCTTGAAAACGTGATTCCGGTGCCTGGACAGATCTGGCGGAGCGCTCCAGTACACCCCCCAGAGGGTCTCACCTATCTTCATGGCTTACTGTGTGTTACACAACCTGGTGCTACAAAGGAAGAACGACTTGGCAGATGACTAGGTGGAGGAGCTGCATGTCTCCTTCAGATGAGGAAGACCTTGAAGGGGATGATGGTGATGAGGTCTTGAAAGCCGAGGATTCAGGCAAAGAAACCATTGCACGGGCCAGTCAAGGCAGGCATGCTTGTGAGGCCCTCATTGCCTGCAGATTTCAGGAGAAGGATGACAAGTTGCACTGAGAATCCCCCTGGACAACTCTCCTCCATCATGGGCCAGCATGGCCACCAGCATAGTTACTACTCTATTTTCATCCATGAACTTCCAGATGACAGTGCATCATTGCATAGAACACTCACATAGCGCTGAAGCTGTGAAGGATGAACAACCTTCAAGGGCTTCTCCTCTGCGAGTGATGAATGGCCATATTTCCAAAGGGGATTCTCAAGCTTGTCCAGTCACCCAATAGTTCTGCAGTTCCATAGTACCCTGGTGAATCTGAAGGCTGCAAACGAGGGGTTAAAACTAGGAGGAACAACCATCCCACTTTGAGGGATCAGTGTTGCATGAATGGGCATTGTTGCTTCACATTACTGACTCCCTGCATGTCAACTGAACAGCTGCTAACCTGTCTCAGCTGCCTCTGCTCTCATTTTGGAAATATCAATTCAGTTGGGTGGCCCTTTAGTGCCTCCCCCCAGTCATGTGTCTCAGTGCAACTTTCCCAGCTCGTTGTCCCCAGTGGAGCCTGTAGCCCCTTCCCTTCCTTCAGTCCTATCTGGTCCCTTCCCCAGTGGAGCCCTTGCCCTGCAGCACAATAAAAGACACCCCCCACCCCTTAACCCTGCTGTGGTACCTGTAGAGACTTACTTTGAGACCTCCCTGAAACCGATGCGGTGTAGCCTGCGAAGCCTGGCACTAACCCTCGCAAGTGCTGCGCGATGCAAGGTATGCGAACTCACCTTGGGGTCAAGAGCGAAGTGCAGGTTTAAATTAAAATTTAAATTAAACGTTTAAATCCTGTTATGAAACACGGTGTTCTAACTGCACACCAACGTGGGCTCTTAACCCAGCGTGGAGGGATGATTCCAGTGAGAAGGCATTATAATGAGATGCTGATTTACGCTAATGACGTTCGCGACATTTGGCTGTGGGAAAAGCAGCCTGCCATTGACGGCTGAAGCACACAAACGCTTACTCGCTTTACGTCATCGTAAAACTGGTTTTGGGCCTTCTCGCAAGATTTAGCTCTCGCATCCACCATGATGCCCAGGAGCGGAAAATCCTGCCCTGTGACTTTGTTGCTTTCATGTATCATTGTACTTGCAAGTAACTGAGCAGCAGTGTTTTAATCTGTATGATGTGGTCTAACAGTAGAGGTTTTTCAATTTCTGTGGTTATAGGAGCATCTTGCATATCTTCCCATTTTCTATCTAAGATTAATTTTTATACCTGGAGACAGTAACACAAACGCAATAAAAAATAAAGTTCATACAAGATTTGGGGTGCTTATGGAGGTCATTTGGATAAGCTAAGGAGCTGTCTCAATTTTTGCTCCCTTGTCTCAGGATACAGAAAACAGCATCCTTATGTATATCATGAATCATGGGTTACTCATTTATCACAATTATTTCACAGGTTGCCTCAAATATGCAGTTTCACTAGTCATAAAAATAAAAGCAAAAAACTGCGGATGCTGGAAATCCAAAACAAAAACAAAAACAGAAACAGAAATAACAGAAATAGTTTCACTAGTCAGGTAGATTGTTAGATTTCTACTGGGTTGATTTTAATCTACTCTCAACTTGCAAATCAAATAGTTTGGCTGCCCTCAGCACTGATACTGCAACTTCCACACACTAATTTCAAATATAGGAGTGAATTGGTGATGTAATTAACCTGCAAATATGGGCAATCAATAGCGAGATGCAAAACTGTCTGGCTAACTAAAGCAACAAAAGGATAAGCTATGGGGACAAATATGGGGCAATATCACACACAAGGCAAAATAATTTTCAGAAAGTAGCTAATTCACAATATATTGGCCTATTTATAATTTATGAGTGTTCTGGTTCACGATGATGACAGTCACTGCAACCAGATAAATATTTATTCCTGTTTTTATTCTGGTATCAGTGATGAAAAAGAAGTGCCAATTCAGTAAAGTTTAAAAAAACTGCCGGGAAAGCTGCTACAGGACAAGGAATGGATTAGACAGTTTTATCATGTGAAAAAGTAGCAAAAACAATGCATAAAATAGTACTCAGAGAGCCAAGAACCAATACTGAAGAGTCAAACATGCCTTTAAAAGCAATCCCCAGCAGATTGTTTTCTAATGCTGAACAGCATTGAGAGAGTGAACAGGTAGAAATGTCACTGACTTCAGCTTGGGGCCAATTTGCATAGGATTGCTTTAAATTAGAAGATAAATGAGTTTTCACACATGCACTAGGAGGCCTCCAAAACATTGAAAAGTGTAGCACATGCTACATTTGGCACTTCACAAAACAGGAACTCTGATCAGCTCACCCAATTTGGCAAAATATGCTCATGGAAAGTACAGATGCAGTCATGGCTCAAAGAAGCATATATTTAAAGCCAAAAGTATAAGCCCATCAAACTGCATTATATTGTCCATGTCCAAATGCAGAAAGACCTGGACAATATCCAGGCTTGGGCTGACAAGTGGCAAGTAACATTTGCGCCACACAAGTGTCAGGCAATGACCATCTCCAACAAAAGAGAATCCAACCATCGCCCCTTGAGGTTCAATGGCATTACCATCACTGAATCCCCCACTATCAACATCCTGGGAGTTACCATTGACCAGAAGCTGAACTGGACTAGCCATATAAATATAGTGGTTACAAGAGCAGGTCAGAGGCTAAGAATCCTGCAATGAGCAGCTCACCTCCTGACTTCCCAAAGCCTGTCCACCATCTCCAAGCCACAAGTCAGGAGTGTGATGGAATACTCCCCACTTGCCTGGATGAGCGCAACTCCCACAACACTCAAGATGCTTGACACCATCCAGGACAAAGCAGCCCACTTCATTGGCACCACATCTACAAACATTCATTCCCTCCACCACCGACGCACAGTAGCAACAGTGTGTACCATCTACAAAATGCACTGCAGGAATTCACCAAGGCTCCTTCAACAGCATCTTCCATGACCACGACCATCTAAAAGAACAAGGGCAGCAGGTAGATGGGAACACCACCACCTGGAAGTTCTCCTCACTCACCATCCTGATTTGGAAATATATCGCTGTTCCTTCACTGTAGTTGGGTCAAAATCCTGGAACTCCTTTCCTAACAGCACTGTGGGTGTACCTGTACCTGCACCATACGGACTGCAGCGGTTCAAGAAGGCAGCTCACCACCACCTTCTCAAGGGCAACTAGGGATGGGCAATAAATGCTGCCCCCCCCCCGGTGCAGTTGAGCCACTCATGGTGCCACGGACTTCGCTTTTGCTGCATTCCCCTGAGAAACCATCTCCCCCAGCAGTATCCTTAATGAAAAATCTGTCAGAAAGGGAGGTGGGCCCAGGGGATTCCTGCAGTTCCTGCCTTCTGCTTTTACTCTGTCTGGTGGTCACCCATTCCCTTTCTGCCTGTCACTCTCCCTGCGGTGTTAGCACCTCACTCTACGTGCTATCCACGAAGATTTCATCCTTGCGGATGCTCCACAGTGACGCCAGCCCCGGATTTTGAGTAGCTGCAGCTGGAGGCACTTCCTGCACACGGGGTCACCCTGGACACTGGAAGTGTCCCTGACTTCCCACATTGCACAGGAAGAGCATTGCACATGACCGAGCTACCCTGCCATGACTTCCCCTTAAATTACTCCCTTCATTTTTACTTCCTCTAGTTTAGAGGATTTTAAGGACAGTAGAAATACTTGGTCCTACTTACCCAAGAATGCCGCTCTTCTTTCTGAGGAAAGGTAAAAATGAAAGGGTCCCTCCTTCCATCTTTACCAAAATCTCCATTCACCAAACACCAACTTAAGCACTCTTATTGCAGCCCAGAGCAACACTGCAATGCAGACAAGGCAAACAATGTAACATAGAATGGGTGACTGGCCTGCTGCCTTCCCGCTGTCCCCCATAATAGGGTGGCATCAGTCAGCCTGCCCGCCTATAGGCCTATTGAGGCCCTTATCTGGCCTCAATTAATGGCCAGCTAAGGGCTTATTTCCGCCGGCTCTACCATAATATGTTGGGTGGGGGAAGGTGAGACAATAGAGGCCAGCACATCCTTTCATGAGCTTGGGCTAAAAGGTAGGAAGGAAGAATGGGTCCCTCCTTTTGGGGTGTGCCCTGTGCCCATCGGGGGCACCCTCCTAAGGATGGTACGCCTCCCCCCCACCCAAAACATTGTGCGTCCCCCCAACCCCCTCCCCTAGGTCCCTGAACCTTGCCCAGCCAAAATCCCGGACTTACCTGCAAGTCTGGCATCATTGTTCTGCCTTCCTGGGACTCCTTGCAGTACCAGTAGTGACCACCACTGAGTTCTGGTGCTGCTGGGGTTACTCAGCTGCCAGCCAAACAGTTTGGCCGGCTGCTCCTGAGGATGGGACTTCCTGTGCTTCAGAAGTGGGAATCCCACTCTGCTTATCAAGGTCACACCCAGTGCTGCAGGGCAGCCTTTTTTAAAGTTGATTGGGATGGGGGGTGGGGGGGTGACCATTATGCCTCCACATAAAATTCGCCCTCTAATGTATGCCTGTGCGAAGCTCTCTGTGGTGGTGTTCTTTATTGACAGTTGCAACAAACTAAGACATTCCATAAGTGCCAGGTATGGAGGTGCAGCCTTGTGACAGATGATGTTATGCTGCCTGTCTGTTGGCTGTATTGTACTCATAGAATTGTTTGGGTTTTTTTTTGAATATCAGGATCAGCAGACAAGCAATATGAAGTGATTCATTAATTAACAATACAATGCTGTATAGTGCTATGCAGATACACTATATGATGAAATAAAAACAAAAAGTGCTAAAAATAGTCAGAAGGGCTGGCACCATCTATGGAGAGTGAAACAGAGTTAATAGCCAGAACTCTGGAGGTGGCAGAAGCCTCTTCCCCACCGCTAAAAGCAGGAGATGCTGGGATCCAGGGTCATCGAAACATAGAAACTAGGAGGAGTAGGCCATTCAGCCCTTCTAGCCTGCTCCACCATTCATTATGATCATGGCTGATCATCCAACTCAATAGCCTGCTCCTGCTTTCTCCCCATACCCTTTGATCCCTTTCACCCCAAGAACTATATCTAACTCCTTCTTGGAAGCATACAATGTTTTGGTCTCAACTACTTTCTGTGGTAACCAATTCCACAGGCTCACCACTCTCTGGGTGAAGAAATTTCTCCTCATCTCAGTCCTAAATGGTCTACCCCATATCCTTAGTCTGTGACCCCTGGTTCTGGACTCTTCCACCATCGGGAACATCCTTCCTGCATCTACCCTGTCTAGCCCTGTTAGAATTTTATAGGTTTCTATGAGATTCCCCCCTCATTCTTCTGAACTCCAGTGAATATAATCCTAATTGACTCAATTTCACCTCATATGTCAGTCCCACCATTCCAGGAATCAGTCAGGTAAACCTTCGCTGTACTCCCTCTATAGCAAGTACATCCTTCCTCAGATAAGGAGACCATAACTGCACACAATATTCCAGGTGTGGTCTCACCAAGGCCCTGTATAATTGCAGCAAGACATCCCTGTTCCTGTACTAGAATCCTCTGGCTATGAAGGCCAAGATACCATTTGCCTTCTTTACCGCCTGCTGCACCTGCATGCTTACCTTCAGCGACTGGTGTACAAGGACACCCAGGTTTTGTTGCACATTCCCCTCTCTCAATTTACAGCCATTCAGATAATAATCTGCCTTCCTGTTTTTGCTACCAAAATGGATAACCTCACATTTATCCACATTATACTGCATCTGGCATGCATTTGCCCATTCCCTCAGCTTTTACTCTGTCTGGCAGTCACCCATTCCCTTTCTGCCTGTCACTTTCCCTGCGGTGTTAGCACCTCACTCTACATGCTATCCACGAAGATTTCATCCTTGTGGATGCTCCACCGTGACTCTAGCAGCGGATTTCGAGGAGCTGCAGCTGGAGACACTTCCTGTACACGTGGTCGCCCTGGGCATTGGAAGTGTCCCTGACTTCCCATATTGCGCAGGAGTAACATTCCACATGCCCAAGCTGCCCTGCCTGGCAGCAGCTAATTAAGTGGCTGGTGTATTAAGCATGACGAACCACCCCCAAGACCTGCTGGCCCAATCAGAGGGCTGGCAGCTCAGCTTCACTGCTGGGGCGGCACCTGCATGATGTGAGCACATTGATGGCTGTGTGCCCTTGAAGACAGGTCAGTGAATCTGGAGGCACCAGGGCAGGCATGCAGGCCCTGGTGAGGAGGGGGTGCTTTCCACAACATGGCCCTCCTGAAAACTGTGGGCCTGGAGGGCAGTGAGGCCCTGGAACGGGCAGCTGATTTGGGGAGGAGCAGGATTTAAGGAGGAGAAAGAATTGGAGCAGAGGGAGATGGCACTGAACAGAAAGGTGCCCCTGCTGCATGACAAGGCTGCTTCTCCTTGTGGGCTCCTCTTCCTCTAGTCTTGCCCCGCTTGGCTTATTTGTGTTGACTTCATCCTCTGCTGTCATTTCTCTTAGGGCCAATGTTAAGCTCCCTCCTGGTGACACAAATCCCACATAAGAGCCCTGCATAGTGATTTAATTAGCCTCAATTAAAATAAATGAATTGGGGTTGAGGAAAAGGTCAGGTGCCTCTCAAGTATGAAGGCGGGCTTACCATTAGAAATATCTGTGCCATGAATGCAGGACTGAATAATTCTTCCTCTGAGAAGATGATCCCACCACCACCCCCTCCATTTCTGTCCCTCATAGGTGCCAGTCCTCCAGCTCTTCCAGACGTCTCACTTCCCTGTGGTTCAGTGGCAGGCTGTGACACAAACTCTCCTTCAGGGCAAGCAGCAGCCTCAATGATGGTTGCCTTAGGTGTCTGGAATCTGTCTCCAATCTTGCCCCCATTTGCTTTAATTGGTGTCGGAGGTCTTGTGCCGGATTGGGTGTCATCCCTACCTCTGAGCCAGAAGCTCTAGTTTTGAATCTCACCCCAGGATATGATGACCACAGAAAGTGTCTTTGTGGCGTGGCAAAGCAAGTTGATTGTCAACCTGTAAATCCACAGGCTCCATGGCAAGCATCCTCCTCACTTTGAGAAACTACTGACGAGCATTTCTGTTGGACAAGAAATCCGTTTTCATATCAATTAAGGGCTCACCCCAGGGAATCTGAAACATTGTCAGTTCCCCACCAGAGGTGAGTTTCTGACACAAAAAACAGACCCGGCTCTTGTTTCCCATCTCCATAGGGAAAACCCAGCCTCAAGTATCCACCTGGAGTGCATTGTGTTTACCTGAATGTGTCTTATAATAGGACTGATGATATCAACAATCGAACCAAATGATATCAGTATCTCACACAGTCTTGAGAGGCACTCTGGGGTTTCTAATATTACACAAGGCAATGGCATAATCCAGCAAAAAATAGAAGATCAGAAAGGAGAGTAGATGGGCATTGAAATGTGTATCACTTTAGCAGTATAAGAGTGAAAATATCAATACATCTCAAACAACCTCTGTGATTCACTTATGAGTATTGACATTTACAATGTCTCCATTGAGATAGAGTAATTATAAAAGTATGAAGTGTGGACAATAGCAAGGTCAATAATTTAAGCAATCTTATGTAGATTTTGTTGCTGCTTTGGTTCCTGGATTGCTAAGTACAAGGTGATGGCAGGTTGAAATTGTTTGGTTCTTAACACAAATTGTGGGCAGAATTTTGCCCTTGATGGGCGGGCGGGCCCCACCGGCTCGGCGGCGGGCGGGCTGCCGAACTCCACTGCCGAAACGGGGCCCACCGCCATTTTGAGGCCCGCCCAGTGGGCTGCCCAACAGGAAGCGCTATGCACTCCCTGTGAAGGGGGTGGGGGGGAGGGATTACCCAACTGTCAAAGTGCGCTCTTTCGCACATGTGCGCGAAAGAGCGCACTGCTCCCTGAGACTAAGTGCTGTCTCAGGGAGATTACTGACATTCTAAAAAAAACCTAAAATAGAAAAATAGAAAAATTAACATGTCCCCCTCATGTGACAATGTCACATGAGATGGGACATGTTAAAAAGCACATAAACTTTATTAAAGTTTTTTAACAAGAACATGAAACCTCATCCCGCCAGTGGATGATGTTTCATGTATTATCAGGAGCCCACTGGGGCTCCTGGCCTGACTGCCAGCCTTAAGGTTGGATGGGCAGGGCATTTAACTACCTTAATTATCCTGTCAATGGCCTTAATTGGCCATTGACAGGTTGGCGGGCGGACAGCTGATTTCGCTGTCCGCCCACCTTCCTCAATATTTAAATGGACCGGGATGATGTCAGGGGTCCCTCCCAACGTCATCTTCCTGGCGGCGAGCGGGCCCCGCCCCCAAATCGCCGATGGGAAAATTCAGGCCTGTGTATAAAATTACTACAACATTAAACAGATCTTATACCTGACTCAACAGAATGTGCAGAAATATCTACATATTTGATTGAAGTTGGCTGGGATTACAGGAAAGAACGAAGAGATATTTGGGTGGTTAGGCCTTCTTGTCCTGACTTGGATTTTCTTTCCCCTGCCATTGGCTGCCCCTTCCACATATGCAGCAGCAAAATGATATTGAGAGTGGATATGAGTCCTCAGAAGATTTTCCTCTCATCTACCCCATTACTGCTGTTTCTCAGGCTTCCATGGGTAAGGTGGCAGTAGTGCTTGGAATGAGTTATTGTTGTAGACTTCGGACAGTTCCGACTTACTTGGATAGTTACCCAGGAAATGTTAGACAGAAAAATCATAGTCTAACTCCTAGGGAACTATACAATTGATCCCTGATCATTCACACCGACTCCCTCCTCGACGACTCACCAATGACTCCCCACACAACCCGACTAACCCCCAACCCACCCACAACGCGTTTAGAAAGGGAGTTCCAGGATTTTGACCCAGTGACAGTGAAGGAACAGCGATATATTTCCAAGTCAGGATAGTAAGTGATTTGGAGGGGAACTTCCAGGTGGTGGTGTTCCCATCTATCTGCTGCCCTTTTCCTTCTCGATGGTAGTGGTCGTGGGTTTGGAAGGTGCTGTTAAAGGAGCCTTGATGAATTCCTGCAATGCAACTTGTATATGGTACACACTGCTGCTACTGTGCATCGGTGATGGAGGCAGTGAATGTTTGTGGATGTGGCGTCAATCAAGCGGACTGTTTTGTCCTGGACGGTGTCAAGCTTCTTGAGTGTTGTGGGAGCTGCACTCTTCCAGGCAAGTGGAGTGTTTTCCATCACACTCCTGAATTGTGCCTTGTAGACGGTGGACAGGCTTTGGGGAGTCAGGTGGTGAGTTACCCATCACAGGATTTCTAGCCTCTGACCTGCTCTTGTAGCCACAGTATTTATATGGCTAGTTCAGTTCAGTCGTAAGGGGAACAGATAGACATTTCAGTGGCTGCAGACTTGACACCAGGATGTTATGTTGCCTCCCTGGTGCCAGGATCAAGGATGTTACTGAGCCACTGCAGGACATTCTGAAGGAGGGAGGGTGAACAGCCAGAAGTCATGGCACATGCCGGTAGCAACAACATAGGTGAAAAGAGGGATAAGGTCCTGAAAGCAAAATATAGAGAGCTAGAAAATAAATTAAAAAGCAAGATTTCAAAGGTAGTAATCTCAGGATTACTCTCAGTGCCACATGCTAGCGAGGTCAGAAATAGGAAAATAGACTAGATGAACGCGAGGATGGAGAGATGGTGTAGGAGGGAAGGATTTAGATTCCTGAGACATTGGGAATGATTCTGGGGAAGGTGAGACCTTTACAAGCTGGACGGGTTGCACCCCAGCAAGCCCAGGACCAATGTCTTCACAGGGGTATTCGCTAGTACTGTGGGGGAGGGTTTAAACAAGAGTGGCAGGGGGATGGAAACCTGTGCAGGGAGACACAAGAGAGGGAAACAAAGATACAAATGAAAGACAGAAAAGTAGAAAGCAAAAGTGGGAGGCAGAGGAGGCAAGGGCTAACTGCAAATAAGACCATAGTACAAAAAAAGTGCAAAATGCTAAGACAAATCTAAAGGCTCTGTATCTGAATGCATGGAGCACTCGCAGTAAGGGAGGTGAATTAACAGCACAAACAGACGTAAATGGGTACAATATGATTACGATTACGGAGGCAGGGCTGCAGGGTGGCCAAGGCTGGGAACTGAATATCCAAAGGTAACCGATATTTAAGAAGGACAGGCAAAAAGAAAAAAGAGGTGGCGTGGCGTTGTTAGTTGAGGATGAAATCATTGCAACAGTGAAAGAGGACATTGGCTCAGAAAATCTCGATGTAGAATCAGTCTGGATGGAACTAAGAAGCAACAAGGGGCAGAAAACGTTAGTGGGTATTGTCTATAGGCCTCCGGGTAGTAGTGGTAATGTAGAGGATGGCATTAAACAGGAAATTAGAACTGCATGTAACAAGGGTGCTACAGTAATCATCATTAGGTCTATCAAACCTGTCCCTTCTATATTGACAGGATCCCACCTCCCTATCTTCTCACCCTTTTTTTGCCCGAAATACATCCAGCAATGATCCATTTGTTCTGTGCATTGAATATCTTTTTCCTAGTAACTCACTCAACTCAAATCTATTACTTTTTTTTTTCAAAAAGTTTCTTTATTCCCGACTTCTTAATCTTGGGCCAGACTTTGGCTATCGAGGCAGGTAGCTTGAGTCAGGAAGTTTCCCTACTTGCTGGGTCTGTTTCAGCAAAAAGTACCCTGATACACACAATTTTCATTCTGTTGGGGGCTGCAGGATGGAGCCTGGTCCACTAACCCTGGAAACGGAGTACAGGTGGCCACGCGGGACAGGCGACTGTCAAGGCAGGCTGGTTTGAAGACCTGCCTCAGTTCTCTGGTACTTTGTCCCAGTTGTTTTATAAGTTGTTAGGCCCTATAGCCCTCACCCCTCTCACCTCCCCACCCCCCATGTCCCTCATACCTTCCATACCACATCTATAGACACTCACTCAGTATCCGCCATGGACAGAGCTCAGGGGTCATATGGAGGTGAAAAAAAATAAACTTCTAATAATCTACTACAGCTCTAATTCTTATTCAACTGATAGTGAAAAAATTTCCCATTCAAAGCTTTTAATGGTTAATATTTTATAGAAACAAACATCGATTTCAATAGCCACAAAGGTAACTAATCCTTTAATAGCCTCTTTAAGCTGTCTATCGATCTGTGAACTAAAAACCCCTGCTGAGATAATTATAGCTTTTGAAACTCAGCCAAGTATAATGACATAACAATAGCCCTTGGGGAAAGAGCTCATTGAAACTACATGAACAGATGTTCATTTTCTTTCTTAACCCAAGCCTGTCAATCAAAACAGATTTTTTTAAAACTCTCACTGAAAGCTGCAGCCTATTTTTAAAGTTTAAAGAGTGGGAAATTTAATTAACTTCAGATCATGACATTATCCACCCTTCCAGAGCATTTACATCTATTCCATCAATTTGCAACTCGCACACTGCAGGTGAAGGTCCTTGCACCAGCGAAAATAGGGTCTGTTTAAACTCTCCACAATTTAAAATGGACCACCAGATTCATGATTTGCACATGTGCAAATCATGCTCCATCCCTTTTCCTCTTCAGCAAAGATGGTTTCGGCCAGAAATGAGCCCAGGACTTCCAAATCCGGGTCCCACTCGCCATTTTTACAGGTTTGTTGAGTCTTCAAAGCTCCGCAAAATTCTGGCCCCTTATTTTCATGCTATTTGCTATTGTGCACAAATTGCCCAAGTCAACTTTATGTAGTTCAATCATAATATTTGAAATTAAAATTAGGTTACCCTGCAGTACATTCTTTTCCAAAACAAATTGTGCGCACATTCCTTAACCTTTCCCCACGACATATTTCTGGCATCTTAAATCACCATCGTTGTCTGATTCAGTGCAGTATTCAGAATTGCTATCAAAATTTTCAACCTCTTTTTTTATTCACTCATGGGATTTGGGCATCACTGGCAAAATAGGTATTCATTGCTCATCCAGGCCCTTGACTAGTTGGTGGTGAACCATTTTCTTGCAAGTAGCTGAGGGGCTTGCAAGGCCATTTCAGTTCATTGGAGGGATAAATGGTGGCTGTAAGTTCTTCTTTGAAGAACGCCATAGGATCTTTTACAGGCTCCCCCAAAGTGCAAATGGGTCCTTGGTTTAATTTCTCATCTCAATATTGACACCTCCAGCCTTGTAGCACTCACTAGGTACTGCACTGAAGTGCCAGCCTATATTACGCATGGGCCTTTGTCAGACACATGGCTAATATTACATTGTGTCCTAATGACATCAGGACATGAGGCTCCCTTCTGAAATAATTCCCATTGATCTTGGGCAAGCAGCCTTCCCCCAGCCAAATTCAGCCATGAGCACACAGGGCAAAATCCCCAAACGTTTTAACACACCTCCCCCAATCCACTCTCACTAGAAGAGGAAGGGGTTAAAAACTAATCCCTTTACCCTGTGACTGTATATGCCATGATTTATTTGGATGTGTAAAATTTATATCAACTAGTGGATCATCCATGGTATTGTTCAGTTTACGTAGGAGAATATACTGTTTCTGTTATGTATTATTAGCAGAGCTGTGGTGACTTAGTTCAAATTGCATTTTTGTTCCGTCATAGCGTCACCAATCTGAACCATTAACTCTTATTCTCGCTCTCTCTTTCTCTACAGATGCTGCCAAATATGCTGAGCAATTCCAACATTTTCTGTTTTTATCACACAATTCATTGCAGGGCAGCAGTTTTGAAAGACTCTAATAAGTGATTAAATTGTGCCAGCTCAGTTTTCTTTTTAGTAGATTTTTGTGACTCTTATTACTGAATTTCAACAGGTTTCTCTTTAGAAATAGTAGATTTAAACCAATCAGCTTCAAGAAATTCGCAAATCATTTGCTCGCAGCATATTTGACACAAATGTAAACAAATAGGTGGAATCTCCAGTGGTATTTCATATTCAGCCAATGTTGTAAATGGTTCTCTTCAGGTGTTGTCCCTTTCTCCTTTCAATCTTCCATCATCTCCCCTCTTCTCAATAAACCAACTCTTGACCCCACCATCCTTGCAAACAACTGCCCCATCTCCAACCTCTCTTTCCTCTCCAAAGTCCTTGAAAATGTTGTCACCTCCCAAATCCTTCCCAGGACACCATGTTTGAATCCCTCCAATCAGGTTTCTGATCCTTTCCACAGCTCTTGTCAAAGTCACAAATTGGATTCTCTGTGACCGTGATAAAGGTAAACTATTCCTCCTGGCCCTGTCTGCAGCCTTTGACATGATTGACCACACCAACTGCCTCCAATTCCTCTCCACTGTCATCCAGCTGGGTGGGACTGCCTTCACCTGGTTTCATTTTTATTTATCTAATTGTAGGCAGAGAATTACTTGCAATGGCTCCCCTCCCTGTTCCTGCATTGCTACTACTGATGTCTCCCAAGGATCCATCCGCACACCCTCCTATTTCTCATCTATGTGCTGCTCCTTGGTGATATCATCCCAAGGCACAGCGTTAGTTTTCACATGTATGTTGACGACACCCAGCTCTACCTCACCACCACCTCTCTCGACTCAGCCACTGTTCTTAAATTATCAGACTGCTTATCTGACACCCAGCACTGGATGAGCAGAAATTTCCTCCAATTAAATATTGGAACGACTGAAGCCATTGTTTTGGGTCCCCACTCCAAACTTCATTCCCCAGCTGCCAACTCCATCCCTCTCCCTGTCAACAGTCTGAAATTAAGCCAGTCTGCTCATAACTTTAGTGTCACACCTTATCCCAAGAGAAGCTTCCAAACTCATATGCGTGCCATCACTAAGACCATCTATTTCAACCTCCATATCATCACTGGACTTTGCCCCGTCTCAGCTCATCTCCTGCCTAAACCCTCATTCATGCCTTGTTATCTCCAGACTCAACTATTCCAATGCACTCCTGGCTGGTTTCCCACATTCTACCATCTGTAAACTTGAGGTCATCCAAAACTTAGCTGCCTGCATCTTAACTCGCAGCAAGTGCCATTCCCTAGCAGCCCTGTACTGACTGACCTATATTGTCACCCAGTCAAGCAATGTCTCCACTTGAAAATTCTCATCCTGGTATTCAAATTCCTCCATGGCCTTTCCTCTCCCTATCATCTCCTCCAGCCCCACAACCCTCTGAGATATCTGTGTCCCTCTAATTCTGGCCTCTTGTTCATCCCCAATTTTAATTGTTCTATTGTTGGTGGCTATGCCTTCATTTGCCTACGCAGCAAGCTCTGGAATTCCCTCCCTATATCTCTCTGGGCCACAACTTCACTTCCCTCCTTTTAAGACACTGCTTAAAATCTACCTCTTTAACCAAGCTTTTGATCTTCTGACCCAATATCTCCTCCTTTAACTTAGTGTCATACTTTATTTTCTCATGCTCCTGTAAAGCACCTTAGGATGCTTCATTACATAAAATCAGCTATATAAATACTAGTTGTTGTTATTTAAAAGAGAGGGCACAATTTTCCCGGCCCTAGGCAGCTAATTTAAATAATTAAAAGCCTTACAAAAGGTGATTTTCCGAGGTCACCAGCATTTTGTCAGCTCCAAAGTGCACCCCCCCAACCCCACCGCCATGTGTGCCAGCTGGCAGTTTCATGGAGGTGGCCTCCCTGCAGACACATGGAAGTCATAGGGGCTAGAGACACCATCCCATAAACAGGGGCCACAGGCCTGCCTGCCTGGCCCCTCTTATTCTTTTTTTAAACTTTTTACTTACCTGTCCAAAGGCACCTCAAAAAAGGTAGGCACCCTCTTGATTTCCGATCTGCCTCAGCAGCTCCCACCTCTCTTGGTGGGCTGCAAGGCTTCGGAACTGCCAGCCTCTGATTGAGCCAGCAGCATTTACATCCTGCCCACTGTCCTTAATTGGACAGTGAGCTTACAGTTGCCCAATTAGGAGGCCACCTCCAGGAAGATTGCGTTAATGACCCCACTGCTGCTGAGTGCAGGCTTGGGACCTCCATTTTGTCTTGATGTCAAAGTCCTGAAGACCATAGCAAAATCAGTGCAGAATGTCAGTTCATGTCTCGAAAGCGGCTGGTGTAGTTTGCAATACATCTGGTGTAATTTGCATTACATCCTTAAAATGAAGGGAGGATGCCGGAATGTGCGCCATCTACATTTTGTTTGTTGCTACCTGTGCTCTTGTATTTGGGTGTGATCTGAACTTGGTGTTCCCATATAATAATGCACACAAAACTGGAAAGCTTTTGTTTTCAGATTTTTTGTTAGCTTCCAAGTTATGCTCGAGTTAAGTGTGGGTCACAAGGTGATGTATTACCCATGTGCAGCTACCTATCTGCAGATCTTCTATGACATTAATTTGGGAGGCCCCAAAAATCTACTGGCCTATTTATGCAGAGGCAGAATTTTCATCAGATCATTGGAGCAGAAGCCAGCCATTCAGCCATGTGTCAGTTCTACCATTCAATAGGGTCATGAATGACCTGCATCTCAACTCCATCTACCCACAATGGTTTTCTATCCCTCAATACCCTTGCATCGCAAAAATCTATGAAATTAGAGTTTCAAAATTTTCAACTTATCTAGCTTCAGCAGCTTTTTGGGGGAGAGAGTTCTAGATTTCCACTGCCAGGAAGTGCTTCCTGACATCACCTCTGAATAGGATTATGCCCCCTTGTTCTGGACTTTGTGGAAAGGTGATCTGCATATCCTGTGATGTTGGCCTGCACAATGACTGTGAAACACGACTTTGCTGCCAGGGTGAATGGAAATTGCAGACGTAGGCCCTCAAGAGCCTAGAATGGTGCATGTAGGGGATAGCTCATGAGATTATTATAGCACTTTTAAAGCATGTTTCTTCAAACATAGGGCCTGTCAAAGAAAGGGCCAGGGCATTGAATGGAGGCGGAAAAAGGCACACAATTTTAAATGAAAATCTCCTCACGTTTAATTTGATATCTGTGAGGAAAAAAGGTTTTTACACAGGAAACCAAAAACGTTTTCACATTACTGATACACAATGCTAAAGTCACACTACCCAAACCATATAATCACCTCAAGGCAAATTACCGATTTATTTAAAATAAAAAAGGATTCTCTCAGTGGCACTTATTAAATTTTTGCCTCATCACACTGGTGAAACAGATCATAGTGAGGGTTTCATTGGCTGACCACCCCTTGTGTGCACAAACATTCAATATCCTTTTTCTAGAGATTTTTCTTCCTTCTTCAGACTCTTTGTAAAACTGCCAGGAGCTCCAATCAGATGCATTAAGTCCCTGTTCCTTAAATTACAAACCGTTTGTATTCCCGACTCCCAGAAACCCCATCCAAAACAGCTTTAGCAAAACATGAATACTGGTCTTGGTGAGCATTCATACTCAGATATCCTCCTCCAGATCCCAACACTAATAGTATAAGATAGATAATGGCTAATTTTCTTCTTGAAATCTTATTTACGTTCAAAATAATTTAATTTCTTTAAAATATGTAATGCAAAACTTTGAGAACTTAGGTCGATAGAATGCGCAATTGGCAAAGATAGTTAATAGCGTGAATTGCATGATATGCTACTACCCAAGAATGCCAAGAGTACTGGTGTTAGCATACATTTCTTTCAGGTATTTCACACTGTGGTCCCATATCAGCTCCTCATTCCCCAGGGAGCTGCTCAAATGTAAATTCAACAAAAGTCAATCACTGAGAAGCAACCTTAAAAGTACCGATTTTGCTACAAATTCTGCTCGCACTATGATTGCTATTTAATTAAAGAACCTTTAACCAGCCGCTCAGTCACAGAATAGATGTGGGTGGAAAGCTTAGCTTTCCGTGTGAGTACAGATGATCGCATCATTTCTTTCTATAAACAAATTAGCAAAACCAACAATCAGAAATTGTCAATGTTACTGTGTAGTTGCAATACAATTACTAGATGGGTCACAGAATTTGCAAAAAAAAAAATGAACATAAAGGATAATCCTAAATGATTGATTATCTGTGCTGATACAAGAATATATACTGCCTGCTTCATAGGGGAATGTCTTGAATCCAGTAATGTTTTTTTCTCAATTACCATTGCAGCAGTCTAGACAGAGTGAACCATATTGAAGCTCCAGCAGCACCTTATCATTCTCTGTTCTGCTTTAATTATTACAATGATAAAATGAGCAAATTGTATAATGATCCATCATTTCCATTACAATAGTTTTGAATATTTTTTTAATCTCCTTGAAATTCAATTTTCCAGACAAAAGTGATAGTTGACATAAGTGTTTATGATTTTCATTTAAATAATGTAATAATCAAATATATATTATTAATAATGCCCTTAGCCATGCTTGGATAAGGTAATGCATAACAGGCAAGCGTGTTACTAGATTAGCAAATGAAGGAGTTGTGGCTCTAAGCAAGCTAACTCCTGAAAGTGAAACAGTCGTGGACTCCAGCGAACTGCACTGCTGCCAGATGACTGAAATGAGTAAGGTCTCGAATGTGTGCAGTAACAGGCAGGAAAAGCTGTAGGCCTTATCTTTGGGAAAAAAATGGGATTTAAAAAGAAGAGGGGAAAACCTGCACAGTTGAGAAAGACACAAAGGGCAACTTTAATCTACTCAGGGGTGAAACCCCAGACTTACAGAAGTATTTTGTTGCATTGAAGGCACTTTAAATTAATAAAAAGCAAAGTGCCAATTTTTAAAACATATGACTGTCACATATGCAGTTATATCACCACTCTCCAACAAAATATGAACTATCAAAAACATTAATATTTACAATTGAAATTCAAGTATGTACACAGTCTATCTAAAACAAAACTCACAGCAATTCTTGAGGATTGGAGAAAAGAACAGTACCACAAACCAACAGATAGATGTTGCATTTCTAAATAACATCTACTTGAATTCACAAAATGTTGCTCTCCTTCTGAAGGGTAAAAGCTCCAGCTTGCTATCACCAGTGTTGCTGTTCTGAACACGCAGTTATGGTAGATTCATAGGGCTTCTGTATATTAAAACCACTTTAATACTAGAAAATATAGAGTACCTGTCATAACTCCATCTGCTGTAGGACATGGTCCTGTTGCTGCTTACTCCGTCCATTCTCCTCAATTACAATGTAATAAAATCTTGCAGGAGGGGATAAGTCAGATGGAATCCAGAGATTCTTTGAGAGGCACAGCCTATGGCTGGAATTTGCTTGTGCTCTCTTTTCACTGCGATACCTGTCCTGAGACTGATGGAACGTGAAGCTGGTCCAGTCAGGATTACACCTCTGCAGTGAGCAATAGAGATCAGATGCACAAAAACTGTTCCAGTTTGAGCCTACAAAATAAGGACTGTGCCATGTATTTGAGGGGGGGGGGGGGTGGGGGGTACATGAGGCACAAAATTGTTATTTTGTGAAGCAATTGAATAGTTGCACATTTAGTCTCCTCTACAAGCAAACTCCTTGTTCAATTAAACTACAAACGCAGCTGCTATAAATTGCCTGCCCTGTTGAGCAGCCCATCAAATAGACGAAACTGGGTCCAGCACCCTCTGCCAATTTACTGCTTGTCTTCCTTATTTATTCCTGTTTCCACAGCTACAGCACTATCCTTTGACATCACTCCCCCTCCTGTCCAATCACACAGGCTACAGTTCTTTCAAACCTCATCCTTTCAGAGGCACTAATTAAATCCACTGTGTATGAGAAAACATTCATCATAAAAATCCAAGGCTATATATTGCAGCTTCAGACATTGTTTAAATACTCACAGCAAAAGCTGTGCACCTGAAGCTAATGTTAAAATTTGTAAAAAAAAATAACAAATTTCATGCAGGTGTGTATCTTCTGTTCATTTGGTAATAGTGTCTTCAGCTGCCTTAATTCTTGGGGGCAATATAATGTTACCCCTTAATACTCACAAGAAATAGGGTCAGAGAGAGTGTATTGTTGATTGAAGTTGCATTTGCTTAATTGCACAGCCAGCATTGCTGTGGATTTAAACCTGCTCTAGCATCTGGTCAATTAATTAAAATAAATTAAAATTTGAGGAATTTACAGAGGAAAATGTACTCTTGCAAAAACTCTGTATTGATAATTATAAACACTCAGGTTTACATTTCTCATGTCATGCAAAACAAAATATGCGGCTTTAAAGCTTTTTTTTAATCTTTCCTTGGGTGCTCCCAAATCTTGCATGCATCCTTGTCACACAATTACTGCTGCCGCATTATGATTTGGACAGACAGATCCATGACAAGCTCTTACGGATGTGTTGATGCAAATATTAAGCTGCAAAATTCAGAAGCTGTCATTGTCCCCTAAATTAGAAAGTAGTCATAAATTATGTGGACAATAATGGATACCCTAGAAGTAACTGCAAGATAGTAGAGCAGTGGGACTCATTCAAGAGGGAAATAGGGAGACCACGAAGCCAACATATTCCAGTAAAGGTAAAGGGTGGAGCCAACAAATCTAGGGAACCCTGGATGTCGAGGGATATACAGGATTGAATAAAGAGAAAAACTGAGGCTTATGGCAGATACCAAGGACTCAAAACAGCAGAAGCCCTAGAGGAGTATAAAATGTGTAGCGGGGAACTTAAAAAGGAAATTAGGAGAGCGAAAAGGGGGCATGAAAAATCTTTGGCAGGTAAAATAAAGGAAAATCCAAAGTTATTTTACAAGTACATTAAGAGTAAGAGGATAATTAGGGAAAGGGTAGGGCCCATTAAGGACCATGATGGTAATTTGTGTGTGCAGCCGGAAGACATAGATAGGGTTCTAAATAAACACTTTATGTCAGTGTTCACAAGTGAGAGGGATGATGTGGGTATAGAAATCAGGCAGAAGGACAATGATATAATTTTTAAAAATTAGCATAGAAAGGGAGGAGGTTCTAAGTGGTCTGGCAGGCTTAAAAGTAGATAAATCTCCAGGCCCGGATGAAACGTATCCCAGGCTGTTGAGTGAGGCAAGGGAGGAGATAGCAGGGGCACTGGCAATAATTTTCAATGCCTCTCTGTCTGCAGGAGAGGAGCCAGAGGACTGGAGGACAGCCAATGTGGTACCATCTTTCAAGAAGAGAGGAAGGGATAAACCAAGGAACTACAGGCCAGTCAGTCTAACCTCAGTGGTGGGGAACCTATTGAAAGCAATTCTGAGGGACAGAATTAATCTACACTTGGAGAGGCAGGGATTAATCAAGCACAGTCAGCATAGTTTTATTAAGGGGAGGTCATGTCTGACCAATTTGATTGAATTTTTCGAAGAGGTGGCCAGGTGTGTAGATGAGGGCAATGCATTTGACATAGTCTACTTAGACTTCAGCAATGCTTTTGATAAGGTCCCGCATGGGAGACTGATAACAAAGGTAAGAGCCCGTGGGATCCAAGGCAATTTGGCAAATTGGATCCAGAATTGGCTGATGGCCGAGGGGTGTTTTTGTGACTGGATGCTTGTGTCCAGTGGGGTTCCACAGGGATCAGTGTTGGGGTCCCTTGCTGTTTGTGGTATATATAAATGATTTAGACTTGAATATAGGAGGGCTGACCAGTAAGTTCGCAGCTGACACGAAAATTGATGGGGTGGCAAATAGTGAGGAGGGTAGCCTTAGATTACAGGAGGACATAGATGGGCTGGTCAGATGGGCTGATCAGTGGCAAATGGAATTTAATCCAGATAAGCATGAGGCGATGCACTTGGGCAGGACAAACAAGGCACGGGAATACACGATGAATGGTAGGACCCTGGGAAGTACCGAGGATTGGAGGGACCTTGGTGTGCATGTCCACTAGTCCCTTAAGGTAGCGGGACAGGTAGTTAAGGTGGTTAAAAAGGCATATGGGATACTTGCCTTTATTAGCCGAGGCATAGAATATAAGAGCAGGGAGCTTATGCTGGAACTGTATAAAACGCTGGTTAGACCACAGCTAGAGTATTGCGTGCAGTTCTGAAATCCGCATTATAGGAAGGCTGTGATTGCATTAGAGATTTACCAGGATGTTGCCTGGGCTGGAGAGTTTTAGTTACGAGGAGCAATTGGGTAGACTGGGGTTATTTTCCTTGGAGCAGAGGAGATTGAGGGGGGACATGATTGAGGTGTATAAAATTATGAGAGGCATAGATAGGGTAGACAGGAAGGAACTTTTCTCCTTGGTGGAGGGATCAATAACCAGGGGGTGTAGATTTAAGGTAAGGAGCAGGAGGTTTAGAGAGGATGTGAGGAAGAATTTTTTCACCCAGAGGGTGGTGGGAATCTGGAACTCACTGTCTGAAGGAGTGGTAGAGGCAGAAACCCTCAAAACATTTAAGAAGAATTTAGATGTGCACTTGGATGCGATGGCACACAAAGCTATGGGCCTAGTGCTGGAAAATTGGATCAGAATAGTTAGGTACTTGTTTAACCAGTGCAGACTCAATGGGCCAAAGGTCCTTTTTCTGTGCTGTAGACTTCAATGACTCTATGAGTAATCTAATGAGAAGGTTGGGTAGCTCAATAAATAATATGAACCAAGTTCTGGACTGTTCTAACCATCATCTCAACCACAAAATTACATTACAGCCTTGAATATACTTCAGGGTATTTTTTTTTATATTACCCATCCATTAACTTCATGGACGGCCTTGCTTTTGTTTTGGATCCAATTTTGGGCTTAAAGTGGCTGTTGAATATTGACTAACTGACACCTTTTATATCACTGATATGTGATTAATTATGGTGTGTTTATTGGTATTTTCTGGTAATAAAAATGCATGACTGTTAAATGTGAACAGAAGAACTAACAGTGGGTTGAAGGAGGATAACTTAAATCCTTCACTGTGATCCGACAGATAACATTAAAAATAATTAAACCAACACATTCAACTGGAAACAAAATCAGACAGACATCAGTAAAGTATGTATTATGAAAAAAAATCATAGAATGAAATATCTATAAGTAACTTGGGCCAGAAATTAATCAACATATACTGGAACTTTCAGCATCGATGGAGTATAAAGAGGGCAATAATGGATTTACTGCCTGTCACAAGCCCCACCCAAATTTCATTTCCATTGAAATCTACTGAAAGAATAATCAGGCAAGATGTATAATAGGCAGATATTCAATATCGTCCATTGTGCACTCACAAAGTTGAAAATTCTACACAATGAATCATCAAAGCACTGAAGGTAAACACAAGAGTCTGTTTATTAAATTACACATGGAACTGGTACAAATTTGGCACAGGACTTCTGTGGTCCTTACCTATTGGATCCCACCCCCCCCAACAACCCAATCAAAATAAACAATGTGAATGAGAGAACTTAAATTTTACATGTAATTTTTCCAGTAGTATTTGGCAGAAAAGTATCTACTTATCCAGTGTGGCACCACTACAATACTTATAAACCTTCATATCAGATTTCATTATACCAAAGGAATATGGTTTTATCTAAGACTAATTTCAAAGTTCCTCTATTTCATGGCATAAGAACCAGTGCTAATCACATTTAAACATCATTGTGTTCACTTTGGCCATTCCTCTTTCACCCTCTTTCCTCTAGGTAGCAGCAACCAGAGGTATTAAAATATCATGATGAAGTTGTGTTGCAAAGTAGATATTGAAAATATATTGTAGTGAAAAACAGCAATCAGCAGAGTCTTCAGACTTGTTGATCAAGAAAACAAAACTGTGAACCATTCAGTCTTTGCCCTCTGGGCTCTTAAAAGTTGTGTTGCACAGAGATATCTGAGGGCTCTGATGCTTCTCACTGACAGTCAAGACCTATGTTGTTCAATCATTCCACTTTATTGCTCAGGAGTCATCTGATCTTTCTACCCTGTGAAATTACTGAGAAAATAGAATCCAATTACACCCCTTGTATAAAATATACAATATTGAATAATATCATGGACCCAGGCAGAAGAAAGTCTTTTTCAACTTCTACAGAATGGGAAAGATCTTGTGCAGTTTTTCTGGGACGCAAGTATTGAATCCTTCCCTCAAATATAAATTTGCTGTCACCGCGTCCATATGGTGCAATGTGTAGGACATGTTAATGAAGGCTGAGGTAGCCACCAAAATCAGTGTTATTATCTATACAGCGTTATGAATAACTAATTGGATATTGTCCTGTCAAATTAACAATAGCGCACAATGCTGTTAAAGTAAATTTTTACTTTCTGGTTTGTTTAATTGTCATGGTGGGATCACCTATAGGGCACACAAAAACTAACACTGCATTATATCATTGCTGCTCTTAATACTAATGACTCATGCTGGATATATATCAAATGATATTTGTAACCAAATACCAACAATGGGTATCATCATTTTACTAGGTGCTTGTGCTTGTTTGTGAATTGATTGGTGAATCTTGCAAGGATAAAAAATATCATGCATGATTGAGGGGAAGGGTTAAAGTGGGGGGGATGGGGAGGGGTGGAAGGATAAGGGACCCATGATTTCTCACCCTCGCCCTGCCCAGGATCACTGCTAGATGAAGCAGTAGACCAGGAATGTCACCTCCCATCGCACATTTTCAAGCTTGCACCCAGCAGTCCACATCCATCGACTTCCCTCGGGGAGCTATGGAAATCCTGCTGCAAATGTAAGAGCAGTAATAGCAGCAATATGGTGGGTCTCAACCTGCTTTCTCCCAATATTAGCAGCTGGAGAATTGGCATTTCCTGGGGACAAGGGCAGGAAAATTGATCCCATTATCTACAGACGTGGTGTAAGTTTTCATATGTATGCTTGCAACACCCAACTCTACCATGCTGCCTCCACCACCACCCTTAATTCCACAGTCTGTGTTGTCAGACTATCCAACATCAAATCAGAAACTTGTTTAATTGAACACCAAGAAAACCAAGGCCATCTTCTTTGGCTTCTGCCAAAAGCTCTGTGCACCTTCTTCCAACTCTATTTCCTTCCTCTGCTGATCACTCAGTTTGAGCCACGTGATGTACGTCAAGAGCCCTGTTCAACCTGGAGCTGAACGTCAAAGCTAAAGTCCTATCCATCGCTATAGGTCAGCATGCTTTTACCCCTGTAACATGGCATGCCATCAATCCCTACTGCAACCACCCCCTTATTCATGTTTTTGTTCCATTCAAGCCTTCTTTTCCTAAACATCCTGCTCTCCAACCTCCCAAGCATCTTCCTATAAAGTCTGATTTTTCCACAACACCTGCCCAAGTCTCAGCCTTCACTTTTAAGTCAGCGGGCTTCACACCAATGCTTAAGAAACCATTGTACCAAAGGGATCTCATGCTGTTTGCCAAAGGACAGTGTACCTATCAATAAGTGATTTCACTCCCCAGCTACACTGAATTCTTCTGCACCAACACAAAAGCAGTATTCAAATTGGATCACTGATTGGTCTTCTCTCCACTAATAACAAGGCAGCAATTATAGGGTTGTCTTAGACATCTTAGGCTGTAACATATTCATCTCAAAGGGAGGTTATACAGAAGCAAGATGCGTTGGAGTGGAAAATAATTCCTGGTTATTTTTCAGGGGGGAAGGCAAATGTAGAAAAACTAACATGAATAATTCTATCATAAATAGCAAGTGAAGATTTGGAATTAATTACTCTTTTACAAATTGCAGAGGTTTTTATTCAGCTGAACCCTATCCTCTTCCTATTGAAAGAGCTGGAAAAGCTGTAACTGGTTATTATAACACCAAAACAGCTAGAACAAAATATGTGCTGATCAATCAGACTGTGCACCGTATGGAGAAAACAACACGTACTCTACAAAATGACTTGTCTCTATAAACCACCCCACCCACCTGCCCCTTAAGATAAAGTGGCCTGTCATTGTGAGGCGCATGGATCAAGTGACCCAGTCGCCTCTATTGTCTATATGTCGCTCAGAGCCTTGGATTCAAACCTAGACCATCTAAATGAGAATTTGAGACGAGCTTATAGAAGTACCAGTCCAGTGAATAGAAGTCCAACACTCAATCACTGGGACAGCTAACCTATCTAAATCGGAGGTCAACATTATGCCAACCACAGCTTTAAACAGAAACTAACAGTCTCCCACAAATTCCTCTAAATTTAAGTTCACTACATGTGGGGCTATGAATCCCAATGAAAGGGATGCAATACTTTGCCACTAGGGTATAAATCCTTGTAAGTGAGAGTTTGACCTCCAACCACTAAAGTCCCTCGATCTTTCTTCTATTAAATATATTAAATATTATAAAACTATTAACCATGATTCCAACTACATTTGTTTCTTTTTGTTTTCCTCTTTTTCACTCGAGTCCCAGTCTAATTTTTCTCATTGACTGAGATTAGCTATGCATACAGACAATTGTAACACTGTGGAAATCTTGACAAACACTGCATAAATCAAATGCTTAAATAAAAACTTAATTTCACCTTCAGATGGAATAACTTAATGTAATGAGTTTTTCATTCTTTCACAGGATGTTGGCCTCGCTAGCTAGATCAGTATTGTTATTGCCCATCCCTAACTGCCCATAAGGTGGTGGTGAGCTGCCATTCACATGGTGCAGTACACCCACAATGCTGTTAGGAGGGGAGTTCCAGGATTTTGACCCAGCAGCATTAAAGGAACAGCGATATATTTCCAAGTCAGGATGGTTAGTGGCTTAGGGGGGAACTTGCAGGTGGTGGTGTTTCCATTCATCTGCTGCCCTCGTCTTTCTAGGTAGTAGAGGTCATGGGTTTGGAAGGTGCTGTCGAGGGAGCCTTGGTGAGTTGCTACAGTGCATCTTGCAGACAGTACCTGGTGGCAGCAGTGTGTCAATGGTGAAGAGAGTGGATGTTGAATGCAGTGGAATGGGAGCTGCTTTGTCCTGGATCGTGTCAAACTTCTTGGGTGTTGTTTGAGCTGTACTCATCCAGGCAAGTGGAGAGTATTCCATCACACTCCTGACTTGTGCCTTTAGATGGTGGACAGGCTTTAGGGAGTCAGTAGGCAAGTTGCTCGCCACAGCATTCCCAGCCTCCGACCTGCTCTTCTAGTCACAATATATATGTGGCTAGTCCAGTTCAGTTTCTGGTCAATGGTAACCCCCAGGATGTTGATTAAAGGGGATTCAGCGGTGGTAATGCCATTGGATGTCAAGGGACGATGGTTAGATTCTGTCTTGTTGGAGATGGTCATTGCCTGACATTTGCATGGCACGAATGTTACTTGCCACTTGCCACATGGACAATGTCCAGGTATTGCTGGACTGATGGACAACTTCAGTATCTGAGGAGACACGAATTGTGCTGAACATTGTGCAGTAATCTTCTGGGGCTGATACTACTGACCTCCATCGACCACAACCATCTTCCTTTGTGCTAGGTATGACTCCGACCAGCAAGAGTTTTTGCCTCATTCCCATTGACTCCAGTTTTGCGAGGGCTCCTTGACACCACGTTTGGTTAAATGTTGCCTTGATGTCAAGGGCGGTTGCTCTCACCTCACCTCAAGTTCAGCTCTTTTGTCCATGTTTGGACCAAGGCTGTAATGAGGTCAGGAGCTGAATGGCCCTGGAAAATTCAAAACTGGGCAGTGAGTAGGTCATTGCTGAGTAAGTGCCACTTGATAGCACTGTCGACCACCCCTTCTGTCACTTTGCTGATGATTGAGAGAAGACTGATGGGGCAGTAGTTGGCCAGGTTGGACTTGTCCTGCTTTTAGGACAGGGCATACCTGGGCAGTGTTCCACATTGCTGGGTAGCTGCCAGCGTCGCAGCTGTACTGGTTCAGCTTGGCTAAGGACGCAGCTAGTTCTCGAACACAACTTTCAAAGATTCACAACCGGTTGAATGAAGAAATCTCTCCTCATCTTAGTCCTAAATGATTGGCCCCATTAGATTACTCAAGGGATTGATGGGGCTTCCTGGGGGACGGGCACTATGTTTATGCCTGCTAAAGGTGCAGGTGCAGTGATGGCATGCAAATGTGACAGAGGGGGGCATTTCCAAGTAACCACCACTTACAGCACTGGCTGCTATGTTGTGCCCAGGCATAAAAGTGATCAAAATGCTACAGTTGAGCTTATGTCAGAAAGCCCTTCAGAATAGAGGGTCTAAAGAGGTACATCAGGAGGCTCAAGAGGAGGCCAAATTGAATCTGCCAACTTGCAAAATTATCCAAGCAGATATTTGGGCTCCAAGGTTAGAAGCCAGGAACTCAGTTATTGGTCTGTTGCACTTGCAACAGCAATATAACATGTTTCCCTTTACATTAGCCCCATATCTGCCCATGGACAGGACTGTGGCCACCTCATGGTTGGGGACATAACTACCAACACTCCTGGGCTTGGGTCAATTAGCATGCTTTTGGTATACTGTTTCTGTCCAGCACCAGGGCACTGACACTGTGGGGAACAAGGAAAATCAGCTCATTCCAGTCTATTGCTCCAATACATCATCACACATCTCATTATACCATTTCTCTTTAGCCTTCCTACATGTATTCTTTATTTTCTTTCCAGTTTTATCATACTCAGGAGTGTTTCTTTTCTTTCCTCTTTCTGTCATCATTGCTAGTATCTCATCTGTCATCCACTCTCTCTCTTTTCCATTTTGGTAATACTTCCTTTATAGCATGTCGCATATTCTCTTCCATGTTTTTCCATCTATTTTCTCTTGTCCTGAGACCTGTGTCCTGATTTTTCAATCCTGGGACATTCATGCATTTTTTTCCTTTAAGAATGAATGCGTCTCTGATGTTCTCATCCTTCAACATGTCAAGGTCAAGGTCTAAATGGTAACACACCTTTTTTTTTTGGCACTTTTAGTTTCAACTTAATTTTTGCCACAGGGAGACAATGATCTGAATTTATATCCATGTCAGGGTACATGAATGTTCTTCATACTGTTTCTAAAATACTGTTTCATCATCACATAATTTATTTGATTTCTTCTCGCCTAGACTTCTCCAAGTGTACAGTCTTCTTTTTGGTTGTTTAAAGATGATGTTTGACACCATCAGATCATTTTCTTGACAAAATCGTATTAGTCTCTCTTTGCTTTCATTTCTGAATCCAAGGTCCATATTGACCAACATGCGTTCCTGATGTTCCTTCACCGACTTTAGAGTTTAAGTCACCCATAACAATAACCACATTAGTTAATTTTATTTGATCATAACATCTCAGGATGTCACCATAAAATGCTTCTATTTCCTGCTCACTGTGATCTCCTGTCAGGCATAAACATGTATGACAACTTTCCTTCGAGCTTAATCATGACCACTCTTCCTGAGATTGGCCAGTAACCTTGAAATTATTTCTTGTATTTTATGTTTATTAGAATTCATATTCTATTCCTATGTTTCTCACCTCCTGAGAAATAAACTTCAACTATGACTTTCCATGATTAACAATGGAGCTTATTCTGTGTGAGATCCCAGACTCTTCACAGGTGACTGGCCACATTGCCTTACTAAGCTTCATGGCCGTGTCATTGGGTGTGTTACACACCTTGCTGGTCTCGGCCTTCTGAGCCATTATCCTACTGACTTGTTAGGATCTGCTGCCTCTTCCGTCATTCCCAGTCTTCGTGCACATTAGAAGGGGTGATGTTCCCACACCACATCACCTGAAGCTGAAGGGCCTCTCATTTACTTTTGCAAGACTGCCCAGTCGAGATTCCAGGTTTGACCAAAAATACTAAATAATCAAGGGGAAAAAGTGGGGGTGGGGAAATAAATACAATAACTATCACTAGAGAAAAAGTACTAGGGAAACTAATGGGGCTAAAGGCCAATAAGTCCCCTGGACCTGATGGGTTGCATCCTAGGATATGAAAGGAAGTAGCTACAGGTTAAGTGAGTGAGCGAAAACTTGGCAGATGGAATATAATGTGGGAAAATGTGAGGTTATGCACTTTGGCAGGAAGAACAGAGGAGCTGAATATTATTTAAATGGAGAAAGACTGCAGAAGGCTGCAGCACAGAGGGACTTGGGAGTCCTTGTGCATGAATCCCAAAAAAACTAACATACAAGTTCAACAGATAATAGGGAAGGCAAATGGAACGCTGGCCTTTATTTCAAAGGGAATGGGGTATAAAAATAGGGAAGTCTTGCTTAGGCTATACATGGCACTAGTTAGACCACACCTAGAAAACTGTGAACAATTTTGGTCCCCTTATCTAAGGAAAGATATACTGGATTGGAGGCAGTCCAGAGAAGGTTCACTAGGTTGATCCCAGGTATGGAGGGATTTTCTTATGAGGAGAGGTTGAGTAGGTTGGGCCTGCACTCATTGGAGTTTAGAAGAATGAGAGGTGACCTTATTGAAACATGTAAGATTCTTAGGGGGCTTGACAGGGTAGACGCTGAGAGGCTGTTTCCCCTTGTGGGAGAGTCTAGGACCAGAGGACATAATCTCAGAGTAAGGGGGCACCCATTTAAAACAGAGATGATGAGGAATTTCTTCTCTCAGAGGGTAATCAATTTGTGAAATTCTTTACCACAGAGAGCTGTAGAGGCTGGGTCGTTAAGTATATTCAAGGCTGCGATAGACAGAATCAAGGGAATCAAGGGTTATGGGGAAAGACAGGAAAGTGGAATTGAGGATTATCAGATCAGGCATGATCTCATCGAATAGTGGAGCAGATTCGATGGGCTGAATGGCCTACTTCTGCCCCTGTATCTTATGGTCTAACACAAATTTGTGATCAATCATTTTGGAACTATAAGCTTAATTAGTCATCTCCATTAAAGTGACCTTGAAAACTAAAATAGAAAGAAATAACAACATATTTCAAGCAAAAATTGGTGAAATGCAGTTTGGATTTAGACCTGGAGTAGGAATAAGAGAATATTTAACCTAAGAACAATCTTCCATAGATATCTAGAAGTAAATAAGTGTATTTACATATGGTTAATAGACTATGAAAAGACTATGAATCGTGTTTATAAAATGTTAAAGTTAAATATGTAAATATACATTCTACACCATTGATGTAAGATCACATGACAACAGAGTATGCCAAGAGATAGTTCTAGGTACAGCCTCATGCAAAGCTTGTACTAACTGCATATAGTTAGTATAATGTTCAATAAGAGGTACATTCTACCAACAGCCTTGTTTCCTACAGTATCTGGAAATCCAGACCATGAACAACTTAATCTAAAACCTAAAATGATGATAAGCACAAAACACAAATAAGGAGCCAAATGACTGAAAGAGGCAGCAAGAGAAATGACTGAGACATGGACAGCATGGGAAAATCACCAACAGAACTCAAGAAAAAGTCTACAGTAAAGGAAATCGTTGGAGAAAACCCTACCTTTACCAGCATACTTCGACCATGTGGAAGGCCTGGATCAGGCCAAGAAGTGGCAGAACTGGCGTTGTAGGTTTACCAGGTGCCGAACAGCTTCAGGACAGCAAAACTAGCAACAAAGTCAGTATCCTTCTCTACATCATAGGCAGTAGTGCAAACGATGTAAATGGTCAGACAGGGCATAAATGAAGACATGGTGACATACAAAGAAGTTATCATATTCTTTGATACTTATTTTTGTCTTCAAAGGAACACCATTATAGAAAAGGCAAAGTTCAATAGATGCACCCAAAGACCAAGGGGAGAAAAAGGAAAAGTGTTGTGTAAATCCAACCAGAAACTACAATCAACACCATAGAATGCACGACTTACCAAAACTCAAACCAGGTGAAGTGGTGTGGATTCATGACCAGGATCAAGAAGGCCAAGTACTGGAAAAAAAAACACAGAATCCACGATCTTATCTTGTAGAGACTGAAAATGGAATAGTGAGAAGATACAGAAGTGCACTGGCACCTATAAGATGACCACCATCAATGGAATGCACTAACATACATATGATCAGGAAGACAACCTAAACAGAGAACTAATAGTCCCTGATGATTTACTCACAACTCTACAGAGTTCCAGAGAGAACACAGAGAACTTGAATCCTATACAACCTCCAAGGCAGCTGAGGACAAGGGAGGGGAGATTGGTGAAAGAACGATAATGCTTATGTCTGTGAATCAGAGATGGGGACAGAGACTTCAGGTGGAGATGTAGGATAATGTAAATAATGTATTTAACGAAGTCAGAGATTTGGGGGAGATGTAGTAAAAAGGGTTAATGTAAAGTATGAAAATATATAGCCTAAATCATCAGTGATGTAAGATCACATGACAACAGAGTATGCTAAGAGATGGTTCTACGTAGAACCCCATGCTAAGGCTTTACTGAACATGGTATTATGATCAATAAAAGGTAAAGTTTACCAACAGCCTGCCTCCAGCAGTATCTGTAAATCCAGACCATGACCAACCCCATCGAAGGCTCATAACATGATAACAGGTTTATCACCAAAAAATAACGGATGTGTTGCTGAAATGTGACATTGACAGTAAAGATGAGAGATTTATCCAGAATCTATAATGGGACAAAATAGTGAGTATGAGGCTGGAAGAGGGACAATGAGATATGTTTCCAGTGAAGAGAGGAGTACATCAAAGTTGTGTGCTGTTGCCAAAATTATTCAGTCTATACGCAAAACAAATACTCAGAGATTAGATATAATTCCAAAAGTAAAAATTGGAGGCAAGAACATAACAAACTTGCAGTACGCTGACAACACTTCATTACATGTAGAATCAGAAGAGGCCCTACAAAATATCATAGATCAAGTAAAATCTACAAGCTTAGAATATCAACTGAGTATGAACACCAAAAAGACAAAAGCATTGGTAGTTAGAAGGGATACATTAGAAGAAAGAGTGAAGATTGAAGTGGATAGTCTCACACTGGAACAAGTAGATAGGTTTGTCGATTTAAGATAAATGATAACAAAAGATGGCAGATGTGATGCAGAAGTTAGAAGAAGGGTAGAGATAACCAGGAGTAATTTTGTGAAGATGGAGCAAGTGTTAACAACAAGAAAACTCAAGCTTGTAACAAGGAAAAACTCATAAGATGCTACATTCTATCCACTTTCCTGCAATTCTCAGAAACTTGGACAATAAGTAAAGATCTGTGGAAGAAAATATAAGCCTTTGAAATGTGGATGATAAGATGTGTGCTACCAATTACATATATAAACCATGAGACAAACAAAGAGGTAATTGAAATTGCAAGAGCAAATAAACTCGAAAAAGTGACATACAGAAAAGAAGATGTCAATATTTTGCCCATTTGATCAGAGTTGAAAAGCTACAGAGATCTCTGCTAGATGGCAAAGTGAAGGGCAGCAGAAAGAGGCGTTCTCCTAGGCATAGTTGGATGGCAGGTTTTTGTTTTTGGAAAAATATACTTTATTCATAAAATATCTGGAAGAACATTACAAAACATTTCTAAATGGCCATCACAAAAAGTGCAATCAGATTCAACTTTTACACATGGATCATGAGGTGCTTCAATACAATCAATGAATATTACAGTAATTTCAATATGGTCATTACAGACAGTCAGACAGTGCAACAGGATTGGAGTTATCAACATACATCATGTTGCACTCTGAGGTGCTTCAATACAATTATGATACATTTAATATTCACTACATACAATCTTTGAGAGTCGTACAGCCCGAGGGGTCTATACAATTCCCAGCCCCTCGGTGCGCTATGGCTGAAAGGTCTTAGACAGCGACCTTTCCCCATTGCGCCTTTGCGGCGGCTGCCCCAACCTTTAGTGCATCCCTCAGCACGTAGTCCTGGACCTTGGAATGCGCCAGTCTGCAACACTTGGTTGGGGACAATTCTTTGCACTGGAAGACCAACAAATTTCGGGCAGAGCAAAGAGCGTCTTTCACCAAGTTGATGATCCTCCAGCTGCAGTTGATGTTTGTCTGTGTGTGTGTCCCTGGGAACAGCCCATAGGGCAGCGAGTCCTGTCACAGCACTGCTCAGGATGAACCTCCACAAAAACCACTGCATCTCTCTCCAGACCTTCTTTGCAAAGGCACATTCCACAAGGAAGTGAACAACGGTCTCTTCCCCACCACAGCCACCTCGAGGGCAATGTGCAGAGGGGGTGAGACTCCTGGCGTGAGGGAAGATCTGACGGGGAGGGCCTCTCTCCCCATCAGCCAAGCTACATCTTGGTGCTTGTTGGAAAGTTCTGGCGATGAGGCTGACAGGTTTTGTTTTTGAAAAATATACTTTATTCATAAAATATCTGGAAGAACATTACAAAACATTTCTAAATCGCCATCACAAAAGTGCAATCAGATTCAACTTTTACACATGGATCACGAGATGCTTCAATTCAATCAATGAATATTACAGTAATTTCAATATGGTCATTACAGACAGTCAGACAGTGCAATGGTATTGGAGTTATCAATCATACATCATGTTGCACTCTGAGGTGTTTCAATACAATTATAATACAATTAGTATTCAATGCATACATTCATTGTGAGCCATACAGCCCAAGGGGTCTATACAATTCCCAGCCCCTCGGTGCGCTATGGCAGAAAGGTCTTAGACAGCGACCCTTCCCCATTGCGCCTTTGTGGCAGCTGCCCCGAGCTTTAATGCATCCCTCAGCACATAGTCCTGGACCTTGGAATGTGCCAGTCTGCAACACTCGGTTGGGGACAACTCTTTGCACTGGAAGACCAACAAGTTTCGTGATGAGGCTGACAGGTTTTTTTTTTAAATATACTTTATTCATAAAATATCTGGAAGAACATTACAAAACATTCCTAAATTGCCATCACAAAAGGTGCAATCAGATTCAACTTTTACATATGGATCACGAGGTGCTTCAATACAATCAATGAATATTACAGTCATTTCAATATGATCATTACAGACAGTCAGGCAGTGCAACGGTATTGGAGTTATCAATCATACATCATGTTGCACTCTGAGGTGCTTCAAAACAATTATAATACAATTAGTATTCAATGCATACATTCATTGTGTCACAGAGTGATTGCAGATTAGTTACACTAGATGTGTGAGGATGGTGCAAGACAAACAAGTGTGACATACCATGGCAGCCAATCTCCTAGTAGGAGTAGCTACAAACAGCAGCAGCAACAGTCTATTGTATTTCAGGTATCACATTTGTAAAGATGCAAATTTCTGCCACACTTAAACTTTTTTTAAACATTTAACTCATTTTTAAACTTATACCATCTAATTAAAATTGCTTTTATCTTATTGATATGTAAATATATTCACATTGATTCAGTCATATGCAAATTCCTTAGCAAGCTGAGATGATGACACTCCGCCAGCTCTTTCTGCATCCACATACCTCCAGCGATTCAGTTGATACATAAGCATCACCCAAACAGTGCTACACAACCACTTGCATTGACCCCTCTCTCTTGGAGGGAAAAACAGCAAATGATAGAAGGGAGCAGAGAAGAACCAGCAGGAACAAGGAAGCCTGTGTCTCCTGATCCCTATAGAGGGGAAGACTCAACATCATGGAGGCAGCTGTGATAGAACCGGTGTCATCTGGCATGAGAACTTTGAGGATGGCAATATGTTCCTGCCTTCGGACCCTTCTAAGCTCCCAGAACACCCTCATCATCTGATCTGACATGAGGAGCAAACTTCGGATGTTATCACCCTGGACCTCTTGCTTTCTACCCCAATCCCCTTCCCTCATCTCAATTTTCACCTTCTAATTTTCTACTTGCAGACACCCAAGAACTGCTATAACACGAAATCAAAATACTGCAGATGATGAAAATCTGAAATAAAGACAAAAAATGCCAGAAACACTCAGCAGAATCAGAGAAGTGAAACAGAGTTAACAGGCAGAATGTGAAATCAATGGCCAGCTGTTCCCAACAGTAGATGAAATGGCTGCCACGTCTGTTTCTGTGTCGGGAACCAGCACCCATAAGGTTCATAGGAAAATTTAAAGGGCTGTTGCCGGGCACATGAAACCCACAATTATATGGCAGGGCAGGTTTCCATTGGAGGATCCCAGCATCAGATGACAGCTCAGCAGGTGCAGGCGAACAATAAAACAGCTACCTGGACACGCAGGGTGGCTCTGCATCATGGCCACGGGTTCCATAGCCCCTTCCATTTGTTCTGCAGTTTGATTAATTTGTTTTTGCAGCCATCCATAACCCTCAGCACCTGTTAAACTTATCCTCCCATTCCCCCCCATCCAACTTATTAAAATCTATTGTCCTGGGAACCTTCCCCCCGTCCAAGCCCTTTACGAGTATAATTTGAGATGTCAGAGCAAAGACATAGACTGGTCACATGGTTCAGCAACACCTTTCTGTAGGTTCTCCTCCAGGCCATCAGGGATTGGTAGGATGTCCTCATCCCAAGGGATGGCAATAGGAGACCCTCTGGCATGACCAAGGTGGTTTGGACAGAGATTGCAGAAGAGGTTAGCGACCGTGTGATCCACCCAAGAGGTGGAGAGCAGTGACAAAAAATGACCCTTCGATCCATCCGAGTAAGTGGCATGGGATTGTCTGTCATGTGGGCATCAGGCTGTGTGTTTGTGAGTGTGCGCAGCTAGGTTAGGTGGGTGAATGTATGATCAGCCTCAGGACCGCTTGGCACTTGAGGCTAAAGTGTGCGACACTTTGGCTTGAGAGAGCAATTCAACACAATTTAACAAATCAACGGGCCATTATGTGTGGTGGGTGTCCCATTTTTCTGTTTATCACAAACATAGGATTGATAAAACAATCACATGGGTTTGCTTTTCTAAGATAAGGCTATATGCATATAATAGTAACTGGGAGGCTGTGTAGACATGTCTGACCTACAGGGCCGCTGCTGTGTTACATCTACAGAGGATGTTGATGTATAATCCACGACTGCCTCATAATGGATAGTGATTGTCAGCAGTTTAAGATACCATCCCTTAAAGGTACATGTACATTACATAACATAATCCTCAATTTTTTCCTAAATTAAAGTATTATCCTTAAAGAATCAAAAAACTAGTTATATTACATCAAAAGAAAATTTTGTGTTTGAATATACCATTATACCAAGCAATGAATTTATAAGTCTCTGAAACCTATTGGTGGGTTACTTATACATGCAAACTTAGTTACGGCAATCCTGATGTGAGATTGCTGTATGTATTCAGAATGCTGGTTTTCGGTAGGGGTGCTGTATTTGGGATGCATCTAAAACCGTGTTCTACTAGCAATAAGGTAATTCAGTGCTTCTGGGTGTGGTATTGTTCTGCTTTGGCATCTGTTTCATCACACTGTCATGCCATTTGGTGTTTCTACATGATACAATTTTGGCTCTGGACATACCTGACAATATCTGTCGGATTCCACGTGCCATCGGTTGGGTGTTGTACTCAAACCTTTTGTCCAGTGCTTAGGTTGGGTAATCCATGCCGTTCCTGGGCATCTTTCATCTTCCCCCGCTTTTTGATTAATGCATCTCATCCTCCTGGGAGTGTCAAGTGATGACTGGAGAGGGTTGTTTGCTGTTGTCTATCGAACAGTCCTCATTGGTTTCACAGTAGGATGAAGTTTATAGGCTCGGAATTGGTACACATATTCATTTCAGGCCATGCTGCATAGCCTGTCAGCTGATGGCCTACATTGCAGAGTTAGGTGGTCTTCTCCTGGTGTAAACACAGGTTTCCAGTGGAGTTCCCTGTGGCCATCGCCATTGTCTTGACGATACCATGGATGGTGACCACACCAGTGGGTCTGCTATCATTGGACTGAGATGAGGAGAAACTTTTTGACTCAGAAGGTGGTGAGCCTGCGGAATTCTCTACCACAGAAGGCTGTGGAGGCCAAGTCACTGAATATATTTAAGAAGGAAATAGGTAGATTTCTAGACTCTAAAGGCACCAAGGGGTATGGGGAGAGAGCCGTAGTATTGCGTTGAGATAGAGGATCAGCCATGATCATATTGAATGGCGAAGCAGGCTCGAAGGGCTAAATGACCGACTCCTGCTTCTATTTTTTATGTTTCTATGGACTTCTGGTCTCTACAGTATAAAATATCAGGAGTAACCAGGCTGAGTTGTTGCAATGACAAATGTCAGAATCTCCAAACCAGTGTGCACATTGCATTTGGTAGTGGTTGGTTGAGCCATCACTTGCCACTTCTGTGGGTACATTAATTTCAGCGTGCAAAGCGGAAGGATGATTGAACATGCATACTATCCAGTTTTGCACATAATTTATGCTGTCCCTGCATCTTTAGGCATGAATAGATGAAGAAGAAAAAGTGTGCTCATGACAGATGTCAGCCGGGTAATACAATGGAGAACCTGAATATAAGGTTCAGAGGGGAAGAGAAAAAGCAAATAAGAGAAGCAAAGCGAGAGTATAAAAAAGACTGGCAGTTAACATAAAAGGGAATCCCAAAGTCTAATACAGGCATATAAATAGCAAAAAGGTGGTAAAAGGAAGAGTAGGGCTGATTAGGGGCTAAAAAGGGGATTTACACCTGGAGGCAATGTCATAGCTGAGGTATTCAATTAATACTTTATATCTGTCTTTAGCATGGAAGAAGATGCTACCCAAGCCATGGTGAAAGAGGAGGTAGTTAATACACTAGAAGAGTTTAAAATTGATAAGGAGGTGGCATTGGATAGACTGTCTGTACTTAAAGTTTATAAGACACCAGGAACGGGTGGGATGCATCTAAGAATAGTGAGGGAAGTGAGTGTGGAAATTGTGGAGGCACTGCCCATAATTTTTCAGTTTTCCTTGGACTAAGGGATGGGGACTGAGAACTGGAGAATTGCAAATGTTTGTAAAGATAAGCCCAGCAACTACAAGCCAGTCAATTTAACTTCTGTGATGGGAAACTTCTAGAAACAATAATTCAGGGCAAAATTAATAGTCACGTGGATAAGTGGGGTTTAATTAAGGAAAGCCAGCATGGATTTCTTAAGGGAAAATTGTGTGAGACGAACTTGGAGTTTTTTGAAGAGGTAACAGAAAGGGTTGATGAGGTCATTGCTGTTGATGTGGTGTATATGGACTTCGAAAAGGCATTTGATGCAGTGCTGCAAAACAAACTTGTGAGCAAAGTTATAGCTCATGGAATAAAAGGGACAGGAGCAACAAGGATATGAAATTGGCTGAGTAACGTTAAGCAGAGAGTAATGGTTAGTGGATGTATTTCAGCTCAAGGAAGGCTTCTATGGAATTCTCCAGGGGTCAATGTTGGGGCCTTTGCTCTTCCTGATATATATTAATGACCTAGACCTTGGTGTACAGGGCACAATTTGAAATTTGTAGATGATATGAAACTTGGAAGTATTGTGAACTGTGAGACGGATAGTGTAGAACTTCAAAAGGACATGGACAAGTTGATGGAATGGATGGACAGGTGTCAGATGAAGTTCAATGCGGAGAAATGTGAAGTGATTCATTTTGTTAGGAAGAACATGGAGACACAATATAAAATAAAGGATACAATTCTAAAGCTCAGAGGGACCTGGGAGTATATATGCATTAGTCATTGAGGTTGGCAGAACAGGTTGAGGGAGTGGTTACTAAAGCATACAGCAACTTAAGCTTTATTAATAGGGGCAAAGAGTACAAGAGCAAGGAGGTAATTGTTGAATTTTTATAAGAAACCAGTTCGGCCTCAGCTGGAGTATTGCATCCAGTTCTGGGTGCCACACTTTAGGAAAGGTATGAAAGCATTGGAGAAAGTGCAGAAAAGATTCATGAGAATGGTTCCAGAGATGAGGAACTTCAGTTATGAAGTTGGAATGGAGCAGTTGGGACTGCTTTCCTTGGGGAAGAGGAAGCTGAGAGAAGATTTGATAAGGCACTCAAAAATCATGAGGGAACTGGGCAGAGAGAAACTGTCCCCACTCGTGAAAGGATCAAGGGGAGGGCACAGGTTTAAAGTAATTGGCAAAAGAAGTGATAGGTCATGAGAAAATACTTTTTCCACGCAGCAAGTGGTTCGGGTCCAGAATGCAGTGGCTGAGGCAGGTTTAATCGAAGCATTCAAAAGGGAATTAAGCTGTTATTTGAGAAGAAAGAATGAGCAGGGTACCGGGAGAAGGCGGGGGAATGGCACTAGCTGAACCGCTCAGAGAGCTGGTACAGACACAATAGGCCAAGTAGCCTCCTCCTGTGCTGTAACAGTTCTGTGATTCTGTGAAATTGGATTGTGACAAAGGCTTCTGATGGTACCACTGTGCCAATACATTTCTTGATGTTCACCGTGTTGAATGGTCTGCTAACTTTGTGTATCGATGTTGTATGATGTCATCCTCAGCATCTGACCACATAGCTTGGCTAGACATTTCATGGATCTTGTTTTGGCAATGTTTGGTCAGTTGGAATGCTGTACATATCTGGCTTGCAGTTGTGGCTTCTCATGGTGTCGAATCACTTGCTCCGGCCTTTGCTTTCTGCATTGGTGCTCCCAGTGTCTTCTGGTGCCACATGCCTTGCACACATCATTGAAAGCTGAGTCATTTCTGGGTGAATGCATGAGGCCACACCGCCCATGTTGCTTACTAGGCTTGCCTGCATTGGCTATCGTGCCAATGGTGGATGAATAACACAGCCTGTAGACTGTCTACCCATTAATCGACTTTGTATTTCCATCCACTTTGAAGTAGCGCTTCCACTCTATAACTTTTGGGTTGGTCCAAGTCGTCTTTTTGAAATCCTTCTATTGGGGTAGATGCTATCATCTCAATTATTCTGGTAGCTAATTCTGCTGCCGTAAATTTGCAATCATGCCCCTTGTCTCTGCATCTGCTTATGGATTTATCACTGATCACTGTTGATTGCATTCTAAAAGACATGAATTCCAGAGGGTGTATTCAGAAGTTGAGCTTCACTCATAATTGATCTTCCAGTGTTGACCATATTTTGTTTGGATTTTTAAGGTCATCGTCTGACAGACCTTAAGTGTTCAGTCAGTGGAGGCCTTCATTGCCTATAGAATTTTAATCTTTATGGCTTGTTTATTCCGTTTGAAAACATCAAGGTCCAGAAAACAGAGCTCTATGAATTGCTTGAACAGTGTGAACTCAGAGAGAAGGTCTGCTGCCTTCTCATCGAGTATTGGAAATTTTGTAGTCATCCTGTGGTTACTATTTTCAGCATTAATAAGAATATCTGTAACAGGAACAAACATTCAGGGGGTTTCACAGTCCTCCCAACCTCCTGAAGAGATGGCCTGCAGCATCAATGGATTCTCCTGCCTGTGGAACTCTGCCTAGTGATAAAGCCCCCACCCCCACCCCCACCCCAGAGAGTCAACTATTTAGTAATTGTTCCTGAATGAACCTTTACGGTAGGTAGATTCAGACCACTCAGGCTCTCCCAGACCAGCAATCCCACTGGGACCCAATGCCTGCTGGCTGGAACAGGCTACAATGTCCCAGAGGATTCCTGCAGTGATGCAGATTCACTTCAAAGCTGAGAGTATTTGATAGCTACTTCACTTCTACACCAGGACTTCTGTCACACCTGAAAAGATTGAGGCTTGTATATTTCCCAGCCGAATCTTGAAAAATCACTTCCACCATGTTGTCTTCTTCTGTTTATCACACCAATCATACAACAAAGATTGGTGAAACAATAATGTGGATTCTTTACTTGAAATTAAAATTACATAATGGTAACTGGGAGGCAATATTGAAATGTCTGACCTGTAGGACTACTGCTGAGCTCTGTCTGCAGAGTTATGGGATTATACATTACATCCTGTCTTGTGATGGATAGTGGTGGACAGGAGTCTAAGATACACCCTTGAAGGTACATGTACATCACATCATAACAATGGGGATGTGTGCAGACAAGGGAGTCAGTTGGCATTGGTCAAGTCACTAAATCTCCACTTCCCCTGCAGGATAAGCAGACTCATAATCAAAAGGAAAGAGCAAAGACAGACAGGGGTCCTCACCCCTGCTGAGGAAGAAGCCTTCCAGATTGCTGGGAAACAGGGAGGCCGATTCATTGCTTACAGCAAGGCTGGAGTGGCAAGGCAGCAGAGTGAGAATGCATCCAACCTGGTACTTGCTGGTGAGCTACCTAAAATTACAAGTACTTTAATAGGACCAACCAAACTACGCCTAACATCTTACAACATGGTGGCAGCAAATGGAACAACTCAAAACCTTGCAGAGACTACAGAAGAAAATTAAAATCCTGGAAAATTGAAGAAAAAATAATCAAAGCAGCATTCTGACTTGAAGAAAAGCTCATGAAGCAAAGATGCGGAAGGAAGCCACCTGAGAAAAGCTCCAAAGAACGGCCTAGAAGCAGAGGGTAGATACTAAATTCCTCACTGCAGCAAAAGGCTCCTTTGAATCCCGTGGAAGTCCAGCTTCAATACCCAGAGAATGCAGAGATGGGAAACCTAGAAGGGGTGAGCTAAAAATTTAAACTTCCTGTACAATACAAGTCCAGAGAAAAGTTAGATGCCACTGTGGGCAGAAATTGCCATTTAAATTGCAGTCCGAGAAAATCGATTCCAGAGTCGGCACAGAGCTCGCTCTGAACAAAGAGAAAATAAATAAATAAATAAAAATTAATTGAGACTGAGTTGGCAGTTTTAAAAATCCAGCAAAAGTCAGGGTTTGACACTTCCAAGAATAGAGGACATTGCTCTAAAAATGTGGAAGACACTAACCTGTCAATCCAGGCAGCCATTGTTGAAAAAAATTTAAATGCAGGAGCCTGCCAAAACTGGCAAGCTTGGGGAAACCCTTTGTGAAGAAGTGCATGGTGGCATCATCTTGGATTTTCGGAAACCTCTTAAAACTGAACCTGCATTTTAATAATTTTATCCATGGATTAGAAATCCACTCTGCCAGGTCTTTTTGGACTTATCCAAGGCCCAGATCAATCACAAAATTGGGGACTTTGGAGAAAGAGATTCCTTAGATACATGATTGCTTCAGGTCTGGATAAAAAGACAGAAGCTGCACAAGTTAACACCCTGATTTATTTGGTAGGCCCAACAGCCTACAATATAATAGCTCGACAAGAAGTCAACAAGTCATTTTCAAAATTTGATGAAGTTTTAAAATTTTGAGGCTTATTTTAATCTCAAAAGTAATAAAATCCTTGAAAGGACTAAATTTAATAAACTATCCAGCAGCCAGGAGAAACTGTCCACTCCTTCATTAATGATCTATACAGAATGGCTGAAGGCTGTGATTGTGGTGACCCAAAATCTGAGCGAATCAGGGATAGAATAGTTGTAGGAGTGACAAATGACACACTCTCTGACATGCTTCAAGCAAAAGAAGATCAAAACCTTGAGAACGCCATCCAGATTGTTAGGCAATCTGAAATCTGTTTGCAGCACAGATCCATGGAAAGAATTTTCTCCCCATTGAGGGAGCTGAGCGGGAGAGGGTGCGCAGCCGATCACTACCCGTGATCGGCTGCGCGCCATCATTTTACGTGGGCGGGCCTTAATGATGTGCACTCGGAAGCACTCCCTGTGTGGGCGGGGGAGGAGGCTGAGTCGGGGCAGAAGTCTCCGAGGCACAAAGCTGCTTCAGGGAGTTTAATTTCATTATCAAAAATTTAAATAAAGAAAAAAAATTAACAGACATGTCCCTTCATGTGACAGTGACAAATTAGCTGGAACATGTCAATGAATTTTAATTTAAAAATTTGTTTGGTTTATAAAACCTTCACTAAACCTCACCCCGCCCATGGATGAGGTTTTAAGATAAATGCAAAGGCCGCCTGGGCTCTTCGCCTGCCCGCCAACCTTAAGGTTAGATGGGCAGCATCGTTTATCCTTTTAATCAGTTTTTAAATGGCCTTAATAGGCCTTTGACAGTTCGGCGGGCGTGCAGCTGACTCTGGAGCGCGTCTGCTGAACTGAAGATCAGAATGATGCGCGATGATGTCAGGATGCATACCTGAAATCACGCGTCATTTTACGCGTCAGGAAGCAGGGCCCGCCCCCACATGCCAACCTGACGTTCTGGCCCATATTAAGGAGAGAAAGCAAACTGTGGTACAAAGTAAACCCCGATATCCTGCTAGTGAAACAGCACAGAAACAGGGACACTCCAGACCAAGGGAAGCAATATCCTAACCAACCAGTACAGCGACCATGCCAGCGCTGTAGAACAAAGCGCCCCCACAGGTGTGATCAATGTCTGTCAATTTCAGCTCAATGCTTTCAATGTGACCAAATAGGATACTTCAAGAAGCTGTGCAAAGCCAAAACATCAAAATGCACAGAAAATCCCAAGAGGATTGACGAGGTCGAGGCAGCACACCAAGAGGACACACAATCATGCTTCTTGAGTGAGGTCAAAGATCCTGGATTTTCATTCTGGAACTCGGGTGTCTTGGTTAATGGCCACCTCACAAACCTTAAATTGGACAGAGAACCATAGCTGGTGACCAACGGTGATGCCACCCACAATGCATCTGTATGGAGCAGGTTGCATCAATTCCCGGTGAAAGGTACCCTGTAGGCAACACTCAGGTACAAAGACAAAAGAACCCGAGACATCCTGTTCATGGCCCACAACCAGGACTGTGCACTCAGGCGAAAAGTCGGCGCCAACCTTAACCTTTTAGAAAAGATTGACAAGGTCAACAAACAAGAGCCTGGATCCAAGTATAAAAAGTAGCTCCTGAAACTCTTTACAGGATTGGAATGACTGAAGAACACATACAAGATCACACTGAGGGAGGATGCTAAACCTGTGCGCCTGTTCACGCCACAAAAGATTCCCACACACTCATGGAGCAAGTGCAGCAGCAACAGATGATAAATATTGGGGTCATCTTTCCGGTCACACAACCAGCAGCATGGTGTTCCAGGATGATCCCAATCCCAAAACCAAATGGGTCCATCCATATTTGCGTCGACTTGACACGGCTCAATAAAGCTGTAGCCAAAGACGTACACCTGATGTCCTCGGTGGACGAAAACCTGATTAAACTCTTTAAGAGCAATGTTTTAAAAACTTGATGCCAACAGTGGCTTTTGGCAACTTTGCCGAGACAAAGAGTCCACGTTCATTACCCACTTTGGCAGATTCTGTTTTAACGGCCTGCCATTTGAAATCATCTCAGCACTGGAAATATTTCAACATACAGCGTTGGCCATTTTGCAAGGCCTATAGGCTGTCATTTGCCATATGGAACGACAAGGCACAACAATGGAGGAACACGACAAAAGACTCTCAGAATTCCTCGAATGCTTGCAGGAAGCAGGCCTGATGCTGAATGAGAAATGCAAGTTCTCCAAGGCATTAATTTGGTTCCTGGGGCCCATTGTCAAAAATAAAGGCCTCACGACAAACCCACAGAAAACAAAATCTTTTAGCGAGTTCCCAATCCCATCCTCGATTCCAGACCTCTAGAGAGATTCCTGGGGATAGTGAACCAGTTGGCAAAATTCTTACCAAATCTGGCACAGCTCACAGAACCTTTGATACATCTACTTAAGACCGACCAAGGATGGTGCTGGGACACACATCAAACGCAAGCATTCATGTGCATCAACTCTCAACCAACACAACCATAGCAGCAGATGCTTCATACACAGGCCTTGGAGCCGTCCTATTTCAAGAACAACTGGATGGAAGTCACAGGCCGGTGTGCTACATTTCCAGGGGGCCGTCTGACACAGGGACTAGGTACTCCATCATCGAAAAGGAGGCCCTCGCAGTCACGTGAGCGCACTATTGATCTAAAAGTCAAATTAAAACAGACTGTAAGCCACTTGTCTCATTGCTAGATGAGAAGCTGGCAAAGGTGCCTCCCAGAATCCAGAGATTCCGCTTACACCTTATGAGGTTCGCCGATGTAATGTCATACATCCAGGGCAAACGGCAGACACTCTCTCCAGGGCCACAGTGGATCTTCCGACAAAACAGGATGTCAATCTGATTGAGGTGCTTGAAGCATACCCCGAATTGACAAGGAGACACCTGCCGGCAACCAAGTAAACTACAACAGATTCATCAGGAACAAATGCGAGGTGAGGAGTGTGCCTGCATCTGCCGTCACTGCCAACAGGGGTGGCCATGACAGAAACCAAGTGGTGGCACCATGAAAGCTTATTTCAAACAACAAAAACACTTTACTGTCATTGACAATCTCCTGGTCTACAAAGTGTGGCTGGTCATCTCAGTTTCCCTTTGGCTGGAGGTCCTTCAAAAATTACACCAGTGCCACCTGGGCATCACCAAGTGCAGGGCACAGCCCAAACCGCTATCTGGTGGCCATGCATTTCCAGGGTAGTTAAGGACATGATAGTGAACTTTCAGGTGTGTGTGTTACACAAGCAGGACCAAAGGGAGCCCTTTATCGCCACATAGTTCCCTACCAAGCCGTGGTAGAGGCTGGGCATTGATTTATTTGTCTTCAACAGCAAATCATTGCTTATTGTGGTGGGTTATTTTCCAGATGGGTTGAGGTGAAGCAACTGTACATGACAACCACAGATGCAGCATTGAAAGAGATGTTAGGTGAGACACGGCATCCCAGATGAGATTGTGTCTGATGATGGCCCACAATTTTCAAATGAGTACTTCACCCAATTTGCCATCACATCCAGCTTCTACCACCCTACCAGCTCCCCGAGATAGCTACAGTCAAATGGGGAGGCTAACAAAGGAGTCCACACTCTAAAAGCCCCCTAAAAAGAACAATGACTTCCAAACAGCACTGTTAACTTAGAGGTCCACACCTTTACAATGTGGCCTAGCCCCATCTGAACTCCTGATGGGCAGAAAACTCCACACGCAACTCCCAATCCTGCCAAAGAAACTAATACCATGGTTGGCAGCTTTTCACCTACAACCAAAGGAACCACACCAGACATTTGCCACAACTACAAAAGGATGACAAGGTCTTGATTAGAGGCAGAGAGGCAGAACTATCATCCAGAAGGATGAGGACCAACCCTGGTCATACTTGGTTGGCACCCCAGAGAGTACAGTTAGGGGAAACAGAGGGAGCCTCCTCCTCATCCCTCGGAGGGGCCCTCCCACTGTCCAGCTGAGAGAAATTGAGGAAGACACCCAGGTGCCGGCACAGCCTCCAATTCCACAAAGTTTACCTGCAGCGACAGAACCGAGCGCTCCTCCAACAGAAGTGAGGACAAGGTATAGAAGAGTTACAAGACCTCCAGACCACCTGAACCTATGAACTCAGACTTGGGGTGGGGCAGATGGGGTTGTAGTAATGATGTAAATAAATGGGGTAAACTGGGAAAACTTGTAAATATGTTGGATAAAGATTTGGGGGGTGATGCAGTAAAAGGGTCTGACACATGAAGGGTTAACGTGAGACTGAGTGCAGCACTGCCCATACAGTGATAGCACAGATGACCTGCACCAAGGGGTCGGTGTCATGTTGGACAGAGCTGCGTCTAGAAGCAAGCATGTGGACAGCTCCTGGTCTGGATCTTTACTGTACCTATGTATATAGTTTCTGGTAGTTAATAAATACTTATTGAGCTACCAAATACTACAAATACCTTAATAAGACTTACCAAACTACACCCAATACCTTACAATAGTTGGCACCAAATCAATGTGGCTGCAGGTCTTGCCTCAGGATCTGGCAGATTTTGGCGACCACTTCTTCGGCATCTCTGACATTTAAGCTTGCAAGTAGCAACATACATTCATACACAGGGACCCGTTCTGTGCAAATAAAAATAATATATTCAAGCCTTGTACCTTTTTTGAATTATCTGGGTGCTTGGGGAGCCCCGTTCCCTGTCGCTGTCTCCATGGCAATGCCTTGGCCAGAGTTGACTTTCCAAACAATCAGCACTGTTTCCTCCTGTAGTATAAATTGTTATGATTGCTTGAAATTTGGCATTGTATTTGTCCTGATACATGCAAGATGAAAAGGTCAGCAACATTTCTCTCTTTTCAATGATATCTAATACATTTATCAAATACAATTTTCCTTCCATAAAACAATGTTGACTTTGTCTGATCATACTATGATTTTTTTCTAAGTGCATTGCTGTGACTTCCTTAATAATAGATTCCAGCGCTTTCCTTACAAGTGGTGTCAGACTAATTGGCCTGCAGTTGCTTGTTTTCTCTCTCCCTCCTTTCCTGAATTTTGGAAAATCATAGCCGGAGCATCTAGCAACTCTGCAACTCTCTCTTTTAGAACCCTAGGTGTAGGCCATCAGGTCCTGAGGTTTTGTTGGATTTTACTCCCTTAAGTTTCACCTGTAATTTTTCTCTGCTTATATTAATTACCTTAATTTCCTCAGCTTTTTTAGCACCTAGGTTACCCTCTATTTCTGGGATGCAACTTGTGTAATCTCCTGTGAAGACAGACAAAATATTTGTTCAATGTCTCTGCCATTTCCTCATTCCCCATGATAGAAGTACAGAAAGGGGAAATTAAGAGACCGACATTTATTTTAGCTACTCTCTTTTTATGTACTTGTAAAAACTCTTACAATGTGCTTTTATATTCCTGGCTAGTTTATTCTCATACTCTATTTTTTCCCCTTGCTATCAATTTTTTGGTGGTCCTTGACTGGTTTCTAAAACACTCCCAATCCTCAGACTTGCTACTACTCTTTGCAACATTATGAGCCTCTTCTTCTAATCGAATACTACCCTTAACTCCCTGAGTAAGCCATGGATAGATCTTTCTGCTGAGCTTTGATTTTTCCAATGGAGTGTATTTTTACTGAATGTTCTGAATTGTTTCTTTAACTGTTACCCACTGTTTATTTACATCCATATCTTTTAGCCTATTTACCAAATCAACCTTAGCCAGTTCTCCCCTCATAACTACATAATTTGCTTTAAGATTCTTGTTTGTGCTTGGAATATGTTGCTTTCAAGCTTAACATAGAGTTTAAGTATATTATGATCGCTAGTTCCCAGTGAATCTTTCATTTTGGAATTACTAATTAACCTGCCTCATTACATAATAGGTTGATTCTGCAACATATTGCTCCAGGAAAATGTCACAAAAACATTCTACAAACTCATCTAGACCACCCTTGCCAATTCGATTGGCCTGGTCTATATGAAGCTTAAAGTCCCCAGCATTGTTACATTGCCTTTGTTACAGGCTCCAATAATTTGTTTAATGGTATAACTACTGTTAGGGGTCCTACAAACTACTCCTACCAACATTTTCTGACTCTTGCTATTCCTAATTTCCACTCATACGGATCTTACTTTATTGATCTTCTGAGCCAAGATCATTTCTCACTAATGTCCTTATGTCTTCCTTTACTATCAGGGCTACCCCTCCTCCTTTTCTACTCTGTCTATTTTTTCAAAACACTGTGTACCCTGGAATATTTATTTTCCAATTTTGGTCACTATGTAACCAGGTCTCTGTAATGGTGGTTAGATCTAAACCATTTATCTCTATTTGTGCCACTAGTACATCTGTCTTATTGCAGATGCTTTGTGCCTTCAGATAGAGTGTCATGAATTTCATTTCTTTACTACTATTCCCCACATGGACTTTACTCACTGATGCACAATTACTATTGAACTCTCTCTTCTTGTCCCATTCAGTTTGTCATTACCCACATCACTACATTGTTTTGTCGCCTTGACTTTTCTCTTTGGGTTTCCAAATCTTCCTTCAACCGAGCCTTCCTCCCACCCCGTTAATTTAAAGACCTATCCACGGTCCTAATTAAACAATTCACCAGGGCACTGACCCCAGGGTGGTTTAAGTGGAACCCATCCCAATGGAAGAGCTTTCTTTTGCCTGAATACTCGTGCCAGCGTCCGATGAATTGAAACCCCTTCTTCCCACACAACTCTGAGCCTCGCGTTTAATTTAGCTGGGGTGTTGCAGCTGACTTTCTCAGAATATTACAAGAGCTGCTGGTTCTACTCTACTTTTAAATCAGTTTCCTGTATCAGCCATTTGTTTTCATCAAGGCAGAGACTTCACTATGAGGAAAATAGAATTGTACTCCAAGTTATGAAACTTCAAAGACATAACTAATTGAAGGAAAACTGTACAACTGCTATTCAAATTTAAGAGAGTTAATTAACATTTGGAAGGGTTTTTCAATGAATGACTGAGAAAGTGACGTGCAGTCAGCAATTTAATAGATCATGAATGTAATGGAGAAGCTTCTTTTACAAACTGTAACTGAAGGGACAAAGGCAGACGATGTAACAGAGGTGGCAGCAAGTAGTCTCTATGTTGTACAGGTTATCAGGGTGGTTAGGGTGAGCAGGCAAGAGGGGTGATGCCTACATGCCATAGTTAACTTTTATTTACTAAATTGCTTCAGAAATTAAGTTAGGCCAGGGTGTAGGGTTTTATTTTTAATTCTTTCATGGGATGTGGACGTTGCTGGCAAGGTAAGCATTTGTTGCCTATCTCTAAATGTACCTGAGAAGGTGTTGGTGAGTACAATCAAAGACCATTGCACCTTTTAATGAAAAATTTGCTAAATATTTGAAAGAGAACAAGACGCAGGCCTATGAGGGGGGAAAAACAGCGGAATTTTTTTTGGATTGTCACATTAAGGAGTTGACCCAGATGCAATAGGCCAAATAGCTTTAAACATTCCAAGTCTCCTCTATTGTCTCACACAAGGAGCTCATTGGGATGGGTCTGTAAACTACTTTAAAAAATATCCAAAAATAATTTACATATTGTAGAAGTCAGAAGATAGCAATTTAAGTGATTGGTAAAAGAAGCAGGGACATGAGGGAAAGGAGAAGAGTGAGAAAGGGGGAGTGTAAAAAATTGAAAAATAAATTAAAAGAGGAAAGAAATTAGTTTTAATACCTGATCACGTCCTTAGAATGTTCCAGAATGCTTCACAACCAACGCATTACTTTTGAAGTGTCTTCATTATTATTGTCTCTGAAAATAGGACAGCTAATCTGCATATAGTAAATGAATGAATGATTACATAATTCCCTTCTCTTTTTCTTTTTGGATAGTATTTTGGAAAAGATTTTCCACCCAGCAAGTGGTTAGGATCTGGAATGCACTGCCTGAGTGTGTGGCGGAGGCAAACTTAATCATGGCTTTCAAAAGGAAATGGGATAAACACCTGAAGAAGCAATGATCACCACTCAATTGACATGGCCAGGCTATTATTATATTAGCAGTGAAAGCAAATGCTCCATCAGTTCTTTCAGGCACAGACACGCCCCTCATTCACAGTGCACACTGCTGAGAAATCTTGGCAGTGGGTTTGACAACAGAATGGGAAATGTGTTACCAGATACCAGCTCTGCTGCTGGTCAGCTGGAAGTTTGTACATAATATTTTAGTCCCCAATAAACCTCTGCCCATACTCGCTGTTTACTGGTGAGCCCAGAGAAACTTCCTGCACTCTTTCTTCTGTTGGCTATTGTATTTTCTTTTGTCACTCAGTGAAGTTTGCTTGATTTTCACAGGCCTAGAAGCGTGAATAGATTTCTACCTAATGCTGTAACATTGCTGGAGCATTGTGCCCAATTCTGGGTATTGCTGTTTGGGAAGGGTCGGATAGCTTTAGAGAGGGTGCAGGAAATATTTATGAGAATGGCAGGTTTATGAGCATAGCAGGATTACGAGAAAGTGCAGGAGAATGGGGCTGAGTTGCTCTTGCAGAGAGCTGACATGAACATGACGGGCCAAATGATCTTCTTCTGCTCTGTAACCATTGTATAATTTGATGAAGTCCTACATATGTTGGTTCTGAAATATGATAGAAACTGCCTGTGCAAATGAGGAAGAGAATAATTCCCATCAGGTATTAGTGAAATCAATGGTTGAGTAAGATTACAACATACCAAGTCCCATTATTCTGTTGATCTTCGATATTTTTCAACTTCATGTGGTCAAAAAGGAAATTGGTCCTGTGGTCCCAAAGAAAAGTCAGCACTGCTTGCACCTCGATTCCTCCCAGCAACTTCCTAGCATTTCAACTCTACTGCACGTTGCGAGCCAAAATTCTTACAACAGTTTTGCAAGATCAGAACTTCATGCTTAAAGCATGCAGCTGATGGACCAGGTTGAATTCACGGAAGGGAATGAAAGGATGCCTGGATGATGGATGGAAGAATAATTTAATTTATACTTTATATTAATTTGATGCCGAAGCCTGAATCCATGCCTTTGTAGCCTTGAGATTTGACTATTTCAACACACCCCGAGCAGGCTTCTCATGTTATATCCTCCTGAAATTTGGTCATCCAAAACTCTGCTGCCCCTGTCTTATTCACCCATCACCCCCTGTGCTCACTGATCTATACTGACTCCTAGTTAAGGGAAGGCTCCATTTTAAAATTCTTATCTTTGTTTTCAAATCCCTCCATGGCCTCACTCCTCCCTACCTCTAACCTCTTCCACCCCACAACTCTCCATAATATCTACATTCCTGTAATTCTGGCTTCTTGAGCATCCCCAGTTTTAATTGCTCTTATCGTTTTTGGTCATGGCTTTAGCTGCTAAGGTCCTAAGCTCCAAAACTCCCTCCCCAAACCCCTCAATTACCATTTAAGTTAGTACTGTAGCTGTACCTACACCACATGGACTGCAGTGGTTCAAGGCAGTGGCTCACCACCACCTTCTCAAGGGCAATTAGGAATGGGCAGTAAACGCTGGCCTAGCCAGCAAGGCCAACATTGCAAGAAAGTATTTTAAAAAGTCACTCCTTAAAATCTACCCCTTGGATCAAGCTTTTGTTATTTTTATCTGCCTATTATCCCCTTATAGAGCTTGGTGTCAAATTTTGCTTCATAACAGTCTTGTGAGTGCCTTGGGATGTTTTATTACATTAAAGGCAATATATGAATATTGTACCACTTGTGTTGTGGCTGTTGTGTACTTGGGGCAGAGAAACAAGAAAAAAAGAGTTTCAACATCAACTAGAGGCGGGAAAGAGTTGTGGCACAGAGATGGTGTCAGAAGAGAAATGCATCCATATAAAGAGGGAAAGGGGTAGACGATGATTATAGCTACTCAAGAGGAGGAGATAAGTGCCAAAGTAAATTGTAAGAAGTAAGGAAATTGGCAGCATGCAACTGACTGGGAAGAGAGAGAGAAGAATGCCAGTATTGTGTGAAAGGATAGGAATACAAGTGTCAGCATAAACTGAGGTTTGGGCGAGGGTTGAGGAAAAGATTGGTAGTAATCCCAGGGGAGATGATAAATCAAAAATTAGATGAATAGTGCTTCCAAGTCACTATGGTAACCAACATCACCATTCAGTGCCATTTTAGGAATCAAATAGAGCAAGAGAGAATGCCAATAAGCAGCCATAACAACTCAATTCTTATACATGGAGGGAAATTTCCCACAAATTTTGTCACAGACTGCTGTTGTACAAATGATAAAATATTGAGTATACCTGCAGTTTAAGTTTGGACAATTCTGTGCTCTCCTGCACCTTCAGAATAGCTGCGGGCTTTATGACCCAGTTGTCCACTTGTTTAAGATTGTTGGGAAGCTCTTGTTAGGTTCTAAATTGGCATGTGTTTTCTTTTTCCTATCTCAAGGATAGCAATAGTCTGAGAGATTAACTACAGGGCCAAGGAAACAAATGCAGTCTTAAAAAAGGAAAAGAGAGTGAGAAAAGAGAGAGTGTGTGTAAAAAAAGTAAAAAGAGAAAGAAATCACAGTTTTAATACCTCATCATGTCCTTAATATGTTCCAAAAATACACAATCAATGCATTACTTTTGAAGTGCCTTCAGTATTATTATCTAGGCAAACAGGGCAGCTAATCTGCAGTAAATGATTGAATGATTACATAATTCTTTTTCTTTCTGGATAGCATTGGTTGATGTGGGAGTTGGTGGGGGAGGGTTGGACTAGATACAAGGCTATGCACTTCACTGTAAAATTAAACATGACTGGACATTTTCCTATTATTGTATTTTGTGTGTAATAGATCTTCTGGGTACAATGTAGAGAGAAATCAAGCTAGGCAGATTACATACCTAAACAGGGTCCATTCTGTTTTCCATCCAGTAATTTAAACAGACAGAAAATCAAGTGGGCTTAATTATTCCTAGCCACTATCACAATGGGATTTTTAAAATAAACATATGTGTTTTGCCATGTCGACAGGCACTTCCTGACCAACTAACAGCCTGTGCATATTTTCAAACTGGAACTTCCTGCTCATATTAAAGCAGCTACGTGTCTTTGTATCAGTTCCATTATTTGTTACTCATCCACTGAAATAACGTTAAAAACAAGTTATTGTTTATTGTTTTCATTAAATGCTTAATCATTTGAAGTTTGATTTACTCATCAGTAACTGAGTTGCTATAGTAGGATCAAACTTTTTCCTGAACAAGGTGTTTCATTGAGTAGATTTTTAGTTGCTCCTTTACAGGTATGCTAATTTGCTGAATGCATTATTATAATGATATAAAACATCCATTGAAGAACAACAACTTGCATCCCAGGCGCTTCACTGTGGCATAATCAGACAAAAATTGACAGGACGCCAAAGGAGACGACGTTAGGATGGGTATCCAAAAACTTGGTCAAAGGGGTAAGTTTTAAGCAGGGCTTTAAAGGATGAGAAGTTCAGGAAGGAATTCTCACACTCAGGGCCTGTATAGCTGTAGGCATGGTGGAGTGAGGTGGGATGAAGGAAGTGCAAGATGGGCAAAGGACCAAAGTTAGAGAAATGCAGTATGAAGTAGTTTGGTGTGTTTCACGTGTACACTTTTTCAACAGAAAATGTTCAGGAGGAGAATACAAAGAGATCACGAACTTTGTAAATGAGAATCTGTGGGAAATGGAAAGGAGCCGTGAGCAGCTGCTACAAGCATGAGGGCTCTGAAGAAGATGAGTGTGATGGCATGGAAGGAGGAGATGGAAACAGCAAACTCAACACGAGCATGCATGGCGAGCCAATGTTGTAAAAAAAAACACAACAGCCAGACTAGGGCAGGCAAGGTAACAATTCAGAATTCATAAATCTCCACTGCCTTTTTTATGTTTATTGATTGTTCAAGGCTGAAGCCAAAGGTAGGGAAGTAGTAAAGGTCGTAAAAGTCAGTTGTCATGAGAGACAGCCTTTCTAAAGTGATGAACGTCGTAGCTTTATTTCTGATTATATTTGTGTATGTGTCAGTCGTAGCTTAGTTGGTAGGATTCTTGCCCTCCACTCCCACTTGAAGACTTGAGTTCAAAAATAAAGCCTCTCACTGCAATACGATATTGAGGGAGGGCTGCACTGTCTGAGGTGCTGCCTCACAGATGAGATATTAAACCTGGCAGGTCCTGCCTGTCCTCTCAAAGATCCCAAGTCACAATTTGAAGAAGAGCAGGGGAGTTATCCCTGGTTTCTTGGCCAATATTTATCTCTCAAACAACATCATAAAAACAGATTACACAGTCTTTATTGCATTGCTATTTGTGGGACCTTGCTATGTGCCAACTGACGATGCAAACGCAGGAGAGATATGTGCCCTTTTACCTTCTGACCATCCATGGCACCAAATACTTCTTGCAGGTAAACAGCAATTTACATGTACAGTTTTTAATTTTGTATGGGCAGAATTTAGCCCTCGGATGGCACGCGGGCCCCACCAGCTCGGCGGCAGGCGGACAGCTGACCCCCGCCACCAAAATGGGGCCCGTTGCCATTTTGAGTGGGCGGACCAATTAAGGCCCACCCAGCGGCCTGCCTGACAGGAAGCGCTATGCACTCCCTGTGTGGGTGGGGGAGTGATTCCCCATCTGTCAAAGTGCGCTCTTTTGCACATGTGCACGAAAGAGCTCACTGCTCCCTGAGACAAAGTCCTGTTTCAGGGAGATTACTGACAGTGTAAAAAACTTTAAAAATAGAAAAATAAAAATATTAACAACATGTCCCCCTCATGTGACAATGTCACATGAGATGGGACATGTTAATAAAAACAATATAAACTTTATTAAAGTTTTTAAAAACGGACATGAAACCTCATCCCGCCAGTAGATGAGGTTTCATGTATTATCAGAAGCCCGCTGGGGCTCCTGGCCTGCCCGCCAACCTTAAGGTTGGACGGGCAGGTCTTTAACAATCTTAATTAGCCTGTCAATGGCCTTAATTGGCCATTGACAGGTCGGCGGGCAGACAGCTGATTTCGCTGTCCGCCTGCCTTCCTAAAAATTTAAAGGGACCAGGATGACTTCAGGGGTTCCTCCCGACGTCATCCCGCGTCATTTTCCCGTCGGTGAGCTGGCCCCGCCCCCAAATCGCCAACGGGAAAATCCTGGCCTATATACATTTGTTGCTCACAATGCGGTGCGCTGTATGTTGGAAAGAACCAAACACAGATCGATTGACCGTATGTTCGTACATTTGTGGAACAACTCCATTCAGTCTGCAAGCATGACCCTAAGCTTCCAGTTGCTTGTCACTTTAATACTTCACCAACGGCAATATTCAACCTGAAGCAACATGCATAATAATAACCCAGCATGCAACATTTCATTTAATCACAGGTCCATCTCAACATGGGCTGCAACACAGGAAGAACTAAAGAGTTGTTGCAAGATGTGGAAATACAAGCCTCTGCTTGGGTGTGGAAAAGAATCAACCATCAGCCAGACATAAAGAACTTTGAAAGATATCTTTCCCAAACTAAATAAAGCTGTCAATCATCCAAAGGATTTAACATAGAAGCTGTCGACTACCATACCCCTGGTGTGCTAACCCGCTCCAAATAGTTGCTAGACATAAATTGATTTGTCACCTGGCTGTGTCAAATGGTTACTTAAGGCAACTAATTCTTAAATGACCTTCCAATCTAAAGATAATTATCTATGAAAATTCAATGTTTCAAATGGTAATTTAATCAGCAATGGTAAGTTTTAAACCTGCAGTAGAAGGGTAAATAACATGTCATAGCTCAAAAGTATTAAAAGTATAGAGTTTATATCTCTCTCATTCATCTTAGTGGAAATTAGCTGCACTCTTAGACATCTGATTATAGCCAGAGCATCTCCATCAATCTCTTCCCACCCTAAACCATCACCTTCAGATTCCATGAAGTATCCATTGTTGGGTTTCTACGACATGGAAAAGAAACCCAACGCTGTATATTTAAAAACTTTATCCTGATTGCTATTTTTATTTTAAACTGAACAATTTCTGCTGAACAAAGAAAATTAAGATGGTTACTACAAGTCACCTGATCACAGGTTGACCCTCTCTCTGGGAGTTATCCCCAGCAGTTTCAAGAACAAAATAATTCTATTCTCAGTTTCTGGAATGTCACACCTTATTATGCTGAGAGAGCTACTAACATACTCACATCACACCTGGGACTGGTCAGACCAATTTCAAAGAGAACTGTAGAGATATCATTTCCACTTGATAAGCCAACCTTGCTAGCAGAATCAGTAGCCTGCTGAGACAATGGCTTTACAAATGCCAGACCCTAAACATAGATAGCTCCCCTTTCAACAACTAATGACTGAGATATTATCAGTCCTGAAACCAAAGCCAATTCCAGAAGCTGGATAAACATCCCTGGTGAAGTCATTGTGGAGAAGGAAGGTCACTTGCCTTTTGGACAGTGCAATATTACATCTCTGATCTTCACAACTATACTGCTGTTTTAACATCAACTAGACAGACGTCCAGCAGTCAGGTTGGGTAAGTAGTCTCAACTCCACAGAGTCTGCTTGATTCAAAAGTCTCTGATCAACGTTTGCCAAGTGGTCTAAACACAGAAAAGCCCATCGTGCAGCAGCATCATTCATTTCAAGGAATTTTGAATCATTTAACTAGCCAGAAACTGATTGGAACAGAACCTCAACATGAAGGAAACACCCTCTGGACCCTGACTTAGGGCTCTGGAACTCAAATGAATTAATATTCATTGTTTTTTTATTCATTCACAGGATGTGGGCATCACTAGCTGGGCCAGCATTTATTGCCCCATCCCTTATTACCCTTGAGAAGGTGGTGGTGAGCTGCCTTCTTGAACCGCTGCAGTCCATGTGGTGTAGGTACATCCACAGTGCTGTTAGGGAAGGAGTTACAGGATTTTGACCCAGCAACAGTGAAGGAACAGTGATATAGTTCTAAGTCAGGTCAGTGATTGGCTTGGAGGGGAACTTGGAGGTGGTGGTGTCCCCATGTGCCTGCTACCTTGTCCTTCTAGATGTTAGCCGTCATGGATTTGGAAGGTGCTGTTTCTACAGTGCATCTCGTAGATGTTTCACACTGCTGCCACTGTGCATCAATGGTGGAGGGAGTGAATGTTTGTGGGAAGGGTGCCAATCAAGCAGGCTGCTTTGCCCTGGATGGTGTTAAGCTTCTTGAGTGTTGTGGGAGCTGCATTCATCCAGGCAAGTGGGGAGTATTCCATCACACTCCTGGCTTGTGCCTTGTGGATAGTGGACAGGCTTTGGGGAGTCAGGTGAGTGACTCACTGCAGGATTGCTAGCCTCTGACCTACTCTTGTAGCCATAGTATTTATATGGCCAGTCCAGTTCAGTTTCTGGTCAATGGTGACCCCCCAGGATGTTGATAGTGGGGATTCAGTAATGGTAATGCCATTGAATGTCAAGGGGCGATAGTTAGATTCTCTCTTGTTGGAGATGATCATTGCCTGACACTTGTGTGGTGTGAATGTTACTTGCCACGTGTCAGCCTAAGCCTGGATATTGTCCAGGTCTTGCTGCATTTGGACATGGACTGCTTCAATATCTGAGGAGTCATGAATGGTGCTGCGCGAACATCCCCACTTCTGATCTTATGATGGAAGGAAGGTCATTGATGAAGCAGCTGAAGATGGTTGTGCATAGGACACTACCCTGAGGAACTCCTGCAGAGATGTCCTGGAGCTGAGATGACTGACCTTCAACAACCACAACCATCTTCCTTTGTGCTAGGTATGACTCCAACCAGCAGAGAGTTTTCCCCCTGATTCCCATTGACTCCAGTTTTGCTCAGGCTCCTGGATGCCACACTCGGTCAAATGCTGCCTTGAAGTCAAGGGCAGTCACTCTCACCTCGCCTCGGGAGTTGGGTTCTTTTGTCCATGTTTGAACCAAGGCTGTAATGAGGTCAGGAGCTGAGTGGCCCTGGCAGAACCCAAACGGGGCGTCAGTGAGCAGTTTATTGCTAAGCAATTGCCGCTTGATAGCACTGTTGATGACCCCTTCCATTACTTTACTGATGGTCAAGAGTAGACTGATGGGGCAGTAATTGGCCAGGTGGATTTGTCCTGTATTTTGTGTCCAGGACATAGTTGGCCAATTTTCCACATAGCCAGGTAGATGTCAGTGTTGTAGCTGTACTGGAACGGCTTGGCTGGGGGCACAGCACGTTCTGGAGCGCAAGTCTTAGGTATTATTGCCGGAATATTGTCAGGGCCCATAGCCTTTGCAATATCCAGTGCATTCAGCCATTTCTTGATATCACATGGAGTGAATCGAATAGGCTCAATCTGGTTGGATCATCCACTCAGCACTTCTAGCTGAAGATTGTTGTGAATGCTTCAGCCTTGTTTTTTGCACTGATGTGATGAGTTCCCCCATCATTGAGGATTTGTGGAGCCTCCTCCTCCTGTGGGCTGTTTAGTTGTCCACCGCCATTCGCAACCGGATGTGGCAGGACTACAGAGCTTAGATCTGATCTGTTGGTGGTGGGATCGCTTAGCTCTGTCCGTCACTTGCTGCTTATGCTGTTTGGCATGCAAGTAATCCTGTGTTATAGCTTCACCAGGTTGACACAATTTTTTGGTATGCCTGGTGCTGCTCCTGGCATGCCCTCCTGCACTCTTCATTGAACCAGGGTTGATCCCTTGGCTTGATGGTAATGGTATAGTGGGGGATATGCCAGGCCATGAGGTTACAGATTGTGTTTGAGTATAATTCTGCTGCTGATGGCCCACAGCACCTCATGGATGCCCCGTCTTGTGTTACTAGATCTGTTCGAAATCTATCCCATTTAGCATGGTGGTAGTGCCACACAACATGATGAAGGGTATCCTCAATGTGAAGGCGGGACTTCGTCTCCACAATGACTGTGCAGTGGTCACTCCTACCAATACAGTCATGGACAGATGCATCTGCGGCAGGCAGGCTGATGAGGATGAGGTCAAATATTTTTTCCCTCCCGTTGGTTCCCTCACCACCTGCCGCAGACCCAGTCTAGCAGCTATGTCCATTAGAGCTCAGTCTACAGTGGTGTTACTGAGCCACTCTTGGTGATGGACACTGAAATCTCCAGCGAAGATACATTCTGTGCCCTTGTTTCCTCCAAGTGGTGTTCAACATGGAGAAGTGCTGATTCATTAGCTGAGGGGAGGGGTTGGTACATGGTAATCAGCAGGTTTCCTTGCCCATGTTTGACCTGATGCCATGAGACTTCATGCGGTCCAGAGGCGATGTTGAGGACTCCCAGGGCACTTCCCTCCCGACTGTATAGCACTATGTCGCCACTTCCGCTGGGTCTGTCCTGCCAGTGGGACAGGACATACCCAGGGATGATGATGATGGTGGTGGTGTCTGCGACATTGTCTGTAAGGTATGATTCCCTAAGTATTACTATGTCAGGCTATTGCTCGACTAGTCAGAGAGACACCTCTTCCAATTTTGGCAATGTTATTAAGGAGGGCTTTGCAGAGTCGACATGGCTTGCCATTATCATTTCCAGTGCCTAGGTTAATGCCAGGTGGTCCGTCCAGTTCCATTCCTTTTAGAGCAAGGAAAGAGGTTATGGGGTTGTGTTAGGTGCTTATGTCTCAATAGTCAAGGAACGGTATTACGGACAGGAAAGGGACTGTTCAAACTGCACTGATTTCTGCTTATGGACAGGTGGGAAGAGGAAGCTGTTTTGAATTAGTTTTTAGCGTTTGATACAACTGAGTGGCTTGCTAGGCCATTCCAGAGGGTATTTAAGAGTCAACCACATTGCTGTGGCTCTGGAGTCACATGTAGGCCAGGTTATGCAAGGACAGCAGATTTCCTTCCCTTAAGGACATTAGTGAACCAGATGAGGTTTTATGACAATCGACAATGGTTTCATGGTCACGATCAGACTTTTAATTCCAGATATTTATTGAATTCAACTTATCATCAGCCAGGTCATCACCCTGGGTCTCTGGATTACTAGTACATTGACAATACCACTACACCACCACCTCCCCCATCTGTGGTCTTCATTCTGTAAAACTCCTTTTTCCCTACCCCCCACCCCCAACTTTCACTGTGTGAATGTGCAGAGTGGGAAGTGACAAACATTCTTTTTTCCGGGTTTTGAATCTGTAAAATAAACTAACCTCCTGAGTTAATTAGTAAAATTGGATCACAAAAACCAAGGGATTGGAAAAACACACCAACGCCCATTCTTTTAAAAACTAATTTAAAACACCTTCCTCTTCCCACCTTCCGTAAGCAACAATCAGTGCAGTTTGAACTGCCCCTAACACCATGCCTGATCCTTGATTATTCAGACATAAGTACCTGACACAGCTCCTTGCCCTCTCTCCTAGCTCCACCCTTTCTCCTAGCTCCACCCTTTCTGCAGACACTATCTCAGGTTGAAGTAGTATGTGTATAGTCAGCATTCAGCTCAATACTGAATTTAACTTGTAATCCCATATTCCCTAGATCACAAAGACCACCTACACCCACCTCCTTCACCATCTGGCTCCATTCCCTACCTTAGTCATCTGTTGAAACCCTCATCCATAACTTGTCACCTACAGACTAAGCTATTATAATGCTCTCCTGGCAGGGTTCCCAGTCCATATCCTTTTATAAATCTCAGCCCATTCAAACTGCTGCTGCCCATCTACTATTCCACATTAAGCCTTATTTGCCCATCATCCCATTCATATTGACCTACGTTAAGGCATCAAGGCCAAACATATAGTTCTCAACCTTGAATTTAAATCCCTCCTTGACCTTGCCTCTTTCCCCAAACACACCCCACTCCCATTGGTACCATTCCAACAATTCCTAAACCCGTTTCTCTGGCCCCAGGATTTTGTGCACCTGACTCCTCCAATTTGCCCCATTAATTATGGCAATTTTTTCCAGACACCTAGATCCCAATGCAGGATATGCAGCACTTGTGCTTTTGCATCCTCCCTTCGTGCCATCTAGGACCCCAAACATTCCTGCGAGGTGAAAGAGTAATTTACTTCTATTTCTTCTGATTTTGGATGTGGTATTCTCCACTCAAAATTCAGACTCTTCAATAAAGGAGAGTCCAAATGGCGACTGGGTGATCACTTTGCTCAACATCTCTAATCAATCCACATGCGAGACCCCAAGGTCCAGGTCACTTACCACTTGATTTTTCCATCACATTCTGACCTTGTCTTCTGTATAGTTCCAATGTAGCTTGAAGGGTAGCATCTCATCTTTCTAATAGGCATTTAATAACCTTCCGGCCTTAACATTGAGCTTAAGGACTTTTAGACCTTAACCACCACTCCCATTTTCTCTCAGACAGCAAGTACTGATAATGGAGGGTGATGTCCTCGAGCCACTGGGAGCGGAGATGTGGGTTGGTGCTTAGTGTGGGAATTCTTCATCAATAAGCTGTCAGCAGAGATCTGGATCTACTTACTTTTCTTCCACCATATTTGCAGGTCACAGCCACTTTCTCCTTTTCACCAGATTTTCCATGTTTCACTCCCCTACTGATCTGCTCTAACCATTTACCTCCTCTGCAGTTATCTTGTTTCTATACTTGTCTCATTAACACCTCCTTGAACCATCACTTATATCACGTAGACTCATGCCAATCAAAGTCCTCTCCCTTTTATTCATTTCTTGTGTCCTTCACCCATGCTTCAAAGCTGTTCATCTCCATCATGAGTTCTAATGAATGGTCAACTTGGAATCATAACATTGGACAGAGAAATAATAGAAAACAGGTTGATTTAAATGTTCGAAATAATCTGCGTTACCTTTCTGTACATATGTAATAGAAAATCTGCATTAAAAGGTGTTTTAAATTTTAATAAAGGGTACAACATTCTATGGATTCTATTTTTTTTTTAATTAACCACAAAAGGTAGTTCAAATTTTCTGCAGCCCTCTATTCATCCTGGTGATTAGTGCAGATCAACATTCATGCACATATGCCACTAGAGGATGCTATTTATCACAGCATTGAAGAATCTCTCCAAAATGAGAATTGAACAATGAGAAAATCTAAGTAGGAAATGAAATCCTTTTTAAACCGTTCCAGACAACATTGAAAGTTTAATTTTTTAAGCACCAAATAAAGATATCCTTAAATTTGTGATTACAGTCTTAGTTTACGCTTAGCTTATATAATTTGTTTTTGAAAGGAATTTTTTGAAGGAGTTTTTGAAACCACACTCTGGAAAAGAGAGGTATATTCTCCAAATACATACTATTAATGGTAAATATTTAACATTCATAAAAGGATGCAAGATCTTTAATGTGAAGGGATACAGAGTGGTTACTCCAAGTCTGCAGCACCAAGTATACAGGATTCAGCAGTGTCAGCATGTACAGGAGAACATTTTTTTTAAAAAGTATTGAACTCCCAAAATTACATCACTAAAACATAAACCAATCAGTGAAGGACATAGACATACTGATTTGGTATGAATAAAATTAGTGTTTTCCACATTGATGACTGTGAGGAAAACACTAATTTTATTCATACAAAACAAAAACTAAGCTTGGTTATAGCATGTTTCAGAAATTGTTACATTGTTACTATCTGCTTGATTGGATTTAGCAAGTACAGAACAAATGAATCCAGCAGAAAAATCTCAACAGATTTCTGTTGGATTTAACAGCAAGGATTCTGATTATATTATTCCAAGCCTTAACAAGTAATTGCAGCTTTATCATTTTAAACGATAACTTGGGTTCATCTAGCACCAAAAACATAATGTCCCAAGCTACAAAAGAAGAAATAATAAGAAAGTGGTAAAGGAGCAGAGACCAAACGATCATAAAATACGTAGAAGGTTTGGTCAAAATGATGGGTTTATTAAGATTTTAAATGTTGAAAGATAAGCAGTGAAATGAGGGAATTTCATATAACGGGGCCAATGCAATTGCTAGTGTTGCACAGGTGCTGGTGCAGAGTGAGTGAAGATGCAACAAGTTCTGTCAGGGTATGGAGGCTGTAGATGCAGGGCAAAGTCAAGCCAGACAAGGATTTCAAGGTGAGGACACAGAATTTATATTCAATACATTGGCAAATGTATTATCTATCAAATTGGCAAATTGGACAAATGTGAAAGATGACATTGTTGGCTGAGTTTTGAACAAGTTTGAATTTATGGAGTACAAATGGACTTATGGAGGCAAGAGAGCCCAATGGAGAAATCTAATCCAGAGGTAACACATGCATCATTAAAACATTTCAGCAATTGAAATGGTCAATGGTGTCATCAGCATATGGAAGCTGGCAAAATGCCTACGAAGGTATTACTGATGGCCAGAATTAAAATTAATCAAGGAGCAGGGCGAGAATGGATCCTTGCACCTAAAACTATCCCACTCACCCCCTGCATATATCACATCACTTAAGCTCAAACCTTTCCATTTAAAAAACTATAGCATAATCGCATGAAGTAACTGCAGGCAGTTTAAACAAGATTGACTCCTCTGTACTCTCTACTCTTTAATCAAAGAAAGAAAATCTGGGATAAAGCTCAAAGGTCAACATTGTGCATCATCTAGTCATAAAACTCTATCAAATCAATGGAGTTCTGAATTTAGAGCATACCAAAACTTGAGATTTTATTATTCCATAACTCAAATGACACTTGCAATGTGATTGAGCAGAATGCAACTCCCAGAAAATTGAAACAAATCCACAACTTTGCTTTAAAACAAACATAATTAAAATAAGGAAAACCTTCAGCAACGAATGTTTATAATCTTGATAGTTTATAAAAGGTCACTTCAAAAGTTCCAAGTCATTGCCACCCCTACCCAGTGCTTTCAATAATTCACAACTATTTAATGCACCTTCCAGAAGGTTATAATACCATAGTTCAGTGTTTAAATCGACTTTTGAAGCCTCGAAGAATCCTACCAAAAGAAAATGGAGGTTAACTTATACACAGAGTCAAAGGGTGAGAAAGTGTAGGTGGTCACCATTCTGAAATGTGAAAAAAAAACACCCAACACCGGTTATTTGAATTAAAGTGACATTTTATTGAATTAATTAAATCTACAAGATACCTCTCACCACAATCAAAATGTCTTTAAAACTGTCAAATTCAATGCCTTCAACCGTCAAATTCATTGCTTTTGGCATCTGAAAGAGTTTATCAAATTCATTGAGTCATTTTGGTAATAGTATCATCTTAAGGGATCCCACTCTGGATCAGATGTGGTACTGTTGAGTTCAGGATCATCCCTCCACAACATAACTTCTTCTCCATCCATTGAACTGGGTATTCTGCATTTTGTGAATGATCTGATATAAGTTTGTGCATTGATAGTACCCCACAATTTGATGAAAAAACCACACAAAACATCAAGTGGAACAGCACACATATTTCTACTCTGTGGCAGGTTTTTCTCCATCAACCATCCAACTATTCAATTCAACACAAACATGATCCTTGAATAGCTTATTGAAGCATGAATCCAAAGGTTGAACTACAGGCCTTATCAACTCCCTGGTAGAATGGCAATTTTGGTGTTATTTCTTCACAGTGACCTCCTGATCTCATTGGTATATGGGCTCTGAACGTCCCACATTAATAAGTGGCATTCTTTGTATAGGCTACTGGGACCCTATCCATGCATTATCAATAAAACATCAACTCCAACCTCATCCATCCAACCAGCACAACTACTCCCTGCAGGGAACTCGATTTTCAGCGTGGTTTTACATTTGAAAATTACCACAGGCTTTAATTTCATTCCGTTGGCCTTGTAGGCTAGTACCACTGTGAACCTTTTCTTCTCATGTCCTGCGATTTACACTAGAATGGTTTTCGAACCTTTCCACTCAGCATATTAAAATTCATGCACGTTTCATTCATGTTGCTGAAGTGACATAATGGGTACTTGAGTTTTTATTGTTGTTGAATTACTGGAAACTGGTAATTATGGTATCAAGGTCTTTTGGCTGTCTCTGAGCGATCTTGGTCTCCTGCTCCAACACAAGATATTTTCATTCCATAAAACAGCTACAACATCTAGCTGTTTCTCTGAAATCTTGGCTGGACTTGGGGCTTGATTTGTCTCACTTAAATGCATACTCACTGCATTTCTGGTGACAATGTAATCATAAGAGCCCATTCCCATATATGCTTCTCATTATCAGGTCAGTGGCTGGTACCTGTTCTCATGGCACACTTGGTCTCAAGCATCTTCTTCAGGGTGGATTCCTTCTTCCATTCTCACGCCAGTCGTTCATTAACACCGAATTCCCTCACTGCAGTGCCGTTATTTGAGAAGTTAGCAAATGTTACGACTTAAGAGTTTGAAACCACCAGGGGACCCATTTCTGTTTGTCGTTCGCCATATGCGGGCATGGCTTAAACTCCCACCCATCCTTCTTGGCAACATGGTCTATATTGGCTGCTTGCTTCCATGTGCCAACTTATGAGTAAAAGATGAGGTGAAAAATTGAGGCTGATTCCTAATGTTAAAATACAGTATTTCTTAGCAGAAAAGGGGGTCAACTTCTACACTGGGTATAGGCATAAACATGATTTTTGGCACAGAGAAAATGCAAATATGAGACAACCATTAGGTCCATTTCATCTTATTCACCGAGAAAAATTCAACATCTCCATCACTTGAAAATAAAGATTTTGTGCCTCCATTACAGTCCAGAAACCCAATCTAGCTTAGTTACTGTACGCCATCAATCCTAAATTTGCCATTCATCAGTTTAAGCTTGCCCTCTCCTTCCCGCATAGAGTAGCCCAGGTTTATCACATATACATGTAAATTTTCTCATAAAACCCCATAATTCCCTCGCAACAGTTTCCTTTCGAAGCCTGAAAGCACACATTTCTCTCATCGTTCCTCAAAACAGAATTCGCATGACATGGATCTGCCTTGAAATATGAAAGTTTTCCTTGTATCTTTGAGTAAAACTGGACATGGCAGTCAATTAAATTTTGCCTTTATTGCATAATTTCCAACCACTGAATTAGCATATGTTATAGAGGTGACACTATGATCACTGACATCTGGAAGATATATGGACAATGTTTCAACAGCAGTAGACAAGAATAAAGTTTGCAGTGACCTTGGTTGAACACAACTTGTATTTATATAGCACCTTAAACATAATAAAATGACACGAGTTGCTTCACAGGAGTGTACAAAGCAAAACATGACCCTGACCTACATCAGGAGATATTAGGGCAGATGACCAATTGCTTGGTCAAAGAGGTAGATTTTAAGGAATATTTTAAAAGAGGAAGGAGAGGTAGAAACACAGAGGGATTCAAAGGAGGGAATTGGAGAGCTTAGGGCATTGGCAGCTGAAGGCACAGCCACCAATGGAGGAGCATTTAAAAATCAGGGATGTTCAAGAAGCCAGATTTAGTGAAGCGCAGATATACCTGCATCTGTCCTCCAGCCTCAGAGATAGAGAGCAGCAAGGCTATAGACGGATTTGAAAAACTGGGGTGAGAATTTTAAAATTGATGTGATGCTTAACTGGGAGCCAACATTGGTAAGCAAGCACAGACATGGATGTATAAGATTTGTTACGAGAGAGGAAACAGGCAGTAGAGTTTTGGATGACCTCAAGTTTACAGAGGGTAGAATGTGAAACCCCAGTCAGGACTGCATTGGAATAGTCAATGTAGAGGTAACAAAGGCATGGATGAGGGTTACAGCAACTGATGAGCTGAGGCAGGGGTCGTGTTGGGTGACATTATAAAGATGGAAATATGCGCTCTTAGTGACGGCATGGTTATTTGGTTGCAAGCTCATCTCAGGACCAAATACGACATGCAAGGCTGCATAAAGTCTATTTCAGCCTCAAATAGTTCCCAGGGCAAAAGATGGAGTCAGTAGTTACAGGACAGGGTTTGTAACAGGAACCAAAGACAATGGCTTTGGTCTTCCCGATATTTAATTGGAGGAAATTTCTGCTTTTCAGTACTGGATGTCAGATAAGCAGTCTGATAATTTAGAGATATTAGAGGAGTCAAAAGAGGCAGTATGAGGAAGAATTGGATATTGTCAGTGAACATGTGAAAACTGAATCTTTTTTCAGATGTTGCATGAGGGGCAGCATGTGAATAACAAAGAGAGGGCCATGAATAGATCCTTGCGGGGCACCAGAGGTAACAGCATGGGAGCGAGAAGAGAAGTCATTGCAGGTGATTTTCCGGTTACAATTTAGAGAGAAAAAAATGGAACCAGGCAAGTGTAGCCCCACCCAGCTTGATGACAGTGCACAGGTGTTGGAGGAGGGTGATTTGCTGAACCATGTCAAAGATTGCAGATAGGTCAAGAAGGATGAGGAGGGAGTTTACTTTTGTCGCAGTCACATAGGGTATCATTTTGATTTTGATAAAAGCGGTTTCAGTACTGTAACAGGAGTAGAAACCAACTTGGAGAAATTCAAACATAGATCTCTTGGAATGATGGGGATAGTCTTGAGAGATGATAATATTCAATGACTTGAGAGGAAAGGGAGGTTTGAGATGAGGCAATTGTTTGCAGGGTTTGTTGGGTGAAGGGTGGCTTTTTGAGGAGACAGGTGATGACAGCAGATTTGAAGGAGTAACAGTAGCTGAAAAGAGAGAACCATTAAGACTATTGGCTAACATGGGAAGAGAGATGAAGTTGAGTCATCAGCAGTTTAGTGGGGCTAGTGTCAAGAATGTGAGAGGTGGGTCTTGTGGACAAGTTGAGCTCAGAGAGCAGGAGGGATGATAGGAGAGAAACTAGGGAATAATACAAGCTCATGGCTAGCCAGGGGGAAAACTTTAGAGGATCTGGTTCAATGAGCTAGGAAAAAGGAGGGAAGTGGCAGAGGCTACTGATCGAATGGTCCAAATCTTAGTGACAAAGTCCATGAGCTTTTCAAATTTGTTACTGGAGTTGAAGGCGGAGGAGACAGGGAGAGGGTTTTAAAAAGGTGGCTTGCAGTAGAGAAAAGAAGCCTTGCAGATTGATCCTGGAATAGTGAGCAGTTTTAGCAGATGTGAGCAGGACCCAATAATGCTTTACATGGCCCAGTCAGATGCAACAATGGCTAACCTGGTGATTAAATAATGGTTTAAACTTGTTGCCCACCATCTCCTTTCAAGCCTGCATTCCTTGGATTTTAAGGGTGCAGATATGGGGACTGTCCTAGAAGAAACAGCCAAGGTGACTGAATAGTCTTCGCTAAAACCAACACTAAGTTGTGCAGATGCACAGCAATCCCGAATGCACCATGCAAGCGTTCTTAAAGGGATTGCACAGTGAAACAAAAGGACTTGCAGATCAGAGGAAAATTAGAATGCACACTGATGAGTGTGGCATTAAAATGTAAGTGAGGGCACAGTTGAGTAAATCAGTAGCTGGAGAAATGTCATGGTAAATGGAGGGCTGAGCTGGCCATTTGGGGTTTTGAAAGTGCAGTTGTAAGTGATTTGGGGAATAGTTTTTTTTCCAGGAACAGACACAAAAGAAAGTTGGAATGAAAAAAGGGAGTGTACATGGAGGGTAATACAAGGAAGGGATCAAAGATGGTCTTATTTGTGATTACAAGAATAGCAAAGCCACATGAGATGGCAAGGTCAAGCAGGTGGCCTTGAATGTGGGTTGGAGATTCTCCATGTAAAAAGAGAGATTATTGGAGGATAAGAGGACAGTGAACTCAGGAGAGAGAGCAGAAGTTGAGATGGAGGTTGAAATCACCAAGGATGAGAAGTCGCTTGATGCAGAAACAGAAGGAGTAAAGCAATGAGGAACCTTGGCAAGAACGTTTACGGTAGGGAACCATGATTTTAAATGAGGGATGACTGGGTGGAATCAGATATGCTCAAAAGGTGGCGCTGAGATTTAGTTGCAGACCACCATGATTATCTTGGCGGGCAAGTGGCAGATGGTCTAGCCAGATGAGGCAGCTTTCTTTAGAGGGAAGGTGTCAATATTCTTCAGTGAGGTTTCCGTCATGACTACCTTGTTAATGCAATCATCCACAATAAGCTCATGGATGGCCAGGGCCTTGCGCATTCTGGTGGGAGATGAAGATAAAAATGTTTTTTTTTAAGCTGAAGCACTGGCAGAGTTCACAAGGTCAGCGTGGGGCAGGGTAGGTTAGATGGGAAAGAGATTCCAGGCTTAATGGCAGGCAGGTCAGTCCGAGAGTTGGATGGGGCAGTTGGGTTGCTGCTCAAAATGGAGCAGCGCTCAGTGACTCAATGGGCCAGAGGATGTCAAGAGAAGCTTAAAGGGAGTCAAGCCTGAAAGAAGAGTAGGAAATTCAGGTACTAAGGAAGAATTTTGGAGGGCAGAGGGGGAAGAAATGAAAGGAGGCATGATAACATCTGGAAGGATGTCAAGGAGGAGTAAAGAAAATCTGTCAGTAAACAGAAAAATAGAAAGCAAAACAAGGTAGTCCAGAATTACAGTCAGGCATCTCATGGTGTCAGTACGGTGGAGTCAGCAAGAACTATCAATAAACTGTTGTCCAAGTTCTGATGAAATCCATAGTTTGCAAGCTGTTGTCTGCACTGACTGTGGTTTCAAAGGCCCAGGCAACAATTAGATCATGTCCATTTATGCTTTTTGAAACAGACCTCAAACTGGAACTGAAACAGAAACTTCAGCTAACTGAAAGGGAAACAGAGCCTTCAGGTTTCTTGGAACATTAAAATGGAAATGGAAATTTCAGGTTTCTGGGGAAACTAACTGTTGAAACCAGACACCAGACACAGAGCCATTCAAGCTCAGGTCACAATGGTGCAGTATAGGCAGACTGAAGGCGATAGAGGCTGAATCCAGAAACTGGGAATGGACAAATAAAGTGTTGCTGCAGCTGTTTGTTACTTGAAGATAACGGTGGAAAAAAAATAGGGAAAAAAAGGCCATCATGAGCAGTATTGAGGTGGTTCTACAGAAGTGTGCCATTTTGGTGATCATGCCCGTGGAACTTGGGTTGGTTGGGCCCTGCTGTCAGCTGGGGATCAGGCTAAAACTTCAAAGGGAACTAGAATTTTACCTGAGGTGGTTCAGTGCTTTGAGGGGCTTGTGTGAAATTAGTGCCAAGTATGCTAAGTGGTCTGTCGAACAAAATCAGATATCTGTGTTTGTTGTATCTGCTATTTAATGTGTAATTTAAATCACTTATATTGACAGTAATCTGCCTATTAATGCATGTTTATGTTGATTTTGGGTTTGATCGTCACAATGAAAGGGGGGAGAAAGAGGGCAGCGAGAGGGCAACTTTGCGCACACGTGCAGGAAAAGTTCCCTGAGGCACAGAGCTGCCTTAGGGAGATGAAGATTTAAAAACATAAAAATAAATTTAAAATGTTAAAAAATATGTTCCCTCATGTGACTCTGTCACATGAGCAGGGACATGCTATTGATGAAATATTAAAATTTTAATTTAATTTTTAATAGCTGTTGAAAACCTCATCCCGCCCCTGGATGAGGTTTCCTAAAAAATCCTAAGGCCACTTGGCCTTTTTGCCTGCCCACCAACCGTAAGGTTGGATGGGCAGCGAAAAATTTAATTCAATTGGTACTTTAATGGCCTGAACAGGCCTGTTAATTGTCAGCAGGCATACTGCCAACTCTTGCCTGCGCCCGCCAACCGAAATATCACACAACTGAAGAATGACATCGGGACGCTCACCCGGCATCATCACGCATCATTTTACACTCATTCGGTCAGGCACGCGCCCGAAAAACGAATCTTGTATTTATAGGGCATCTTTCACAACCTCAGGACTTCTCCAAAGTGCTTTACAGCCAATGAAAAATATTTGGAATGTTACAGCTGTAATGTGGGAGATGCAGCAGGCAATTTGCACATCGCGAAATCCTACCAACAACAATGAGTTCATGAGCATCTGCTCTCTTTTTAAAAAAAGCAGTGATGTTTGATCATCAAAAGAAAACGTTGGCCAGGACAACAGCAAGAACTGCCCTGCTCTTCTTCAGGGTGCTTTGGGATCTTTTACATCTATCCAAAAGGAGATATGGGTGTCTCAGTTCAATTTCAGTCTTTTTCACATATCTTCAGGTGGATATTGAAATGAAGGGATTTGGTGATTTGAAGAGAATGGCGTTAACTAGAGGAATACACAAGAGATAAGCAAAAAAATTGGGAAATTGAGATTTAGTGTTCAAAAGTGAGGTAGTGGCCTGGAATGAGATGGCAAGGTCAGGTAGTTAAGCCAGAATCACAGAATTGTTATAGTGTAGGAGGTGGTTATTCAGCCCATTATGTTTGCACCAGCTCTGAGCATTTTAATTTAGTGCCAATCTCCTGTCCATTCCCCGTAGCCCAGCACATTGTTTCTATTTAAATAATCATCCAATGCCCTCGAATGCCTCAATTGAACCTGCCTCCACTACACTTCCAGACAGTGCATTCCAAACCCTGACTCCTCGCTGTGTGAAAAAGTATTTTCTCACCTTGCATTTGTTTCTTTTGCAAAACACTTTAAAACTGTGCCTTTTGGTTAACAGTTCTTGCAATGTATGAAGATCCCCCTGTTGGTCAAGAGATCTGATGATGCTGGAGCTGGAACTGACAGCTACAATTTAAGATAGTAATGTTTTACAGAAACTGAGACCCCCAAGAAGGCCAGAAATGTGACAGGAAGATACAAGCAATTCAAACTGTGTCAGGATATAGGAAAGCCTGCTTCCTTGTCAAAAAGGCATGGACATAAGAGTAGAAGAACAACTACATTGAACTTGGAATGAGTTGAGGTGAAAACATGGGACAGTGAATGAGGCAATGCCTTTTCTTGAGGTGGGGTAGGAAAAAGGGGGATGACAACAACCTGGCAGGGAATGGATCAGAAGAATGATTGGCATTCTTTCAAGAGTAGCTTGAGCTCTGGTCCTTGTTATCCCAAAAGGAGAAAAAGATTAACGATGCAATTTTGTTATACCAATGACAGTCAGTGTAACAGGATTTCACTGTAACAAAGCTAATGCTGACTTTAAGTAGCTTTATTAGTCCTAATATTAGACATGTTTCAACACTTCTCTATGAGATTAAAACACAGTCTGGAATTCCTTGAGCTTACTAGTGCTTAAAGAATTAAAGTTTAAACATTTTACCCAGCTACATGAGACACAGTCAGCAAGAAAATGCTCATCACAAAAGCAAAAAACTGCGGATGCTGGAAATCGAAAACAAAAAAAATACCTGGAAAAACTCAGCAGGTCTGGCAGCATCTGTGGAAGGGAGCACAGTTAACGTTTCGAGTCCGCATGACTCTTCAACAGAAGAGTCTGTTGAAGAGTCATGCGGACTCGAAACGTTAACTGTGCTCCCTTCCACAGATGCTGCCAGACCTGCTGAGTTTTTCGAAGAAAATGCTCATACTCATTTTCAAGCATTCTCAGTGCTGATCCTCGAAATGTTTTATTTTTGGAAGAATTTTAAATATATTTTGGTGTTAATCAAATGTTTGAGAAGTAGAATTCCATTTTGGGAAGTCTTGGCTTTGACAGCATTGCCCAATTGATGTAAAAACGTGTATTTAAAATCTCATTAGTAGCAGCTTTAGGCTGTAAGACTCAAATTTTTCAGTTTTGAAATTAGTAGGCAAGCATCCTATCCCAGTGGATTGAGAGAGAGAGAGAGAGAGATGCAATTAACAAGGTGCCCAACTCAATATCATTTCCCCCATCATGCCTGACACCCTTCATTTCAGGATCAATGCAATGCAATTTTGCAGCTGCCTTCCCAACAGAAAGTTCAATTTGTTTAGTTTTGATGTTCTCAAAAAAAAACTTCGTTAAACTTAAATGTTAACCACATTCAACAATGTGGACTTCAATCACAGCAGGTGGTTCAAGGACAATGTATCTTTGGTTCAAATGAAAGATTGTCACAAGAAAAAGCTTCAGAGAAAGCAAAATATTTGGTCAGACAACATGAAATTGTGGTCAAGTTTTAATCACAATTCTAATTAATGCAGTTAATAACTCAACCAACATTTCTCCTTTGGACGTTAGCACATTTGTACAGATTCCGTGGGTTAAAATTCAGATCCACATCGTGCAGAAATACAGAGTTCCAATTACAGTATACATAAATGTATCCCATTATTTATTGTATTCAATCTTCTTTCCCCCTGTTATATACACTGCACTGTTCCTTTGTTAAAATGCAGGCAACCTCTGAAGACTTCCGTCGGTTCTAATTAATCAGAGCAGGTGTATTACAGCGGCTTTGGTGATACTTCCTTTAAGAGTGACAAGGCTCCACTCAGTAACTCTCAATAGCCCACCCAAGACAAAAGTAAAATACTGTGGATGCTGGAAATCTGAAATAACAAAAAAATGCTGGCGGGAAACAGAGTCAACATTTCGGGTTAATGACCTTTCATGACCATTCTGATTAAAGGGTTAGTCCAACTAAGAACCTGTTTTATTAATAATAAAAACAGAAATCTGTTTAATTAGGTACAATCAATCACCTTAAATTGGCAACTACACAGGTTTTAAACACGCCTTTTAAGAAGCAAATATGTAGAATTAATTTTTTTGTTGAATTTAGTTTGGGGACAGCATTAATTCCCATTCCACACTGCTTCATGTCTGACCAGAAAAAATGTTGAAGTAGCATCTTCTGTTGATGAGTTCATAGGAATGAGTTATGTACAATTCTATAGGATTTCTCAGTTAGAACGATATATCCTGTAGCAATTTACAGGTCATTGGATACATTCAGTCAGAGGACAAACATACTAGCAAAAATAATGATCGGAGAGTGGTTTAAATGCAAGGAAGATGGCAAGACAAGACGACAGACAGGAATGGAGTGTATGTACTTAAACACATGGCTGGAGAGGACCACAAACCTCAAGAGGATAAAATTATAGGAGGGACTATAGGAGGGAATAAAAGTAAGAGTAGAATCTTCAACTCAACTGCCTGGAGCACAAGGAGCAAAGCGTCAACCCTCCCCTTTCACCATCATTGGTGATTATGCCTTTAGTTGCAAAGCACTTTAAGTACCCTCTTTAAACCCCACTACATATCCATCTTCCTTAAAACCCAGCTGTTTGACTAACGCTTTTATTTATCTTAACAGCTTATTCACTGGGTTGATATCTATTTTTTTGGTGAATACACAATTGCCAAGAGCTTTGGGATGATTTTCTACTTTAAATTCTCTATATAAATTCAAGTTCTTCTTGATAAAGCAAGGACTCAAATGATGAACATCTGAGTTTTGTTGTATGTGAGGACATGAATCAGTGTTCTATGTGCCTTTTCGATTATAGGACAAATCTACTCTTGAATTGGCAAAAGGTATATACACAAAAGGTTTTGGCAGTAGTGTAACAGGCAGATGCAGAGGCGAATAATGTTTTGAAGGTGAAAGAAAATGATCAGAATAAGCAAATGAAGTAGGAAACTGAAAATGGGGTCAGGCATTCTGTGCCTCTAGCTTGAGCAGAGGTTAAACATTTCATAAAATGAATTTTTTTGCAGGTATAATTACAAGTTCCCAAAACTCATAAACTGTTTACAGCTGGTAGTTCAAAACTGATTTAATATCACTGGAACATGACAAATGGTTTAAATCACAGTTTCCAAAACAAAACTTGCAAAACATCAGCTCTCATCAACAGTTCATAAATATAAAAGATTATATTTAACTATTGCCTGCTTCCCAGTCACATAATATAACAAGCCAATCTGTGATCCTCATTTAATAGCAGATGTGGCCCTACACTTTTCTTTAAAAATTCATTCACAGGATGTGGGCTTCGCTGGCTGGGCCAGCATTTATTGCCCATCCCCAGTTGCCTTTGAGGTGGTGGTGGTGAGCTGCCTTCTTGAACCGCTGCAGTCCATGTGGTGTAGCCACCACAGTGCTGTTAGGAAGGGAGCTCCAGGACTGTGACCCAGCAACAGTGAAGGAATGGTGATATATTTCAAAGTCAGGATGGTGAGTGATTTGGAGGGAAACTTCCAGGTGGTGGCATTCCCATCTGTCTGCTGTCGTTGTCGTTCTAGGTGGTAGTGGTCATGGGTTTGGAAGTTGCTAAGGAGCCTTGATGAATTCCTGCAGTGCATCTTGTAGATGGTACACACTGCTGCTACTGTGCATCAGTGGTGGAGGGAGTGAATGTTTGTGGATGTGGTGCCAATTAAGCGGGCTGCTTTGTCATGGATGGTGTCAAGCTTCTCGAGTGTTGTGGGAGCTGCACTAATCCAGGCAAGTGGGGAATATTCCATCACACTCTTGACTTGTGCCTTGTATATGGTGGACAGGCTTTGGGGAGTCAGGAGATGGATTACTCATCACACAATTCCTAGCGTCTGACCTGCTCTTGTGGCCACAGTATTTATATGTCTATTCCAGTTCAGTTTCTGGTCAATGGTGACCCCCAGGATACTGATAGTCGGAGATTCAGTGATGGTAATGCCATTGATCATCAAGGGGCAATGGATGGATTCTCTCTTGTTGGAGATGGTCATTGTTTGGCACTTGTGTGGCACTAACGTTACTTGCCACTTATCAGCCCAAGCTTGGATATTGTCCAGGTCTTGTTGCATTTGGACTTGGACTAGTTCAGTATCGGAGGAGTCGCGAATAGTGAATATTGTGCAATCATCAGTGAACATCCCCACTTCTGACCTTATGATGGAAGGAAGGTCACTGATGAAGCAGCTAAAGATGGTTGGGCCGAGGGACTACCTTGAGGAACATCCGCAGTGACGTCCTGGAGCTGAGATGACTGACCTCCAACAACCACAACCATCTTCCTCTGTGTTAGGTATGACTCCAACCAGTGGAGAATTTTCCTCCTGATTCCCATTGACTCCAGTTTTGCTCGGGCTCCTTGATGCCACACTCAGTCAAATGCAGCCTTAATGTCAAGGGCAGTCACTCTCACCTCACCTCTGAAGTTCAGCTCTTTTGTCCATTTGTTAAACTTAGGCCATAAAGGCTATCCTTCATAAATCTTTCTGGTTGTTGCATCCATGAAGGAGGTAACAAGATCATGCAAAATTATGAAAGTTTAATATTGGATTTTTAATTTTAATGGCTTGCTTAAATAAATACTCATCACACTTCAAACTTGTTCACAGTACATGTTTCAACGCCATTAGTGCTACAGGATTGCAAGCTTCAATAATTCATTGCACTTCCTCTTCTTAGGTGCAGAGGATAATCATCACCTGCGAGCAATTTAAAGAGGAATTCCTCTGGCTTCATTTTAATAAAGGTGATTATTGAAAACATTGAAAAAAAAATCTATAAACTCATCAACTGTGTCATTTGTAAAATCCATAAAATTAATGACAATTTGAGCATTCCAATTAGATCAAATGAGATTTGTCTGGCTTCCTTCTTCCCCTAATCTATAATTTAGAATGCCAAAAGTTTTTATGCTTTATAATCCAAATATCCTTTATTCATTTCTTCAAAATTCCCTCTTCTCTTTAAAATTCCCCAGCTTCCATTAACCATTGGGTAGTCGAACGAAGTGCTGCTTAGCATCTTTATCCTGCTGTGTAAATGGCTACTAAAATAATTATGTGACACCCTATATTTTATTTTTTGAGAAAGCATCTAAATCTTCGGCTTCCGCTTAATAGCGGAAGAAGCGGCACAAAAAGAGGCTGGTAAAACCTAACTGGATTATCCAGCCTGTCCCATCCTGAAATGGTGCAGCTTACATGCATCATCAGCCCACTCCTGCCCCCACCCCAAGATCTTGCGCGTTCCAGGAAAACGTGGAGAGAAATAAAAGCTATTTTAGGAATACACTCTGGGAAATTCTCTCCAGGGGGCCATCATTGCTATGTTCTGTAACTTGAAATGCCTTCCACTAACATCAATTTGTCCAGCTCCATTTTGACAGCCAAATTCACAATAGCTTCGTGTTCCACCCATCTACTCCAAAAAGCGATGTCTGAAATGCACTTTTTGGCACCAAACCTACCTCAATGTTTTTTTGTTTTGCCTTCAGATGCCTTGACATCATCTCCTCCCCTCCAGACCCAATTCAATCACCTACCACCCCTGAACAGAATCTATTCTCATCATTTTAAAGATCCCAGTCTATTTATTTCTTCTAAAGTACAAGCTCCCACACCTACAGATGTCATCCACAAATTTAAGGCCTGTACTCCTGATTCACCCCATCAAAATCATTGATAAAGGTGGACAGCAACAACCGCAGCAGAAATTGCTGTGGGACTTCACAAATGGTCAAATTCATGCAGAGTTGCTACTATCAATAAGTATCCTCTAAGAGTTCACTGTCCAGTTTAAAATTTGACAATTAACAGGATGCAACTTTACTGAATGTCCTTCTGTGTAGCACTTTATCACAGACATATTGAAATACAAGATACACTATCAACCAGATTACCACCATCCACAAACTGTGATCACTTCAAAATATTCAACCAAATTGGTTTAGAAAAGGCCTTAATTTTCTTATGCAAATTGTCATTCCCCAATGCTTTCTTCTCTTTCCAAATGTTATAGCGCATCTCTAATAATTCCTTTGACAAATGGCCTATAATTGATGTCAATCAGCCGTTAATTCCTTGGTTCTAACTTGCTCCCCTTAAATTTAGGCAGCACATGGACCATCCTCCAATCCATCTGAACAATCCCAATCTGTTAAGTGCACGAGTCAGTGGTCATCAAAGTACAGGTCCCATTGATTTTAGTACTCTTATGCTAAGTACCATCAAGCCCAGGAGCCCAATCTGCCTTAAAAGTCCAAATTCTCCATCAATCTCCATGGATTCTATTTTAACATATCTATCAGCTCAGGAAATTCCACATCATCAATAGTTTAAACAAAAATAACCATTCAATACCTCAACCAGGTCCTGGGACTTTTCTCAATGGCCCAATGCAGTTCTCAATTATCGAAACTAAGGCATGTCACAATTTTCTTCTCCATTGCTCTTTTAAACTGATATTAGATTGTGTTAAGCATCAGATCATTTTTGGCTATTCTTATTCTTGATGATTGATTTTGTATTTGCTAAAACGTTTATGCTTCAGTTTGATGTATCTTCAGACATGACCATTGTGATTTAATTTTACACAGCACCTTCCTTTCAATTCAGGGGATAGATACAAAAGTCTCTATTTATCATACCATCACCCAATGAACCATGACCAAATCCTCTCATGCTTGAAAATGTAACTCTTTCTTAATCTAAATTTGACTTCAGCAGTATCTTGGTAAATGCACTTAAATCTGACGTTCTGAGCACTGTTGTCCAGGCGCTTCTCCAAGTGAAGTTCTGAATAGACACCAACACAAGCCGACATTCAACTATTTTGATAATTTGCAGATAAAAACATACATACAATACCTTTGTTAACAATCCTGACCAAATTACGAATTGTGGGCCAGATTGATTTTTGGGTGGGGAAAAGGCATTATTTCACACTTAAAATCAGGTGTGCCCACCTTTTTACCAGCATTAACTGCTCCTAGATCAAGTGCAGCTCCTATATCCTGTCATATTGCGCTGCCAGTCTGTCTTAACAGCCTTGGTTCTGTGGTAACCATGGAAAAATGAAACCAAAATGGCTTAAAGGTGACATAGAATAACAAATTAAACTAAAGCTCAAGTATAATCAGACAAACTACTTCGAGACACATCAGTCTCTGATCAATGGCAGCATTCTCACCTCACAGTCAGAAAGCAGTGGGTTCCAAACTCCTTTCTGGCAGCTGGAGCACCAATTTCATCTGACACTTCAGTGCAGTACTGAGGGAGGGCTACACAGCTAGATGTGTAATCTTTTGAATAAAACATTAAACAAAAACTCTATTTGTTCTCATGTGGTTGTAAAAGATCTCTTGACAGCATTGTAAGGACATTCAATCATTTCCCTAGTCAAAATGAATCCTTCAAACAAAAATCACAAACTCAGAATATCTACCATTTATCTTATTTCTGTTTAAGGGACCTTGCTGCGCTCAAACTGGCTGCCATATTTCATTATACTACAACAATAAATACTTGATTGTCTCAAAGCACCTCACAGCCAATCAGTACATGAAAGGCCTATATAATTGTTCCTTTCTTTAAAAAGCAGTGATGCACAAGTATTGTTTTCCCCTTCTCCAACTACATTGGTGTAATATTAGCAGTACTTCTTGAAAGCAGTCATCTTGTGCTTTTATCAAATATAATGCAGATTAGTGCCAAACCCTGGATAGTATTTTTCTGCAGAATCAGACTGAAGATCAGAACAAATTAAGAGAAACTGTTTCCACTGCAGATAAGATAATTGGCAAAAACAAAAGGCAGAATTGTGGTAATTTATGATCCAAATTACATTTCCTCAAAGGGTGACAAAAGCAGTTTCAATCATAGCTTGAAAGACTATTCTTATCTCGATCATATTTTTTATGTCCATATATCTAACTTACAAATAGAAATTGGAAGTAGACTTGAAAAGGAAAAAGAAATTAACAGCTATGGGTAAAGAACAGGGGAATGGGACTAATTGGAATGTTCTACTAAATAGCCAGCACATGCTTGATGAGCTGAATGACCTCTTTTTATGTAAGAAGATTGAGATTCTGAATCCAAATTGATTTACAGCTCCAAATAGCCTAAGGCAAGATTGTTCCCATCTGTGAATATGACCATGAATCTTCACGGTGCAAACTTATAAGATCAGATTTTGCAAACGTACTTGATGTTGGAAGGTAACTCCAAAGAGTTTGACAACCTTCATCCGCTGTCAAATTTTGTAATACGCCAGCAGTGGCTTAATTCAACATAAACAAGGTTAACCAACTTCCCCACACTCAGCGTTTTTAACTATTCACCTGTCCATGAGGAATTCTCTCCCCCACACATCCTGCTGAAGCTTTGTACCATTTCTGAAACATGAAGTTTCTAAATCCCACAGAATTATTCTTTGCAACAATGACAATCTCTGTGATTCTCAGACTGCTCCATCATCTGCATGGTTAAATATACAATGTATTCAAGTTTTGCAAAAATGTCCTGTGGTTGATAAATACAGCACACCGTCAACCTTTTGGGATCAGACTTCTAAACAAGAGGACTGCATATCAACAGGAACAATTCATCTCAGAGAAAAGGAAAATGCACCAACCTACCTTCCAATTGACAGTCATAGAATGTCAAAGTCAGTGACTACAAATAAATCTTGAGCCTCACACACCTATAAGCAGAAAGTGTTGCAGTAAAAGGAGGCACAAAGATAAAATAATAGGTCTTCCACTAAATTAATTATCTTTTATTCTAGCACCAGAAGCTATACAAGGGTATAGTAAGACCAAATTTCAAAGAGTTGATGTATAGTCACTGTCAGGATAGTTGTGTACAACCTTTCAGTGCTCCAGCTCGAAGAACAAACCTCAAACCAAGTTACAAATCTGCTGAACTTGTACTCAGAGACCATTCACAGTCAAACCCAAAAAATATCAGGAGTTTCTCAGATTCCACATTTTTACATAATAGATCCATCTTCTGTAATGCCTGGTCGTAGCATTCTGGAAAAATTGAGTTAAACTCTGTGTAGGTAAACTTTGTAGGCACATGTCCACATATAGCTGGGTACACCCAGCTACTACGAGGACATTAGGAAAGGACTACCACAGTTTTGTAAATTATACCTATAATTTTGTCAGTTAAAAGTGAAATGTGAGAATTAAATACTCATCTTTACATATACACAAGTTATGCTGTGAAAGCATATTTGTTTACAAACATATAAAAATACTTGTTAACTAGTTTGATAAGAAAATAATGTATAAAAGTATATAGCAAAACATTTAATCATCTTCATCAATGGAAAGGTCAATTCCATCTCTTTATATTACATGAGGAAAAATCAACTACAATTTAGCACTTTGAATCCCTTATCCCAAAAAAAACTCACATCAAAGGAAGGCAAATAGAAAGACTTGCAACTCCTCAACAATGATGTGGAATTGCTTTCGAAAAAAATCTAGAATGTTCATATCCAGTGAGATCACAGGTTCTTAGCCACATTGTTTCTTCAAAATCTCTCTGGGTCGTTTAAAATAAATACAGTAGACTGACTGGATCTGGCCACTGGAACAAACTGCAGCATGACATGAAACTCAGACTCTTAGCAACAATGAGGAGTTGGTTAAGGCTTATTTCTGTGTGTTATCCAGGGCAAAGAAATCATCAGTTCACCCTTCCTTGCTGCCCTTTCCTCTCTATAAATTGATAAGTTTTTTTTCTCTTGGAAATAAAGGATCCCTATGTACAATAGCTGATCAGCATGTAACCACACCACGAGAAATTAAATGGCACTTTGGACAAGACACGTAAGCATGGATTTTAAACACTTCATCCGGCAAGTTAGCTCAAATCAACTGTGTTTACATTCCAAATTTTCTTTCATAATTAATAGAAATATCATTCCTGAAACAAATACAATGGTGTGACATTCTAAGTAGCAACCTTAGTGTTTGTTTTCTTGAAATTTAACCTTTGGTCTTGAGGAAAGAGGGGTAACAAAATTCTCTCCCCCTCAAGAGCATAACACAGTCAACTTCTTCATCAGACTAAGGCTCTCTGCAACCAAACAGTAATCATGCAGGTAAAGAGGCAATACTGATAGACACACAAAATGATTTTGAAGGCAGAAATAAGGACAGGTGGTGGTTTGGCAGCTGCTGGGTGAATACAGGAAACATCTCAAAATAGGACACAGTGACAGCCACTACTGTCTTTTTCATTCCGTGAAGGTTCTGGAGAAGGAGGGCATTCTTGCTCTTGAAATCTCCTGCAGGAAAATGAGACAGGGAGGGAAAAAAGTGAATTATTCTCTCTCTACATGAAAACATGGATATTATAGCATTATACAGCACAGAGTAGTATTTTGTCCCATCATGCCAAAGCCAACTCTTTGAATGAGCAATCAAATTGCTTTTTCTGCACAATCTTACAAATTTACTTCTTCCATCTACATATCAAAATTCCATTTTGAAAGCTGCTGTTGAATCTGCTTCCAATACCCCATGAGACAGTGCAATCCAGGTCATCATAACTCATTACATACAAAAAGAAAATTCTCTCCTTCCCCTGGTTCTTTAGTCAATTACCTTAAATTTATGTCTTCTGGTTACCAACCCTTCTCCCAATGGAAATTGTTTATCCTTATTTACTCCAGAAAACAACATTATTTCGATCACATGCATTCTCTGCTTAACGTACTCTGTTCCAGCCCCAGCTTCTCCAGATAACTGAAATTCCTCATCTCTGGAACCATTCTAGTACATTCCCTCTGTGCCCTCTCCAATGCTTTGACGCCTTCCCCGAAATGTGGTACCCAGAATTGACAAAATACTCCAGCTGAGGCCTTTATCAATGTTCAGCATTACTTTCTTACTTTTGAAATCTATGATAAAGCCCAAGATCCCATGAGCTTTAAAAGTCTCAACTTGTCTTGCCACCTTCAAAGGTTTGTGTAAGTGAGCCCCTAGGTATCTTTGTTCCCTCATCACTTTTATGATTGTACCATTTAGTTTATATTGCCTCTACACATTCTTCATTCTAAACACGCATCACTTTGCACTTCTCTGCATTAAAATTCACCTGCCACATACCTGCCAATTTCACCAATGTCTTTGTAAAGTCTGCTGCTATTCTCATTACTGTTGACGACATGTTCAACCTCTGTGCTATCTATGCTGAGATCAGCCCATAATGACCCTCTTCTAGACTGCAATGGTGGCTCTCATTTTCAGTATGCCAATCATCCTCATGCATCATGATAGCAATGGGTATGCTCTCAGAGGGAGTGCCCCCAGTTTAGTACCGTTTAAGGTAGAGTTCTCTATTTCTGAAACACTTCCTACATTTTACAAGCAATCAATATCAATTCTTATGTCAAACATATTGAGCCACTGCATGCTGAAAAGTTGTCGCTCATGAAGGTCAGTTTGTCTATCAGTGATCATAGATTGTTCTCAGCATGTATACTTTTAAAAAGTACAAAGGTTGAGAAATCCAACAGACAAGAGTTAGTCATTGTTAACATTTAAACATGCAAATTACTTTCCCCCTCAATGTCCAAATTGCATTCTCTCCATCCTCTCTGCCACTGCAATTTAACATGAATGATTAAACAAAAGGTCCTTCAAAAATAAAACTTTGACTTGCATTTTTGCTGAAGCTGTACATTCCAAAAAAATCCCTTGCCATTCAAGGAAATAACTTGGAGCATAAAGCTTTAAATCCAGAGTTTTTTTTTAAAAAACAGCTCAGCCATGATGGTCAACCTCCACAGAAATTTGTGGGAGGGTTCTAATTTCAAGTTGATATTTACTCTCCAGTGCAATTTTGCATGCTTCACTGCTTTCCCTCCCAAAGTGAGGCAATAAACCCTCAGATGCTAATCATTTCCACCTTATAACTCGGACTAGTTCGTGAAAAGCTTGATCTACATTCAATCGAATTTTGGCTGAAGCCTCCATGTATGTTACTTTGAGCTGTCTTGCAAGTTGTTGCCCTTCTTCTGATGTCACCTGTGGAGTAAAAGATACACATTAAATTAACCAATAAAAAAACCAATTCTGCAAAAATTGCACTTTGCACAACTTACATTAAGAAAAGCAAAAATGTTGGAGAAGGGAGGTGGTTTAAAAAAAATACAATCACCAAGAGATCAGGGGTCAAATCCTGGAATAAAAAACAACCAAGACATGATGAACAATACTGCTTTGCCAGTGCTTACCCTGCAATAAGTTCTAAAAAAATTCCAATTACTCAGATTACACAATTGAATATGTAAAGATTTGATACATCTAACATTGGCCTAAAGCCTAAATTGAGCAAATGCACAGATTTTCTAAACTTTTGAGAGGGGGTGCTTTTACCAGGAACAATGGCATTGTGCACAACATTCAATATGAAAGAAAAATTATTCCGAACATTGTCCTTGGAAATCTAAATGGTTCCAAATCTGACCTTCCACACAAGGTGAGGCCACTTCAAAGAAAAGTAGCTTCACTCCCCAAATTGAGGAATGCTCACTGATTATTCCTCACATCTGAATAAACTAAAGACTATAAACCCTACATACACTACAATGAACAGTTTGAGTAGAACAAATTGTATAAAATGATAATGAGGGTTTTACACAATGATCTTCTCGCCACCTTCTTACGAGGTTTACATTGCAACACCATACTGGCTTAATTCGTCTTAAATGGCACCCTCATGGCTATGGTCATGATCAAACTTTCACTCATCATCCACCTGGCCTCTCCATGTTCTTTCCCTATTAACTACATCACCCACTTCAAGTGTTTCTTCCCTGCTGAATGAGACAGTCTTGCTTGGTTCAACTCTTCATTATCCAACCAACATATTCAATCAACGTTCTGCAGTCCTGCCACATCCAATCACGAATGGAGGACGACAATTAAACAACTAACTAGAAGAGGGGGCTCCACAAATATCCCTATCCTCAACGATGGGCAAGGCCAGCATGTCAGCGCAAAAGACAAGGCGGAAGCACTTGCAATCATCTTCAGCCTGTAAGTGCCAAGTGCATGATCCATCGCTGCATCCTCCCGAGGTCCCCAGCATCACATATGCCAGTCTTCAGCCAATTCAATTTACTCCACGTGATATCAAGAAACAGCTGAAGGCACTGGATACTGCAAAGGTCATGGGCCCTGACAACATTCTGGCAATAGTGCTTAAGAGTTGTCCTCCAGAGCTAGCCACACCCCTAGCAAAGCTGTTACAGTACAGCTGCAACAGTGGCATGTATCTGGTAATGTGAAAAATTCCCAGGTATGCCCTATACAAAACAAGCAGGAAAATCCAACCTGGCCAATTACTGCCCAATCAGCCTCGTCTTGATCATCAGCAAATTGACAAAATGCCAAGACAGTGCTATGAAGCGGTACTCAGACAGCAATAACTTGCTCACTGAAACTCAATTTGGGTTTTGCCAGGGCCACACAACTCATGCTCGCATTACAACCTTGGTCCAAACACAGGCAAAAGAGCTGAACTCCAGAGGCAAGGTGAGAGTGACTGTCCTTGACATCAAGGCAACATTTGACTGAGTGTGGCATCAAGGAGCCCAAGTAAAACTGGAATCATTAGGAATTGGAGGAAAACTCTTCACTGTCTGGAGTCATTCCTAGCACAAAGGAAGATGGTTGTGGTGGTTGGAGGTCAATTATCTCAGTCCCAGGATACAGCAGCAGGAGATCCTCAGGGTAATGTCCTAGGGCAAACAATCTTCAGCTGCTTCATCAATGATCTTCCCATCACAAGGTCAAAAGTGCGGATGTTCACTAATGATTGCACAATGTTCAGTACCATTCACGACTCCGTCAGTGTCCATATGCAGCAAGACCTGGACAACATTCAGGCTTGGGCTAAGTGGCAAATGCCATTCATATCACACAATTGCCAGGCAATGACCAGCTCCAACGAGAGAGAATCTAACCATCTCCATTGGACATTCAATGTTATCATCACTGAATTCCCCACTATCAAAAGTCCTGGGGTTACCATTGACCAGAAACTAAACTGAAGCAGCAATAAATATACCATGGCTACAAGAGCAGGTTAGAAGCTGGGAATTGTGTGTCAAGTAACTCACCACCTGACTCCCCAAAGCCTGTCCACCATTTACAAGGCACAAGTCAGGAATGAGATTGAATATTCTACACTTGCCTGGATTACAGCTCCAACAACACAAGAAGCTCGACACTATCCAGGATAAAGCAACCCACTTGAGTGGCACCCCATCCACCAACCAAAACACTCATCACTGCACAGTGGCAGCCATGTGCACAATATACAAGATGCACTGTAGCAACTCACCAAGGCTTCTTCGACAGCATCTTCCAAACCCACGACCTCTACCACCTAGAAGGAAAAGGGCAGCAGATGCTTGGGGTCACCACCACCTGCAAGTTTTGCACCAAGCCTGCTTTGGAACTATATCGCCTTTCCTTCATTATCACTGGGTCAAAATCCTGGAACTCCTTAACAGCACTGTGGGTGTACCCACACCACATGGACTGCAGTGGTTCAAGAAGGTGGCTCACCACCACCTTCTCAAGGGCAATTAGGAATGGACACAAATGCTTGTGTAGCCAGTGATGCCCACATCCCATGAAAGAATAAAATCTGCAGGCAAAGCATCTCCAAAGCACATATTTTTATGCATCCATAATGTTGCCTCCAGAGTCACCAAAGAATCTATCCTTGCTCCTGCTTCTTCATTTCTAGATTACTCCTTGGCTGCATCTAAACATACGAGGTCAGCTTCCACAAGTACGCTTGAGATATCCCCTGATCCTGTCTTTCAATTATCAAAGTATTTGTCCAAAGATCTTCGATGAGTCTTTATTTCTTCCAGTTAAACACTGGGAAGACCAAAGCCATTGTCTTTGGCTCTCAGCACAAACTCCGTAACTTCCCAAACCTCAGCCACATCCATCACCTCTAGCCTCATCTATTACAATACAGGGAAGAAAGAGCATCGGCACCAAATAATATTTTTAAATTATTTGTTGGAGAGAAATGTAGCACTGGAAGACTGGCAAGCTAACATTATACCTATATTTAAGAAGGGAGATAAATATTCAGGGAACTATAGAACAATTAGCTTACATTGGTGGTAGGAAAAATAATGAATTCCCTCCGAAAGGAGGAGAGAATAGAATTTAGAAACCAAAAATATAATAATGAAGTCAGCATGGATTTCAAGGAGAAAAGTCTCACATGACCAACTCATAGAGCTTTTTGAAGAGATAACAGAGAGAGAAGACAAATGTAATGCAGATGTAAATTATTGAGATTTTCAAAAAGTCTTTAATAATTTTCTATGTTAAAGACATTATATAACTGCAATTTATTGCACAATAAATGCCAATGCCAACCAGGTCCCAAGAATGAAATAAAGCAGCACCAGCGACCCTTCTGAAATTAAATCCAGAGCTGAAAGACAATAGGATATCTACCACTGAGCCCCATCCAGTGATCCCTACTTTAAGATGCACACATGAGAGCACTGGTGTGGGTAGAAGGCGTGTCTAAGAACAAAAGAAACAATAAAGCTGCGATGTCTCCTAACACGCACTCTAGATTCACAAGTCACAAACAGTCACTCGGGTGGGCACAAGAGACCAACAGATCCTCATGGAACCGGAACCCAGGAGTAGCACCTTCGGCAAAGAAGTTTTAAAACACACACAAAACAGCAAGGAAAATATTCTGTCCTCTGTCCAATATAGAATGGACTTTGTTCCAGTAAAGTTCCGGAGTTGTACTGTCCCTTCATAAATCTAGAAGCAAGGTTTTTATGCTATATTTTCTGACTAAGTAGTGGTATTAAAAAACTAAAACTGTTCCTCTGATTTAATTTGGACTTATTTAAACGCCATTCAGCTTAACTGTAAAACAAAATCACTAAGTTACAAAACAAATTCTAAAATTTAGTCGAGGCTCTAAGCTTATATACACTAACACAATACAGCAAGTTGCTAAAATCAAGTTGGCTCCAAAACTGTTAATCCTAGATGTAGAAGAGAAATATAATATAAATCTAATATAACGGGGCTGTATAAATGCTTCAGTTAGATTCCTAACAAGGAAAACACTTCTGCGTCTTCTCTGCCCATACTGTTTGCTAAGAATATGAACTTCTCCCATCACCACTCCCTCAATGATCACTAGGTGGGGTGGCAGCAGCCATGGCCACACTGGCCTCAAATCTTCCTTTGTTCCCCCTACTAGTGAGAAGTGCCACCTCATTCTTATCAATTTTCCATTACCTCAGTTAACATCAAGAACTCTCAAATTTACAACGATACTAATTGCTTCACTCTGCTGGACATAATTTATTATTACATGATGCTGTGTAATTAATTCATTTGTTCAAGTGGCATGACCCCATAATTATTTTTCACAAATGATTATAATACACATATTTGGCATTAGAACAGTGGGAAATACTTGCTCCATACTTGTGATGTCAAGTGCTCAACATAGATGACCTGGAATACCTTTCTACCAGTCTTTCAGTGAATATGTAAATAAGATTTAAATCTGTGCTACTCATCCTCTAACATATCAATCAGAACATCACACTACAATGGCACAGGTTTGAAGAAGGGTTGGGAGAGCAGTAGAAAAGAATATTTTTGTTTCTCCGTACAGATCTAGATCATAAGGTGCCAACTATTGACATCAACAGGTGAATTTTAGTCTCAGTAATAGACAATGTGGTACTGTAAACTTTTGGAAAGGTTCTCAGCTAATTTTGAAATCAGGTGGCAGCTTTGCTCATTTATAGCCAGGATTTTCAACTAATTGTCATGTAACTTTAAATAGACTCATTTTGGCTCCAATCTAATTTTACGAACATGATAGGGCTTAAATTTTATTTTTGACAAAACCAAAACAAGGAGCTTACTCTTCTCCCTGTAAAGGTATGGAAGTTAAAAGCACATCTTGTGGCATAATTGGAACTGAATAAAGGAAAAACAATTATCATTTTAATTCAGACTGCAGCAGGCTTTTCTTTATTCGTTCATGGGATTTGGGCATCGCTGGCTAGGCCAGCATTTATTGCCAATCCCTAACTGCCCTTGAGAAGGTGGTGGTAGCTGCCTTCTTGAACCGCTGCAGTCCATGTGTTTTGGTACACCCACAGTGCCGTTAGGGAAAGTGTTCCAGGGTTTTGACCCAGCAACAGTGAAGGAACAGTGATATATTTCAAAGTTACGATGGCATGTGGCTTGGAGAGAAACTTCCAGATGATGGTATTCCCATCTGTCTGCTGCCCTTATCATTCTAGATGGTAGTGATCATGGGTTTGGAAGGTGCTGTCTAAGGAGGCTTGGTGAGCTCCTGCAATGCATCTTGTAGTTGGTATATACTGCTGCCACTATGCATCTGTGGTGCAGGGAGAGAATGGCTGTGAATGGGGTGCCATTCAAATAGGCTGCTTTGCCCTGGGTGGCATCAAGCTTCTTGAGTGTTGTTGGAGCTGCCCTCATCCAGGCTTAGATCAGGAACCTGTAAAGCAAATCCCTTCACACACGCCTTCCTCATCAGTTGATCTACTCAAGTTTTCCAAAACAAAAAAAATCAATATCTTCATCCTTTTCTGACATAAGGCCTGTTGTATATTCTTATTTAAATCACAGAGATGTGACCAGTCTCATCACTGATTGATGCACATCAGAAAGGAACCAGTCATATAGGGCCATAACCTCCACCTAGCGTTGGAAAGTGCTGGCCCACAGAAATTAGAGGAAATAAACATGTGCTTACCCGGTCTTGGAAATTGTCCAGCCATTTCCGTTCACTGGAGCTGCTTGGGGCCTGCAGTGAAAGACTCCTTGCAGGCCCCAGCAAAGTGTAGCTCCAGTGTATTAAAGGGGGCCACGACCCCTTTCTTTCACAGCACTTGCTGCCGTCAAGCAGGTAAGTTTAAAGGGCCAGGGAAATCGACAAGCCAGGGGGAAGGTATAGGTCTAAGTTAAGTGGATAGGATTTGTGGGTTGGGGATGTATGGAAGTGAGGGCAGCCTGAGCCTTTACAATAGTTACCCAGAAGTTAGAAGAGGTTTTAATTCTTCTAACTTTTTCTGGGTAACTATTGGCATAACCCTGGCGGAACCATCAGGAGTTTGCGATTTAACTCGCATTTTCAGATGGTTCCCAGTGCAGCACAATTGTCCAGAGCAAGTTAGCACTTCTGGGCTATTGCCAAGCAAACCCTTACTTGGGAACCATGCCAGAGGGATTCCCCAGCACATCTTTCGGGTACCCCCTCAAATCCAACACTGGGGAGTGCAGACGTTACAGGCCATAAGGATTTGCATGATTGATGTGCCCATGAATCCAAATCATATCAAAGTAAACACACTAGAATTTCTATAACAGAGTTCTAACAAAAGGTCATCCACCTCAAATGTTATCGGTTTCTTCACAGATGCTGCCAACATTTCTGCTTTTGTAAATAAATTTGGATTTCCTTATATTTTTAAGACTTAAATGTTGCTTGCACTGCTCAATTACATGAAGTCATCATCAAGAGCAAGAAATTTCAAAACACAGATAATTGTAGATTTAATTTTAAACACTGCTGTGGGCAACTAGGAGACATCAATAGCAGAGCAACATGAGATATGCACTGGAGGCAATAAATAATCACAACACCATTGCAAACAGTACAATGTACACTTAACAACACCACTTGTGATCTATAAACGGATATGGCCAAGGCACACAAACTGGTGCCTGAAAGGAGCTTATCAGCATATATATGCATAAAGCTCACACATGTATTTAGAAATGAATGCTGAAAATTCTAACATTCTAAATTTTCTGCTTATTGCTGAGAGTAGGAGGTAGAAAGGCCAGAACTGTGATTTAGACCAACGAAAATTCCAACAAAAGCTTTCCGTTGGTAGTCCAATGTGGTAGAATTATTTTCTGCCTCTTGATAACACGTGCATTTATAGTTTCACGCATAGTCATATTGGAAAATGTCAAGTTCTATGAAACTAAATTAAGTCAGAGCCCCCTACCCAACTTAGGGAAAAAAAGCACAAAATCAAGGGAAGTCTTTTAACTGTCTGGGACTGAAAGCAAAACAAAGGTAAAGGAAATGTTTTTACGATTCTCAATATGTTTAAGTGGAACATGTACAGAAAATGGTTGGTCATCTTCTCAGTTTGTTGATTATACTTCAATTTGCTGATTCTTCGTATATTTTTATTACGATAAACACAAGATTGACCTGATCAGAAATGCTCATCTTGTCAGAACTAAATTTATGTCACAAGAATTCTGTAGAAAGAGTTGGTGCAAGTTTAACTCAAAATACTTCAGCATCCTCAAAAAAATCAAATTAAGTTAATTTGATTGAACTAAGTCCCAAGATATAGGATTATTATACAAACTGCTTGTTTTTAATACTTTTTTTGCAAATAGGGTTTGCCATTTTAACCAAAAAAGGCTGTATTCATTGACATTTCTGTAGACATCAGGAAGCCACACATCAAAAATCAAAATCAATAACCACTGGAGCTACCCAACTTTCATTTTATTTGCGTTGCCTTCACTGTACAGAGCCACAAGTAAAAGTTCAGAAATGTCACTTCATAGCATTTACCTGCCTTTGATGTTCTAGGTCAGCTTTGTTACCCACAAGGATCATAGGGAATTCATCACGATCTTTTACTCGGAGGATTTGTCTTTGGAATTTGTAAATTTCTTCAAAACTGAAAAGGAAAATAAAACTGCACAATTTAAAACATAATTTTTAAAGTGTCCTCCACCTAAAGAAAGTCTCAATTCATGTTTATCTGAATGGTTAACGCTTCTGATAAATTAGAACACGGTTTGGATTCATACCAATGTCACTTTCAACCCGTCCTAAATATACTCTGTATATACTAGCGTAAAAGTTGAATTTCTGAGACTGATGTTTTAGGTCAAAAGTCATGGAGTCTACTTTTACAAAGGGAATGTTTAAGGGGTTGACATACATGCTTAATTTGGGCCAAGTGAAATCCAAACAGGAATGTCACAATGGAATAAAGTAAAAACCAACATGAAAGAATTTGTATTAATTATCTAACATTTATTCATTTTATAACATTACAAGCTTATATTGCATTGGGTGAAATGTGTAACAAATTAGCTCCAACACTTCACATTGAAATCTTTCAAAATCACTCTGGTCATGATCTGAATCATCAAGTAACTCATCCCAATTGCCTGGCTGTATAACATCAGTATGGATCTTCCGAGTCTCCATTATCATCAGCAGTAATTTTAGCATCATCATTCCACAAGTAATCCTGCTCTGTACTGTTGAGCACATTCGATATTACATATTTTACAAATGATTTTTGACAATACTGGGAACAAGTTCATTCCACACATCTGTGACCCATTGACAATATTGCTAGTAAGTCTGCTTGCATATTTCAGCCCTTAATAAATAAGTTTTTTGCCTTCTAACATCCAATTGTTCCACATCTTTCAGAAACTGCCTTAAAAAGGTTTATTTACACACACATCCAAGGGACGAGCAACACAAAGACTGCTAGGAATAACAACACATCAGTGTTGGTCAATCCTACATCACTGACTACATTATCGACAAGGTGAAATTCAAACGTGTCCCACATAGGCAAACCTTTTCTTCGCATAGTCCTCTTGGTCTGAAGTCCCACACTTTGATCCATTTCTTGCATTCACCTTCATGCATCCAGCCTCTCTCATGAACATGGATGACAATGCATTTCTGAAATTTCTTTTTTTTGCTTGAATATCACCATCAACTTTAATTTTGTGCCATCCACTATGCAAGGTGAATCCACTGTGAACCATATCTTCAGATGGCCAGCCATCTTTACAAGGACAGTTTTATCACCAATCTTAGCTCTGTCATGTCGAAGTTCATCGATGTTTCATCTGTATTTCCAATGCGGACTAATCAATATGTGTATTTCTCTTGATGTCGGATAACAAATTGGTGGAATTCAGGCGGTAGACATTAAAATTTTCATTTTCTGACAGAGTACTAAGCCATGCCTTTATGAATTTTGTGCACTGCCCGGCACTGGCCTTAAATTCTAAAATACTGTCTTTCTTCCCTTCTCTGATGGCATAGAGTTGGATGGCTCCACAGATTATAACGTGACCTTTTTGCTAATACTCATTAACCTATTCTGCCACTTTTTTCTCTGGATGAGATCACTTGCTAAGTTTTCCTCTGTAGGCATTTATTCTCCAACATCTCTCTAGTTTATTGGATATATTTCTCCAGTCAAACTTTTTTTTACATTTGGAAACATTAAACTCTCTTACTGCTGCGCAATTATTAGTCTCCTCAGCAATGCTACAACTTTCAGTTCAAGTTGAGCTGTGTTCTTGTCATTCGTTCTTGAAGGCATTATGATAGGTCATGTGGTACACGAGGCATGGAGATTGCCACTAGAATTGGCAGAGGGAAAATCTAAATGTTTCCATGCATAACTTTAAACTAATGAACCATAATAATTGCCAGTAAGTAATTAATAATCACAACATGATTTGTCATTCACAGTCTGATCACTTTAATAATTTGAATAAATACAAACAAAAACTGAAAACATTTACTTGCTTTCATTAGCATTTTTACATTTACAATGCAATTGAATCATTAAAATCTCCAGGATTAACTTTAGGGTCTGAATTTTTTGGGCTTTGATAGCTGAAAAACTAGGGTCAACTTTTACATGATGCATATGAAAAATTACGGTTTTTAAGCCAAAAATCATGGGGTCGATTGTTATACAAGATCAACTTTTGCACAAGTATATACGGTGCAAAAACAACTAAGTCAATCAAGTGTTGTAAGATTTGCCCTGTGTTTTATCATCCTTTGCTGAAACTTAGCTTTCTTCTTCAATCACTCACTTCAATTCTCCAAACATTTATTTCTATTTTCTCTCGCTTATATTTTCCTTTTCACTCTTCCTGTCCAATTCTAGTTGAGTGTGACACAATTACAGCTAGCAGCTGAAGATGTATAACCACCAAAACTGGTGAAATACACAATACTCCTAGAATTAGTTGCCAGAAATTAGGTGAAAAAAATTCTGCAGTTTAAATGATGAACAAATTACATAAAAATGTACAAGAGCAAAAAAAAATGGAATACTGAGGAAATTTAAGATTGAAGCAACCTTGAACGATCATGTTTCAGACTTGCCAAAATCCAGCGAAAAACTCGAGTTAGGGAACTAGCAGCCCAGGTTAACACTAGTTTTTCACAGACAGGACACCATATTGCAATATCCAATGCAATTGGATATTGCATCCAATATATTTTTTTTATCGAACTGGATTCCTGATGGAACTACTTGCCAATATGTTTGCAGGGACATCAACCAACTTGCCATGTGAGTTGAATTCCTAAATGTAAAGGCTGGTAAAAGTACAATAAAACAAGTCATTTCCTAGGAGACGGCAAGTTTTCAAACAATAGATGAAATAAAGGAGTAGGGGCAGAGAAAAGGGAGTGGAGATGGGGAAGCAAGTAAAGAGAAAAGAAAGAAAGAAAGGAGCAGAGAGGGAGAAAAGTGTACAGAGCAAAAGAATGTGAGGGTAAGAGAAGGAAGAAGGCTAGAGGGAACAAGATCAGCTGGTATTTAGATAGATCCTTTAACATAGAAAAACACCACCAGCTGTTTACAAAACTGGATGCTAATCCAATGAAAAAAATACCAGGAGAGGTGAAATCAAGCTTGGTCAAAGAGATGGCTTTAAGGAAGTTCTTAAAGATGAAGCAGAGGAGATCAGGGAGCTTACTCCAGAGCAAAGGAACTATATGATTGAAAACCACAACCAATGGTCCGGCAAAAGGGGTGGGGGGTGCCGTCCTTGCCAGTCTTCCATTTTTCGAATTTCAGCAATTTCACCGTATCAAATATTCTGCTGTGCACATCCTATCCAACATTAAGTACTACGAGAGCCTATATTTGGAGGAACACAGGTAGGAATGAAAGACAGAAAAGTAGAAAGTAGGAGTGGAAGGCAAAGGAAAAAAGGGCTAGCTGCAAAGAGGGAGTTGTTCTATTTGGATGGGTTTAAACTGGCCTGGGATCTGTGACCTGGTGAATCGGAATAACTAAGACTTATCATAGGGCTTTAAACTACAGGGATGAGAAATTTCTGCCAGTTGGTGGCATTCTGACTTCTGGCTCATGGAATTCCACCCTTTTAATTTTCTTCTGACCTCCGCCTGTCCCAGTGGTGCTGTCACTCAGTCCCTCTCTTTAATCCGCCACTAATTCTGACCTGGTTTTGACCCCATATCTGTGATTGGGTGATGTAGAGGTTGTGCCCCCAGTAGCTGCTGTTCTCATTTACAGCCACCCCACCTCCTTTTCCTTTTAGCCTGTCCATCCTAAATATCGAGAACCCTTAGATAATCAGTTCCCAGCCTTGGTCACCCTGCAGCCATGTCCTTGTAATCGCAATCATATTGTACCCGTTTACATCTATTTGCGCTGTTAATTCGTCTACCTTATTACGAATGCTCTGTGCATTCAGATACAGTGCCTTTAGACTTGTCTTTTTAACATTTTTACACTTCTTTGTTTCCCTCTCTTGTGTCTCCCTGCTCAGGTTCCCATCCCCCTGCAAATCTAGTTTAAACCCTCCCTCACAGAACTAGTGAATACCCCTGTGAGGATATTGGTCCCAGTCCTGCTGGGGTGCAACCCATACAGCTTGTACAGGTCTCATATTCCCCAAAAATCAGTCCCAATGCCCCAGGAATCTAAATCCCTCCCTCTTACAACATCTCTCCAGCCACGCATTAATCTGGTCTATTCTCCTATTCCTGATCACACTAGCACGTGGCACTGGGAGTAATCCTGAGATTACTACCTTTGAGGTCCTGCTTTTTAATTAATTTCCTAGCTCCCTACATTCTGCTTTCAGGACCCCATCCCTCTTTTTACATCAGTGAGCTGTGTGTTTAATTCTCTAATCTACTTGACTTTATGGTAATTGGCACATAGTTCCGGTAACAATTCAGAGATTATTCCTTTGAGGTTCTGGGTTTTAATTTGGATCTTAACTCCTCAAACACTCTCAGCAGAGCATCTTTCCTGCTTCTAAAAAGTCATTGCTTCTTATGTGGACCACGGCAACTGGATTCTTGTCTTTTTTTTAATTAATTCACGGGAAATGGGCTTCGCTGGCTGGACCAGCATTTATTGCCAAACCCAGTTGCTCTTGAAAAGGTAGTGGTGAGCTGCGTTCTTGAACCACTGCAATCCATGTGGTGTAGGTGCACCCACAGTGCTGTTAGAAAGGGAGTTCCAGGATTTTGACCCAGCGACAGTGAAGGAGCGGCAGTATATTTCCAAGTCAGGGTGGTGAGTGACTTGGAGGGGAACTTCCAGGCAGTGTTGTCTGCTGCCCTTGTCCTACTAGATGGTAATGGCCATGGGTTTAGAACGTGCTCTCGAAGAAGCCTTGATCAATTCCTGCAGTGCATCTCCCACTCCAAGTTAGTCTCCTCTGCAAGGTGTCTTGACCCTTGCACGGGGGAGACAACATGACCTTCAGGACAATCCTCATGTTACCTTAAAGATTAGTTAGCAGCTCAAAAATTCAATCACAAAGTAACTAAAACCTACTGCCATTTTATGGATCAAGAAATTGAAGTGAACCTTCCTAGTCCAATGCAAATACTGCATTGTAAATTTTCTCCTGCATCATGTTTTTAAACATACCTTCCTCTATCAGTGACAGAGAAGACAAGCAGAAATCCTTCCCCAGTCCTCATATATTGTTCTCGCATGGCTCCAAACTCTTCCTGTCCTGCTGTGTCTAAAACTAGATGGCAAAACAAAAACTCCAAGTTAAGAATTATATGACAAAGCATAACAGAGAAAATATGGGCTGAGCTGCTGTGCACACAAAATGTTCAGTTACTGCATTTCTCTCAAATGTGAAAAGACAGTTTTTCAATCTCTAAATGAAGCTAGTGGTATCAGTCACAATTTCATCTGCATCAGTGAGGACATTAGAATGCAAAGGTCAACTTGAAAAATCACATCCACTCAGCCTCCAGACAAAACAGCAGGTGCATGCTAGAAAAACCATTTCCAGGCATTTTTTATAGTTACACACCCATCTATATAGGCAAGATTCACAATTTTTTCAAAATGCAATTCTGTAATTATTTATATAATGTCCTCAATTAACTGAAATCAGTCCATGGTTTTTCAGATCCTTTTGGACTTCTAAGAGAATGCAAGAACTGAGAGAAAATGTGAGATTACAGCCTTTTAGCATGATGCCTGACGGGACTAAATTCTGCTCTTCTTTAAAATTCATCAAATATCAGGTTAGCAAAATTAATTCAGTCAAAATTAGTTGAAAGCCACTGCTCTTTGGCTAACTAGTTACTGGAAGTTAATGGCATGCTGCAGACTAGTTAATCAACTTCTGATCACAATATTGGCATCAGCATTAAGTTTGCTTTTTCTTAAAAAATCACAAATCAAAAATATTCTGGTGAAATTTAGTTGCAGCTTCAGCCTTAATTATCTCTCACTTACCTGCTCTGATTATTATTCATCTTAGAATTCTATTGCAATAATTTAAACCAATTTTCCCTCTCAACAGTGTGAAACTAGGTATGTGCCATAGGTAGCATAACCTCATGCTTGGTACCTAATTCAAAATCACCTCAATCCTATTTTTCACTCAAAATTAAGGCTCCCAGTTCAGACCAAAAGAAAATCTGGTTTCTAAATGATCTGTTAGGTATAGCTTACTGTAGTGGATCACCCTAACCTTCCACTAGAATGGTCTTCCAGAGGGCTGCCCACAAAACTTAAAAGCATTCATATACCCATGGTTAATCTGGTTTCAGAATACTTACTATCTAATCTTGCCACTCTGTCATCAATAACACATTGCTTGGTATAAGAATCTTCAATTGTTGGATCATAATCTGTAACAAAGTAAGACTGTAAAAGAAAAAAAGCAGAAATGTTTTTTAGAAAAACATTTTTCTTTAAAAAGCCAGAACTGCCCCCCATTATGATATACAATTGTAAATATAAAATTGTATTTACAAGAAGTGGATCGCACATATTTGCAACTCAGGAGGCAGCGATTCAGTCGCATATGTCTCAGAATGACACAGCACAGAAATAGGCTATTCGCCCTATGCTGCCTCTTTTAAAGAGCTATCTAATCTTTTCCTCTCATGTCACCTCTGGTTCTTTTGTCAACTACCTTAAATCTGTGCCCTCTGATTACAGTGTCAACTCTAAGAGCAATCAAAACTAAAGTGTCTATCTCAACCAAACCACCATTAAATCATTCAACGCTCCAACAACTCTATGCATAACTAATTTCTTCCGGCATCTCTCCTTTCTCAAGTGAAATTTTAAAAATCGACAAACAGCGAGCGATTCCCTGGGCAAAAGAAACATTGGGCCGTAACCTCCGACTAATGTCGGAAAATGCTGGCTCGCAGAACTTAGAAAAAATATCTACTTACCTGGTCTTGAAAATTACATTGCCACTTGCATTCATCAGAGCTGCCTGGGTCCTGCATCAAAAGACTCCTCGCAGGCCCCAGTGAAGTGCAGCTCCAGCAAATTCAAGGAGACCACGCCCCCTTTTTTTTTTACAGCACTTGCTGCCTTAAAGCAGGTAAGCAAAAAGGGCCAGGGAAATTGACAAGTCAGGATAAGTGTTTAATGTAAGTGCGTAGGATTTGGGAGTGCCGGTCAGAGGCCCGGGGGGGCAGGGGGCACTAGGTCAGAGGTGGTCCAAGGTCCGGAGGAGGTGGGTGGGAGTTGGAGTTCCATGGGTGGGGGGTGTCGGAGTTTGGAGCAGTGGGGGTGGAGGGGGAATAGAGTCCGATGGGGTCGGTCTGGGTCTTTACATTGGTTACTCAGAAGTTAGAAGAGGTTTTAATTCTAACTTTTTCTGGGTAACTATTGGTATAACCCTGGCAGAATCATCCAAAGTTTGCAATTTAAACCGTATTTTCGGATGACTCCCAGTTCAGCGCAATTGTCCAGAGGAAGTGTGCGCTTCTGGGCAATTGCCGTGCAAACCCTTACCTGGGAACTTCCGAGGGATTCCCCAGCACATCTGTGGGGTACCCCCCAAATCCGACACTGGGGAGCATGGAAGTTACGGGCCATTGTTTCTTTATTCACCATGTCAAAACCATTCCTAACGTTACCAACACACTAAGTCTTCTCTTCACTTTCCTTACTTCAATGGAAAGAAAAGACTTGCATTTATACACTGTAGTGCCTTTCGCGACCAGTGTCCCAAAGCACTTTACAACCAATTAAGCATTTTTTGAAGCATAGTCTCTGTTATAATCTGGAAAACCCAATGTGCACACAACAAGCTCCCACAAACAGCAACATGACAATGTGCAAATAATCTGTTTTTGAGATGTTGATTGAGGGATAAATATTGTCCAGGACACCAAGAATAATTCCCCTGCTCTTCTTCAAAATAGCACTATGCAATCTTTTACTTGCACCTAAGGGGGCAAGACAGGACCCTCTGTTTGACATCTCATCCAAAGACAGGGCCACCAAAAGTGCAACACTCCCTCAGTGCTGCATTGGAGTGTCAGCTTTGATTTTTGCGCTCAAGTCCTAGAGTGAGACTTGACCTGACTCGAAGGCAACACACAACAGTCCAAGTATCTCACATCGATCATCATGACTACCATTTTGCATTTCTATTATCAACCAATCATATCCCTAGCATCATCCTGGTTTTGTCTATGCTGCTGTCACTGGGCATTATTGTCCTTTCAATTAGGATATATTTTTCAAACTGTAGCCTGATGCATTCTGACAAATTTATCAAAATCTCTCAACTTTTGTAACCTATACCCCCATATGAAGTCCAAGATTCGCTCAACCTTTTTATTTTGTTTTAGGCCATAAGACGTAGGAGAAGTAGGCCATTTGGCCCATCGAGTCTGCTCCGCCATTCAATGAGATCATGGCTGATCTGAATCCTCAACTCCACTTTCCTGCCTTTTCTTTCTTTTTTTTTTAAAAAAGATTAATTATTGATTTATTTCTGGTTTGAAACACATGTTTCATCAAGCTTAAAGGCCATTACTACAGCTCTCGAATTTTGTCTTCCAGTGTTGTTCAATTGGCTCAAGCAAAGTCAACACCCTCTCTCCTTTCTTGTAGAAACGGAATGTTGGCATGCAACTTATTTGACACTGTTCAGCAAGAACTGGTGCATCATCCACATCTACCTCACAGAAAATTACACTTGGGCTTTCTCTGCCAATTCATGGAATCGTAGCTTGATAGTTTGACACAGTCCACATCATGTTGTGGAGAAGTCAATAACCACCAGTTTGCATCCCACCTCCTTCAGCACCATTTCAAAATCTCTCTCTTGTGGAGCGGGAAATGGCGATGGCGAAAATGGCTTGGCCTTGATCCCATTCTTCCTCCACGCGTCCACCCACCCATAACCCTTGATTCCCTTACTGAATAAAAATCTATCTCAGCCTTGAATATGCTTAATGACCCAACTTCTACAGCCCTTTGCGGTAAAGAATTCCACAGATTAACTATCCTCAGAAGGAATTCCTCCTCATCTCCATTTTAAATGGTTGACCCCTTACTCTGAGATTATGCGCTTTGGTCCTAGGCTCTCCCATAAGAGGAAACCTCTCAGCATCTACCCTGTCAAGCCCCCTAAGAATCTCACATGTTTCAATAAGGTCGCCTCTCATTCTTCTAGACTCCAATGAGTACAGGCCCAACCTACTCAACCTCCATACCAGGGATCAACCTAGTGAACCTTCTCTGGACATCCTCCAATGCCAGTATATCTTTCCTTAGATAAGCGGACCAAAACTGCTCACAGTATTCCAGGTGTGGTCTAACTAGTGCCTTGTATAGTTTCAGCAAGCGTTCCCTATTTTTATATGCCATCCCCTTTGAAATAAAGGCCAACATTCCATTTGCCTTCCCTATTACCTGTTGAACTTGTACGTTAGCTTTTTGGGATTCATACACAAGGAATCCCAAATCCCTCTGTGCTGCAGCCTTCTGCAGTCTTGCTTCAATTAAATAACATTCAGTTCCTCTATTCTTTCTGCCAAAGTGCATAACCTCACATTTTCCCATATTATATTCCCATCTGCCACCTTTTTGCCCATTCACTTAACCTATCTATATTCCTCTGTAGACTTCTTGTGTCATCCTCACCACTTGCCTTCCCACCTATTTTTGTGTCATCCGCAAATTTGGCGATAGTACATTCACTTCCCTCATCTAAGTCATTTATATATGTAAATAATTAAGGCCAGAGCACTGATCCCTGTGGCACTCCAGTAGTGACAGGTTGCCATCCTGAAAATGACCCCTTATTCCAACTCTGTTTTCTATTAGTTAGCCAATCCTCCATCCATGCTAATATACTACCCTCAACACCATGGGCTCTTATTAAGTAGCCTTACATGTGGTACCTTATCAAATGCCTTTTGGAAATCCAAACATATTACATCTACTGGTTCCCTTTTTATCTAATTTTATCTCGTGATATTCACATTTTCAAGGATCTATTCTCTCTGCATCCAAAGTCTCAATTATTTCATATCCTTCAACTTCTTTCCACTGGGCAGATACTCACATTCCTTATTCCTTTCCAAAAATTGTGTCAGTTATAGCTTTGTTGGTAGCACTCTTGAACCTGCAATCTTCTGACTCAGAGGCAAGTCTCAGTCCAGTGGCTGGACACAAAAGGAAAGACTCCCGCTCTAATGCAGTATTGAGTGGGTACTGTAATGTCAGAGGTGCCATCTTTAAGATAAGACATCAAACCAAGGCTCCATTTTCCCCCTCAGGTTGGGGTAAAAGACATTTTCAAAGAAAGGCAGGCAAGTTATTCCCCAGTGCTCTGGCCAATATTTACCCCTCAGTCAACATCAAAAACAACAGGTTATCTATCCATTATCACATTACTTCCAAGGGAGCTTGCTGCACATAAATTGGCTGTCGCATTTCCTCTACTACAACAGTGACTTCACTTCAAAACTATTTCACTAGCTGTGAAATGCTTTGAGGTGTTTGGTGGTCATGGAAGGAAATATATAAATGCAAGTCTTTCTTTTTTCTCTTCAGCTACATGTCATCACAATTGTCTGCATTAAATTCCATCTGTCACCTTACTCCTAAAGTCTCAGTAATCCTTGTGGTTTTCAAGCTTCTCACTGATGTGCCATCTCACAAATTTCAACATTATACTCCCAAGTCCAATTCATATCTTTCTCCCTCAACAAAAAAACTGAACACACTAATAACCCTTGTGGTATATCAGCACCAACTCTTCAATGTGAGCAATTTGCATTACTCTTTCCTACCTGTCAGCCAGCCAGCCTCTCCATGCTGCTACATTTCCTCTTATGCCATACCTATACCTGAATGGAATGTCGGATAATTTCTTAACTTTTAATATAATTTAGATTCAGGCTTCACAACTTAGATACAATATCAATTATAAAAAATCAATTTAATTTTTGTTGAGTGATAGAAGGTCCAAGGTCAAGCAAAGCATACAACATTGATCGTAGTAGTATGAGATGGCACATTATAGAGAAAGCTCAATTATAAGATATAGTTAATTTATCACGCAAATACAACCAGCCAACATCCCACCCTCCCTCTCAAAATTTGCTGTGGATCCCCTCGTGATATGGCCTTTCTTATCACAGCTACATAATGACTGGCCTGTCTATTCACTGCATGATTATAAAATTAGCTATCAAGAATTCTATATAAGGAGAAACTAATAAGCTAACCTATATCCCATAGTAATTCAGCTTATAAGAAAACACATTTCTGTTCATGTGCATTTAATGGGATGAATTCTCAACCAGTGATCATATATCTTCCTTCATTTGAGCTAATAAAACCAGTATAATTCCCAATTTGTTATTTTGTCAGAGGTTCCCAAACATCTTTTTGCTCAGCACTTTTTCAGATTCATGTGTTATTCATCCCTGTCCATTCCCCCACCATTTTATTTTTCAAAAACATCTTTTATAAATAGAGCTCAATCCTATTGGTTTCAAAATCTGGAGGAAACAAATCAAGGAGTTCAAAATGATCACCTACCTTCAATCACACACGGATTATGTGCTTTAACCAATCAACTGCTTCAAGGATTTCTACTTTTGTGCAGAAATCAGGAAATGACAAATGTCTTTCACTAACCTCACCTAGTCATAAATGGTGTTCAACAGGACAATCTCAGCACAGTGCAGTATGTCTGAATCTCAGCCAATTTCTAGAAGCAGACACTGGATCTCTGTGCTGCTCCTGGTGCAACTTTCACCATTCACCAAAAGCAGCTCTGATCTGGTCCCATAATGTACCTCGAGTTATATGATGCTGCACCAGCAATGGTTCTTTGTGGACATCCACCCTCCTCATACTCCCTGATAACTTGATGCTCTGAGATGAGGGAACCTCTAACTTATCACATATCACTTGCATTCTGCAGTTCATTATTCAACCATATGAATTTTCTGAATACATCTGTGTTTCTAAATATTTTAGTACAACAGTTCCAATGGAAACTTCAAATTAGTTTATGCAGATGCGATCAGATTAAAACCCCTGGTACTTACATCAGAAGGGCATGTTCTCAACTAGGCAAATTAGCTCATTGAAGCAACCTAATTAAAACAGCCAGTGCTCCAAGGGCAAGTTTCAGTTCAAACATTCATTGGCCAATTATGTATACCAGTAATGCTGTACAAAGACAATATCATTCTTTGTCAACAGAATGGTAAGTCTGCATTACTGCAATATATTTTCTAACTTCCATTTTAACAACACAGCAGCATTTTACAAACAATTGCCATCAAATTGACATCAGCTACAGATTCCCAGCTGTTACCTATTTAACTGGATCCATTTTTGCCTATTACATTTTCCAAAAATATCAGTACAGTACATTCAAAAGACTTGCATTTATATAGCACCTATCACAACCACCTAAAATTCTTTACAGCTAATGAAGGTCTTTTGAAGTATGTTCACTGTTGTAATGGAGGAAATGCAGCAGCCAATTTGCCAACAAACTCCCACAAACAGTAATGTGATAATGACCAGATAATGTTTGTGTGTTGTTGATCGAGGCATAAATATTGGCCAAAAATAAAAAAGGGAAAACTCCCCTCCTCTTCTTCAAAATAGTGCTGTGGGGTCTTTTACCTGGTTTAACCTCTCATCCGACAGACAGCACCTCCAACAGTGCAGCATTCCCTTAGTGCTGCACTAGAGTGTCAGTCATGATATTTGTATTCAAACCCTGGATTACTTCTTTAATCCACAACCCTGTGACTAAATTGAGAGTGCTACCAACTGAGCTATGGTTGACACATGTGGGAAATGCTGCACTTTCCATTTCAGGTTCAGCATCAAAGGATTAGGTAACATTACATTGCATCTGGCTGTGCTAAAAGTTCCACTGCTTTGCCTAACAATGTGTTACTGCCATTGGGATATATTCTTCATTTCTAAACGTTTCAGAAATTATAAAAGTTGTAAATTGAGCTCAACTTCAATTTAATAAAAAAACAGCAGAATGCAGTTGTCAAGCATGATCGCAGTGTGCACATCATACCAGATAGTAACTCTTGAACAGGTTTTGAGTTAAAATCTTATCCATCATTTAACAAATGCTTTGGATTGGATGGAATATTGCTTTGCTGCCCCTCTCGCTATTGGCCAGATAACAGCCAATGCTTTTTTTTACTCAAGGGACGTGGGTTCGCTGGTTAGGCCATTAGTTGTTGCCAATCCCCAATTGCCCTAGAGGTGGTGGTGGTGCGCTGCCTTCTTGAACCCTTGCAGTCCATGTCATGTAGGTACACCCACACTGCTGTTAGGGAGGGGGTTCCAGGACATTGATCCAGCGACAGCGACGGAATGGCAATATATTTCCAAGCTAGAATGGTGAATGGCTTGGAGGGGAACTTCCAGGTGGCGGTGTTCCCATCTACCTACTGCCCTTGTCCTCCTGGACGCTAGCGGTTGTGGATTTGGAAGGTGATGTCTAAGGAACATTGGTGAGTTTCTGAAGTGCATCTTATAGATGGTACACACTGCTGCTCTGTGCATCGGTGGTGGAGAGAGTTAATGTCCGTGGAAGGGGTGCTAATCAAGCAGGTTGTTTGTCCTGGATGGTGTCAAGCTTCTTGAGTGTTATTGGAGCTGCACTCATCCAGCAAGTGGAGAGTATTCATCACAGTCCTGACCTGTGCCTTGTAGATTGTGGACAGGCTTTGGGGAGTCAGGAGGCGAGTTACTTGCCACAGGATTCCTAGCCTCTAACCTGCTCTTGTAGCCACAGTATTTATATGGCTAGTCCAGTTCAGTCGCTGGTCAATGGTAACCCCCAGGATGTTATTGAGAGACATATAATACCCACAAACAACAGCTACCAGTGTGCAACTTATACACTGCTTCATACTCTAATACCTTTTAATAATCTGTAAATTGGACATTTTGAGAACTGAGTGGTACAGTGGCTAAACACTGGCTTTTTACCTTTGAGATCAGCATTGAAAGTCAGAGCAGACTAAAATGACCAAAGTTTCCTTCCTGAAAGCCCCAAGTGCCCTCTGTTAAACAAGTCTAAACAGTCTTAATCTAATTCCAACTGGAGGCTATGGGCCTACTGCACAGGAGATGTTCCTCATTTAGATGGAAAAGGTCACATGACCACATTTTTGAGAAAGAAAATGCCATGCTGATGCAGCTCATCTTCAAGCTTTTGGCAGTGCAGAGGCATCATTTGTATTTCACCTGTATTTTGTATCACACCTGACTTGAGGCTGCTTGATGCTGACACTGGTTGCCTGAGCTGAGAAGAGCTCCATTCTTCAGTAACATCTCTTACTTCAAAATGAGCACAAAGCATGTTTTTTTAAACAATCCTGCTCATGATAGCAATAAAAACACCCGCAACAGAATTGAAGCCATGTTATACTTTGTTGCATTCTCACGCGCAAGATGTCTAAGCCATTCCAAACCTATGCTAAAATATTTCCCAAATTAACACTGCTTCGAACCTAATTTCTGGAAAAGTGATAGCAAATCTATTAATTTCTTCGAAGAATATTGGACATTCCAGCAAAATGAACATCTGCTTGGCAATATTAACCATCATGCACTGCATACATCAAGTGCACAGTTTTAAACTTAGCCAGTTGATCACATAATGTGATCATTGCCCTGATTAGGATATGCTCATTGTGGAGACTAGTCACAACAATGGGAAGCAGGGACTAGCAGACGATCCAACAACAACCCAGACTCTGCAGAAGGAATCCCATGTGAGGTGTTAATATTAGATTGTCCAGAATAACAGACACTGAAATGGACACAAAAGTCTGCAGAATCACATCAACCATCTCAGATGGTTTCAATGTGACCTCATGTTCCTTTGAAGTGCTAAGCATGAAACTACAGTACAAGTTAGTCAGAACAAACAGGACAGCTATTACGTGTTGAACAGAGGTGTCAGCTACAGTTTTAATGGTTCATGAGATGGGGTAGATATGCTGCCCGTTTAATGGACTAGCCAGGGAACAAGATTGCGGTCTGCAGCTTCTCATTTCTTGCGTTTAAAAGCAGAGGCAATTTTGCTTTTCAAGCTGTAGGTTGGAAACTGGGTTGAAGGGATGTGGGGTTCTAAACAAAAAAGGAGCAGGTAATATCAGGCTCAACCTAGAGGAGTGGATAATAGCAGTAAACTACTGCTTAAATACTTGTTCTTGATTATTTGCTGACAGCAAAATAGCCACTTTAACTTGTGTTAGTGTCAGCCTTGAACCATTCGACCTTTCCTCTACAAATGTTTTTTTTCAGATCACTGCTCTATGGCATCCAACAAAGTAGGCGGGTCACCTGCAGGGCAACCTTTATCTGCTCAAAGATTCCTCGTGTACAAGGTGACGAGGACCCGGGCATCACCCCAAACCGTTATTTTCCTTACTCATTAGTTCTACAAATTACAGCACCACAAACTGACAAACCTGCCTGGAGACTGACAAATAGTGCTTTTGTTGTTCTCAAGTTCTAAGGTTACCCTACTTGGCCAACAAGTCACTTTGGAAAGAAAGCGATTTAACAAACGTGGGAGATTTGCATCACCTACCACAGTCTCAAGATGGTCCATGGACCAAGAAATGGCAGTCTGAGAGGCTAACTTGTTACTGATGTCAAGAAGCCTCTGCTGAAGAAATAGGAGATATGTGGCTGATATGATCTCTGTTCTTACGAGCAACGAATGAAAAACTTATCAGAAGAACCGAGTTTCACTCAAAAACAGAAAAAATGAAAAGATTGAAGTTAGACAAGGGTATTAAATTTAGACATACAATATTTGCATACAGTAGTGACTGAAGAGTTGAGAAACACGTAAGAAAAAAAGCAACAATAAGTTGAGCAGCCCGAGCAGGAAAGAAAGCTGTTAAAACAAAATAGGGATCCAACTTGCATGGATCACGCAATTATAGTCAGGAGGTGGTATTGCCACCACACAGGGATTTGGGTGCAACAGATGAAGGAGAGTAGATTGGGAGGCAGACCACACTACATGTTCGTTAAAATAAAAATGGTTGGGGAAAATTGGGATGGCAAGTAGCAGACATGCCAACTAATGACAAGAGATAAGATTTCTGAAACACGCTCATGATCTCATGCTGGAACTTCCAAATCTTGTAATTTTTTTTGTTACCCGGAACACACACACACAAAAAGGCAGAGGATTTTTTTTTAACTCAAAGTAAACTAGGTCTGCAGCTCTGGCAGTCATGAGGCTTATCTTAAGCTGGGTTTTGGTAGACAATGATAATAATCCTCTGGAAGTGATCAGTCCGAAAATGCAGTGGTTCACAAACTGAGGTCCAAGGACCCCTGAGGGTCTCCAAAATAATCTACCAGGTTAAAAATCGAAAGTTAAAAAGGGGAAAATAGGAAAAAAATGACTAGACACCTGCTTTGTATAAACACTTTGTAGTTATTGTTAGTCCCACACAAAAGGCTGACAAACTACCCAGCCCCAAAGCTCCCAAATACTCTCACTCCTTCATACCGATTGGCATCGTGCCTGCCATGGTTTTCAGTAGTGAGTCTTGCATTTACTTTCAGTGGGAGGCCAGCTGCTGCTATAACTAGGGTGCATTCAATTTGGACTCATGCAGTGAGCAAATGCCAATATAATGCTGCCTGGCCTGTACAGTGTTTCCAGCATTTTCATTTGTATTAATCGCCTGTTGGTTTCATAGAGCTATAATGGCACAAAAAGGAAGCCACTCAGCCGATCGAGTCCATACCGGTTCTCTGTCGAGCAATCCAGTCAATCCTCTTCCCCTGCTCTCTTCCCACATCACTGCAAGATTATTTCCCTCAGGAGCCCATTCAATTTCCTTTAGTAATTATTGATCGGCTCAGATTCCACCACCTTTATAGGCAGCGTTCCAGATCATTGCCACCGGTTGCCTAAAATCTTCTTCCTCACATTCTCCCCTGCATCTCTTGTCCAAAACTTTAACACCTTGTCCCCTAATGCTTGTACCACCACCTTATGGGATCAGCTTTTCCTTGTCTGCCTTAAGTTAAACCTGTCAATCTTATACACCCCTGTCAAATCTCCCCTCAATTTCCTTTGCTCCAAGGGGAGCTTCTCCAACCTAACCTTGCAGCTAAAATCCATCACCCTGGAGCCATTCCGGTAAATCTCCTCTGCACCCTATCAAGGGCCTAAACATCCTTCCTAAAGTGTGACAGCCAGAACTCGATAGGATACTGTAGTTGTGGCTGAACCAGAGCTTTATAAAGGTTCGGTATAACTTCTCTGCTCTAGTACTTGATACCTCTATTTATGAAGCCCCAGATCCCATATGCTTCATCAACTACTCTCTCAACATGTCCAGCCATCTTCACTCTTGTAATCATGGCATAGCTGTCAGTTTGACTTGCTTAAATCTTCCACTGTGTTGCAATAGTGCAAATTCCTTGAATAACTGAACCCTAAGAACTGGGCTGGGTTTGCACAGATCCGTAAAATATTTCCAAGAATGCCATGTTCTGTAATAGAATTGAAGGGAAGGAAACTTCTATGTTTATGTAATAGCCAGCCTTCAGCCTGTTAAACATCTACATGGGGCGAGAATATTGTTAATATGGATTGGACAATAACTGTTACTATTGGATGTGATTTGTGAACTGGTTACCTGTTATGTACACACACACACATTAAAAACAGTTCAGTTGGCATGTGCTAACAGTTTGAAACAGCGAGGGGAAAGCCGGGATTTTTACAGTTTAAAACAGCGAGAGGAGAGCCTGGAGCACACGGAGAGTGGATCTAGAAGGGCAGTAGTGCCAGGAGGTGAAAAAGAGCCCCTTCAACCTATATCTACTTGTCAGAGCCAAGTGTGACATCACAGGAAAACAGGTAGGTGATTGGTGGGTATATCTTCCCTGTCTCTTTTGATTGGCCAAGTGGTTTAAATCCGGGGACGTTATTTACAGCTGAAGAGGACAGTTAAGTAATTCACTTTTAAAATATTTAACATCCAAATTAATTAATTAAATAGAATAGGGATAGCTGGGCAGGCAATGTGTAGCAGCTGTATTGCATAGGAGCTGGTGAACGTTGGTGCAATCCACGGTGACCACATCTGCAGCAAGCGTTGACTGCTCAAGGAGCTTCGGCTTAGAGTTGATGAGCTGGAGTCCAAGCTGCGGACACTGCGATACATCAGGGAGGTGGAGAGTTACCTGGACACTGTTTCAGGAGGCAGTCACGCCCCTTAGATTAATTACATCAAATTTGGTCCATGCTCAGGGACAGGAGGATGTGACTGCGAGGAGATCCAGAACTTAGCTTTGGAGGAGCCTCAGCTGGTGCTCTTGTCCAAGAGATACGAGGTTCTTGCTCCCAGTGTGGGCAAGGGCACAGGCTGCAGGGAGGATGAGCAGGCTGACCACAGCACCGTGGTGCTTAGTGCCATTCTAGTGGCGGGAGAAAAGAGAAATGTAGTAGCAATAGGAGATAGCACATTTATGGGAATACATACTGTTCTCTGCAGCAAAGACAGAGTCCCGAAGGCTGTGTTGCCTCCCTGGTGCCAAGGTTAAGGACATCTCTGATGGGCTGGAGAGGAACTTGAGAGTGGGAGGGGAAGGATCCAGTTGTCGTGGTCCATGTAGATACCAACAACATAGGTAGGACTAAGAAACAGGTTCTGCTGAGCAGCTCGGGGCTTAATTAAAAAGCAGAACCACAAAGGTAATAATCTCCAGATTACTACCTGAGCCACGTGCAAATTGGCAAAGGGTAAATAATGTTAGGGAGGTAAATGCGTGGCTCAAAGATTGGTGTTGGAGAAGTGGGTTCCAATTCATGGAGCACTAACACCAGTTCTGGGGAAGGAGAGAGCTGTTCCGTTGGGATGGACTTCATTTGAACCATGCTGGGACCAGTGTCTTGGCGAATCATATGGCTAGGGTTGCAGACAGGACTGTAAACTAATTAGTTTGCGTGGTGTGGGGGGGTGGTGTTGGTTCAATTGAAGCGAAGTTTAAAAAATCAAAAAGAAACAAGACAGCAGGGGTGCAGGGTAGTGAAGGGGCGAATGATAATCCAAGTGTGACAGGAAGGGGCAGAAAATATAAGAAGAGTGCAGCAGAAATTAGAACCAGAATGAGTAATAATGGTCAAAAGTCGAAGCTTAAGGCTCTTTATCTGAGTGCACGCAGCATTTGTAACAAGATAGATGAGCTAAAGGCACAAATAGAAATATATAGATATGACTTGATAGCTATTACAGAGACATGGTTGCAGGATGATCAAGACTGGGAACTCAATACTCAAGGGTATTCAACGTTGCGGAAAAATAGGCAAAAAAGAAAAGGAGGTGGGGTAGCTTTGTTAATAAAGGAAGGTATCAGTGCGGTGGTGAGTAGTGATACAGGTGCCATAGATTGTTATGTGGAATCAGTTTGGATCGAAATAAGAAATAGCAAGGGGAAGAAGTCACGGGCAGGAGCCGTCTGTAGGCTCCTAAAGAGTTGCCTCACTGTGGGACAAAGTATAAATCGGGAAATAATGGAGGCATGTAAGAAGGGCGCTACAATTGTCATGGGTTATTTTAATCTGCATATTGATTGGACAAAGCAGATTGGCATGGGTAACATGGAAGGCAAATTTGTAGAGTGCATCTGGGATTGTTTCTTCGAACAATACGTTGCAGAACCTACCCGGGGACAGGTTTTTTTAGATCTAGCAATGTGTAATGAGGTAGGATTAATAAGAGATCTCTTAGTTAAAGATCGAGGGGATATCAATCACAACATGGTAGAATTCCAAATTCAGTTTGAGGGCGAGCAACTTAAGTAAGGGCAATTACAGAGCTATGAAGAAAGAGTTGTCTAAAGCGGGCTGGGAAAATAGACTAAAGGGAAGGTCAGTGGATCATCAGTGGCATACATTTAAGCAGCTATTTCATAATGCTCGGCAAAAATTTATCCCTCAAAAAGGGCTCAATGAGAAGGATGAACCAGTCGTGATTAACAAAGGCAGCCAAGGAGAGTATCCAATCAAAAACTAAGGCATACAAAGCAGCGAAAACTAGTGGTAGGCCAGAGGATTGGGGATTTTTTTTTCTTTTGGAGCCAACAGCGGATGACTAAAAAGCTAATAACAAGGGAGAAAATTGACAAGGAAAGTAAATTGGCAGGTGATATAAAAACAAACAGCAAGAGCTTCTACAGGTATAAAAAAAGAAAGAAAGTAGTTAAAGTGACCGTGGGACCCTTGGAGGATGCAACTGGAGAATTGATAATGGGGAACAGGGAAATGGCAGATAATTTAAACCAATATTTTGCATCGGTCTTCACAGTGGAGGACACTGTAAACGTTCCAAAGATATCAGATAAGCAAGGAGCTAATGGGAGGAAAAATCTTGCAACAGTCTCTATCACGATGGACAAAGTATTTGACAAACTAATGGGACCAAAGGCAGACCAGTCACCAGGACTTGATGGGCTGATGGCAGAGGTAGTGGAGGCATTCATCGAAATATTCCAGAACTCTGGATTCTGGGAGGGTCTCAGCGGATTGGAAATCCGCTGTGACGCTCCTGTTCAAGAAGGGAGGGAGACAAAAAGCATGAACTATAGGCCAGTCAGCCTAGCTAGAGTCCATTATTAAGGAAGAAATAGCAGGGCATTTAGAAAAGCTCAATGCAATCAAACAGAGTCAACATGGTTTTGTGAAAGGGAAATCATGTTTGACAAATTTGCTAGAGTTCTTTGAGGATACAACAAGCAGAGTTGATAAAGGGGAACAGGTAGATGCAGTGTATTTGGATTTCCAGAAGGCATTCGATATGGTGCCACATAAAAAATTATTGCACAAGCTAGGAGCTCGCGGTATTGAGGATAATGTATTAGCATGGATTGAGGATGGGTTAACACATAGAAGACAGAGTGTCTGGATTAATGGGTCTTTTTCAGGTTGGAAAGACTTAAGAAGTGGGGTGCTACAAGGATCAGTCCTAGGGCTTCAGTTATTTACTATCTATAATTAATGACTTGGAGGAGGGGGGCAGAGTGTAATGTATCCAAATTTGCTGATGATACAAAAATAAGTGAGAGGGCATGTTGTGATGAGGGCATAAGGGATCTGCAAGGGGATATAGGCAGATTGAGTGAGTGGGCAAAAACTTGGCAAATGGAGTTTAATGTAGGAAGTGTGAGGTCATGCAGTTTGGTAGGAAGGATCAAAAGGCAGACTATTTAAATGGAGAGAGACTCCCAAAAAAGTGCAGCACAGCGGGATCCAGGTGTTCTTGTGCATGAAACACAAATGTTAGCATGCAGGTGCAGCAAGTAATTAAGGCGGCAAATGGAATTTTGGCCTGTATTGCTAGGGGGTTGGAGTTTAAAAATGGGGAAGTCTTCTTACAACTGGTGAGGCCGCACCTGGACTACTGTGTACAGTTTTGGTACCCGTATTCAAGAAAGGATATATTGGCATTGGAGGCAGTTCAAAAGAGGTTCACTAGGTTGATTCCTGGGATGAAGGGGTTGATTTATCAAGAACAGCTAAACAGGTTATGCCTTTATTCATTAGAGTTTAGAAGAATGCGGGGTGATCTTATTGAAACGTACAAGATTCTGCGGGGGCTTGACAAGGTAGATGCTGAGTAGATGCTTCCACTAGTGGGGGAAAATCTCGAATTAGAGGACATAGTTACAAAATAAAGGGGCATTCATTTAAAACTGAGATGCGTTGGAATTTCTTCTCTCAGGGGGTCGTCAATGTCTGGAATTCTCTACCCGAGAGAGTTGTGGAGGCTAGATCATAAAGTATTTAAAGAGGAGGTAGATAGATTTTAGAAATATATATCGGGGAGTTGAGGGCTATGAGGAGCTGGTACGAAAGTGGAGTTGAGGCCTGGGGCAGATCAGCCATGATCTTATTGAATGGCAGGGCAGGCTTGAGGGGCTGAATTTCCTATTTCTGCTCCTATTTCTTATGTTATTATGCTCATCTTTGGTTTGTCTCATCATTGCCTACATCAGTGAAAGAGTTCTTTAAATTTCTTTTCCAAGTAGACATCTGTTTTTTTTTTAAACATTTACAAAAATATGCTTGCATGCAGCACTTTTGTATTCTGAACAGTGTGGAGTATTATTAACTTAGACAGGAAATCCATGACAGAATTGTAAGCTTTATGTTTGGTAAAAACATGTCGACTCATGATTTGGATACTGAACCTCCTTGATTTTTAGAAATTTGTCTCTTGATTTATGAGATGGTGGGGTTGGAAGTAGCCTTACTATCAGCAATTAGTACAGGGGTCTGGGAAATCGGACAGATTGGGTGAGCTTAATCGAAAAGCTGTCTGTTACAATGACCCAGGTTATGGAGATGGAGGACCACTGGTAAAACCAGTTAACATTGTAACATCCAATCAACTGCAGATGGAGCTACTGGGCCAGCCATTGCAACCATTGACAGTGCTGACCTTATACCAATCACCAGGGCATGGGGAAATTTTAAAGACACCACATGGAATTGAAAAATGCAGATCTTAAAACGGGTCTCATTTGCTGACCTGAACATTAGGGCAGCAGTCAACTGAATTATCTGCAGAAACTGTCAACAGTCTCAGTGGGAAACGTGAGCTCTCTGCTCCCAGATGGTCCAAGGGTCCATTGAGCACCCAACAGCTTTTGGCAATTGACTTTCGGTCCCAAGAGAGGACCCAGCCCAGGGTTCCACCACAGAGGGGTGCGCTTCATGACTACCTGTTCATGATATCCTGTTCAAACAAATATTTCTAAGTCAATTGCAACTGCTGTCCAAATGGAATTGGGAACATCACTCTTGAAAAATATACTCGGGAGGCCATTAATACATGGACCCTTCAGCAAGTGTGAGAAGTCACATTGCCCTTCCCACTGGTAGTGTCTGGAGCAAACCAGTGGGAGTCATAACAAGACACCATGAATTTATTCCTCAAAACTGAACAAATGGAACTTCATTTCAATCAATAACGAGTGTGGTTTGACAGTTCGCGAAAGATTCCAGGGAGGATAGAAAGCTCCCCCACTCCTACTCAGAATCTAGCCATCAGGTGCCAAAGGACTGGAGAACAGCTAATGTGGTTCCGCTATTTAAGAAGGGTTGTAGAAATAAGCCAGGGAACTACAGGTCAGTGAGTCTCATGTCAGTGGTAGGGAAGCTATTGGAGAAAATTCTGAAGGAGAGAATCTCTCTCTACTTGGAGAGGCAAGGTTTGATCAGGGATAGTCAGCGTGGCTTTGTCAAAGGGAGGTCATGCCTAACAAATTTGATTAAATTTTTTGAGGAGGTGACCAGGTGTGTAGATGAGGGTAGTGCAGTTGATGTAGTTTATATGGATTTCAGCAAAGCCTTTGACAAGGTCCCACATGGGAGACTTAAAAAGAAGGCAAATGCACAGGGTAATTTGATAAGGTGGATTCAAAATTGTCTTAGTTGTAGGAGACAGAGGGTGATGACAGAAGGATGCTTTAGTGACTGGAAGCCAGTGTCCAGTGGCGTACCACAGGGATCTGTGCTGGGTCCCCTATTATTCATCATTTATATAAACGATATAGATGACTATGTGGGGGGTAGGATTAGTAAGTTTGCGGTTAACACAAAGATTGGCTGGGTGGTTGACAGTGAGGTTGAGTGTCTTGGGCTACAGGAAGATATAGACGTGATGGTCAAATGGGCAGACGGAATTTAACCCTGAAAAGTGTGAGGTGATACACTTTGGAAGGAGTAATTTGACAAAGAAGTATTCAATGAACGGCATGACACTAGGAAGTTCTGAGGAACAAAGGGACCTTGGCGTGTGTGTCCATAGGTCTCTGAAAGCGGAGGGGCATGTTAGTGGGGTGGTGAAAAAGGCATATGGGACACTTGCTTTTGTCAATCGAGACATAAATTACAAAAGTAGGGAGGTCATGTTGGAGTTGTACAGAACCTTGGTGAGGCCACAGCTGGAGTACTGTGTGCAGTTCTGGTCGCCACATTATTGGAAGGATGTGATTGCACTGGAGGGGGTGCAGAGGAGATTCACTAGGATGTTGCCTGGGATGAAACATTTAAGTTATGCAGAGAGCTTGGATAGACTTGGGTTGTTTTCGTTGGAGCAGAGAAGATTGAGGGGCGACCTGATCGAGGTGTACAAGATTATATGGGGCATGAACAGGGTGGATAGGGGGCAGCTATTCCCCTTAGTTGAAGGGTCAGTCACGAGGGGACATAAGTTCAAGATGAGGGGCAGGAGGTTTAGGGGGGGATGTGAGGAAAAACTTTTTTACCCAGAGGGTGGTGACGGTCTGGAATGCACTGCCTGGGAGGGTGGTGGAGGTGGGTTGCCTCACATCCTTTAAAAAGTACCTGGATGAGCACTTAGCACGTCATAACATTCAAGGCTATGGGCCAAGTGCTGGTAAATGGGATTAGGTAGATAGGTCAGGTGTTTCTCAAGTGTCAGTACAGACTCGATGGGCCAAAGGGCCTCTTCTGCACTGTGAGATTCTGTGATCAGAAACCCCCCCTCCTCAGGGCTAGCATGGGACTGATGGAATCCAAAACGACAAATATTGACTTTGACCGCCAGCAACATGACCAGACTTATATTTGTCAAATAAAGTTGCAGTCTTGACCACATTGTCTGTTCTTCCTGTCCAAAGAAAGGGACAGTAAGTCACAATCTCAGAACCAACAAAGGGAGTCAGCATCTCCAAAGTCAGTAGTGAAGTTACGACACGATAGCTATGCTAAACCTGTAATTTCTGTTATACATTAGGGGCAACTATGCTTGCATACACAGGTTACAGTCATCATCCATACTCCATAGCCTGAACAGCATGTTGCATGCTCTTAACAGGCTATGATAATTCGTCACATTGTGTTTAAATTGGGTTCAGGTCAACATCGTTGCAGGGTAAAATCAGCTTCAAAAATTGACAATGCAAACAAATGAAGGACGATCCATACTGGGAACTGATTATAAAACCAGCATGATATTATTAGAATCATGGGAATGGATACAGTATAGAAGGAGGCCATTCAGCCAGTTGTGCCCATTTTGACACTCTGCAAGAGCAACTTAGCTAGTCATACTCCTTTGCCTGTTCACCTCGACCTGAAAATTTGTCTCTTCAACTTGTTATTTTTATTCGTTCATGGGATATGCGTGTCACTAGCTAGGCCAGCATTTATTGCCATCCCCAATTGCCTTTGAAAAGGTGGTCGTAGGCTGCCTTCTTGAACTGCTGCAGTCCATGTAGTATAAGTACACACACTATTAGGAAGGGTGTTCCAGGATTTTGACCCAGTGACAGCAAAGGAACATCGATATAGGATCCAGGTTAGGATAGCTCGTGACTTGGAGGGGAACTTGCAGGTGGTGGTGTTCCCATGCATCTGCTGCCCTTGTCCTTCTAGGTGGTAAAGGTCATGGGTTTGGAAGGTGCTGCCAGTGCAGCCTTGGTGAGTTGCGGCAGTGCATCTTGTAGATGGTACACACTGCTGCTATTGTACATCAGTGGTGGAGGGAGTGAATGTTTAAGGTGGTGGATGGGATGCCAATTAAGCAGGCTGCTTTGCCCTGGATGGTGTTGAGCTTCGCTTGTTGTTGGAGCTGCACTCAGCCAGGCAAGTGAAGAGTATTCCATTACACTCCTGGCTTGCACCTAGTAGATGGTGGACAGGATTTGGGGAGTCAGGAGCTGAATTATTTGCAACAGAATTCCTAGCCTCTGAATTGTTCTTGTAGCCACAGTATTTATATGGCTGGACCAATTCAGTTTTTGATCAATGGTCACACACACACACACACCCCCGCCCCCCACCACCCAGCCACCCACCAACCAGGGTGTTGATCGTGAGTTTCAGCGATGGTAATGCCATTGAACATCATGGGGAGATGGTTGGATGCTGTCTTGTTGGTGATGGTGATTGCCTAGCACCTGTGTGGCACAAATGTTACTTGCCACTTGTCAGCCCAAGTCTGAATGTTGTCCAGGTCTTGCTGAATATGAGCATGGACTGCTTCAGTAACCGAGGAGTCACGAATGCACAATGTCCAGTATCAATCATCAGCGAACATCCCCACTTCTGACCTTATGTTGGAGGGAAGGTCATTGACAAAACAGCAAAAGATGGTTTGGGTTGGGGACACTACCCTAAGAAACTCCTGGTGTGATGTCCCAGGACTGAGATGATTGACCTCCAACAACCACAACAATCTTCCTTTTGTACTGGATAGGACACCAACCAGTGGCGAGTTTCCCCTCCGAGATTGCCATTGACTTCAGTTTTGCTAGGGGTCCTTGATGCCACACTCGGTGAAATGCTGCCCTGATGTCAAGGGCAGTCACTCACAACACACCTCTGGGATTCAGCTCTTTTGTCCATGTTTGGACCAAGGCAGCAATGAGGTCAGGAGCTGAGAAGCCCTGGCGGAACCCAAACTGAGCGTCAGTTAGCAGATTTTTGTTGACTAAGTGCTGCTTGATAGCAGTGTCAATGACACTTCCCATCACTTTGCCGATGATCAAGAGCAGACCGTTTTGGGCAGTAATTGGCCAGGTTGAATTTGTCCTGCTTTTTGTGGACAGGACATATCTGCACCATTTTCAACATTGCCAGGTAGGCACCAGTGTTGTTGCTGTACTGGAACAGCTTGGCTAGGGGTGCAGCAAGTTCTGGGAAACAAGTCTTCAGTTCCATTACCGGAATTTGTCAGGGCCCACAGCCTTTGCAGTATCCAGTACCTTCACCATTTCTTAATATCACGTGGAATGAATCAAACTAGCTGAAGACTGACATCTGCGATGCTGGGGAAATCAGGAGGGGGCCTTATTTAATTCCCCTTTGAAAGTCCCAGTTGTATCTGTCTGCAGCACAATTTCATGTAATGCACTCCAGCTCCTAACCATTCAATGCATATAATAGTTTTCATGTCGCTAATCACTCTAAATCAGTGCTTCTGGTTCTCAACTCTTCCGCTAATGGGAACAATTTCTCTCCATCCACACCCCTATGATATTTCCTCTCAATCTTCTCTCCTCGAAGGAGAGTAGTCCCAGCTTCTCCAAACTATCCACACAACAGAAGCTTCTAATCCTTGGAACCGATCTCAAACATTTCTTGTACCCTCTAACACCTTCATATCCTTCCTGAAGTGTGGTGCCCAGAAGTGGACACAATACTCCAGTTGAGGTCGAACCAGAGTTTTATAAAGGTTTATCATAACTTCTTGGCTTTGTACTCTATGCCTCTATTTATAAAGCCCAGATTCTCTTATGTCTCTTAAATTATTTTCTCACCCTGCTCTGTCACCTTCAAAGATTTGTACACATATACACCTAAGTGTGTCTGTTCCTACACTCCCTTAGCTCCTTTTGTTTTATATTGCCTTTCCTCTTCCTTGCTCCCAAAACATATCACTTCACACTTCTTTACTTTGAATTTCACCTGCATGTATCACCCATTCCACCAGCCTATGTCCTCTTAAAGTCTGTCATTATCCTTTTCACAGTTCACAATACGTTCAGATTTTCCAGCCACTAGGTATTCCCATTGTATACCTTCCTCCAGTCCTAAAAAAACTGTTATCACGACAGAAAATGCTGGAAAAACTCAGCAGGTCTAGCAGCATCTGTGAGGAAGAGAAACAAGAGTTAACATTTCGAGTCCATATGACCCTTCTTCAGAGCGAAGAAGGGTCATATGGACTCAAAATGTTAACTGTTTCTCTTTCCACAGATGCTGCTAGACCTGCTGAGTTTTTCCAGCATTTTCTGTTGTTATTTCAGGATTTCCAGCATCCGCAGTGTTTTGTTTTTAACTGATGTCACTACTGTTTTCTATCACTTAGCCAACTTCATATCCACATCCACCCTAACCACTTTCTCTTTTATTCCACGGGCTTCAACTTTGCTGACAAGTCTATTGTGTGGCACGCTTATCCAATGCCTTTTGTAAGTCCAGACACACCATGTTGCATTATCCTCATCAACCCCCTCTCAGTTTTTTTGATGAAGTTAAACAAGTTAGTTAAACATGATTTGGCTTTAACAAATTTGTGTTGGTTTGCTCTAATTAGTCCACATTTGAACAAGTGATTGTAGTTTGGGACAAAATTATTGTTTCTACAAGCTTTCCACCACCTCGGTTAAACTAACTGGCCTGCCAATGCTGGGCTTATTGTTGCACCCTTCCTTCAACAAGGGTGCAACCTTTGCAACTCAGCAGTCCTGACACCGTGCCCTATATAAGGAAGATTGGAAGATTGTGGCCAGTGTCTTCATATTTTTCACCTTACTTCCCTCGGGTGCGTCCCCTCTGGTCCTGGTGACTTACAGCCTGTCTAGGACCTCTTCTTTATCAATTTTTAGACCATCCAGTGTCTCAACTACCTCCTCTCTCACTATGACTTTGGCAGCAGCATCTTCCTTGGAAAAGATAAATGCAAAGTAACTCACTGAGCAACTCAAAGAAGATGCAGGCCTGATCGCCCTGGACCAGAGCCAGCCCTTCCATTTGGAGGTAGGAGTAACTGATCAGAGCTTAGTAGCTGCCCTACACAAAATCAAGGCTATTTCAAAACCTAATTTTTGGGAAACTTTAGGAAATTAACCAACTTTTTAAAAATACAACTGCACTATGGTACTGATCAACTACTTTATCCTGAAGCAAAGGTTTTCAAATTTGTGGGGGGGGAACCTCCAAACAACATTTAACTCTTCTTTGATTTACATCTTAATATTTTAAAGAAAGTAACTTGCAAATCACTGAGGCACACACTTATCTCTCTCCACTACTTTAAGAGCTTTAACCCATTTAATTTTAATGGAATAAAGCTTGGGCCTGCAGCTTCAGGAGGAAGGAAAAGAAGTAGGAGCAGAATAGATCTAGGTTCAAGTAAATGTTGTTAAACATTAATGAGCAGCATTACTTAATCACTGAAGTTTCCTCTGTGTGACCTGCACACTTGTGAAAACTAGTCACATCATTCATTAAGCTCCCAATCAGTATAATAAGCTATACATAAAATCATAAAAACATTCGAAAATCTCAATGTTAAAATTACAGCAGTCTATTTAAGATAGATTAAACTTGGAAAAAGTAATAACCTTTGTTTTAATACAAACAGATGCTTGGTGTGCAGCTTTTGGGTGTTTTCCAAAGCCTCAATAAAAATTCAAAATTGAAGTTTGGATCTTAAATGCGATTACTGAAATCTGACATGCCAAGTAAAAAAGCAATCTTGAATCCTGTACAAAAAAACTACATTTTCAGTATGGGACAGACTTAATATGTACATTATTCAGAGGAATACATTTCTCTCAATTTCTCCCTTTAACTCATACTGCTTACAATAAAGTGACAGCACTGTTCATTCATACAGCTTACTCAAGTCTTCAATATTCTCATTACATATGGATGGTGAAAGGGAGCAAATTTTTTTAAAATCTTGTAACTATTAGAGGGAATTATTTTAGTTAAACAAATGTTCCCCCAATCAAAGAATGTCTCAAAATTGTACATTTGCCACACATGGCAACGGCTTATACTTAACAGCATAATGGTTGGCTTCTCCCTCCAGAGTCCAGTCTCAGCAAAGCTCACAACAAATGAATCACAGGAAGGAAGCCACACCCTCAGCTACTCCCATCATCCTAACAGCCCATCATGTAACACCTGTCAAACAGCAATTGCTGCTCGAAAACCAATAACTTAGTGCAAATAGATTTGGAAAAAATTTGAATTAATCAGAACATGACCTGCTGATCAGCAATATTGACAAAAAAAGCCAAAAATTCTCTCTTCCCCACCACTTCCCAAAAAAGGAGTTGCAAAGCCCAAAGGAAAACATCACATTGGTGAGAACATCACTTGAGTTCTCACTTTGAAAAGGCGCTAATCTCAAATTTCATTGCTGGTTAAAACTGGATAGAGTTTTAAATCATGAAAACCCAACAAAGAAGTAACACACATACATAACACTTTACACATACGCATAAACTGTATAGAGGCCATGAAGTCAAGGGCTAGTTATCAATTTATTTCAACTTAGGGCAAGTTCTTAGACTCCTGACAAATAGTTATATGCAGTGTGCCAGTTTTAGTTTATTTGAAGAATCTTTTGGCTAAGTAGGAATTATTCCATACCAAGAATGCCATTGCAGCCGAAAGCAGAAATAAAACAATCGATATTGAAGAGTCCGTACCGTTTAATACTCAAAAATAGTGGGAATACAAACAAAAGGAGCTATTAATTATTTTGCAAACCATCTTTCTCAAACATTTAAGGCCAGGTGCAAAGTTTAATTCAGTTAATAAAGCCCATAGTGGAGTTTTACCTCCATTCAAACATGCAATCCAGGTTAGTCAAAAAGCGAGGAGGCCTACTAATGTAAAAGCAAAAAACTGCAGATGCTGGAAATCCAAAACAAAAACAAAAATACCTGGAAAAACTCAGCAGGTCAGGCAGCATCTGCGGAGAGGAACACAGTTAACGTTTCGAGTCCGAATGACCCTTCAACAGAACTAAGTAAAAATAGAACAGAGGTGAAATATAAGCTGGTTTAAGGTGGGGTGGGACAAGTAGAGCTGGATAGAGGGCCAGTGATAGGTGGAGATAACCAAAAGATGTCCCAGACAAAAGGACAAACAGGTGTTGAAGGTGGTGATATTATCTAAAGGAATGTGCTAATTAAGGGTAGAAAGCAGGACAAGCAAGGTACAGATGGCCCTAGTGGGGGTGGGGTGGGGTGAAGGAATTGAAAAAGGCTAAAAGATAGAGATAAAACAATGGATGGAAATACTTTTAAAAATAATGGAAATAGGTGGGAAAAGTAAAAACTATATAAATTATTGGAAAGGCGGGGGGGGGGGGGGGGGGGGCGGAATCGGAAAGGGGGTGGGGATGGAGGAGAGAGTTCATGATCTAAAATTGTTCAACTCAATATTCAGTCCGGAAGGCTGTAAAGTGCCTAGTCGGAAGATGAGGTGCTGTTCCTCCAGTTTGCGTTGAGCTTCACTGGAACAATGCAGCAGGCCAAGGACGGACATGTGGGCATGGGAGCAGGGTGGAGTGTTGAAAGGGCAAGCGACAGGGAGGTCTGGGTAATTGCGGACAGACCGAAGGTGTTCTGCAAAGCGGTCACCCAGTCTGCGTTTGGTCTCTCCAATATAGAGGAAACCGCATTGGGAGCAATGAATGCAGTAGACTAAATTGAGGGAAGTGCAAGTGAAATGCTGCTTCACTTGAAAGGAGTGTTTGGGCCCTTGGACGGTGAGGAAAGGGGAAGTAAAGGGAAAGGTGTTGCACCATCTGTGTTTGCATGGGAAGGTGCTGTGGGAGGGGGTTGAGGCGTAGGGGGTGATGGAGGAGTGGACCAGGGTGTCCTGGAGGGAACGATCCCTACGGAATGCCGCCAGGGGGGGTGAAGGGAAGATGTGTTTGGTGGTGGCATCATGCTAGAGTTGGCTGAAATGGCGGAGGATGATCCTTTGAATGCGGAGGCTGGTGGGGTGATAAGTGAGGACAAGGGGGACCCTATCATGTTTCTGGGAGGTAGAAGAAGGTGTGAGGGCGGATGCGCGGGAGATGGACCGGACACGGTTGAGGGCCCTGTCAACCACCGTGGGTGGAAAACCTCGGTTAAGGAAGAAGGAAGACAGGTCAGAGGAACTGTTTTTGAAAGTGGCATCATCAGAACAGATGCGACAGAGATGAAGGAACTGAGAGAATGGGATGGAGTCCTTACAGGAAGCAGGGTGTGAGGAGCTGTAGTCGAGGTAGCTGTGGGAGTCGGTAGGCTTGTAATGAATATTGGTGGACAGTCTATCACCAGAAATTGAGACAGAGAGGTCAAGGAAGGGAAGGGAAGGGAAGTGTCAGAGATGGACCATGTGAAAATGATGGAGGGGTGGAAATTGGAAGCAAAATTAATAAATTTTTCCAGGTCCAGGCGAGAGCATGAAGCGGCACCGAAGTAATCATCGATGTACCGGAGAAAGAGTTGTGGGAGGGGGCCAGAGTAGGACTGGAACAAGGAATGTTCCACATACCCCATAAAGAGACAGGCATAGCTGGGGCCCATGCGGGTACCCATAGCCACACCTTTTATTTGGAGGAAGTGAGAGGAGTTTAAGGAGAAATTGTTCAGTGTAAGAACAAGTTCAGCCAGACGGAGGAGAATAGTGGTGGATGGGGATTGTTCGGGCCTCTGTTCGAGGAAGAAGCGGAGAGCCATCAGACGATCCCGGTGGGGGATGGAGGTGTAGAGGGATTGGACGTCCATGGTGAAGAGGCGGCGGTTGGGGCCAGGGAACTGGAAATTGTTGATATGATGTAGGGTGTCAGAGGAATCACGGATGTAGGTGAGAAGGGACTGGACAAGGGGAGAGAGAATGGAGTCAAGATAGCAAGAAATTAGTTCCATGGGGCAGGAACAGGCTGACACGATCGGTCTGCCGGGACAGTACTGTTTGTGGATTTTGGGTACGAGGTAGAAGCGGGCCGTCCGAGGTTGGGCAACTATCAGGTTGGAAGCTGTGGAAGGAAAATCTCCAGAGGAGATGAAGTCAGTAACAGTCCTGGAAACAATGGCTTGATGTTCAGTGGTGGGGTCATGGTCCAGGGGGAGGTAGGAGGAAGTGTCTGCGAGTTGACACTCAGCCTCTGTGAGGTAGAGGTCAGTGCGTCAGGCAACAACAGCACCACCCTTGTCAGCGGGTTTGATGACAATGTCAGGGTTGGACCTGAGAGAACGGAGTGCAGCAAGTTCAGAGAGAGACAGGTTAGAGTGGGTGAGAGGAGCAGAGAAATTGAGACGATTAATGTCACGCCGACAGTTCTCAATGAAAAGATCAAGAGAAGGTAAGAATCCAGAGGGAGGGGTCCAGGTGGAGGGAGGATAATGGAGGTGGATAAAAGGATCCGTTGAACGGGGAGAGGACTCCTGCCCAAAGAAGTGAGCACAGAGACAAAGGCGGCGGAAGAAGAGTTCAGCATCGTACCAAGCCCAAAATTCATTGAGATGAGGGCGTAAGGGTATGAAACTAAGTCCTTTGCTGAGCACTGAACGTTCAGCGTTGGAGAGGGGAAGGTCAGGGGGTATGGTGAATACACGGCCGGGGCTGGGATTGGAAGATGGGATGGGGACAGAGGGACAGGCAGAGGTGGAGAGTCCTGGATGGGTGTTGGCGTCGATGAGTTGTTGGAGGCCTACTAATAATTTTGTGCTTGTGGAATCCTCCATTCTTTACATTTACCTCTTTTTCAATACTACCTATACAAAATGCCATGGAGGAAAATATATCACAGAAAAATTATTACTACTTTCATCATGTGTCAATAAATGCAAGATTTTCCCCCGAGATAAGGGGATCATGAGAAGAAAATTGTGACTACAATGCAAGAGCTACTGTTTTGTACAATACTGGTAGTGCCAAAAGCACTGCAAAATGGTAAAATGAGAGTAAACTTACCTTTGTACTATAGTTTATTCAAAATTCATAAATACCCATCACCCTTTTTTAAAAAAAGTATGGAAAGATCAAGCCCGTCAAATAAAGAAACAGAAGGAATGCCTGTTCAGTCATTTATAGACTAGAAACATTGAATGGTTACAACACAGAAGACGACCATTGAGTCAGTCATCTCCCTGCAAGAGCAATGCAACTCATACCACTGCCACACCCTTTGCTCGTGGCCTTGCAAATTTTTTTTCCCTTCAGATGCTTATCCAGTTGCCTTTTAAAAGCCATGCCTGAATTTACCTCCAGGCAGCGCATTCCAGGTCATAGCTACTTGCTGCATAAAAAAAAGATTTTCTTCATGTCACCTTTGGTTTGACTCAATTGGATACCTACACCAGATGCTTAACTTAACGTTGCAATATATAAAACTAAGAAATCTGAGTACATTATTTTCTGTAAATGCAAGAAACAGGAGGACAATCATAAAATTAGAGATTATAAAAAATTACTTGGAGCGAACAGATAAAGTTTATCCATGTTAAGGCTCAATTTGTTTAATACATCCATTAGCAAACTATTTTTGTAATTGTTGAAGTGAATTTCAGACTTTGGCAAACAATTTCAGTTACAGCAGCATGAGCTCCATTTCCCATTCCTGCTCTTCATAACAAACACTAAAATAATAAAAATACAAAGTTGCGATCCTGTACCAGAGCCAGGTCATTCTAATACCTGTGCAGCGCAACAGTTAAACAAATACAAACAAAACACACAAAACACTACTTAAAATTGGAGGGTTAAAAATGCCTAGGCTCCACAATATATGTACACGTTAATTGAAACAAAATTCATTCCATTATACTGCATAACAAACAAACTGTTAAAAATATTTAGGCAATGTATTTGTCATACCATTTCTGGCTACAATTGTACAGACTCGTTTTAGAATTCTCAAAATATAAAGCCATCAAGGACAAGTCTGGAATAAAACAAACAGGATTCTATTTGATTCAAGAACATCTAAACCTAACCAGGATTCGAACACAAAATCCTTATTGTTTAAAGAGGACTCCAATTTTTTTTGCCCAAATACACTACTTGAATTTTGATCAAAAGGAATAAATCCTTAATTAGAAGAGGTGCAGAACAGTTATCCAGTCAATTCAAATCACTCAAGGAAGAAATGCCTTGGAGCATGCAGGGAAATCACAAGCTTAACTTGTGAGAGATCAGCTCATGAATGCAGTGCAGCAATATCAAAGTTTAACATGTATGAGTTTTTAATCTTAGTTTGAAAACTACAGGTGTGGTTCAACATCATTAAATTTGTTTTACAATAAAGTCTACACAGGACTCGAGTAAAAATTATTTCTAACTATCGCAAGGCACGTGGAACACAATTCAAACAAGCTTGGAGTTAATTAGTTAAAAGATAACCTTTTACCTTACAAGGTTAGAAGTAGAGGTGTGAAAGCAATAAACAATAGAGGGCTTTCTATCTAAGCTTATAATGGAACCAGGTCTATCCTTGTCTCAACTAAAGATTTAAATTGTAGCTGCCAAATGAAAGCTAAAAGTAACTGGTGGGGCCCAACAAGCCTAGAGAGGGCAATTATATCCGCTAGAGATAGCCATTATACCCATTACTCATATGGGTCGCAATATCAAGGCACTTGATTTTAAAAGTAAAAAATTGCTCATCTGCATTTCTCTTTGAACCATCCCAAAGCATGCCACATTGTCATGGGCTGTAGGGGTTAGAAGTTTCTTTTGTTTAATTAGCCGGGTTTTTCCTCACAGAAGGCAATTGCAGGTTTGGTCTTCTGTAGGCTGCATCTCACCGAGTCAAGTGCAGCCTGCACCTTAAGCAGAGAAAATATTAACTTGATTCTTTATTGCACGAAATGTGGATGGGGGCTTGAACTCAGTTTGGAATTCATGAGGGGAGTAAAGCTGGGAGGGTTGCCTATTCTGAAGCTACAGGAAGAAATTTACAGTGGTCCTCATAGAGCCTTGTGGCAGAAAATAGTCAGTCAATGGAGTTTTTCTGTGAGAAGGCAGTTGGATATCTACCGGCAGCCAGGACAAGAAGCTGGGAAGTCCACAGTTGTGAGGATCTTTAATGAAAAGCTGGACAATCGCTTAGCCAAAACCTAATGGAAGGATCCCCATAAATCTCGTACCTTGGAGAAAGCTGGAATACTGAGGAGAAATTAAAGTAAATTCCGGAGGGTTGTGGCATACTTTTGGATTGGTCTCAGAAGTGAATGAACCTTCAAGATTACTGTAACATATAAAGGGAACTCTTTTGTGTGTGTGTGTATGTGTGTGTGTGTGTGTGTGTGTGGGGCGGGGGGGGGGGGGTGAAGAGTAGAACTGAGTTTGCAGCATAAGACTTTGTAAACTAAAGTGTTATTGTTGCTTGCCTAATTTTTTCTGATACAATAAGGTTTTGGTCAAAAAAAAATGTGAAATCTTTGGCGTTGTTCAGTCAGTTAATTACTGGGTGTTTGGATTTCTCTTGAAATGTTGATGTTAAACACAATTGTAACAATATCTACCATTGGAACATGAATTCACGAATGCATTCTGGTTCTGAGCACACAGACAAATCTAAATGCTGTTTATTGTATATATATATATATGTGTAAAAGTCGAATTTTTGATACTTTTTTTTAGGCAAAAAGTTAAGGGGTCAACTTTTACATGTGTAACATTTGAGGGCTTACTTTCAACTACTGACACTTACAGCTCTCACAGCCAGCAGATAACAGTGCTGGGTTTTCAGTGTCTGTTCCAATTTGTTTTTGAGAGGCTTATTTTCAACCACCAATGTTTGCAGCTCACACAGCAGCTGGATACTCCACACAGATACCTCTTGGGTTGGTGCAAACTGACTCTGCAGTTTGGTCCTATCTTAATTAATGACGGAGGTAAGTTCCCCCATATTAGTGGGAAAATTGCACTCTGTTTTAGCACTGATATAAAAAGATCAGAAAATCCTGCTTCAAATCTTGGTCACTTTGCCATGAGATACAAATCATCCAGCTGAGGTCATTGAGCTTCAGCTATAGAATACGGGAAGTCTAAAGTTCAGTTGAACCTGGCATTCAAACCTGGGCATTTCGAATAATTCTAGAACAATAATTATCATGTAACATATCCTTAGCCACCATGATTAAACCAACTGGCAGGGAGGAATTACAAAGCTGGCCTTTGAGGCTACTGCTACAACAACTGGTGGACAGTTGGCTTATTGCACACACAAAGACGATATTCAATATATCAAAATTGGTCAGTAGTAGTGATTAAAAATATTAACTTTCAACCTACAGTACTTTTTTTTTACACTTCAAAAAACAGCTTTTACAAACTATTTTTTGGGTTCTCATGCCACGGAAAAAGCAGTAGTACCAGATTTTTCAGATCTTTGCTGGTATAGCTACCAATTCAGCTGCTACAAGTTGATGAATCTCATCCCCACCCTCCAGGAAAGCACTTGTTCTCAGAATCCTTATCTTGCTGTCATTGGGACAGGATTAGGTATTATCAACCTCTGACTTGCCATTTGTCACAAAGCACAACAGAACACAAATATGCAATGTCACCCTAGATCAATAAGGAAATTTTAAACACTTCATAATTTAAATGGGCAAAATCAGATGTTAATATGAGCCATCACAAGGTGTGGAATGAATTTTCCACTCCTCCCCACAACTGCCAAACTGTTTCCGCAAAGCCAACAAGTCCCGAATTTCTATATCGTGGCGGTAAAATGAATTTAGAGTTGTTATTGTGCTGTAGCTCCAAGGTAAGTTGCTATCTTACAAGCCTGTAGGACAAAGACACATAGCTATACTAACCACATCCTTGCAGCATAACACTGGCATAATTTCTGCAATGTGTCGACAGCACCAAGAAAATGGAGGAAACAGTCCAGACCGACGAGAAAATAATGATTCCAATAGGTAATTGATGGTGACTTCGTTTTATGAGTCACTGCTGTAATTTTTCCCCTCTACAATCTCCCCAAATGCTTTTGCCTTTTTATCAGAAATTTTTTAAAAAGCTCTATAGATTCTTTAATTAAATCAAAACCACGTGCGTAACAAAGGATGAAAGATGCTACACAACTACATTTTATTCATAAATATCACAAATGTACAAAAACAAATTGATAAAGGGATAGTTTAAATTTTATTTTGAAGCTCATGTGAATGGAAAAGCATTTTTTAAAATGTTAAATAATACACAATGCTGTCACTCTCAATTAGGAGTTCTCTCTTCAGCAACATCCAATCAATGCATGTTGCTTGCCAAAATAGTCAATTCTTTTAAAAAAAACTTGAGCAAATGACTTTATATAATCAGTATTTTTCTTCAATGATCAACCTTCAAGTTGAGATTATAAACAGCGTGGCATCTCCGAAAGATCTGAATTTAAAAAGGGACACCATGTCTAAGTTTACATATGACAGGAAATGGGGTAGGAGTGGAGGAATGGTTGGCACCTTCCTGTTCACCTGGACTCAGGAATAAAGATAAATTGGTCCCACCATTGTGGGCAGGATGCCAGTCAGGAGGTCTGGAAGTCCCACAGGGTTTTGAAAACTATCTTGCCACTTTCCTCTCTCACTGAACTTTACCATCACAGGAGAGGTACCATCAACACCATCCAACAAGAGAGAATCCAACCATCTCCCCTTGACATTCAATGGCATCACTGAATCCCATACTAATACCACCCTGGGGATTACCATTGACCAGAAACTAAATTGGACGAACCATATAAATACTATGGCTACAAGAGGTCAGGCACTGGGAATTCTGCAGCAAGTAACTCACCTCCTGGCTCCCCAAAGCCTGTCCACCATCTACAAGGCACAAGTCAGGAGCGTGATGAAACACCTTCCACTTGCCTGGATGAGTACGGCTCTAACAATGCTCAAGAAGCTCAACACTATCCAGGGTGATTGGCACCCCATCCACCACCTTACACATTCACTCGCTCCACAACTGACACACAGAGGCAGCAGTGTGTACCAGCTACAAGATGCATTGCAGCAACTCACCAAGACTCCTTCGATAGCATCTTCTAAAACTGTGACCTCTACCTCCCAGAAGGACAAGGGCAGCAGATGCATTGGAACACTACTAACTTTAGCTGTTCTTGATAAGTCAAGCCTAACATCCCAGGAATCAGCCTAGTGAATCTCTTTTGAACTGCCTCCAATGCCCTTATGCCAGAAGGACAATACCTTCAAAATTGGACTGCTTAAGAAATAGGGGTAGGAGGCCAGTCAGCCCTTTTAACATGTTCCGCAACTCAACAAGATCATTGCTGATCTTCTACCTCAAATCCCCTTTTTCCCCGTTGCTCCTCAACTTCTTCCTCCTGCTTCGGCTCTAATACTTGCTCCCTTTCCAAAGTGTAATTGTTCAGCATGCAGCACACAATTACAAGTTTTGACGCCTATCACACTCTACGGTACATTGAAGAACCATGGCAGAAGCTCACAACCCTGAGATGTCGTCACCCTCAAATTGAGGGACAGTCGATGACGACAATTGAAATGCACCTCCAGATTTGTCAAAGCCTCTGTTGCGCACCTGTATCAAGGTGCGCAACAGGAATCACCTGCCATGTGCTCAGGGATAAACCAGAGAACACAAAATTATTGTGCCTTTTAAATTGTAATAGATATACACCACCTTTTCCTTCATCCTAATTATCAATACATATGGTTAACGGCTGAAGCCACAGTTCAGACCTCTGGGGAACATCATTCATCACATTCCATGAACCAGAAAACAAACTCTCTAACCTCCTTTCCATTTTGTATATCCGAACATATTTCCTATCCACATAGCAAGATTGTTTCTAATTCTATATGCTTTCAATTTTTATTAATGATCGCTTGTGCAGAACCTTGTAAATAAATAGATATGAGTGGCCCAATCAGAAAAAAACCAAGTAGATCTCCTAGGCATGACCCACCTTTAATTCAATTGTGCTTACCCTCTGATCAGCTGATATTGCTAAATTGTTTCCTGCTGTGTTGCTCACAGTGTACTAGGTAGTACAAACCTTGCAATTTTGCCTTTCAAGGCCAAGGTCCATTGTTGTTAAGTAAATGCCCTTTGGGTTTTTTTATTCGTTAATGGGATGTGGGCATCACTGGCTAGGCCAGCATTTATTGCCCTTTCCTAATTGCCCTTGAGAAGGAGGTGGTGAGTTGCCTTCTTGAACCCCTATATTCCGTTGGTGTAGGTACAACCACAGTGCTGTTAGGGAGGAAGTTCCAGGATTTTGTCCCAGAAACAGTGAAGGAAACATAGAAAATAGGAGCAGTAGGTCATTCAGCCCTTCGAGCCTGCTCCACCATTCAATATGATAAAGGCTGATCCTCTATCTCAACACCATACTCCTGCACTCTCCCATTATCCCCTGACATCTTTAGAGTTCAGAAATCTATTTTCTTTTTAAATATATTCAGTGACTTGGCCTCCACAGACTTCTGTGGTACAGAATTCCATGTGTTCACCACCCTCTGCGTGAAGAATTTTCTCCTCAACTCAGTCCTAAATAGCCTACCTCGTATCCTGAGACTGTGACCCCTTGTTCTAGACACCACCAGCCAGAGGAATATCATCCCTGCATAGTCTGTCCATCCCTGTCACAATTTTACATGTTTCAATGAGATCGCTTCTCAGTCTTCTAAACTTCAGTGAACGCAGGCTGAGTTTGCCCCATCTCTCCTCATACGACAATCCTGCCATCCCAGGACTCAGTCTGGTGAACCTTCGCTGCACTCCCTCTATGGCAAGTATATCCTTTCTTAGGTACAGAGAACAAAACTGCACACAATACTCTAGGTGTGGTCTCACCAAGGCCCTGCACAGCTGCAGTAAGACATCCTTGCTCCTGTACACAAGTCCTCTCGCAATGAAGGCCAACATACCATTTGCCTTTTTAACTGCTTGCTGCACCTGCATGCTTGTTTTCGGTGATTGGTGTACAAGGAGACTTTGTGTCCCTTTGTACATCAACATTTCCCAATCTATCACAATTTAAATAATACTCTGCCATTCTGTTTTTCCTACCGAAGTGGATAACTTCACACTTACCCAAGTTATACTGCATCTGCCATGTTTTTTCCCACTCACTCAACCTGTCTAAATGGCCTTGAAGCCTTTTAACACCCCTCTCATCACTCACATTCCCACCAATATATTTCCAAGTCAGGATGGTGAGTGGCTTAAGGAAAACTTCCAGGTGCTAGTGTTCCCATGTCTACTGCCCTTGTCCTTCTAGATGTTGGCAGCCGTGGTAGCACTAGGATGGTAATAGTCACAGAAGCACTAAGATGATGGTGACAGGTTTTTTTTGGTAACGAGGGGAGGGGTGAGTGGAGCTGCTGCTTGGTGCCATTAGCAAAACTACTGTTAACCACATTCACAGCCAAGGTCTGAATATTCTCTCCCTTCAAAATCCTTAAGTACACATATAGCACAATCAGTACATTAAAATACTCCTGATTCTTGGTCACAAGAGGAGACAGAAATCAGGTCTGCAAGGATCCTTGGGAAAGGCCTATAGGGCATTCAGAACATCTCCTTCCCAATTTTGATGTGGGACACCTTCAGCCTCCTGGACCCTACGCTCAGAATTTCCTCTCCTCTAAGTTCCTCTTCAAAATATACTGATCATTGAGCATGCTTACCCTCCTACCATTGTCTTTAGCTCAGCATCTTGTTTTTTTAACATTATGACTCAGCAGTATGTTCAACTCACTTTACAATGATAAAGCCATTAGATAAATGCAAGCTGCTGTTTAAACAGTTCCAGGAGATTTCTTTTCAAACAAGAGTTAGAAAAAGGGCTTTCTGGTGTCCTGGTTAACATTTATCTGTCAACCATAAACACCAGTATAGAATAACTGTTCTTTTTATATAGTGACGTGGCTTAAGGAATAAGCGTTGGTCAGCTCACCAGCAGAATTCCCACATTTTTTTGAATATTGCCACAGGAATTTTGGCACCCACAGAAGAGGGCAGACGAGACCATTTTTAAAAATGACTTCAAATTTCAGTCAGTAAAGGCAGACGAACAACACTTGTTTTTCTCCACCAAAACTGTGCACTCCGAACTCTGATCTCCAATTAGTAAGAGAGAAAGAGGCAGTACAAACTGCATACTGCCCAGTTGCACTGCAATATAAATGGGAGTAGCAGGCTCATGCCAATATAACTACAGCATCATTCATGACAACACTACAAATGCCACAGGAAGCCATTTATGTCCAACACCAAAATTGCAAGTTTGCCGTCTTTACAAAGGAGGACAACAATCACAGCAGGCGAGGATCAGATCACCAGTGAAATTAGAGAATTCCATACAAGTAAAATGAAGAACGTAAACCAGTGTTTAAAAAACTCAATACAACCAAAATAGGCATAACCTTCGTACCAGTGAATTCAAATAAAACCTTAAAAAATATAGATTTGTTACACAACATACCATCCACAGGCAAAGATGTTATATGGCCACCATTTCATGCTAATTGGTTTAAATTGTCACACAACTTCACTAGGACTTACTTGCAGCCCTGTTTCTGATCCAATTAAACTAGCAATGAAGCAGTGAAGTGGGTGTTTTTCAAACAACTTGAGCTTTGGCAGAACAGAAGTTCCACCTGACAAAACGTTGTTTCACACAATATGGATTATGCCATTTCACAATAGTCATATGCTCAGGCCTACCTTTGTGACTTGTATGAACCTTTCACATCAGCTATAATAGTGTGCGAACATAAAGTGCAGAATTAGAAAAGGTTCATGAGCCAATCAAGTCTGTCCCTTCTGAGGAGTACATAAAGTTCACTCCATTATGACCTGTACAGTTCATCTTCTGAAGAAAAATCTTGGGAGATTCTCCTTGATCCTCAAAAGATCAAAGGCAAGTAACAAAATACCTGACCAAACTTGGATCCAATCTCAAGTAACCCTTCACGCCCCATTACAAACAGCATTCAAGTTCAATCTATGATTGTAGCTACAATCCTAAATTCTGATTTTTAAAAAGGCACCTCCTTACTATTATAAAAGCGGAAAAGCCTGGAATAGGAAAGCAGCTAAATGAACATCTGAGAGAACAAGCAAGTTAAAGCTGATGCCCAGGTGCACTACTGAGGCAGTGTGACATTGTTGGAATGCCAGCCTTCAACTTAGTTATAAAAACTGTTGAGCGATTCAGTTGAACGTTGAAGATTCCTTGACACAATTTCAACAGGAGTAATAAGTTCGTCCAGTTTCCAGGCAGACATTATTCTACCATTACCACCATCATTTATTTTATGGCTTTTTCTGGACCTTGTGTATAATAGCTGTCACATCTGCTTACTCAACAGCATAGGCCCACTTCCAGAATGTAATAGTGTAGCACTGAGAAGTTTGCTAAGAAATGTAATAATCTCTTTTATTCAGTGAATTGAGCAATTAAATGTAAATTTGTCCAATATTTCCTCCATTTAAGTTTTGTAATTAAAGAAAACAGTATAAGCCTGATTTGATGATTCACAGTATGTGAATCATGTGCCATATTTTCTAGTGCTCTATGCAAGCTTCCCAGCATTAGTCAAGATCATGGGCTGCAGTGATTCAAGATGATGGCTCACCATCATCTTCTCAAGGGCAATTAGGAATGGGCAACAAATGCTGGCCTTGCCAGCAATACCTGCATCCCATGAAAGAATTTTGAGTCTGCCAACTGTAATAGAGCTTCCAAAGCCAGAACCTAAGGGCACACAAGAAAATTTAGCCCAGATGATTACCAGCAACATGATGAATACTGTATCAAGAGAATAGCATCATCGTATATCCTACATACTATATAACTAAATACAGTGAAAACAGTTAAATTTAGATAATGAATTCCATATGACAGCAAACAGCAATGACATTCAGTACGTAGATCAGATAAGCTTTTACCCTGATTTACTGTTGGTCTTATCAATCAATATTTTCTCCACAGCATGCTATGACATGTCATGGGGAAATATTATTTAGCTACGTTTTACATGTCTTACCCAAGCAAATTCTAAAAATATAGAAGAGTTTATGAACAAGTGTTCACTGAAGTCATGTCACTTGAGTTTGTAGGAAAACCAAACCCAGAAGAGATTGTGGGTTGTCCATTTAGTAGCCCATTGCTCCAATGACTTCAGAATTCACAAATAAGAACATATAAAAATAACAGCTATGATCTCAGCAGTACTATAATCACCTGTTGAGCAACAGAGGCCATCAGGGAATGTGTACCAGCATTACAGTATACATAAGTGTTGTATATAAAAAATGGACCATTACCTTAACTCACCTCAATCTCACTGTCCTAATTACCAGATAATAATTTTAATAATAGCTAGGCTAAACAGCTCTAATTTCGTAAGAGAAAACATAATCATTATATGAAAAAGGGGGTAAAAAAAAGGGACTCAAGATTGGCATTATGTTCAGAATGAGCTTAAAATCAAATGGAGTTCAGTCTGGAGACTTCACATTTGCCTTCACGATTGAGTACTGCTTATGGGATTTTGGTAATGCATAAGGTATACCGCGAACACCCACTTCCTTGGGACAACCCATTGTAAAGTCATCCCACTACTAGTTACTCAAGAACACGAATTAGCCAGGTCTGCCTTCCAGTCATGTTACAACACAGCAAAAACACATACCACTTTCTCTGACTAACTGTCAGCAAGGCCACAGGAGATTCACTTAAAGATTTTGTATCAAACATACACATGCATTTGTCATACTTTCAATTATGTCACACTTTGCTGACTGGCTGAAAGTAAAATAGCAGCAAATCAAAGAACAGGTGTGGACATACAAATCAGAAGTAAGTGAAGTAGCTAGAAAATTTGTGAAAGACTTTTATGAAAGCAACCAATCTGAATGTCCAGTTATGGTAAGCTATCAGGCAAAGATAAACAAAGGCAGACAGACAAAGGTAAACTGCTACCACCATGCACCAGTGATGGAGGTGGTTAACGTTTAATGATGGGGTGCCAAGCAAGCAGGCTGCTTTGCCCTGGATAGTGTCAAGCTTCGAATGTTGTTGGAGCTGCACTCATCCAGGCAAGTAGAGAATATTCCATCACACTCCCGACTTGTACCTTGTAGATGGTGGACAGGCTTTGGGGAGTCAGGAGGCAAGTTACTCACCACAGAATCCCTAGCCTCTGACCTGCTCTTGTAGCCACAGTATTTATCTAACTGGTCCAGTTCAAGCAGTTTTGTCTCAAAAAACATAGACTTCCCTAATCTAACATTTAAATCGAGTGACCTCAGGACGTGTTTACACATGATAATTGGACTTGCTGACTTGAGACGGGTTTGGTCAGGTGAAACACAGTTCCATCTTCGGAGCAAGATTTAATGTGAGCAATGCTATGGAAGATGCCTTTCAGTTTTCCTAAACATTCTGGGTATTACAGCAGTTAGTAATTATAGCTTAAAACATCCGCAAACAAGTAGAATATTTAGAAGAATGCAGAACAGTTTCATAAATGTTACCTTGCACATGGCAGTTCTGAGTAGATTAAGTTTGTTTTTTCTTTCTCTAGTCATCAAAAGACTGATGTTATCACCCACATTCTCAACCACAATTTGTAAAATGTAGCCAGTAACAATTCAGATACAGGAAGGACAGTTAAGCATCACAGTTCACAAACTGAACTGCAAGTAGTACCTCATTTTATCTACAAAAATTGTCACTTTTGGAAAAAAAAGAATGGAATGAAAGACAGGGTAACAAAATGTAAAGCCTATTGTAAGAATTAACTGTAGGGCATTCAAGTTCTACAAGTTCACAAGTAGTCAATGATGAATTGTAATATTTTTGATGATGCATCAGTTATGGCAGCTAAGCCATAACTTAAGCCAGCAACACAGCATCAACAACCATAAATGAGTGTAATGAATGAAACACATTTGATAAAAATAAAATTATTTTACATTAAAAATGTAGTCTTACATGATTCAGGTTCAATACACATGTTCTTACTTTAAATTCACTCAACCTCATTATGTTGGTTTAACAAAGTTCAAGCAGTAAACACTTGCAATGCAATTTCATTTAAAGTGCTTAATGCATCTTAATGTTTTGAAGCAAAACAGATCTTGAATTAACTTGAGCAATTTAGATTAACTGCAACAAAATTTGAGGTCATTTTAATTAGAACTGGGTGAGGCCTAGGGTCAAATGTATGCTTTATATCTGGCTTCTACTGCACAAGCCTGAAGTTTTGAATGTTAAAATGAAAGTCATTCCTGTCAGTCCTTCAACTAGTTGTTGTTTCACTACTCTGAAACTGCACTCCTTTGTCCTTACATTGCGGATTAGCTATGTAACACTCCAAACAAAACCACTTCAGTACAGTTTTTCTTATTCATTCAAGGGATGTGGACATCGCTGGCAAGGCCAGCATTTGCTGCCCAGCCCTAAATGCCCTCAAAAAGATGGTGGCGAGCCACCTTTTGGAACCACAGCAGTCCATGCGGTGCAGATACACCCACAGTGCTGTCAGCAAGGGAGTTCCAGGATTTTCACCCAGCGAAAGAACAATGATATAGTCCAAGCCAGGATGGTGAGTGGCTTTGAGGGGAACTTCCAGTTCTTCTGGGTGGTAGAGGTGGTGGGCTTGGAAGGCACTGTCGAAGAAGCCTTGGCAAGTTGTTGCAGTGCATCTTGTATATAGTACACACTGCTGCCACCATGTCCCAGTGATGGAGGGAGTGGATGCTGAAGGTGGTGGATGTGGTGCAAATCAAGCAGGCTGCTCTGTCCTCGATGATGTCAGCTTCAGTGCTGTGGAAGCTACACTCATTCAGGGAAGTGGGGAGTATTCCATCACACTCCTGACTTATGCCTTGTAGATGGTGGACAGGCTTTGGGGAGTCAAATGAGTTACTCCCTGCAGAATTCCCAGCCTCTGGCCTGCTCTTGTAGCCACAGTATTTATCTAGCTGGTCCAGTTCACTTTTTGGTCAATGGTAACCCCTAGGGTATTAACAGTGGGAGATTCAACGATGATACTATTGAATATCAACAGGAGTTGGTTAGATTTACTTTTGTTGGACATGGTCATTCTAAGGCACTTGCATGGTGCAAATGTCACTCCACACTTCATCAGCCCAAATCCAAATATCGTTCAGGTCTTCCTGCATGAGGGGACTCCTTTGTTATCTAGGGAGTTGCAAATGGTACAAACACTGAACAATTATCAGTGACTATCCCCACTTCTGACTTAATGAGGGAAGGAAAGTCATTGATCAAGCAGCCGAAAATGATTGAGCCAAGGACACTGGCCTAAGAATATCCTTCAGCAACGCTGAAATGATTGGGCTCCAATATGGCACCGCTTAGCTCTGTCTGTGGCATATTGTGTGTGCTGTTTAGCATGCATATGGTCCTATGTTGTGGCTTCACCAGGTTGACACCTCATTTTTAGGTATACTTGGTGCTGCTCCTGGTATGTCCTCCTATATGCCTCATTGAGCTAGTGTTGGTCCCTGGCTTGATGGTGATAGCAGAGCCAGGTGGTTATAGATTCTGGTCAAATGCTCCTCTGCTGCTAAGGACCACAGTACCTCGTGGATACCCAATATTCATTTTTTGTATATTTGAATTTAAAAGCTGCAAACATCAGTTGTTTGCAAAAACAAGGAGTTAGATAGATTTCTAGACTCTAAAGGCATCAAGGGATATGGGGAGAGAGTGGAAGCATGGCACTGAGATACAGGATTAGCCATGATCATACTGAATGGCACAGCAGGCTCGAAGAACAAAATGACCAAACTCCTGCTCCATTTTTTTTCTATTTTTGTTCCCAAATTCCCCAAGTTTTGATTCTCAGATTTGTAACACCTTAATTAGATAAAGAAAGAGCAAAGTCTGCAAACTGAAGCGACAATTTCCCAGTGACCATTAATCAGAACACCGTTAGAATAATTAAGCTACACTCCTAAATTGGAAAGTACACTAAAAACTTTGACATCTGCTGCATTTTTGCCAGGGAAGTATTTTATTTTTTTAAATGGCCCCTGGAGTTTCAAGATGGGAAAGGGAGGAGGGGGCAGGGGGGTGGAAAGAATTTGGCTTTTTTCAATTTTTGACCTGAGATTTCTACAGTAGTACACTTGTAATCAAAACTAAGATTATAATGTGAAAAGTACTTTCATTGTTAGGCACACAATTAAAAATAAACAATTTTCTTTGAAGCTAACCTTCAGTAAAACAACAACTATCTTCAAACCCGTAACATTTAAGGTTAACTCGCTTACAATTTCCTTCCCATAAAACCTGTACACATTCGATTAACGTAGCATTAACAGCAGAAAATAGCTTTGCTCAATTAGTGAAAACAGCCATGCTCATTTGCACTGACTGAAACCACATTACTTTACAGATAAAGACGATAAAGGCTATACCATTTAGTGCACTACGTCTGGAGAGTCCATACAGTCATACAGACACTTCCGATATACCACAAACTACGGGCTCACACAATGAGTTAAAAAACTTTGGTTGTACACAACAAGTTTAAATCAAAACAAAATCGGTCAAGATAAGGAACAGTTTATCACATGATTTCTTGTGACTGAACAAAGGTTCTACAAATAACCATGGGCAGGTTGAACTGTTATTTGAACTGATATATGTCACTCCCATCAGAACAACTGATTTTTTTTTAATATATAAAATGTCACACAATACAACCATCAATTGTGCATCCTCAAAGATAATTCCAGAGAAGAACTAATAGTAAACTGAAATTGTTCAAAACATTAAGCAAACATTATTGGTCTTAAACGACCAGCCTGTAGGTTTTACGAACCATTCTTCTAGCACAGATTTGAGAAAGCAAAGTAAGGCCTCCAAGCAATCAAGACAGCCAGGAGTCATTTGCCTAAAATTTTACAAGGATATATGGGGGAAAACAAAATATTCAACTAAGTACTTATTTTTGAGTTGTGAACCGCATCAAAATTTAAAACGTCTAAAGATGCCTTGTTCAAAACAAAATATAGATGTCGTCATACAAACAGAAGAGAAAATATAAACTCTTTGATCTGAACATGCTTGACAAAATGACCAAGCCAGTGTGGTTCAGCTGGTAGTAGCCACACCAAGGCAAATTTTGAACGATCAGTGTTATAGGAACAACTAAAAGTGGACAAGAAATGCGTAAATCATCAGAAATAACAGCCAATCCTAAACAAAATCTCAACAAACTGCATGATCACTTAGCAGTAAATCTGGGGAAAAAAGAATGTAATTTTAACATGTTCATAAAGTTCACTATAAATCAGAGTTGCATGTAATACTGAATGAGAAACAGCTCAAGAATTTAATTGCCAGTTGTGCCAATGACTGAGACATCAAATTAAGCAGCATGCAGAAACAAATAGAATTAATGAGGCAAAGTGGAAAATCATGCATCTCATGGAGTGATCTTCACAGTTAATTTCCAATTGCAGAAGAAGCATCATACAAAACGAGCCAACTGTGGCTCAGTTTGTAGCGTTCTCACCTTTGAGTCAGGAGGTGCTGGCTTCAAGGTCTCCTAGACTTGGGCACAAAAATCAAGGCCAACACTCCAGTGCAGTATTGAGACTGCAGTGTCTTTCAGATGAGATGTCAAACCGGAGCTCCAGCTACCCCCCACTAATGGATGTTAGAGATCCCATTATTGACATTTTTATGTCAGGGGAGTTCAGCAGAGAGTTCCAGAACTTTGGCCCAGCAAAAAAGAGCAATATACTTTCAAGTCAGGGTGGTGCACAGTCAACTGTGGCTACAAATGTATACCATCTGTAAGGTACACTGCAACAACTCACCAAGGCTTCAACAGCACTTTACAAACCAGTGACCTCTACCATTTAGAACAAGGTCCTCTCAATGAGGTGCACCATCTTCGATGACATTTTCCGTTGTTTTGCTGATGATTGTGAAGTGTCATGGGCACTAATTTACTAGATTGGATTTGTCCTCCTCTTTGTTTAACAAGTCACACCAGGGTAATTTTCCACATCACCAGGTACATACCAGTGCTATATCTATGCAAGAAAGTTTGGCTAGAGGTGTGGTTAGTTTTAGAAAGAAAGAGAACAAAAGACTTGCATTCATATAGAGCTTTTCATGACCACTGGACATCTCAAAGGTCTTAACAGCCAGTGTTAGTGTTCCTTTGAAGTGTCGTCAGTGGTAAAATGCAGAAAATAAAGTAGCCAATCTGCACACAGCAAACTCTCACAAACAGCAATGTAGTTTGGTAGTACAGAACTTGAGTATTGCTGAAAAACTATATTTGTTGAAGCTCTTCATCTTGCACTCATCAGGACAATTGCCAGAATACCAATGTCAGGGGGAAGCAACAACTTTATACTGTATGAGAAGAGAGTGCTGATTGGTTGGCACACGGACTCTGATCAGGAGAGGTATTGCCATGGAGAATGCACCAGTTAAAACGGTGACTCAGTTAACTGCCAAATGTTTAACATTTTTAAACCAGGCAACTTGACTCTGATTGGTCAAGGCATTGCCCTGAGGCATGAACCAGCAAATGGCTATCACTTATTTTGTGATTTTATGCTGTTTGATACGATCTGCCAGCACGTCCCTTCCGCTGTTCGCAACGGGCAAGGTACAGACCACGCTCAACCAGCCTGTGCTTGCGAAACTGAAAACAGTGTCCAACATTAGGTGTGATTCAGCAATTGGGCAGCATTTGCTAATACTCAGTGCGCTAAAAATTGCACTGATGACCAATTTAAGATCATCAGTTGGGCTTGCAGCGCAGCACATTTGTGTGCATATTAATACGTTAATATATTAATACACAGGGCCCTGTCCTTTGCAGACAGAAAGAACATGTACACATTGTGCCTGTTTAATCCATAGCCATTTGCTGGTTCATTCCTCAGGGCAACGCCTCTACCAGAGTCCACTTGCCAACCAATCAACACACTCTTCTCATACAGTATAAAGTTGTTGCTTCCTCTTGACATTTGTATTCTTACGCTTGTCCTGATGAGCTCAAGACGAAAATAAACGGTCTTTTTTCAGCAATAAACAGCAGTGTGATAATGACAGTTGCATTTCCTGCCAATGCCATGCATGCTCCTAGCGTACACAGTTCAAGTATGTTGCTCCATAACATCATTTGGAGCGTCTGAGTAGGCAATGGCCAGGACCAAAGATGGCGCTGCTGAAATCACAGCTGGCTGGCAGCTTCCTTTTAACGGGCATTCGGAAAGTAATATGAAACTGTATTAATTTGTACTCATCCAGTGTGGGTTATTTAAATTAGAACATACATAAAGGAAGGACAGGTATAAGACACTGCGTTCCCTCCGTTATGGATACCAGCATGCTGGAATTAATCACAGCTGCTTGTAACCAGAGCCTTGAAAAGAGTGCATTTTTGCAGGGGATAATTGCGGAACAGTCTATGGAACAAGGAGTAATGGTAAATGTTGAGTTTCACTGTGAAAACTGTACTCTGCATGCCATCCGTAAAGCCTGGAGAAAGCATATGGCAGCATGCACTTTATGACAAAAGCATTACATAAGGAAGCATTGACGGAATTCCCAGAGAGGGTTTGCCCAGGGAGGGGATGGGGGGAAGGAGCAGCAGATATTGCTCAACACTCCCTATGGACGCCCCATGCCAACTGACACACTCCCCAGGATCCGCTGAATTTTGAAATGTCACCACACAGTGCAGCCCTTAATTGCACATGCTCAGACATCGGCACATGCATAGACTGATGCCGGTAGTCTGAGCGCCACTAAATGACGTCAGTAGATTTCCACGTATTTGTGGGCCAGTGCACATCTTGCATTGGCAGGAGACACAATGGATAATGACCAGGATTGAGGGATAAATATTGGCCTGGACACCGGGCTAATTTCACTGCTCTTCTTCAAAATCATGCCCTAGGATATTTTGCATCCACCCAAGCAGTCAGATGGGGCCTCAGTTTAATGTCTCATCCAAAAGACAGCAGCTCTGAAAGTGCAGCACTCCCTCGGAGTATCAGTGCCAAATTTTGTGCTCAAGCCCTGGAATGAGACTTGAATCTGGGACCTTGTGACTCAGAGGTGAAAGTGCTACTAATTGAACCACAGCTGACACCTTCTAGAGCACGTTTCAGCAGTTTTGTTGGGACCTATAGCTTCTGCTGTACTTAGTGCATTCCGTTTCTTGACATCACGTGAAGTGAATTGAATTGGCTGAAAACTGGTTTCGCTGATGGTGGGGGCCTCAGGAGGAGGCCAAGATCTACTTGGCACTTGAAGCTGAAAATGGTTGCAAGTGTTTCAGCCGTGCCTTTTGCATTCACAGGCTTGATACCCCCACCACTGAGGATGCTGATATTCGTGGAAATATATCTGCTTAATTGTCCACCACCATTCACAACTGGATGTAGCAAGACTGCAGAGTTTACATCCGATCTATTTGGTTAGCTCTGTCTATAGCATGCTGCTTCCACTGTTCAGCATGCATGCGTTGAGGCTTCACCAAGTTGGCACCTTTTCTTGGTGCACTTAGTCCTGCTTTCCAACATGCTCTTCTGCACTCCTCACTGAACCAGGGTTGGTCCCCTGGTTTTATTGTAATGATACAGTAAGGAATATACTGGGCCATGAGATTACCAATTATGGCGGAATACAATTCTGCTGCTGGCGCACGGTATCTCATGGATGCCCAGCTTTGAGCTACTTGAGTGAAGATGGAGCTTAGTCTCCACAAGGACTGTGCAGTGCTAACTCCTACCAATGCTGTCATAGGCAGATGCATCTGCAGCAGGAAGACAGATAAACATAAGTTCACTTAGTTTCTTTCCTGGTGTTGATTCTCTCATCACCTACTGCAGGACCAGTCTGATAGATATGTCCTTCAGGACTGAGCCAATAGCTGTGCTGCCAAACCACCCAGCGATGGACACTAAAGCCCCTCACCCAGGGTACATTGTGTCTTCGGTACCCTCAGTGCTTCAATATGGAGGAGTACTGATTCATCAACAGAAAGGCCAGTAGATAGTAATCAGCAAACTGTGTCTTTGTCCATGTTTGGCCAAATGCAACAAAACTTCATTGGGTCTGTAGGCAACGTTGAGGATTCCCAGAGCTACACCCTCCCGATTGTATGCCACTGTGCTGCCACCTCTAATGGATCTGTCCTGCCAGTGGGCAGGACATATCCAGGGATGGTGATGGAGGAATCTGCGACATTGGCTGTAAGCTACGATTCCGTGATTGTGGCCGACAGGTCATTGCTTGACTGGTCTGTGGAGCAGCGCTCCAATTTTATCCAAGTGAGGAGGGCTTTGCAAAGTCCACAAGGCTGGGTCAACAAGTGTGCCTTTGTCATGTTTAGTGCTCAGGTTGATGTTGGGTGGTTCATCTTTACTGTAGTTTTTGTAGGCATTTGATACAAAAAAAAGTTTGCTACTTCATTTGAGAGCGCAATTAAGAATCAACCACATTGCTATGTGTCTCAAGTCATATCCAGGCCAGTTTTTCTTCCCTAAATGCACTGGCGAACTACCTGGCTTTTACAATCATGGCACCATGACTGATACTGGCTTTTTAATTCCAGTTTTATTTTATCTATTAACTGATTTTAAATTCCCCAGCTGCCACGGTGAATTTGAACTCCTCTCTAAGTACTTGCCCATGCCACTGGGTTACTAGACCAGTAACAGAATCATTATCCTACTGTGACCCAGTACTTGAGCCTTGTAGCTGGAGGAGAGACTGAGGAGCCAGGGGGTGGCCCAGTCATTGAAAAAATGCCCTGCTCTTGCAGCCATTGCTGTTTCAATTGTACCCACAAACATGGGGAAAAAAATCACCACTGGTGAAACCACTGAAGGTCATCGAGAGATGGTAGGCCTCTCTCTTGTTGGAGATTGTTATTACTTAGCGCTCCATGGCACAAACATACCTTGACTTCTCAGCAAAAGTTGCATGCTATCACTGTCCTACTATAGGCAGCCTTGAGCAGTTTCATTATCAGAGACCTGAGCACCAGAGCTATTCACAAACTGCCCAATTTATGTAGTTATGTAGGGCACTGATGGAGCACTTGAAAATGATTGCTGATTCATTATTCCCTTTCTCATCTCAGCAAGGTAAGAAGCCTCTCTAAGGGTCAAAAATAGTAGATAAAGACAAAAATCTAACACACACCTAAACAGATCAAGCAGAATGCAAAATAATTGGAAGCTAACTGTGATGCGACATTTAAGGCTATTTTATCTTTTCTTCCAGTCTGTACAAGTAGGCCATTTTCTAAACCGTACAATACAATCTGGATAGTTTAATTCACTAGTATGATGAGCTTAAAATCTGACAATTCAAGCCATATTAAGTTTGACCCTCCAATGTAAATGTAGATTCCAATATAGTACTATTATGTTTCTCTTTGGAAACAATTTGCTAGTCTCAAACAAGCAACTCTTTTGAAGAAGGGAAACTTCCAAGACAAGTCTTCTCATGAGGCAACGAAAGAGCAGTATTTATGCCAGCCATGACATCAGTATGCTGGATATCTCAAACTCTGAACAAAATAATTTAATTAAAAAGTGAAGAAGCTTCATCAGTCCAAGTATAAGTCATATGCACAAATTCAAGCCAGTTTTTCTGGTCAAGTCCAGTTAAAAAATTGGACTGGTGGAGTGGAAAAAGGAGGCAACTATTCTCTGGTCAGAATTCAGGCATATTATCGGAAAATCAATGAAATACTGCTTCGAACAAACACCCTAAAAGTGCCTGGAGATCCTTCGCACGGATGTAATTACAAAAAATTCAAAGTATAAACAAAACAATTATAAAGTGTTTATGTAAAAAATACAATTTTCATCAAGAAGGTTTTGAATATCACAAATGAAGTATTCTAGGCATACCAGGAATCATTACCCACCTGTATAAACATGTTTGAGAGTATCAAGTTTAAAACATGTTTGTATAATTTCACAGCTATGCACTATTAAACATGTATAATGAAGGCATGGCTCTTTGCAAACATGGTATCCAGTAACTTCAGTAGTTGATCGCTTTTGATTGCAAAACAAAACATGACTTTTTTTTAAATTAACAAATCCAATGTCAGATCAGGTGATAGTTTCATTGCAAAAAAGGGTAGGTCATATGTCAAGATATGTGGGCACAGAATTATTTACCAAACTATGAGGTACAAATCTCATGAATGGCAATCAGATCATTTTAGCTCAGTTATTAATACATTTGACCTTGAATCAGAAGGTCATGCATTGAAATGCAACCCCAGGACTTAAACACACAATCTCAATCAGGGGCAAGTAAACAGCATCGACTGAGCCACATGTGGCTCTTTTGAGTTTGAAGTGTAGGTCTTTGAATTATTTTTTCAGATGTCCTTCCCCCACACAGTTCTGATAAGAGAATGGAGAAAAATAAAACACATAAATCAACCACAGTAGAACAAGTTCTTCCATTTACCTGGTTAACACATTATGAATTAGTTGCAAAACACCATTTACTGCTGGGTGTTCATGAATAACTTAATGCTATTCACAACCAAAGCACAACACTACTGAAAACTGGGATCCAAATTTGGGTTTTAAGTTTCTGAAAAATTAACTACCTGAAGGAGGTTTTTTTCCATTAAAACCTGAGATGAAACTTCATTATGCCCACACTCGTATCCTATGCTGGATTAAATTTATATTTTTAAAATGTGTTACTTTCAGTTCTTCAACATGTTGCATGAGCTGTTTGTAAATTGGAGCAAGGTAAATTCTGTTGAAATTATTCTTTAATTTATTTTCTAATGGAAGGATATTAAACTGGACTTTTTCTAATGATGTCCATTAAATATTAAATTTCTGCATTCAGTGAGATGTTTGGCATCAGTATTGATTAAGATCACCCAAGATCCTCAAATTTATAGTGGTGGATATTAGAAATTACTTTGGCTCTATGCATTTTTGCCGATATTTCCAGTTTGAAGATTTTTTTCTCTATACCATTTCCAAAAATGCCATGGATATATAATCCTGCAATTAACATTACAACATAGTTTGTACTATTGTACTGTTTGAGAATGGTTTCAAAATATTATGATAGGCACTTATGATAGCTATATGTCCAATCTTCAGGTTTAGAAACTTCCTGGTTACTGCATGTGTTTCAAGATCTTGAAGAAAAGTTATTCCACATATTTTTTTAAAAAGCAAATAAAAAAGGGCAGCTAAGTAAAGAGACTAGAAAGTGGATTATGCCCGAGTTCTGAGTTAATGCAAGTATGGCTGAAATGTGCTTTGTATCAATCTTAGAGGAAATTAGAAATACCATTAGCCATGATTAAGAGCTGCTTGAAAACCAGCACATACAGATCATTGATTTTATTTCTTGAACAATAATTCAGGAAATGAGATAAACATTTGGAATCATTTTCTGATTCATCCTATTTGCACTGGATTGCCAAGCCCAGTGGGTCCTGAGCATACAATAACTGTCCATGGTTTAAATGGCCAACAGTGGCCGTCATTGCTGCCAGTATCAGAAGCACTAACCTTCAGTATACTCATACCTGCAGCAGAAAAAATTCCAGATGTTATTTGGAACAAAAAAGTACTCTGATTTATGAAACAAAACCATCATAATCATCCAGCATAATGAATATTACAAGGATTTCAAAAACCCTTGCTACATTGCAGCCTGATCTCAGCATGCTGACTCTAAATGATCCACTCTCCTATTTTGTCTTGTAATGTGCAGTCAGTTCTTCCTCCTGCAATGTTGGACTCAACAATTCATATATTTGCAAGATTAGCCATAATATTCCTGCCAATGTGCTTGCACAGAGTGCTGACACTGAATCACAATGTTATGAGAGAGATAAGGAGAAAACTTTGTGCATGATGATGTTGTGATATACAAGTTGACAATTGAAAAACCTAGAAACTGCCGATGGAAAACAGATAAAAGGAAAATTCTGCAGATGCTGGAAATCTGAAACAAAAACAAAAATTATTGGAAAAACTCAGTAGGTCTGACAGCGTCTGTGGAGAGAAAGACAGGGTTAACGTTTCGAGTCCATATGACTCTTAACAGGTGTCCTTTGCTTCTGATCGGAAAATAATTCCAATAGTTATGCCTTGACATGGCACTAGAAACCAGTGACTGTAAAGCAATGTAAAAGCAGCTTAAATCGTCTAATCAATCAGATTATAATTTCAGTGCAGTGCCAAATAAATCCTGCAATTTCAAAAAGGTGCCATTTTGGATGAGACATTAAACTGTTGTTCCATCTGTAATTTTGGTGGATGTTTCAAGATCACATAGCACTAGAAGTGGGGTTGCTTTGTTAGTAAGAAATGAAATGAAATCGATAGCAAGAAACGACGTAGGGTCAGATGATGTAGAATCTGTGTGGGTAGAGTTGAGGAACCGCAAAGGTAAAAAAACCATAATGGGAGTTATCTACAGGCCTCCGAACAGTAGTCTGGATGCGGGGCACAAGATACACCAGGAGATAGAAAAGGCATGTAAGAAAGGCAAGGTTACAGTGATCATGGGGGATTTCAACATGCAGGTAGACTGGGAAAATCAGGTTGGTAGTGGATCCCAAGAAAAGGAATTTGTGGAATGTCTACGAGATGGCTTTTTGGAGCAGCTTGTGGTGGAGCCCACTAGGGAACAGGCAATTCTAGATTTAGTGATGTGTAATGAGGCAGATTTGATAAGGGAGCTTAAGGTGAAGGAACCCTTAGGAGGAAGTGACCATAATATGATAGAATTTACCCTGCAATTTGAAAGGAAAAAGATGTAACAGTATTACAGTTGAATAAAGGTAACTACAGAGGCATGAGGGAGGAGCTGGCCAGAATTGACTGGGAGATGAGCCTAGCAGGAAAGACAGTGGAACAGCAATAGCAGGAGTTTCAGGGAGCAATTTGGGAGACACAGCAAAAATTCATCCCTAGGAAGAAGAAGCGTACTAAAGGGAGGACAAGGCAACCATGGCTGACAAGCGAAAGTCAGGGACAGCATAAAAGCTAAAGAGAAAGCATACAATGCGGCCAGTGGGAAGCCAGGGGATTGGGAAGCCTACAAAGACCAACAGAGGACAACTAAAAAAGAAATAAGAAGGGAGAAGATTAAATATGAGGGTAAACTAGCCAGTAATATAAAAGAAGATTGCAAGAGTTTTTTTAGATATATAAAGGGTGAGAGAGAGGCAAGTGGACATTGGGCTGCTGGAAAATGACGCTGGAGAAGTAATAATGGGGAACAAAGAAATGCCGGAGGAACTGAATAGGTACTTTGCATCAGTCTTCACGGAGGAAGACACGAGTAACATCCCCAAAATTCAAGAGAGTCAGGGGGCAGAGGTGAGTATGGTGGCCATTACCAAAGAGAAGGTGCTAGGAAAACTGAAAGGTCTGAAGGTGGATAAATCACCTGGACCAGATGGATTACACCCCAGAGTTCTGAAGGAGATAGCTGAAGAGATAGTGGAGGCATTAGTGGTGATCTTTCAGGAATCACTTGAGTCAGAGAGGGTCCCAGAGGACTGGAAAATCGCTAATGTAACCCCCCCTGTTTAAAAAGGGAGTGAGGCAAAAGACACGAAATTACAGGCCGATTAGCTTAGTTGATAAGATTTTAGAGTCCATTATTAAGGATGAGATTTCAGAATAATTGGAAGTGCCTGGTAAAATAGTGCAAAGTCAGCATGCCTGACAAATCTGTTAGAATTCTTTGAGGAGGCAACAAGTAGGTTAGACAAAGGAGAGCCAATGGATGTTATCTACTTGGACTTCCAGAAGGCCTTTGACAAGGTGCCGCACACGAGGCTGCTCAGTAAGATAAGAGCCCATGGTGTTAGAGGCAAGGTACTAGCATGGATAGAAGATTGGCTGTCTGGCAGGAGGCAGAGAGTGGGAATAAGGGGGTCCTTCTCAGGATGGCTGCCGGTGACTAGTGGAGTTCCGCAAGGGTCGGTGTTGGGGCCACAACTTTTCACTTTATACATTAAAGATCTAGATGAAGGAACTGAGGTCATTCTGGCTAAGTTTGCAGATGATACAAAGATAGGTGGAGGGACAGGTAGTATGGAGGAGGCGGGGAGGCTGCAGAAGGATTTAGACAGGTTAGGAGAACGGGCAAAGAAGTGGCAGATGGAATACAACGTGGGGAAGTGTGAGGTCACGTACTTTGGTGGGAAGAAGAATAGAGGCATAGACTATTTTCTAAATGGGGAGAGAATTCAGAAATCTGGAGTGCAAAGGGACTTGGGAGTCCTAGTCCAGGATTCTCTTAAGGTTAACTTGCAGGTTGAGTCGGTAGTTAGGAAGGCAAACGCAATGGCTTTTATTTCGAGAGGACTAGAATACAAAAGCAGGGATGTGCTGCTGATGCTTTATAGGGCTCTGGTCGGACCACATTTAGAATATTGTGAGCAATTTTGGGCCCCGTATCTCAGGATGTTCTGGCCCTGGAGAGGGTCCAGAGGAGGTTCACGAGAACGATCCCAGGAATGAAAAGCTTAACATATGAGGAACGTTTGAGGACTCTGGGTCTATACGCGATGGAGTTTAGAAGGATGAGGGGGGATCTGATTGAAACTTACAGAATACTGAAAGGCCTGGATAGAGTGGACGTGGGGAAGATGCTTCCATTAGTAGGAGAGATTAGGACCCAAGTGCACAGCCTCAGAGTAAAGGGAAGACCTTTTAGAATAGAGATGAGGAGAAACTTCTTTAGCCAGAGAGTGGTGAATCTATGGAATTCATTGCCACAGAAGGCTGTGGAGACCAGGTCATTTAGTGTATTTAAGACCGAGATAGATAGGTTCTTGATTGGTATGGGGATCAAAGGTTACAGGGAGAATGGGGTTGAGAAACTTATCAGCCATGATTGAATGGCGGAGCAAAATTGATGGGCCAAATGGCCTAATTTCTGCTCCTATGTCTTATGGTCTTATTCAAACAAGGGTGGAAAGTTTTCCTGGTTTCCTGGGTACCATTCCTTCCTTAATCAATACCAGCCATAAATAATTAACTGTTAATTTCTCTAATTACTGCTTCCTAGATCTTCCTGTGCATTTGTGAAGCAGTTTGTAGCAGGGCCTAGCTGAGGAAACTAGAGATTCATCGAAGACTTCCATGACAGACATGCAGCTCGAAGGCAAAATTTGTTGGAGAGACAGAGAGATGGTGGTAGGGTAAAGCTGGGAGTCATCCGCATAAAAATGCTAACTGAACCCACACCTGAGGATGGTCTTGCTAATTATGGATGAGGAAGAAGAGGGGTCCAAGAATAAATTATTTCCAGAGTCTCGAAGTCACTTTGTGGAATGGGGAGAGATTCTCTCCACATTCCAAACTGTCAAGAGTAGAAGAAAGCGCAATACACTGGGGTTCAACAATGGAAGAGCCATTGACGGAAGATGGCATTATCAAATGGAGAAATCAAGGAGGAATAATGCACCACAATCAGCAGAGAATGCTGTTTAAGGCTTCAATTAAGACTTTATCAATACTATGAAACAGGCAAGGCTTCGGGAAAGGAATTATTGGAGAAATAGGCATGGAGTTGGGAAGAAACAACATGCTCAAGGAGAGGAAATGGAGGTGGGAGATGGGCAGGAAAGAGAAAAATCCTGAAAGACTCAAATATCCTTTGAAGAGACTTTCATAAAGCATCCTTTAAATTCCAAGCTCTGACAGAACTTGCAGAGTTGAGTAAATGTGCCACCACCCTGCAGGCAGGGCTATTGCTTGCTCTCTCAAATATGCATGTTAAATTCCTGTTGCTTCAACCAAAACTGCAGAATACAATTCAATCTCAGCAATCCACACCCTTTCACAACATGATCAGCTTAACTATCCACAAGAAACAATGGCTTGAAATAAATCAAATACTCAATTGCCATTTTGATTTTAAACACGAATAGCCACCTGCAATCACTCAACTATTACTGCTGCAAACATACCTTAAAAGATGATCAAAACAAAACCAGACTAAAGTTTCCATAAATAATGAGGAGGGAATCAAATAAATAATTTTAGCATCTTTACATTTTGCAACAGCAAAATCTGTGTGTTCTTGGACTACAAGATCCAATTGCAAACTGCACACCTTCAATGTTTAAAATATTCCAAGGCACCTTTCAGAGCCAGTAAGAAAAGAGGGAAGATAAAATGGATTTTTTTTTAATGACGGAATGGATACAGCCATGGTAGTGGGGGGTGGAGCATTAGGCTATGAAAAGTTTGGCCAAAAAGAAAAAGTTGAGAGAAAGGTTTTGAAGGCGGAGAGAAATTTAGAAAGGGAATTCCAAAGATAGGGCCAAAACAATTCAACACTTTTCCACCAATGGTGGAACACATGCAGGAAGATGGAGTGGAAGAGCAACAGTCCAAGGAATCAAGAACCTATCCATTTCGACCACGGTTTTTTTTATACTTGGCATTAAGTCTTAACATTACCAATTGCAACAGTTACAGCAAAATATTCACACTACAAACTTTGGAACCCATAAACAGACGCACTATGTATTTTTTAACTCCTGTAGTGAGTTATTATTGACAGGTGGATATGAAAGAGCAAAAGGACAGTCAAAGGACAAGTCAGGCCAACTGAGGAGGTAAGGGCCACAGTCATCACAAGAGGATGCTGCCAATATCACAGTAAACGAGGAGATGAGATAGTAAAAAGTGTTCTGATCTCAGTCGGGACTAGTAACTTAAAAAAAATCCAAAATCCCTGTTATTCACTGAAAGAATGAAGCAACAAGATTCCACAGTTTAAAACAGAAGAATTTTTGCTAAAAGAGTCAAACAAAGCAAATCCTACTTAGCTAATCACCTATATACTCTAAAACCCTGTCAACATGAGTTAAACAGGAATTAACAGGCAAAGTTTAGCTAATTATGAACTACACATTAAATGACAGATACAACTATAGACAGCTCTTAAGAATTGGCTCAGCAGTCTACTCAGCATAGATGTCAATTTCAGTTACAAAGTAATTCAAAACCATGTCTTCCTCACAAAGAATTTTAGCTCTTCTTCTACAATGTAATCCGATCCTTAGCTGACAGCAGTACACAACCAGAGTTCCATGTCTTTACTGTCTTCACCAAAACTGGCACATCTGCAGAACCTCAGCTCGATTTCAGTGGCATAGATCCACCAATGTTATCAAGTAACAGCTGCAACAACTGTGTATTTGCTTATTCTCAATTTCTTTCTCTAGCCTCTGTCTTCTTCAGGTTGCCTGTACTGTACCACTGGACTCATCAACCGCTACTGAGTTCTGATGGCAGTCTCCTTTTACATAGTTTCAACTAGAAGTTTTAGTTTCCAATCTCAGTTTCAGTCTTCATTTCCTTACCAACTGGGAAGGTCAGTTTCCCTTTTGCATTGGGCATGTTTCAAAAAAATACAAGATTTGACCACAGATTCCATCACAGAAGTATTTATGTTATGGTCCCAGCTGATGTTACTACTGGACAAGCCTAATCCCAGGATGGAACCCAGCTTGATAGATCCCAACTTTTATTTGTTTGTTTAGATACGTGGAGAGCGGCTACTGAACAGTCATCGGAGTCAGCTAATGAACTTTTAACAAAAGAATAAAACATTTATTAACCAAGAAAAGATTAACTATACTACAATACTACTTCACCCACAACTATACCTTTACAGTTTATACACAGATTTGTAAGGGTAACACAAGTTACAAAAAGCTATCTTATACTCCAATGTTCACAGTAAGTACACAGTCAATGTAAACCAATAGGTGACCAGTGGTCATACACAACACACACAAACCAAGTGACAGATGCTACCTCAACCAGATCCTATGGATCTCTCATCAGCTTCCCCTCCTTCAGACGCTTGTCACACTGTGAGCCAACTAGTCTCACTGAACTCTGTCTTTAACACAAGAGTTTCCTACCTCCACTCTCCAAGAGCTTGCTTTGGAATCTTCTCCCAAACCGATGCTTTCTCGCAGACACCTTCTACAAGGGTCCACCTCCAGCGTCTCAAACTCTCCTTCTGACATTCTTCTTCCCTGGGTCACCAAATGCATTCAAGCTTTCCTCCACACACACTCTCACTGACTCAGCCGTCAAGAGTACACCGCTGCTTCACATGTCCATAGCAAAGAGTTACAAACCTTCAGCTGTCTCTTTGGACTTTCTGGTTTCTCACAAAACTTTATATCGCTTTAAATCTTCTCCCTGCAGTGTTCGTTTCTTTAAGCATGAAACTTGGAGCCTTTCTCTACTCCCTACTCTTAACTCGACTTAACAGGGCCTTTTCCAGGTTCGTGTCCTTCCTTTGACTAGAAGGTCTGCTTGGGATTTTCTCCTGTTCCACTCCCCTGGATTTTGGGGACTTTCTTTTGCTTGAGACTTGTTGTCTGTCCCCTTTGCTCCATTCTCTCTCTGGCAGCTACTTCCAACCAACTTAAGCTTGGAACTAGCTATCTGCCCCTTCTAGGTTGCTTCTGCCTGGCAGCTGCTCCCAACTGAAATCAAACTGCTTTCTCTTTAGTTTGTGTGGGGGTGGGACAACAGCACAGTTTTTTCTACTCGTGTTTGCTTTACTTCTCAGAGTCATAAAACTCATTAGAAATGCAGGCACTTTTTAAAGTGAAACTAAAACTCAACTTGACCTTTTCTTAACACACAAAGTACAGAAATGCAATCAAGCTTAAACTTAAAAGCTAAAACTCATTCTCAACACCCACAAATACAAATATAACTTGCTTAAACTCTATGTCCTAACACTTAAAAAAGTTGGCAGCACTCAAAAGTAGATTGTCACCTGGTCTGGATGGTCATTTTTCCAGGCTGAAGGGAGCAGTTCACTGGTGAACTGCAGGGATCAGTATTCGGGCCACTGCTCTTTTGGACATACATCAATGACTGGATTTAGATATAAAAGAACAATTTGAAAGATTGTAGAGAACACAAAACTCCGAAATGTAGTACGCAGTGAGGCAAGAAAACTTCAGAAGCACATCAACTTAATGGTGAAATGAACAGACAAATGGTAGATCAAACTTACTTTAGATAAGTGTGAGATGATGTATAATGGAAGCAAGAATAAGAAGAAGCAAAAGAGTTTTACCTATAGTGCAGGAACTGGGTATTCGTACATAGAATATACAGCACAGAAACAGCCCATTCGGCCCAACTAGTCTATGCCAGTGTCACATGTCGGCCATGACTCAGTTGGTGGCATTCTTGCCTCAAGGGTCCCAAGGTTCTGGGTTCAAGTCTCACTCCAGGGCTTGAGCACAAAAGTCAAGGCTGATACTCACGTGCAGTGCTGAGGGAGTGCTGCACTGTCGGCTTTCCAAAATGAGGCGTTAAGACAGAGCCCCATCTGCCCGCTTTGGTAGATGTAAAAGATCCCATGGCACTACCTTGAAGAGTGGGGGAGGTATTAGCGGTGTCCTGCCCAATATTTATCCCTCAACCAACATCACAAAGACAGATTATCCGGTCATGATCACACGGCAGTTTGTGGGAGTTTGTGCGCACAAATTGGCTGCCGTGTCTCCTAATTACAACAACGAACACACTTCAAAAAAGCTTCATTGGTTTCAAAGTGCTTTGAAGCATCTAGTGGTTGTAAAAAGCGCTATATAAATGCAGAGTTCTTTTCCCTTTCTCAACTCAAGCCTCCCATCCTTCCTCATGTAATTATCAGCATGACTCTCAATGCCTTTTTCCATCATATCCTTATCCAATTTCCTCTTAAATGTATCTATACAATTCACCTCGACTACTCCCTGCGGCAGTGAATACCACATTCTCAGCACTCCCCTATTTCTTGGTGACTATCTTATATCAATGGCCTCTAATTTTTCTCTTCCCAAGTGGAAAAATTCTGGGTCGACTTGATCAAAACCTTTGTCATCATTTCAAAGACTTCTATCAACTCATCCCTTAACTTTTCCCCACTTCAAGAGAATAAGAGAGCCAGCCTGTTCATCCTCATAATAGGTCTGACTTCACAGTTCGCGATCACCCTTCAAAATCATTTTTGCACCCTCTCCAGGGCCTCAATAACTTCTATTATAGTACAACAACCAGGTTTGTATGTTGTAACAAGTGTGACCTAACCAAATACAGGTTTAACATAGCCTCTTTACTTTTCAATTCTTTCCCTCAACAAGTGGACCAGACTTTGGTTTGCTTTTTTAAAATGGCCTTGCTAAATGTTTCTTGTAGTGATTTTATAGTTGATACTTATAGTGATTTGTGCATTCGTATTCCCATTGCTCCTCTGCCCCATTTAGATTCTTATTTTCTATTTAATCTACAACCTCCTGATTTTTCTTGTTGAAACACAATACCTCATTATCCATGTTGAATTTCATTTGCCAATTATATGCCCACTCTGCAAGTTTGTTAATTTTCTCTTGTTGCTGTCTTGCTCCGTATTGTCTCTACCTTCCCAACACAATGTCCATCATCAAACACCCCCAATTTGGTGTCATTTGCAAATTTAGAAATTGTTCTTAATTCTAAAGGAAAAATGATCAGTCTGAATTTCAAACAACAGTGGTTCCAACACTGATCCTTGGGGGATCCCACTTCCCAACTTCTGCCATTCTGAATAGCCATCCTCTACCCTTACTCTCTGCTGTTTTGCAGCCAGCAAGCTATTAATGCAACAATGATGCAGGATCTCGGGATTTATAAATGAAGGCAGACAATACAGAAGGGAAGGAATTTATGCTAAACATTTATAAATCACTAACTAGGCCTTAACTGGAGTACTGTGTTCAATTCTGGGCACTACACTTTACGAAGGATTTCAAGGATGAAAAAGCTTGCACAGTAGGTTTATTACGAGGATGCTAGGAATGGGGGAACTTCAGTTGTGTGCAGAGACTAGAGAAGCTGTGACTGATCTTCTTAAGAGCAGATAAGATCAAGGAAAGATTTAACAGAGGTGCTCAAAATTAGTAGGGGTATTGATAGAGTAAATAAGAAACTGTTCCAACTAGCAAGCATGTCAGTAACCAGTACTCTGATTTTTGATAATAGGCAGAAGAACCAGTGGTGACACGAAGATAAAAAATAAACACAGCAAGTTACGATGAGCTGGAATACAATTCTTGAAAAGTTGGTGGAAGCAGATTTAACAGTAGCTTAGTGGGAAGTATATATACTTGAAAAAGGAAAATTTTGCAGGGACGGAGTGGTGGTGGGGGGGATGGAATTGAGCTGGGAAGGGGCCTAGTTCTTTCAAAGTGTCAGCACAGGCACAATGCTGTATGATTCTACAAAAGAATCCATTTATTTCATGTACAACGCCACTTTTTTCTTGGATGGCAAGCAAATACAACTGCAAATCTTCCTGGAACTTGATTTTCAACTATGTGTTTAAGCCTCCACTTGATCTGGATGATTTACTTAACCCTAACATATCCTGAATGCAATCTAAATGCTTCCAAAACCAACTGCAATATGTAAAGTTACAAACGTATGAATCAACAAAAATTGTAGTAGGATTTAAACTGAATGTCATTTGATACAATCTGAAACTATAAAACTACACATCACCACCACACCCTCTGCCAATTATTTTTCCACCTCTCCCAATTGCTTATCAATGAAACACAATGTCGGTGCATCAAGAGCACCTCACCAAAGTTGCCAGTCACTACAAATGGACCTAGATAGACAACATTGCTTGTAAATGACCATGGCATTATCATACTGAGCACAATCCTGTCTGCACATACATTTTGACAGCAAGACTGACTGAACAGTCTTCATGAGGGTGACCTACGACTGCAATTGTTTTCTTCCCTTGCCAAGGGGCACAGAGCCTAGTTGATGTACTCTTACTGCTTCTGATCATGATCAACTAACTCAGTCCAAGACAGTAGTTGAACATGGGATGTTTGTTAGCCTGTATGGCTCAGTACCACTGTGCTCCTACCAACTGAGTTACTGGGGGAGCAACCTCAATGCCTTTCATATTTCAATTTATTTCAGGTATGAAGGCAAAATTTCTAAACACACCATTAACTCAATCCACATAACACAGAGCTACCAAAATAAAACACCAGTAATTCTAACTCTCAAATAAAAAATAGGGATGTGTCCTCCAACAAACTCACAATTTGGCGGTTTAAGATTTCAAAAAATCTTCTGTCCAAAATAAAGAATGCAATGCTGAAAAAAACACAGCATATCTGCAGAGAGAAAACATAACTTGTTTCAGGGAGAGGATAGGTTGTTGGATAGATGAGGTGAGTGACTGCCCTTGACATCAAGGCAGCATTTGACATAGTGTGGCATCAAGGAGCCCTAGAAAAACTGGGGTCAATGGGAATCAGGGGAAAAACTCTCCACTGGTTGGAGTCATACCTAGCACAAAGGAAGATGGTTGTGGTTCTTGGAGGTCAGTCATCTCAGCTCCAGGACAACACTGCAGGAGTTCCTCAGGATAGTGTCCTCGGCCCAACCATCTTCAGCTGCTTCATCAGTGACCTTCCTTCCATCATAAGGTCAAAAGTGGAGACGTTCACTAATGATTGCACAATGTTTAGCACCATTCACGATTCCTCAGATGTTTAAGCAGTCCATGTACAAATGCAGCAAGACCTGGAAAATATCCAGGCTTGGGGTGAGAAGTGGCAAGTAACATTTGCGCCATACAAGTGACAGGCAATGACCATCTCCAACAAGAGAGAATCCAACCACCGCCCCTTGATGTTCAATCGCATTACCATTACTGAATCCCCAACTATCAATACCTGGGGGTTACCACTGACCAGAAACTGAACTGGGCTAGCCATATAAATACCGTGGCTACAAGAGGTCAGAGACTAGGAATTCTGCGACAAGTAACTCACCTCCTGACTCCCAAAGCCTATCCACCATCTACAAGGCACAAGTCAGGAGTGTGATGGAAGACTCCCCCACTTGCCCAGATGAGTGCAGCTCCTACAACATTCAAGAAGCTTGACATCATCCAGGAAAAAGCAGCCCGCTTGATTGGCACCACATTCACAAACATTCACTCCTTCCATCAACGACGCACAGTAGCAGCAGTATGTACCATCTACACGATGCACTGCAGGAATTCACTAAGGCTCCTTAGACAGTACCTTCCAAATCCACGGCCACTACCATCTAGGCAAGGGCATCAGATAAATGGCAAAACCACCGCCTGGAAGTTTCCTTCCAAGTCACCCACCATCCTGACTTGGAAATATATCGCCGATCCTTCGCTGTCGCTGGGTCAAAATCCTGGAACTCCCTTCCTAACAGCACTGTGGACATACCTACACCACACAGACTGCAGCAATTCAAGGTGGCAGCTCACCACCACCTTCTCAAGGGCAACTAGGGATGGGCAATAAATGCTGGCCCAGCCAGGGAAGCCCACATCCAGTGAATGAATTTTTTAAAAAATTCAGGTGGAAGTCATTGATATTTATAACTAAAAGCATCACTCAATGTGAATTCCATACTCTATTCACATGGTGATGATCTTGTATATTTACAGAATTTTCTGCATTTATTCCAAATTTTTCCATTTTTAAAATCTTATCTGATGTTCAATTTAGATGTTGAGTCAATGGTTAGTCAAATCCTTGTTAAAAACTAATTGCAGGAGTTGACTGTGCTCCCTTTAAGGCAGTTTTGTTTTTAAAAGGCCAGCAACTCCATTTACAAACCAAGTGAAGGAAGTCGCTGAACTAAAAGAGGAAGCTTCACAACTTGCATCCTATAGACCAGTCTCCAAATTTATCATCTAGGACTGAGTTAGCCCTTAAATCAAATTCGTAAAGGCTCTGGCTTACTTCTTTACCGGCCAAGTGATGCCTGCTGAAACTGTGGGAAATTAGATTATCTTTCCAGAATTTAAATCAATTTCGTATGCTTGGTTTTGCTCTTTGTGAATTATTACTCAAAGAGAAATACATAATATCTTTGGGAAGCAAATACTACCAAAACCCAAATTAGTTTTGCAATCTTTGAGGAGATACTGACATAAACCTATGCAATCTGGAGATTAAATCAGACTTGGAAGTCAATTACTTAAAAAGTGTGGGGAAAAGACAGCATGCTATTCAGACTGCCAATGTACCTCACTGCATTAAAACTGCCATCAGTTAAAGAAACGTTTTTAATTTTTTGCCAAATTTCAGTGATGTGATTAAAGTTTGCCTGCACACCATCTTTCTTCTTATGAAATCACATTTTGAAACCATCATTCCATCACAGGTCCTACCATAAAATCTCAGTTTTTTTTAATTGAGGGAACAGAGTTTTGCACTTCAATACTACTAACTAGTTCAACATCCCGAATATAATAAAATTATGTTCACTCCCTCTGGTGGGATACAAGATATTCAAAATCAATATTTAAAAAAGCCATTACTTACAATACAATGAAAAATTTCCAAATAGAGCTAATTAATGATAGAATCCCAGTCTCAATATGCTGTGATACAAATCTAGCAATTAACAATTCGAATTAATTTCCTGGTTCAAAACCCCTTAATTAACACAAAACTAACTGTTCCATGTCCCACCATAATTTACATGTCCACTTGATGTTTACTTCAAACAGTGAATTCTATTAGTATCTATCATACTATAGACAAAGCTGGTACTAAAAAAAGGTTTGAATACATTTTCTGAACCGCATCAACAAAAAAAATGCCACTGTACAACATCAAACATGTCCAAAATTAGTTTACTAGTAAAAACAAGAACAATGACTCAAATGGGTGAAAACAATTTCAAAGTTTAAACTTTAAGCGGCATCGAGCATTCCATCATCTTAATGCACAAGACTTCTTTGCAGATTGCTACAGCTAAATGAAGCCTGGCGTTTTTCTCTTGTGCTACCAAAAGCAGGATACCACAATTTACACAAAACAAGCCGATTTGAAAAACGTGCCGAACTATATCAAAACCACAAACATGATGAAAACAGTATGCAATCAATCAAGGCTGAATTGGAGGCATGTGGTGTGTGGATTTAAGTGTCAAAAGGAAAAAACACCACCCTGTGTTAGAAACCAAATAAACATATTTGCACAAACTGCTCTTCAAGTCAAGGAAGTTGTCAAACAAATATCTTGTAAGAAAATATATTTAAAAACTGCAAATATCATTCACCAAGTTACAAATAGTACTACCACACTGACACTTTAGCACCTTTTTAGCCTGCAAACAGAAGTAACTAACTTGCCGTGAAAAACACAACTAACAAACCTGCTAGAGAGGACTATTTCCTGAAGCCTTACTGTAAGTCTTGCATTCAATTGTTCAATCATATTAGAGAAGGAGCCATTTTTTTCCTTGACAATGTCTCAGAATTTCATACCTATCTTACACACAATTCTACGTTTGAACCTCTCCAATCAGGTTTCCTTCCCACCACAGCAGTGAAACAATCCTAATCAAAGACAAATGATAACTTTCATGACTGACACACTATTGTATTTGTCCTTCTCAGCCTGTCTGCAACCTTTGGCAGAGTTTTACCTAGCTGAGTGGGGCTATCATGACCTGGTACCATTCCCAACTATCCAGTCCTGGCTTGGGTATCTTCTGTAATGGCATCTCACCCAACTCTGCACCATTACTTCTGGAGGACCCAAGCATCTGTAACTTGGCCCTCTCCAATTCCTCAAAGTGATATCATCATCCAAAAGGTGTAATATCAGATTTTACATGTACAGTGACAACATCCAGTTCTACTTCACCACCATCCCTCAACTATCTGTGTTTCACAACTGGCTGCCCAAGACCCAGTTGTGAATGTGCCAAAATTTCTTCTAATTAAACACTGCGAAGACTGAAGGCATTGTCTTCAATCCCCATCACAAACTCCATTCCCAGTTAAATTACCCTCCATGGCCACTGCCTCAGGCTGAATCAGAATATTCACAACCTGAGTGTACTATTTAATCTCGAGCTGGGTTTCTAGCTCAAAGGCCCTCTACACGTCATAAAGATTGCTACTTCTACCTCTGTAACATGGCTTCTTTCTAACCCATCTGATGCTCAAACCCTCATCCATTCTTTTTGTTACCTTCAGATTCAACTATCACAATGCTCTCCTACCTCTCAACATTAACTCTCCATAAACTTGACCTCATCCAAAACTGTGCTGTCCATATCTTAACTCTCATCAATTTCCGTTCACCCATCAGCCTAATGCTCGCTAGTGTACATTAGTTCCCGGTCTACTGATGCCTGAGTGTTCGAATTCTCAGGTGTACAAATCCCTACATCACTTTGTGTCTCCCTAACTCTGTAAATTCTCCAACCGTATAATTCTGCGTCCTCCAACTCTAGTTTCTTGGCCATCTTCAATTTCCTTAGCATTTGCCCCCATGTCTTTAGCCATCAACACCCAAAAGCTCTGGAATTCTCTCCTAAACCTCGCCACTTCGCTCTCCTTAGGATGCTTACTCATCCTAATATCTCCTCCTTTGGCTTGTCTGATTTGGCTCTGAGGCATTTTAGTACATAAAATCCTTTATAAAGGCAAGTTATCATTTTCCTTATTTGTGTACCCCAGAACCAAAACAACAAGTATCTAAAATTATGCTTTTAAGAGCACACAGACAGAAATGAACTTGAAGTTTAGAAGCAGATTCAAACATGCACTGTATTAAAGCAGTGTCCAGTGGCATTGCTACTTTTATTACCTATTAGCAATGAGACAAAATGTGTGCAGACAGTGGTAAAAGACAGCAATGGTCTGAATCCTGCAACATTTATATTGTACTCACATACAAGTCTGAATTTTGATCAATTCAAATCTGAATGAAATTATCCAGGATTTACGCTTCGCACATGGCCAGTTGTCTGAAATTGCTAACTTACTGCACAGAAGGAATTTAAAATTCCTTTTTGTAAACGGTAATGATTCATATTGCACAAAACTGACTAGAAATTGACATCACTTCAGTTGCAACTCTGAACACAAATTGCACTAATTTACACTTCAACAGTTCACTATAAAGCAATTTCACAAATACAGCAACGCTAATAGCTATGTGAATTTCTAAATACATTGTAACAATGCTCAGACTGCAACAGCACAGCATGTTCCTGGACTTCCACAAAGAATGAAAAAAGCTGTGCCAACACTTCCCACGTAGTCGAGAGAAAAACACTGAACACAATTTAAGTACACAACTGAACGGTAGCAAAGAGTTATTTCACTTCACTCTCAGCGCATGAGGTTGATTCTGTAATTTTCATAGCTTGCTTAAAATCAGTTGGGAGGTGTGGGAAAAGGAAATTTTCAGATTGTATACATGAAAAAAGGTTCAGAAAACAACATGATGTTTGTCATGTTAGGGTATTGGGGGACATGGAGCATCAGTGAGCAAGTGGAGGATGAGATACAGATCAGTCATGATTTAGTTGGCAGATTTGATAGGTTCAATGGCCTAAACCCGCTCCTATGTTCTATAGTATATCGCTAAATGGCTCAAAAACAAAAGCTGTGACACTCCTGAATTAGGGTGTTAAAATGTCCCTTCTTGATCTATAGCAAAATTGTTTAAACAGCAAGTACTTATGACAAGCAGTGACTAACTCCTATGCCTAATATTGCTGGTTATGTCAGCAATCCTATGATTTCAACTAAGGAGGGAAACTTCCTTGGAGTTTCTCTTGCTCCACCACTATAACTTCAACAGAAGTTCAGTGGAAATTCCATTTGTGCCCATTGCCGAGGTTTCCAAAGTTACAGCAGCTGTGTGGGAGAAGCTCAGAGGAAATTTGCACAATGATACAAGCCACCCAGCATTCACTATTTTAAAAATATTAAGTTCTGAATACATAACAGCATAAATTAATTGCAAGTCAAGACCCCTATGTTATATCAGACTTTATTAGTGATGTGATAAAATGAGTTAACAGTGTCATCCCACATCTGCATCTTGTTTAAATTCATAACAGAATGATGGGATGCTAATCTGTTAGACACCTATCCAGGTTCAGAACAAAATAGGCTTGGGCAGCTTGATCCAACTTCTGGCTAGATTTACATAATCGAGCGAAACATTAACATGGCATTCACATTCAGGAAAGCCATGAGTCTGGTCAGTGAATAATGTTCTGAAGTAGTTATTCAAGATAAAATGTTGGATTATATGCATAATTCATTTCCTATGATTTGGAAGTATTTAAAGCAAACATTTGGACCAAAATATCAAACAAAATTTTTTTTAATGAATGTAACATCTTAGCATTGGGCAAGGTTCAGGCTCTTCAAGTACAAATTATTTTGCGGAGCTTAAGTTGTAACTACAAGTTATCATAAGTAACCCTACAATGTACTTTACGTGAGAGTCATCAGAACAGCAAAATTTACTGAAGTGAAATGTTAATTATCTTTTGCAGCCGGGGGGGGGGGGGATGACTGATCACTCAAGTGGTGCATCGGGAAATGCAATTCCGGCATCCGTGTCATTCCAAGTTAACAACGGCATTATGTCAAATGATCACAAAGAAAAAAATATTCTTTCATCCTTGTCCCTACACCCCATCTACACTGTCCTTTATCAGGATCAACTAACTTAATTTTAAATGTACTGAACCTAGGATCTCAATTTGTTTATTTCAACACTATACCAAATTAGCAATACAGAATTTTCATCCCAAATTTCAATTCAAAACAAGAAAGGTTACTGCAGTTAGCGCAGTTCATATTATAATTATCAGGCCTAACAACTGGCTTCTACATTTCAAAACATTAAAGTTAGATAGTACAGCATAAAAAATGCAATACCGGTTTTAACAACATTATTTTAACATCTGCCATCAGTGACTAACTTGACGAGTTATCAACTGCCAGCATTACCACATCTTAAGTGTGCAAGTTGTTACTGCTCAAATTTCAGTACATTATTCTCTAAAGCAGTAGTTTATCGATTTACTCCCTCACCTGCATATTATCTTTAACCACATTGATATTGTGCGTTGATCACATCTAGAAAAACTGTTCTAAGCTATTAAATACCATCAAGAATCCTAAAAACTGCAAATGCAATTTGATAACCATTCCAATGCTCTGTAGAGCATGCCACATTCACACAAGTCATACCCACTATGTTATATCAGACTTTATTAGTCAACATGCAAACTTTAAACTCAATTAAGTCAAATCAATTTTGAAGAATGACTATGAAAAGGGTTGCCAGTTGTCACCTGATGTTCCAAAAATATTCCCATGTAGCATTCATGTTCATCAGGTAGAAGGATTAAGGCCAGAAGTTAATACCAAACCAAATCCAGTAATGACTTGCTGTCTCGTCACAGTTCAGACAGTAAGCTGCTGGAGTCAAGTAATTCAGTGAAGTGTTTTTCTGATGTTTTCTCCTCTTATTTCAACTCAAAAGAGTAACTGCTGTATGACAGAACAAGAGCCAACAACTTGGTCACTAATATGTTTCACCCTAACTGCCAATCTTCTATAGCCTCAACAACAAACTTTTTTTTCCACTATTTAAGGTTTCCAAATGGCTTAATTAATAATTAACTTCTCCACTGAAATCCAAGGCAAATTTGATTAGAAGCACAACATGAGAATTGTGCATTCTTCAGGTGTCTGCTCTTCCATTCCAGCATGTTGGCATTATAACTGCCAGTGAATACTTAAAACAACATTTCCAGCATCCCCCCTATTTACTGACAGCAAAGTGAGGGTAATCAACTTCCTTACAGGTCAAGCAAGGGAGAACCCTAGAACATAACATGCAGCACTCAAATTTTACAAAATGCTGATCGCTTTCCGTTAAACTAGTTTCCTCAAACCAAACAGTTACTATGGCAAACATAGATCAGTGCTTCAAATCTCATCCCGTACAATCACTCAGGGTTATTATAAGATTAGTTGATGTTAGAAATTCAGAAGTTCTGCCCAATGCAATAATTATGGTACACTGTTATATTAGTTGATACTCTCAGTTTAAGATTTCATATTGATGAACAAAGATAACAAGCAGAGGCACTTCAAAAAGAACAGTTCTGCAGGTAATACAAAGTGTAGGATACAAGGTATAGCCACAATTCTCCACCCCCCACAGCAAATTTCTGAAATCAACTACAATGCTATGCAATATAACAGAATGCTTTTGCACAGATGCAAATGGACAAAGAATGACGACCAAAACAACATTGGTTGAGCCTGAGAGATGGTTATCTCTTTAACCCTTCTGGCAATGAATTGCACATGGCATGGAAAAAAATCTTAATTCTCTGAGTGACTTTACTAAAATCACATGATATTCAATAACAAATCCGTAAAGCTGAAAAGAAACTTGCTTTTTCTGTAAAACTAAATTCCTTGATTTCTGCCATTCCAGCAGCACACACTGTTCAGGTTCCAGAAAGATCTGCTAGGAAACCAGTTAATTGTAAAATCATAAAATGAGTTCCATAATAAATCATACTTACATTGTCTGAAGTATGTGCAGATTCCATCATCAAATTTTTCATTTTAGATGCCAAAATATATTGCCAAAGTTTAACTAAGAACTATGCCAGTGTTAGGTCCAGGACGGGAGGAGTGCGCAGTTTATCTAGCCCCACTACTCCACAGGTCGCAACATTAGTGTAAATGTTTAATTCACTCACCAAAATGGCCAAATGTTTGCCTTCGCTACTCTTAGGCCCAAAATAAAAGAGACTTTGACCAGGTTTCTTTCAATAAACTCAATGATTGATTGTAAAACATAACTTCTTTTTAAAAGAAGTTGCAAGAACTGGTTAACATGCAATTTGTAAGCTGGAAGTGTAACTATCTATCCCTCTTAAAATTCCCCAGCACACACAAAGGACAAACAAATAAGGGTCTCTGCAGAGATAGGCAGTTGAAGGAAAAACTTTACCAAAAGGGATAAAGTTTGCAGGGTTCTGATGTTGTCGGTGTGGTGCTCCCTCATGTGAAGACGGGTCGCGAGTCCCAGGAGATGTCTGGAGGTTCTCACCAATGGAACTTAAGTATAGAGGAAAATAGAGCCGGATCAATCCTCTTTGTCTCAGCCTCTTGGGTTTCCAAATGCAGACAAGATCCACTGAGATGAGGATTCCCAGCTGGATACTGATATCCACACTGTATTTCACACAAGGCAAGGAGAGTGCAAGCTGGGCAGCTTTTCCCCTTTTCAGTTCGTTCCCAACGGAGTTCAAAACAACAAGTTCAAAGCAAAGCTTCTGCATCAGGTGATTCCCAGTAAATCATCAGGTCTTTGTCTTTAAAACACTTTTTTCCCCATCAATTCAAATGATTGCAGTTCAAATAAGCAAATAGCTTTCCTCCACGATTACCATGCTGTAGAGGTGATTTCTTGGAAAAAGCATACTTGTTCACATTCCAAGGTGAACCCATAACCTTTTTGTTAAAAAAAAAACCCACGTGTATAAATAATGCAATGTCCTTCCAAATTTTAAAAGAAAGTTTCAGTTTCCCAACACCAGTTGTATTTCCCTTTCCACACCATTTTACAAAAGAGTATGCAATATTTTGAACTATTAACCTATCCTGGTGCAAATCTCAACTGTTCTGCTGAAAATATATTCATCATAAAACAAAAACAAAAACAGAATTACCTGGAAAAACTCAGCAGGTCTGGCAGCATCTACGGAGAGGAGCACAGTTAACGTTTCAAGTCCGAATGATCCTGTTGAAGGGTCATTCGGACTCGAAACATTAACTGTGCTCCTCTCCGTAGATGCTGATGACCTCAGACCAACTGAATACAGTCCAACATTCAACTCTGATCTTAAAGCACAGAATGAGGCTTAATGATGCCTTGTACAAAATTTGTTACTTCATTGTTTTTACATCCAGTAGCCCCTTGTAGAAAACCCAGACTCCCATAAGCCTTTAATTTTAAATGAACTTTACAATTTGCACTCCGCCTTTAAAGATCTATATATCCATATCTCTAAATCTATGTTCTTTGTTCAAGGTATAGTTAAGGAATACTTAAGGCGTGCAGCTCCAACAGAAGTTTAACACCAGCCAGGACAAAGCAACCCATTCACAACCCAAAATATTCATTCACTTTACCACTGGCAAACAGAGGATTGTTGCAATCCCCATTGAGGAAAAGTAGCCAAATAATGAAATTTACTGAATCACCTCTAAAGAAGAAATTACCAACAGCATTTTACTTTTGTAACTTTTACTTTAACACAAATCAGGATCAATGTAAATTAAACATGAATCAACAGGCCAATGACACTTCAGACAAGATAAATTCTACTTTCAATAGTCGATACAATAAAGGTACATCCTACATAAGTATTCCCCTTCAGCACGTATGGCATTACGCAGCTACAAAGTTCCACATTATGCTTTTTTTAAATTCACGCATGGTAGGGTATCCAACAACAGCTTTCACTTCCAAGCTTCATGGGTATGATCATCATCAGCAAAGCACGCTTCTAAAAGTCCTCTCTCCCTCTCGTCACAACAGTCCTGATTGGTGTAGCTATCCAGCGTTCCTTTTCAACTGACCGACCAAAATTACCCCGGTTCATAGTTTGGCCACTTCTAGGAGAACACCCAGCTATTTAGCATCTCCAACCTTTTCAGACAACTTTCCAGGTTTTCGACTTTTAGCCAGCTCTCTCAGTGCCAAGAGCTTATGTCCCTTTTTAACTAAACAAGAAAACTGATCTCTTCCTGAATGATTTGTTTCTTCTCAAGAGAAAAAGTGTCTTTCTCTTTCTGTCTGTTTGCTTTCTCTGTCGCAACATCTGGGCCTTTACCCTCCAGCTCCTCAGTTTGTAGATCTCCTTTGCATCTAGCCATGTGGCACTTGTAGCTCAACTTCCCTCCTGTGGTACCCGGTCAAGGATCAGCAGGTCACATGGACCAGTATTTATTATCCAAAAAATTTAAATTTGATCCCTTTGCAATTGATGCAAACTCTTTAAAACAATTAGATTCAACCGACGTTTAAAAGAAATTACAAATCTTCCTTACTGCACTGCTTGTGGGTCAAAAGTCATTACTAGCTGCAGTGTGTACCACTTACAAAATGCACTGCAGCAACTCACCAAAGCCTCTTCGACTGCATTTTGCTTCCAAACCCAAGACCTCTATCATCTAGAAGAACAAAGGCATCAGACACTTGGGAACACCACCACCTCCAACTTCCCCCCACAAGTTTCACAAGATCCTGGCATGGTGCCATGTCCTCATTCATTCATCACCACTGGGAACTCTGGGTGTACTTAACACTCCATGGGCTGCAGTGGTTCAAGAATGGGACTCACCACCACCTTCTGAAGGGCAATTTAGGATAACGACGAAAGGTTGAGTTACCAGCAACAGCCACAGCCCCTGAACGAGTAAAGAAAACTTCCTTTTTCACCCAAAATGGCCTTCACATCTGCTCACTCCACTAACCTACTCCTGTCTTCCTGACAACTCTTACATTCTGCCACACTTTTTGCCAGAGTCTCATTTGTAGGATTCAATGTAATTGTGCTTGAACTCGAGACAAAATCATTTTGACACAAACAGAAAACAAAAAAGGTCCATGCTTCTTGTGCCTTATCAATGTGAAGTATGTCCATTCACCTGATTCTGAAAATTCATACATATGCCCATCACATTCTTTTTTACAAATCCATAAAATGTCCTTAAAATCTGTTGGGTGTTTCAGTTAGAAACACGAGATGGTTAAATTACTGAAACTATCAGAAAGCGAGGCACAACAAAAACTGAAGACACAAAGCAGTGTGAAGAGATGCGGTTGAGGGGTGGGAGGGCGGAGGTGGTGGATGAGGCAGGTAGATATGGAAGCACAAAAAATTAGTAAGACCAGAGAGGTTGCAGGTGCCCAGGAATCTGTGGGAAGTTAAAACAGAACAAGGGTGCAAACCACCCCACCAATGCAGTGTTCTGATGGAGGGTCACCACTGCATCAACAACACCTCTTGCCGAAGAGAAAGTGGAAGCTTTCATTAAGATCTGCACTTAAAGTCAGTATCAAGGTCAATTGGTTGCCAAGTGCATAATAGAAAGATACAGTGCTGCTCTTTAAGCTTGTGTTGACCTTTTTAGGAATAATGTAGAAGATCAAAGAGGTCATAGTGGGACAGGGAGGTAGAGAATGAACTATAACAGATCAGAGGTATTTGGAAAAACAGTCATCTAATCTGTGTTTGGTCTCCCCAATACAGAAGAGATCACACCATGTTCTGCTTCTTTTTAAAATATTATTCATCTTTAATATCCTCCCATTTAATGAAATCCACCCTGATCGCTCTACAAATTCTGCATAGCCTGCTGAATCTTTTCCGTATTTTCAGTTTGTATCACCAGTTTACTTGTTAGAGTACAAATTCCAACCTCTACTTCGATCACACCAGAAGCAAATCTCTAAAAGGCACTTTGGGCCTTTTCAAAGCATTCTTCAATTCAATATTAACGTGTTTACAAATGGGGAAAGAAAATATTACCAGTTCTTGGCTCCTTTTAATGTTTGCCAGAGATAGATTTAGAAAACATATTATGATTTAATGAATATAAAATTTGTCTCCCATGAATAGGCTGATTTAATGAAGTCGCAATCAACTTGTGGTTAGTTTTGAGAGGGAGGTACAGAATGATTCTCCACTAGCCTCCATATGTACTATGCCTGTTAAAAAGTGAGTGAAGAATGAGTGATGAAAAATGACTAAGGTAAGAAATGGGTCATGGTCCCTGTGATTTGGTGGCCATGGTGCAGTTAGATTACTGCGGTGAAATGCAAATTTACAAAAGCACAGAAAAGCGAAGTAACTGCTGAATTCCATTCTCCAAAACATACATTTTAAATAAATGTTTAGATTCACATTAACTCGGAAATAAACACATCCTACGTATCAGTGAATATAATTTTACTAAGCGGGTACAATACCAAAACATGAAAAGACCCTCTGGTCCATCCTGCCTGTCCAACACTATTATTATGCCTGGTGCAATGCATTGTATACTCTCCAAACTCCACCAAAATTCTTGTGATCTGGTGGGAGAGGGGGTAAAAAAAAAAATTAGAAAACCAAGGCTACTTTGGGAGGAAAAATCTGGGAAATTCCCCTCCGACCAACAAGTCCATGAGATCACCCTGGCCACAATAACACTGTACATTATCTGTTATAGGAAATGATCTCTGCCCCAGCCAGATTCAGGTCCTGCTCACACTTAAAACAACTGAGCAAATCGAAATCCACCAAACTAGCCAGCACCCTATTCCAGGGGTCCACTATTCTTTGAGAAAAGGACCACCTTCTGACGTCCAACTTAGATCTGGCCCCACACAACCTAAAAATTGCTACTCCTGGATCTCCCGGAGCTATCTGATCAGAACAAACCAACTCCAACACCCCCATCATCTTGTAAACCTTAATTAAATTCACCCCTTAATCTATAGAATCACAACTCTGTAGCCTATTTTGATAAATTAGATACTTCAAACTGGGAATTAGGTTAAAACTTCATGTGTCCACAGCAATCTAAAATAAGTGGCTGCAACTCGATTACACGATTATATCACTTTTCTTTAAATTGAGTAGATAGAATAAAAATCTTCGCATTTCAGTCCAAAAAAATTGGCTTTGGCCTTCCTGAACCTGGAAGCAAAAAATAAGTCCCTTAAGTCCCACCTTTTCCCACATGAAAATAGCCAGTCATTATTCATTTTCCCAGGGACACATATGAAGAATGTGTACTTGAGCAGAAGTTTCTCAACAACCATGGAACAGTCTCATTACAAATCACCATATGGGAACATGGGGTACAGATCAGATGGAAAATAACCACACTCACTTGTACAGATTTTCAAATATTATTACAGTCAGATTTTGACAAATGATTTTCCATTGGGATTTTCAAACACAACCCAGGTAACAGACTAACACCAATTTCTGACAATGCCAATAAATTAGAGTAGATAAAGCGTGGGATTAGAAATGAAGAACATGGTCTATTTCTGACTAATAATACTGCTGCAAAAATTACACTTAATTTTTTAAAAATTCATTCACGGGATGTGGGCTTCGCTGGCTGGGTCGTTGCCCTTGAGAAGGTGGTGGTGAGCTGCATTCTTGAACTGCTGCAGGCCATGTGGTGTAGGTATACCCACAGTGCTGTTAGGAAGGGAATTCCAGGATTTTGACCCAGCGACCGTGAACGAACGGCAAAATATTTCCAAGTCAGGATGGTGGTGTTCCCATCTATCTGCTGCTCTTGTCTGTCTAGATAATAGTGGTCATGGGTTTGGAAGGTGCTGTCTAAGGAGCCTTGGTGAATTCCTGCAGTGCATTTTGTAGATGGTACACACTGCTACTGTGCAGTGGTGCAGGGAATGAATGTTTGTGGATGTGGATGCACAAAAGAAAACTGCACAAAAGAAAACTTGAGTACAAGTGCTTTTCACATTACCTTTTGACGTAACACTTGCTATTAGATCTGCAACAACAACTATGATTTTAGCATAAAATAAAATGCATGGTATCAGAGGGTTGTCCCACATGCAGACAAATTTAAGATCCGCTTCCCCCTTCTCCCTCAAATTAGTGCTTTTTGGTGTTGATCAGCTGTTGGAAGTGTCAATTTTAAAGGTGCATTCCCCAGTTCTATTCGCTTACTATATTGAGTGGCAAATTAAAAATAAGAAATTCCCATTGGCAGTTTTTATAATTGTTCTTATAATGTACCACCTCAAGCAAAGCAGTACTTTCTCCAAGAACAAATTCCCACCACAACCACTCTGCGCTAACAAAATATTCACAAATTTACAACCCAATCTTTATTCAGCTTAAAAAGCGATTTCTCTGATGTATGATCCTGAACTGAGGTGATTGTGGAGCAGAAGCATTATCACCTGCTTTCAATTTAAACAATCTTCAATGTCAAAAATCAAGTGATGGAAACAAATTTGTTCAGAACTTCAACATGATTTCAAAACTAATTCTGTGATTACTTCGTTTTAACACTCTAGACATATTGTACACATATGCATGAGACAGGAATCACTCATTAGAATTACAGGAAGCCTGAAAGTTAATTGCTCCGAGGTCAGAAACAAGAAGAGCTCCTGAAACTAAGAGCCTTAATTTGATGTTGTAAAAATATAGACTCATTTGACATCAAATAGGTATTTATCTAAAAGTTTGCGTTATTTGTCTGTCATCAGATGATTTCAAGCATCTAGATCAGTTCTTTCTCAGAAGTTCTGAAATTATGGCCTACATGAACATTGCACTATAAAATTAAAGGTCACTTTAGGCGAAGCTCCATGCCAGTGGCATTAGTTCCTACAGACAAATTTAATGCACTCGATCGCAACTTGAAAATAAATCGCCAAGATTCACCAAAACCAGATGTTCAGAATGTCTGTTTTCTCCAGTCTTCCCTGCCACCAACTGCAGCAGGTCTCAGCAAGTTTATTTTTAGGATGTAGCCAGCTGTGCAGGATCCATACAGCATAAAATGGCATTAGCACTGGTCTTTACAAGAAAACAGCATCGAAATAAAGCAAAACCTACCAGTAAATTAGAAGGCAAATCACAGAACTAAGCTGAAGATGGAATTCCTGGCTGTATTTCTGAACTACTAAAACAACGATCAATTGCTGCTTAAGATCTCAAAACTGATGCTCAAGGCTGCGCTTCAATGATTGAAATAAAATGCCAGAAATATTTCAAATTACAACATACTTCCTTTAACAAAGTTACTCAAATAAAAAGCACAGTTTTGCCAAATTAACCTAATAAAACGATTTTCATTCATATGGTACATTTAATGCAGTAAAACACAAGAGACTTCAGAGGAGCATTATCAAACACAATCTAAAACCAAAACTTTTAAGGAGCTATTCGGACTTCATTAGAGGTAGGTTTTAAGGAACAGCTTATAGGAGGAAAGGGAGAGCTGGAGAGACTTAGGGAAGGAATTTTCAAAGGGAACGGTGCAGGAGTGGGAACAGAAGCCAATGCTTTTGAGTGGACATAAAGAAATAGAACCAGGCAAAAGCAGTCCCACTCAGCTAGTCAATGTAGGAAAGGCATTGGAAAAGATTGGTGTAGTCAAACATGCCAAAGCCTACAGCCAGGTTGAGGAGGAATAGTCTACCGTGGTCACTTACATAGAATGTCATTTACGACATGGGTAAGAGCTGTTTCAGTGCTGTGGCAATACAATACCTTCAGAAACATTGAAACTGGAAAACCCGATATATAGGTTTTAATTTGGGTAAATTGTTCAGCTAAAACAATAAACTGACTCTAAACCTGATTTATTACAAGAGTCTTTGAAAAGTTAATAGCAAAACAATCAAGTTGCTTGACCCCATTAGATTACATAGAACATTTTGTTTTATTCTTGCATGGGATGTGAGCGTTGTTGGCAAGGCCAGCATTTGTTGCCTATCCCAACCTGCTCTCAAGAAGGTGGTGGTGAGCCAGCCACCTTCTTGAACCACTGAAGCACATGTGGGAAGTGGAGTTCCAGGTTATTGACCCAGCAACAGTGAAGAGACAGCAATATAGTTCCAAGTCAGGATGCTCTCCCACAACCAAATGTCTGCTGCCTTGTCCTTCTAGGTGGTAGAGGTTTGCTGGTTTCAACAAGCAAATACTGAAAGCTAGATTTTTGAACTACTCGGAATTTCATAAATTGAAAAAACATTGCTCTGCTGGAAGATTTACAGATTTCATTGTATGCAAGTTTATTGACACCATCTCATACATGAAAGCAAAAGCCATCACAGTTGTTGTATTACCCAACACAAGACTTTAAAAAAAAGAACTGTGATTGTTTCTCTTAGGTGCTACTTCAGAGTTAGTCTTTCGGCATTTTCCTTTCTTAACAAGTACCTTAAAAACTTCACGGGTGTAAAAACCAGTGACCTGCAGTGTTACTTATGGCATCTCACAGCGTATTAGGTGCAAGAATATGAAACAATGGAGCTGGAACCAAGGTCACTTTTTATTCAGCTGAACCTTTGCACACATCTGAAATTAAATACGGGATTTTTTTAAAAGCCGTAACTTGCACAACTTATATTGGGGGAAAGTGTCTTGGATACGTGACCAATATAGGGTCTAGTAGGCAGGTATAATCATTCTGTAGTTCTCCGCAAATTGGACGGATGACGCCGATCAAGCACCCATAGGCCAACCATTCACAATCTACCCCATCATCGATTCTACCTGCTCTCCCACCAACTGAATGTCTGAAAAGATATTTTGCTTCTTACGTTCAACTAATACCCTTTCTAATACAAGAACCATAAGGAAACATAGCTACAAACATTCCAGGTCATAATGTGCTCACATCAGTGTACAGTTAAACCTATAACTTCAATCCTATTTCCAGATCGAGAATCTTCTTAAAAAAAAGAAAGACAGAATCAATGGCTTATGACAAGAGTCTGCTCCATATATCAACTGCTGTATTGCAAGAAAACAGAGAAATTTAAGGCCTGTTTTACACAATCATGCCTTCTAGAGCTGCACTATCAGTGCAAGTTAAATTGTCGCCCATGTCATCTGTGTGGCTCGAAATTTCAAAAAAAAGTTTTCATGATGAAAAGTTAAGTTCAAGGCCATTCCTGTAACTAGGAGACCAAAGTCCAAGAATCATCCTAAATATACATATTGGAAAATGTATCAGTCTAAATTCTTTTGCAAGTTGGGTGACCAGAAATGTGCACAATATTTCAAATATGGCCACTGCAAGCCTGATCAATAATTCATATGCCACGTTTCTTACGTGTGTGACAGACAGAAATGTCTGAACTAGTGCATTCTCCATGACAGTGCCTCTATCAGAGTCCACTTGCCAACTAATCAGCACTCTCTTCTCATCAAGTATATACTGCTCTTCCCTTTACATTTGGTATTCTTGCGAATTGTCCTGATGAATGCAAGACGAAGAGCTTCGACAGTGTCTTTTTTCAGCAATATTCAAGTTCTGCACTACCAAACGGCTGCTTATTATTCTGCTATGCAATGGACAACTTTTAGAAACTGAGCATTAAAACTCCAAGAAACTGGAGTTACGTCACAAATAAAACCACTAATGAAATTCATTCAAATTAAGTGTTAACGTTCATGCGCAGATTTTGCACTCAAAATATTACGCAACATATGCTAATCCAGTTTAATCAATAACAGTCCTCTTTTGAGGGAATTCAGCACAAAGTACTCAACTAAGTAACTTCATGACTCAGGCCATATGGCAATACTAGCTAAACTAGAATATGCAAGGACAAAGGACAAAGGACACAAATAATGGGTGAGAATACATTTACGAGACACCCCAAGGCCTTCAGCATCAGTTCAAACTTGTACCTGACAGGAATATGAAGAACTGCTCTTCAATCCATGTAATCTGTTACAGCTTTTGCAGTAAAGTGACATGGACCATGTCCATCGTCAAAAATGCATCAATTCATCATCAGTTTTACACGTACAAGTGAATCAAATGTTGCACTCTTCCTGTATCTTGTAAACAAGTGCTACAAATAGTCCTCAGGCTCCTTTTAATGCCAATCTAGTACTTATATCAACTCAATCCATTTCCTCCAGTGAGGTCAGATTCAATCAGCTGAATTCATTCTTAAAATTATTGAGATAAAAGTTCTAGCTTGGCACTTGCCTACCTGCAACTTTCCTTCCATTAAAAGTGAACTAAAGAAAAGCATAAGTGCAGAAGTAGAATTTCTACTCCACCGTGACTAACTCCAATAAACTGCAACTTTCAAGAACAGGCATATATTTTCTGGAGTTTATAAGAATGAGAGATGAGCTCATTGAAACGTGCAAATTTTAACAGGTTAGATGATGACAGGCTATTTCCACTGGCTGGAGAGCCTAAAACTAGGGGTCATAATCTCAGGATAACAGGTCAGCCATATAGTCCTGAGATAAGGAGAGGGGGGTTGTCAACCTTTGGAATTGTCTATTCCAGAGGGCTATAGTTAGGATCCATGTAGAGGAACCATAAATCAAAACAACCAAAATTAACTGAATGACCCTAAATGCATAAATAACCAATAGGGTTCTACTTTTTGTAGTTTTTACTTTAACAGGACTTGGAACCAACCTAAATGAAACATGAATTAACAGGCAAATGATACTTCAAATTAAAAAAAGGTAAAATTTCACTTTAAATAGTCGACACAACAAAGATACATCTTACACAACCACAAGCAATCCCTTTCAGCATGTATGGCGCTACGTAGTTATACAGTTCCACAGTATGCTGTTCTTTATTCACATCCAGGTTTCACAGGTATGATGGTCATCAGCAAGGCACACTTCTACAAACCCTCTCCCCTTCTGGTCACGACAGTCCTGACAGTGTAGCTTTCCAGAACTCCTTTTCAACTGACCAAACAATAACACTCCAGTTCGGCCACATCTGGGAAAATGCTAAAATAAAAGCAAAATGCTGCAGATGCTGGAAACCTGAAATAAAAACAGAAAATGCTGGGGGGATAAACTCAGCAGGTCTGGCAGCAACTGTGGAGAGAGAAACAGAGTTTCTCCCCATGTTCCCAGGTCTGGGAAAACACCCAGCTCTTCAGTGTCTCTGAGCTATTTACACAGTTTTTCAGATTTTAGACCTTTTTGAGCCAGCTTGCAGAATGCCTCCATGGTCTCATGTCTCTTTCTGCCAAACAGAAAAACTGGCCTCTTCCCGAGAGTGATTTGCTTCTGTTCTACACAAGGGTTTAGTGCGTATCTCTTTCTGTCTCTGCCTGCTTTCGTGTGTCAGCATCTGGGGCTTCACCCTCCAGCTCTCCTGTTTGTAACTCTCCTTTGCGTCTGCCAGCCACGTGGCTTCTCGAACTTTCTTCCTGCTGGTACTGCTTCCAGGTCAAGGGTCACCAGGTCTTATGGGCCAGTGTTTCTTATTATCCAAGAAAATTATAATTGATCCTTTTACAATTGTAACTCCTTTTACAACTCTTAAAAGTCCTTTTCAAAAACATTCTTAAAGACAACTGCAGATTCCATAGTCATTTTAAAGAAATAAGAAAGTTTCTTTACTGTACTCCTTCTGAGTCAAAGGTCATCATACTATAGATGCTCAAGTGATGAGTACATTCAAGACTGAAATCGTCAGCATCAGGACGACAAATGTTATTGTCCAGGATGTTGTCAATGCCAATTGGTGGTATGGCAATATGACAGTGGAGGCTGTTGAAAGCTTCATATATCTAGGCTCCACAATCACCAGCAATCCATCATATGATGCTAAAATCATAACACACATTGTAAAAGCTGCAAATGTTATGTTCAAGCAGTGTTTGGAAAAACAACCTGACTGAGAACACAAAACTGCAGTCTACCAAGCCTGCAACCTCAGTGCACTCCTCTACAGTAGTGAGGCCTGGACAACATATGCTGAGCAGGAAAAATGTTTTCACCTTTGCTGTCTCAGACATAGCTTTGGTATTTCCTGGTGGTTAAAAGGTCACCAACTCAGAGGTCCTTAAGCATGCTAATTCCATTAACATCCACTCATTACAAAGCCAACAAACATCTGCACTGACTTGGCCACATTCACCAGTCGTACACCAAAAAGATTTTTTTTACAGTGAGCTGGCCATTGGGTTACGACTGGCTAGGCACTCATACTTCCACTACACGAACAACTGCAAGTGAGATATGAAGATGGCGGACATCAGCACAGACAACTGGGAGACAAACGGCCATGACCACTGGAGGCTGACTGTTTGGAAGGGCACTGGAAGAGAAGAGAAATGGAAAGCTCAACTGGCAAAGAGGGCAGATTTCTTTCTCTTCCTTCTTACTAGAGTGTTAGTTGAGTCGCCATGTTTCCAAAAGTCACCTCTTTCCACCCCCCTTCCCCCATTCATTTTACTATAAACAAAAAGGGTCCTTTAAGTTTGTCCAAAACAACAGTTAAAACTGGAGAGTTGCGCTGGGTTTTTATTTAGTGTGGAATTGAGAACCAGTTTGTCCCTGATTTGTCCCTGCACCTGACATATTACTTTCTGGCAGTATACCATTAGGGAGTGTAAACTTTGCAGTGTTAGAGGCCTAGAAACATCTTTGTTCAAGCATCGAAAGAACTTACTTGAACTCACCCAAACTCTGCTGCCTGCATCATATTCCATACCGAGTAGCACCCACCCATCTTCAGAGAATTACATTAGCTCCTAGCAACATGTTTAAAACTTGCATCTCATGTCTAACTCACATCACGCCCCCAAACCCATTGGTGCCTGCCTACCCTCTTATGTATCTATTCTATCTCCCATCTCTAACACAGCAGGGTTATACAAGAGGCCAGAGGAACACAGTGGAAGGAACACATTGCGGTGGGTTATAAAGCTGGTGAATGTTACAGAGATAGGGAGGGCAAGGCCATCAAAAAATTTAAATACAAAGATGAGAATTTTAAATTTGAAGCAATGGGAGTACAACATTTGCTTCAGCCATTGGACAGTAACTGAACTTTGCCACTTACACAGGCACAAGAGGGCTCGCAACTGCAACACGTCATTGCATTCCCCACCTAAGCCTCAATCTGGCTTCCTTCAGTCGAGCCTCAATCTCGTGCCTAATACCAGCAAAAGGTTTCACGTTAAGTAAAACAAAAATAATCAAGGTTGAGTTGCATAACTAATTTTGATTAATTTTGTTACTGCAGCTTCGATGTATTTTTATATCATCAGGAAGAGAGCCTCAGAAGAAAAAAGGTTGAGAACCCATGGCCTAAGCTGCACAACAACCTTGAAGTCAAAATATTACATGTATACCCTGTGGTGTTAAATCATAAATATTTGGCGGGTGTGGTGTGGGGAGCAGAGGTGGGGACCTGAGCTCAGAAGATGGCTTGCCCCTCTAAAGCCACTACTCAAAGGAGAAATCAGATAATTGTAGCTGGTGAGGTCAGAGTAATTATGGACAGTTGGTAAATTGTAGGTTCCAGACTAGCTTTCAAAAGATGATGATTTTACATTGAAGTGTAGCATTTTAACTCTGCATATCAGATTCAAAATTTGTATTATGTACAAAGTAAACCGTGGAACCAGATTTTTTTTTAATGTTTTGTTCTTACAGCTCGACTCCAACAACCAAGTCATATAATTTGTATTGCAGTAACTGTAGTAAATGTCACTGATTATTCAAGAAATAACATAGATAATATTTTATTGAGGGTAACAACAAAATCTTTTAAACCAAGAAATCTGCCAGCTTCTTTCCAAAAGCAATGAATCAATCTGACTGACCCACAGAAATAACTAGGCAAATTTTAATGTCAGTTTGCAACAATATCATTGTCCCATTCCAAAAACATGACCACCCTGCAAATGTCGCATTTGAACCCCCAGATCTTTTTTGTCAACAATGAAATTGTCCACAGTACTTGGCCTGGATTTTGCTAAGAACAGCAGCAAGGCTAACAGTGCTCACCATTATTGTGGAGTAAGTCAGGCAGCAACTTTCAGTATTTGCACATGCTCAGATTAACTAATTTCAGTTTAGGTGATGTCCAATTTGCCTTGCCTGTCTATCTACAAGTTTCATTACGCCCACATTTCAAAGAGAAATTCTCTATTAAAACATATGAAGGGCGACAAAGAGTTAGGGTTTGAGATTTCATGTTTAAGTATATTTTGGCAAAATGGCAAATCTCTTATATATACAGCTAAACAACGCACCACTACTTAATTGTTTTCACAAGTGTGGAGTCTCATGCCTTCAGACTTTAACTGTTGTTGGAGATTTTCCTTTTTTTTTTTGCTTTGTCTCATCTATTTTACCTTCTGTACATGATCTTACATTAGAATATTTCATTCAGTTTATATGTCCCTGTTTAGGCTCTGCTTGTCTCAGTGAGGATTCTTCATAGGTTGAAGAGACAATGTTGCCTGACTTGTGCATACACATCAGATACCTTGAAGAGGTCAGCATGCTGAAAAGGATCTTTAATTACCCTAAAAGCACCACACAAAAGCTGCAAGCATAACTAACGTCAAGCACCATTCCTTCACTGTTGACTAGAAAATGAAAGCCCTGACGTCACCGATGCAGAGTAATCAAGTGACTATAACAATAAAGGAGCAAAGAATGACACTGACAAGGTATTTAACAATGTGTTGTCAGGACCATAAAGAGAATATAAATTGACATTTTAATATATTACAAAATTTATTAAATGCACAGTAGCAGATTTCCTGTGGTGCCGCTAATCTGGATGATCCATCGTTTTATAAAGCGCAGAACGTATTATTTCTGGTACGAAGCTGTAGCTTTAGCACTGCGAAAGGTTCAAGTTTACTAATCATCTTCCTTTTTAAAAATTAATTATTGAGTTATGTGTGTGTCAATAACAAGGGCAGGATTTATTGTTCATCTTTCACTGCCTTGAGGTGATGAAGAGCCAGATTCTTGTATCACTGTATGGTGCAGGTACTTACACCACACCGTTAAGTGGGAAATTCCAGGATTTTGACCCAGCAACAATGAAGGGACAATATATGTGTAAGTCAATACAGAGTGACTTGAGGAACTTGCAGGTGTTGATGGTCTCCTTCTCCTGCTCCCTTGCTCTTCTCAGTGGTAGCAGTTGAGAGTTTGGGAGGTACTGCCGAAAAAGCCTTGACAAGTTGTTGCAGTGCACTCTGCAGATAGTGGCTGCAGCATGTACTGTGGGCTGATGGTGGAGGGAATGGGTGTTTAACATGATGAATTGGCTGCCAATCAAGATGACTGTTCTGTCCTGAATTGTTTTGAGTTTCACAAGTGTTGGTGCAGCTGCACCCATCCAGGCAGCTGGAGAGGATACCATCACATGCCTGACTTGTGTTTTTGGGTGGTGGAGGGGCTTTGGGAGCATCAGCTGTGTCACTTGCTACAGAATATCCAGTCTCTGACCTGATTCATTTATGTAGCAGGCCAGTTGAGTTTCTGGTCAATGGTAACACCCAGGTTGCTAGGAGTGAGAGATTTGGTGATGGCAATTTCACCAAATGCATATATGTTATACACCAAGCTTTCTTCAAAAAAAAGTGCTTGGTAAGGTTACTCAGAGGTTACAGACATTCTGGCTACTGTGTCAAATGACTGCCTTTGTTTATTCATACAGTACTTTTATAAAGCACTTAAGTCTTACACTTCTGTGACACTATTCTTTCCATTCATCAACAACCTACGGAGATCAACAAGCATCTAAAAAATATAAACGAGAGAATGGAAATGGTGCAATTTAGAAACAGTGTTAAATATTAACTCAGATGTTGCAAGGGAAGTGGCATGCTGGCTATAGCCAGTGACAGGTTTAACGTGACAGCTGGAAGAGTGCTGACAGTTGTAAGCAGATAGTGGTTGAAATGTAGCAGCTGCTTAAATGATACAATACATCACAAGTTATCGATACAAAAATACAAAATTACAAAACAAATATGTTTTGCTCGCCACCCATAACAAATAATGCCTCTTAGAAACTTATGAGCAAGCGTAAGCCATTTGGCACCTCCAGCATTTTATTTAGATGAGCTTCTTCTTCAAATTCCCCAATCAGGTCATACGAAAAGATCATTCCAGTCACATTTAAGAGAACTCGCAAATCAAAACCCCAGGAGTACGGTAACCACTTACGTAGAAAATGGAACGGGGCGGCATCCAAATAGATCACGAGAGTAATGAAACCCCGGTTCCTCATTACATAAGAACACCCCCCAAAAAAATCATTACACTGCCCTGGTGAGGTTACATGTACAGGTTCCTCAATCCTAAAGTTTCTGTTCGCGGTAAACAGGCTCTCGTACCAGATTGTTACTCTTACAGATTGTTAAAACCTAACCAAAACTAAAAATGCAAAAAAGCTAAAAGATTCCTATCAACCCCAATACGAACTATTATGAACGTCTAGTTCAATACAAAACCTTAAAAGTTTCAACATTTCCATCCAAACATTATTTTTCATACTCTAAGATACTAGTCTAACGTGTTAGGCATTGGCTCCGATTCCGGGGGCGCTTTTTGAAAAAAAAAAATAACTTGGAAAAAAATGGTTATTGCCTAAAAGGGGGGAGGGAGAAGAGAAGGGAACGGCTGTATTTTAACGAACGAACTGGTTTTAAAATCTTAAACCGATAAGAATGGCTGATGGGCAAAGTTGTCTCTTAGTTTGAGCTGAAATGGTGCAGCGCCCAATCCCAGCCTCGGCCGAACAGGACGGGAGCGAACACGAGGAGGAGGAGGGGGGAGAATCCAGAGCCCGAGCAAAGCTCCTCTCCTGCTGCTCACTCATTAAACAGTCACAAACTCTTCATCAATGAACAAAAGCAAGTAACACAGACACATGTGAAGGCAGGCCCTCCCGGGGTGGGGAGCACTGCCAGCCTCCCGCGCCCCCGGCGTCACGAAGCCGAGCCGAGCCGCAATCTCAGCTCCGGATTCATCCCCCCAACTAGGCCGAAGCCCCGGTCTGAATTAGTTTGGCTAAAAGGCGGGGCTTGCCGCACACACACACACACACCGTATACACACTGACCTGGATGAACTGGATGGTGAGAGCGCTTTTGCCCACGCCGCCGCCCCCCACCACCACCAGCTTGTACTTCTCCTGGGCCACTCCGTCCTTGGCGGCTGCCATGGTAACCGGGCCTGGAGCCTGGGCTCTCTCTCTCTCTGTCTGTCTGTCTGTCTGTCCCGCACCGACCTCCCCACCGACTCACGGAGACCCGCCTTTGGGGAGAGGGTAGAGGGAGGGGGAGGGGGAGGTGGGTGGGGTGGGGAAAGAGGAAAACTTCAACACCGAAAAGGCCTAAAAACTTTACTGAATTATACGGAGGAATAATTTGTAAGAATGTGACTCATTGAAGTGGGTGCAAGAGCCAGCAGAAAGCAGCAGCATTCGGAACCGCCACACAGCAAATGGGAGGTCGGGCAGCGGGAGCCGCTACAAATGGTGGCCGCCGCCTGGAGCGCCTCAGAAATTATAATGAGATGCAAATCACTGCTGAATATTCATGCTGTCAAAATCAATGCCTCAACTCCACCACCACCACCACCACCACGGCTGTACAATGCAAGTGAACGACACGCTTTGTGCACAAACGCCCAGGTTCGACTTTTCCCAGCTCGCACAATGTCTGTCCCCTCCCTGGTGGTGTTTTAACTCCGCATTGCCCGGCCCGGCTGCAGTGCAAGCTCCTGAAAGAATCCTACAGGAAATGACAAATTTATTCTTGAGCCTTCTGCGCCAGGAGAAGCTCAGAAGCATTGTCAACTCTGAGGAGGATGGTGCAGAACTGCAAAAGGACGTTGACAAGTTTGTGGAACGGGCAGACAGGTGGCAGATGAAGTACAATGCAGAGAAATGTGAAGTGATTGAGTTTGGTCAAAAGAACATGGAGACACACAATGTAAAATAAAGGGTACAACTCTGAAGGGGGTGCCAGAGCAGAGGGACCTGGCAGAATATGTGCATAAATCATTGAATGTGGCAGGACAGGTTGAGAGAGCAGTTAATAAAGCATACAATATCCTAGGTTTTTTTTAATAAGGGCATATGAATTAGGAACAGGAGTAAGCTATTTGGCCCCTCGAGCCTGCTCCGCCATTCAAAAAGATCGTGGCTGATCTGATTGTGGTCTGAACGCCACATTGCGCCTACCCCCAATAACCTATCACACCCTTGTTTACCAAGAATCTATCCAACTCTGCCTTAAAATATCTAAAGACTCTGCTTCCACCACCTTTACAGGGACAGAGTTCCAAAGACTCACAACCCTCAGAGAAAAAAAATTTGCCTCATTTCCGTTTTAAATGGGCAACCCCTTATTTTTAAACAGTGATCTCTAGTTCTAGATTCTCCCACAAGAGGAAACATCCTCTTGACATTCACCCTGTCAAGTCCCCTCAGGATCTTATATGTTTCATTAAGATTATCTCTCAATCTTCTAAACTCCAACGGATACAGGCCCAGCCTGCCCAACCTTTATTTGTAAGATAAACACCTACCCCCATCCTACGTATCAGTTGAGTGAATCTTCTCTGAACTGCCTCTAACACATTTATATCCTTTGAGCAATTATCCTAGTGTCATTCTCCTGGTAAACCTGCATCCACCACACTCTTAGGCAAATCCCAACCACTCACTGCATGAAAAAGCTTTTCCTCATGCTGCTGTTGCTTCTTTTGCCAATTAATTTATATCTGTGCCCTCTTGTTTTTTATTCATTTACGGGACGTTAGCATTGCTGGCTAGGCCAGCACTTATTATTTATTGCACATCCTTAATTGTCCTTGAGCAGGTGGAGTTCATGTGCTGTTGTACACAGTACTCTAGATGTGGTCTCATCAATGCCTTGTACAACTGTAGTAAAACATCCCTTCTCTTATGTCCATTCCACTTGCAATAAACGACATTACATTTGCCTTCCTAATCACTTTCTGTACCTACGTACTAACTTTTCCTGATTCATGTACCAGGACACCCAGATCCCTCTGCATAGAGTACAAGAGCAAGGAGTTATGTTGAACGTGCTTTAGACACTAGTTCAGCCTCAGCTGGAGTATTGTGCCCAGTTCTGGATGTCTCACTTTAGGGAAAATGTGAAGGCATTGGAGACAGCGTAGAAAAGATTCAGGAGAATTTTTCCTAGGATGAGGAACTTCCATTGTGAAGATAGATTGGAGAAGTTGGGACTCTTTTCCTTGGAGAAGAGAAGACTGAGAGGAGATTTGAAAGAGGTATTCAAAATAATGAGGGGTCTGGACAGAGTAGATAGGGAGAAAATGTTCCCACTCATGACAGGATCGCTGGTTGGAGTCATAGCTAGCACAAAGGGAAATGGTTGTGGTTTTTGCAGATCAATCATCTCAGTTCCAGGACATCACTGCAGGAGTTCCTCAGGGTAGTGTCTTTGGCCCAACAGCTTCATCAATGATATTACTTCCATCAAAAGGTCAATGCACAATATGCACAATGTTCAGCACCATTTGTGACTCCTCAGATACTGAAGCAGTCCTTGTCCAAATGCAGAAAGACCTGGACAATATCCAGGCTTGGGCTGACAAGTGGCAAGTAACGTTGACACCACACAAGTGCCAGGCAATGACCATCGTTGAATCCCCCACTATCAACATCCTGGAGGTTACCATTCACCAGAAACTGAATTAGACTAGCCATATAAATACCATGGCTACAAGAGCAGGTCAAAGGCTAGGAATCCAATGGTGAGTAACTCGCCTTCTGACTCCCCAAAACCTGTCCATCATCTACAAAGCACAAGTCAGGAGTGTGATAGAATACTCTTCACTTGCCTGGATGAGTGCAGCTCCAACAACACTCAAGAAGCTTGACACCATCCAGGACAAAGCAGCCCACTTGATTGGCACCCCTTCCACAAACATTCACTCCCTCCAACACTGACAAACAGTGGCAGCAGTGTTTACCATCTAAATAATGCACTGCAGGAGCTCACCAAGCCTCCTTAGGCAGCACCTTCCAAACCCACGACTGCTACTATCTAGAAGGACAAGAGCAGCAGAAACATGGGAACACTGCCACCTGGAAGTTCCCCTGCAAGCCACTCACCATCCTGACTTGGAAATATATCACAGTTCCTTCACTCTCACTGGGTCAAAATCTTGGAACTCCCTCTCTAACAGTACTGTGGATGTACCTACACCACATGGACTGTAGCGGTTCAAGAAGGCAGCACATGAACTCCACCTGCTCAAGGACAATTAAGGATGTGCAATAAATGATAAGTGCTGGCCTAGCCAGCAATGCTAACGTCCCGTAAATGAATAAAAAACAAGAGGGCACAGATATAAATTAATTGGCAAAAGAAGCAACAGCAGCATGAGGAAAAGCTTTTTCATGCAGTGAGTGGTTGGGATTTGCCTAAGAGTGTGGTGGATGCAGGTTTACCAGGAGAATGACACTAGGATAATTGCTCATTCGGAGAGCTGGTGCAGACACGACAGGCCTAATGGTCTCCTCCTGCATTGTAACAATTTTGTGATTTGCTAATTTATTCAAAATACTTTTTTACATTTATTTTCACCAAAAAATATTGCAATCAGTGCTCCACACCCTCTGAGTTCATCAGAAGTTAGAAACTTCATTGACTGAAATTTTCTGATCATATTTCTTCAGCATTCACTGAATCATCAGAAGCATATTTTACAGAGGGAACAGTTGATAAATGATAGGTCAAGCGGATACAAGAACTTGCAATTGCTAAAGAACTGCACAGTAGTCTGTCAAGCCAACTTGTTTGTTTTAATGCAACAGCTGACATGAATTGACACTGACACAAAGTCTGACACTGCATATGTGCAGGAAGTGCTCCCCCTACTGTTGTGGCACAAATAAACATAGCCTTATTAAGGTAATAATCCAACATGTGGAGCATAAAATATCCTCATCTTCCCTCGCAGCTAATACAAAAGCAAAATATTGCAGATGCCGGAAATCTGGAATCAAAAGCAGAAAATTCAGGAAATACTGAGCAGGTCAGGCAGCATTTTGTGGAGACCGAAACAGAGATCTTACCACAGACCTGAAACTTTAACTCTTTCTCTCCACATATGTTGCCAGAGCTGCTGCAGCCAACAGGGGATGGCTGCATTGCAATCAGTCATCATTACCATAACCCATTTCCCACTTCTTACAAGCAAGCAGAAGCTTCTTAACCCTAGACTTAGATTATTCAGTGCAGTATATAGAATGATACAACACAGAAGGAGGCCATTCAGCCTATCGTGTCCGTGCTGGCTGATGGAGCTATCTAATTCATCCCGTTCCCTTGTTCTTTCCTTTTTGATCTTTTACTCATAACCCACATTGTTCCAGTTTTTCAGTAAATCTGTTTCAACATTCAAGCCATTATTTTTCCTTCTCCATAATTTTTGGTCTGCTCAGCTCCATTAAATAGTTGCTTACTTTCCCATTTTCAGTTTAAAGTTCATATTCGAAAAACTAACTGTTGGTTTTACATGTTGTCATATTGTTATTCATAAAGAGAGAGGAACTAACTGTTATCCAGAGGTGCCACATTCACTGTCACACTGCAGTCATGTGCAGTCATACCAGCTACATGGAGAACAGCAAGAAATACACTCAGTGAAGCTCTAGCATTTTGAGTCTAAACTGCGATTCCAGCAAGGATTTCACACAAACAGCTAGTTGGCCTAGCCACTTTATGGAATGAAACAGACTAGTGTTGTGGATGAAGACCAAGGTTGCACAGAGACTACCAAAAGACCTCGACGCCAAAATTACCTGTTTCCAGTGATGCATCATCATTCAGCAACAAAAACACGAATACCCATTAAGTCACATTGGCAACATGAATGAAATGCCTATGAATTTCAATCCAAAGTGTGGAGTGGAAAAGTTTCGAAACAAGTCTAGTGAAAACGACGGGATAGGGGAAGACAAGATTCACTGTGATACTAACCTGCATGGCCGATGGAAAGGAATTAAAGCCTATGGCAATTTTCAAACATAAAACCATGTTAATTGTCAAGTTCCCTGCAGGAGGTTTTGCATGTCCATAACAACGTATGAGGATGGAGTGAAGTTATGTATCAATAACATAGAGAATATGCATATGCATTCATGTGCGACATGTTCAGGTCCCATATAACTGATGAGATTAAGAGGTGCCTGCGAAGAAATAACATCCACATTGCAGTTACACCAGGGGTTCTAACCTCCATTGTTCAACTTTTTAATGCGTGCCTCAATAAGCCATTCAAGGATCATGTTTGAGCCAAGTGGCATAGATGGATGGTTGATGGAGAACAAAATCTTCAACAAGAGTATGCTTGCTGCCCTGTTTGATGTTTTGCGTGATTTCATTATCAAAATCGTGGGATGCTATTTTTTTTGCTATTAGTGCACCAAGTGTCATCAGATTGTTCAAAAATGCGGATTATTCAATTCATTGGATGGAGAGAAAGATGATTTGTTGTGAAGGGTGATTCTGAAAGCAAAAGCGCCAAATCTGATCCAGAGCGGGATCCTTACAATGATACAATAGCCAAAGTGATTCAGAATGAATTCAATGAGCTGTTTGCGTTGGATGCCAAAATCAATGAATTTGACAGTATAACACCCTTTCATCGTGTTTAAAGGTATTTTTGTAGAATTAATTCATTCAATAAACCAAGGCACATTAATTTAATATGAATTACCAGTGTTACGTTTTCTTTTCACGTTTCAAAATGGCAACCATCCACACCCCAAATCAGCGTTTAACATTTTATACTCAGCATAGAAGTCAACACCTGTTTTTGGAAGGATTTTTGGAGGCTTCAAAGGTCTAATTATACACCACAATCTACAGTACCAATTTCAGTATCAAAGTATCCACCTTGGGGTCTCAATTTCACCAACAACTTTTGCTGAGTTCCAGATTTTCATGATTGCACCCTGTGCCTGTACAGTTGTCCTTTCAACAGCTCAGACAGGGATTTAGCATGTTTGTTGAAGTGTTGACCTCTGTCTACCTGTGTATCAGTAAGTTGTCACTTGGAGGGTGTATCTTGCTTGGCAGAGTTGCCTTATCCTTCCTTCCATTCAACAGCTCTGCAGCAATTTTGCGTCAGCCATAAGAAGTGTAGATCAGAGTGACAATAAGGCAAGGTTTGGGTCTTCCTTTGTCTCTCGACATTTCATGAGGGTTCTCTTGACCATCTGGGTGTGTCTTTCTATAAATCCATGTTCCCCTGGGTAATGTGATGATGAGGTGAAGGAACCCCTACTGTTGAGCAAATTCCATAAATTTTCTGGAGCTGAATTGGGTTCCATTGTCACCTATTATTCTTTCAGGAATCCCTTGCTCTGCAAACAGATCTCATACTGCAGAGATGATTGTTGGTAACTCCCAAATGTTTCACCTTTGAGTTAAAAGGGAACTTTAAATAGTAGTCTGCAACTATGAGATAGCATTCTTGATTGTGTGTGAATAAATCAGCTCCCACAGTATGCCATGATCTGGCTGATACTTCAGTAACTATCATCTCCTCTTTCTGCCATCTGTTTCTATACTTCTGGCATAAATTGCACGTAGACACAATTTTTTCAATGTCTTTATAGATGCTTTTCCATTACACAGCTGATCTGGCTCTAAACATACACTTCTCCTTTCCCATGTGGCCTTCATGTATCTTCTGGAGATGTTTTTCCTGCATTGTTTTGGGTATGATTATTCTGGAGCTGGTGAGCAGAACATCATCTTTGAGTGAGATGAAAGACCAGTACAGCTAGATTGTTGGCTATGTTTGCTGTATCTTATCAGACCATCCCTAGACCACTTGCTGAGAGACCATCTGTAACTCTTCATCTTTGCTGGTATCACCTCTGATTTGATGCAGTTTCAGTGGTGTTACATTCATTTGGTGATGGGTCTTTATACCTAGACCTTTTATCCTATGTTTACTGAGATAAGCTGCAGCTCTTCAGAACTGCTCAATGCCAGGATAGCAGGACCATCTGTTTCAGTGACATATAACATACAGTTAGCATCTTTTTCTTTGTGTGTCCCTATGATTTGGGCTGTTCCTAGATGTTGAATCTCAGTTCCCCCGTATGCTGTGAAAGGACGTTGCTCATTTTTAGAGCACTTTTCCCAGGTATCCAGTTACTTTCAAATTTTCAGGAACGGCCTTCCGGTATAGTCTGAGTGTGATGATATTACTCTGTTATCTGGTATCAAACTTCAGCTTCAGATTGATAGTTTTAGGCTTATTTCCCACCTCTTCCTGTTCTGAATGGCTATGTGAATTTCTTTCCTCTGGAAACTATCACATCCAGCTATTTCATGCAGTTGTATGGTTCTATGCCTATTGTGTTCTCAAACTCATCATCATCTTCCTGGTTATGGATGTTTTGATCTCTTTTTCTACTCTTTCGCCCTGTTGCCCTGTCTCCGTTTACTCATTTATCATCCTCTTTCTTTGTCCTGCACACCTTTTCCCAGTGATTTGGCTTTCCCCAGGCTCTGCAGTTTGATCCATATGTAAGATATTTCCTTCTGTCCGTGAACTCATGTGGTCATCCACAGCTCTTGCACATCTTTCCTTGTCTGGTATGCATTTTCCTTTGGTGTTTCACTGCATCAATCCTTACTGCCTTTCTCTTGATTTAACTGAAAGCTAGCCATTTGGGTAGTCAGCGTCTTCGTCTGTCTATTTGTGGCGTTGTGTGCTTGGGCAGAGCTTACAGCTTACAATATTATTCCAACAGATTCTTTCTGTACATCCTTTTGTACTAATTATTGTTGTGCAGAGCCCCAAATGAGCTGATCAAGCAGCCTTTCAGCTATGTCCTTAAATTTACATTTTCTGACTGCATTTTTCAGTCTTGGTAAGAAATTGTCAACAAGCTCACCTGATTCCTGCTTCAGCCTTTGAAATTCATATCAGTAGATCTGGTGATTTGACTTTGGCTGGAGATGTGTGCTGCATTTTTCAAAAATTTTGTCTAGGATTTATGCTGTCCATTTTCACTCAGTTTCTCTCCTGCCCATCGTGCATTCGAACTCAATGGGAACTAGAAGATATAACACATGTGCTGATGGACCTGCCCTGTACAGTTAACATTTACTGTTTGCATTTTAATACAGTATAAACCTTGCCTCAAACCTAATATAGTATGATTTAGCTAATCTTTATGGAACATGCCCAATTGTCCTTCCAAAAAAACTTACAGCGTGGGAGACTATTTGGTCCATTGTTCCTATGCTAGGAAACATGGAATGAGAATAATCAGAAAGTGACTGGTAAAAATGACAAACCTTTATTGCTTTAAACCTTGAATGCTAATTATGGCCCATTGTTAAAAAGAAAAGGAAAAAAAAGTAATTCCAGAAGAATGAATATAACATCCATTTGGAAAATTCATACAGAGAAGAATTACATCAGATGAAAAAAGAAAATATCACTAGAGTTTAAAAGGCAACGTGTGAAAATAAGGAACTCTAGGATCCAATGTGTTAAAGCACCATGTTTTGCCGCACTATAATACATGAAGCAGGGCTTCCAAAACTGTGGGTGACAACTCTTTCTCTGGTACATCCATGACTGCTTCGGTGCTGCATCATGCTCTCGTCTAGACCTGGAAAAATTTATTAATTTTGCTTCCAATTTCCACCCCTCCATCATTTTCACATGGTCCATCACTGATACTTCCCTTCCCTTCCTTGACCTCTCTGTCTCAATTTCTGATGATAGACTGTCCACCAATATTCATTACAAGCCTACCGACTCCCACAGTTACCTTGACTACAGCTCCTCAAACCCTGCTTCCTGTAAGGACTCCATCATTCTCTCAGTTCCTTCACCTCCGTCGCATCTGTTCTAATGATGCCACTCTCCAAAACAGTTCTTCTGACATGTCTTCCTTCTTCCTTAACCGAGGTTTTCTACCTACAGTGGTTGACAGGGTCCTCAACTGTGTCCAGCCCATCTCCCACGTCTGCCCTCACACCTTTTTCTCCCTCCCAGAACCATGATAGGGTCCCCCTTGTCCTCACTTATCACACCACCAGCCTCTACATTCAAAGGATCATCCTCCGCCATTTCCGCCAACTCTAGCATGATGCCACCACCAAACACATCTTCCCTTCATACCCCCTGGCGGCATTCCGTAGGGACTGTTCCCTCGGGGACACCCTGGTCCACTCCTCCATCACCCCCTACACCTCAACACCTTCCCATGGCACCTTCCCATGCAACCGCAGAAGGTGCAACACCTGCCCCTTTACTTCCCCCCTCCTCAGCGTCTAAGGGCCCAAACACTCCTTTCAAGTGAAGCAGCACTTCACTTGCACTTCCCTCAATTTAGTCTACTGCATTCACTGCTCTCAATGCAGTCTTCTCTACATTGGAGAGACCAAACGCAGACTGGGTGACCGCTTTGTGGAACACCTTCGATCTGTCTGCAAGCATGACCCAGACCTCCCTGTCGCTTGCCATTTCAACACTCCATCCTGCTCTCATGCACTCATGTCTGTCCTTCGCCTGCTGCAATGTTCCAGTGAAGCTCAACGCAAACTGGAGGAACAGCACCTCATCTTCCTATTAAGCACTTTACAGCCTTCCAGACTTAACATTTTGTTCAACAACTTCAGATCATGAACTCTCTCCTCCATCCCCACCCCCTTTCTGATCCCCCTTTTTTCTAATAATTTATATATTTTTAAAATATATTTTTCTTTTCCCACCTATTTCTATTATTATTTTTAAATTTATTTCCATCCATTGTCTTATTTCCAACTTTTAGCCTATTTCGATCCCTTCCCCCTACCCTACCCCCACTAGGGCTATCTGTCACTTGCTCATCCTGCTTTCTACCCTTAATGTCACCAGTAGCACACCCTTTAGTTAATATCACCACCGTCAACATCCCTTTGTCCTTTTGTCTTGACATCTTTGGCAATCTCTTCTTTGCCTCCACCTATCACTGGCCCTCCATCAAGCTCTACCTGTCCCACCCCCCTCAAACAGCTTATATTTCACCTCATTTCTATTTTTCTTTAGTTTGATGAAGAGCCATACGGACTCGAAACGTTAACTGTGTTCCTCTCCGCAGATGCTGTCAGACCTGCTGAGTTTTTCCAGCTATTTTGTTTTTGTTGGTCACCACCTCCAGTGGGTTCATGAGACAAGATTTGCTATGATGTTGCTGTGAAGCTAGGATTGACTGCTAACAGCTGCGAGGCCCTATTTTTCCAATGTTGTGTGTGCACTAACTGCTTTAAGGCCTGATTGCCGCTTCAAAAAGGCCAGTGAAAAGATAGGTGATTTTGTTGTAAAAACCCAGTGGTTTAAAAACTGCACCCGCCCACCTCGCCCCCAGCTCCTTCAGCTCCCTCTCCCCGCCCCCCACATCTCTAACACCACCCACCCCCGCAACATGGTTCACACTCGGGGGTGACGGAAATTTTCAAGCCTCAAAATGGGACAAAGTTTGGGAAGTACTGGCTTCACTATGTTTTATAACTCATAGTTGCTGCTGAAAATTGAGTTACGTGCAAGTGAGCAAGATTTTTATTTCGAAGTGTGCAGGTTATTTTCCTGTGATTTTAAGCATGATGTCTACAGTTTAGTTATTAAGACTTGCTTGCAGTCATCTTTATCAAGACCAGCAGCTGACTTATTTGCACTCACAAAATGAGCGAAAGTACATATGTCAAATGGATAAATCAGGCTTGCATAGCACCTCTGCTTTGGGTTTGTAAAAATACGAATTTGTCACAACCTAGTTAAGACTTCAGATTTTACAATCTAAGTGTATTTATGAGACCTGAAAGCTAACAACCTTTCAATCGTTTCACAATTGCAGTAGGAATTGATTTTTATGAATGCTGTTTTTAGTGGGAAAGGGTTAAGTTCACAGCAGAAGATTGGTTCACTTATCCAATTGTGCACACGTATAGGGAGCTGTTATTTGAATTATTACAGTTACGGTCCTTTGCTTTCATTGGATATTTTTTTTATGATAATATCCTACTTAATATTAATACAGCATTCACAGTAATCATGTCTCAGCAGTGAGGAATGAGATGATTCAACCTTTCCGTTAATATCTACCAGACTAATGTGATTACTAATGGGCGAGTACTCTTTGGTCAGCCTTACATTGTCACAACGAGAAGTTTAACTGTAGTTATGTATCAAGGCAGTTTGGTGAAAGATCTGTTAAACAGACCAGGCCTTTACAGAAATTATCCAAAGTCAGCTGAGGATAGAAACTTTGTAGACTTTAAAAATACAATTAAAATTGAGCTAAGTATGAATCACACCTACAACTGTCTAAATGCGATATTCTGTTATTACAATTCACGGGTTATAAAATGTGGTGCACAATAACTGAAGATACACATGGAAACAAACAATATTAAAGTGTTAAGTGCTTTACGGTCAAAAAAGTGTAACCACTCCTATTGATCGTGAAAACTCAAGAAAACTTGAACTTTTTTTAAGTAAATGCTTGAAAATGATGAAAATCAGATATGGACAATAAAAAGGGCTATTTAAGCAACTAACAAGCGCACCATTTGCAAAATAAGTGTTTTGTCTGGTATTTTCTGACTGTTAAGGTTCAACTTTATGTATATTCATAGTAGTTTTAGGTGGACATGGACTTTAATCTCTTCATCCGAAGGATAAAATCCTCAAGAACATGACCCAAGCATCCTGAAATGACACCAACCAATGGACAGATTTTTGCTCCATTTCTTCCTGAACCTGAACTGCTCTCCCGTCAGCTTCGATGGTTACATGACACAGAATCTACACACCTTGAGCTTGAAACGTTAAATATTTCAAGAATTTTAATTATCATTAGCTTCCCAGCCATAGTTTTCTAAGACAACTAGATCTAATGTCAACTAATTTAGGATTGATGCCAAGTGACAGAATTGTGCCTTTTCACCAAATTAGACAAAATCTTTCCCCCTATGAGCCTATCAGCGCCGTCATTTTGCCAGATGGTGGTAGTGCCCCAAAGTTAAATTGATGTTAACCTTGCCCAAATCTTTCGGTTTCCAGATCGTAGGAGACCAGATATCGGTTGGCAGATGTGCGTAAGGACCTTGCGGAAGTCCTGGCTTGAGTCAGAGACTTCGGACAGATCCACACAACTGACATTGATAGTTACCCAGGAAATGTTAGACAGTTTAAAACCTGGTCTAACACCAGTGTAAAGACACAACCATCACCCTTAATTACCCACCTCGACCTCCCGACTATCTCCCCAACCATGCGAGTACCTCTCCAACCCAACCTGACTACCCCTGACCAATCTCTGCACTCACCCACCTACCCACCTCACCATTCATCCACCTCACCATTCACCCACCTACTTCCATCACCCACCCCACTCACCAAACTATTCAATCTACCCACATCACCCACCACACCCACCCACCCATTCACTCAGTCACCCATTGACTCATTCATCTGCTCACCCATTCACTCGCCCAGTTATTAACGCACATTCTAAGCCTGGACTTTGAAAGTTACCTGAATATCCCCCTTCTTGAAGATACTTAGAATTGTTGGATTCTTAGAGGTGTTGGTGGGGGGAGTTCTTTTTCTTCCGAAATCTCTAGAATGAGTGCATGGAGTCTCGATGTGAGTAAAAGCCCAGTGAAGACCTCAGCTGGAATATCATCAGAATCGCAGGCTTTGTTGTTTTCCATCCGCTTGATTGCTTGTTGCAGCTCTCCCATCATTAGGAACTTTTCATTGCAATCATTGACCTGACCAAAATACCTTATGCAGCAAATCGCAAGGTTCTATGAATTGTGTTCCAAAAATAAGGGTATCCAAGAAACTTCATCACAATCAGTAAGGGATGCGTGAGGAGACTGGCGACTATGCCTGAGTGCATCTACTCACCAAGGTTCCTTAGACAGCACCTTCTAAACCCACAACCGCTACCATCTAGAAGGACAAGGGCAGCAGAAACATGGAAACACCACCACCTGGAAGTTTTCCTCCAAGTCACTCACCATCCTGACTTGGAAATATATCACCATTCTTTCACTGTTGCTGGGTCAAAATCCTGGAACTCCCTTCATAACAGCACTGTGGGTGTACCTACACCTCATGGGCTGCAGCAGTTCAAGAAGGCAGCTCATCACCACCTTCTCAAGGGCAGTTAGGGATGGACATTAAATGCTGGCCTAGCCAGTGATGCCCCTCTTGTCCCTTTGTGCTATCCCTATCCCAGTCTATGGAAAATTGAAGTCCCCCATGTAATTACTCGATAATTCTTGTACCTCTCTGTAATTTCTTTGCACATTTGTTTCTCTACATCCCTTCCTCTAGTTGGTGGTCTATATACTACACCAATTGATTTTATTGTTGCCTATTTCATTCCTGTTCAAGATAATTTTCTGCAGCAGTATGTTTCCAGTCCAATGAGAGGAAAGGCACTATTGGACCTGGTTCTGGGGAATGAATTGGCCCAAGTGGATCAAATATCAGTGGGAGAGCATTTAGGGGACAGTGACCATTGTATCATGAGTTTCAGGTTGGCCACAAAAAAGGACAAGGAACAATCCAGAATAGGGATAATTAATTTGGGGAAAGCCAACTTCAGTGGGATGAGAAGGTATCTGAGTTATGTGAGTTGGAATCAAATGTTGGCAGGAAAGACAGTGGCTGAACAATGGGTTACCTCCAAAGAAAAACTATTGCAGGCAATGTCAAGGTATATTCCCTTGAAGGAGAAAGGTAGGACAAATGAATCCAGAGCGCCCTGGATGACAGGAGAGATAGAGGTAAAGATGAAAAGGAAACAGTGCACGTACAACAGATGTCAGGTATAAAATACAATGGAGAATCAGGCTGAATATTAAAAAACATGTTGGTGGATTGGGCAGACAAATAGCAGATGAAGTTCAATGCAGAGAAGCGTGAGGTGATTCGTTTTGACAGGAAGAATGTGGAGAGACAGTTTAAAATAAAAGAAGAAACTCTAAAGGAGGTGCAGGAACAAAAAGACCTCAGTGTATATGTACGTAAGTCATTGAAGATGGAAGGGCATGTTGAGAGAGCAGTTAATGAAGCATATAGTATTTTAGGCTTTATTAGCAGGGGCGTTGAGTACAAGAGTAAGGAGGTCATGTTGAACTTGTATAAGACACTAGTTAGGCCTCAACTTGAACACTGTGTCCAGTTCTGGGCACCATACTTGAGGAAGGATGTGAGGGCATTGGAGAGAGTACAGAGGAGATTCACAAGAATGATTCCAGGGATAAATAACTGTAGCTATGAGGATAGATTGGAGAGGTTGGGACAGTTTTCCTTGGAGAAAAGAAAAATGAGAGGAGACTTGATAAAGGTATTCAAGATCCTGAGGGTTATGGACAGGGTAAATAGTGAGAAACTGTTGCCACTCAAGGGAGCATCAAGAATGAGAGGGCATAGATTCAAAATCATTGGGAAAAGGAGTAAAAGTGATGTGAGGAAAAGTCTTTTCATCCAGAAGGTGGTTAGAGTCTGGAACAAACTTCTTGAGAGGGTGGCAGATTCGATCGAGGTATTCAAAAGCGAACTGGATGGCTACCTGAAAAAAGAGAATGTGCAAGGTTACGGGGATAAGACAGGAGAATGGGACTAGATAGAATGGTCTTTCAGAGAGCCAATGCAGACTCGATGGGCCAAACTCCTCCTGCATTGTCAAGATTCTGTGATTCAATCCTACAATTGCTCCATGATGATATGACTGCAACTGTCCCCCACCAAGTCCTGTTTTCTCAACTCTCAAATGGCCAACATTCCAGAAAACACTTCAAAGACACTCTGAAGCATAGCAGCATTGACATTAATGACGAGGAGGAACTTGCTACCAATTGTTCAAAATGGCAACAACTTGTCCATCAACCTGCATCATGCTTTGAGTCATTATGCCTTAATAATGAGGCAGAGAGGCAGCAGAGAAGGAAAGGAAAGGAAGCAAATCCTGCACTACCTCGTGGGACTTCCTGTCCCATGTGCCCAGAGATCTGTGGGATGAGAATCGGCATGTTCAGTCACATGAAGACTCATCACAGAAACTCGCAACTCTGAGTAGATGTCATCATCGAATCGAGGAATAGCCGTCACCGTTGATTGTGGGGGTTTGCCATGTTGCCACAAATTGGCTGCTGCATTCCCTATAATGCAACAGTGACCACACTTCAAAAGTATTGAATGTAAAGCAGTTTGAAATGTCCAATTTTGTGAAAAGCACTGTATAAATACAAGTCTTTCATTTTTTTACAGGGACAAGAAGCTGCATACCTAAAATTTAAAGGTTGCACAAATTAAGATTGTCTATTTATAACAAAGTATTAAAATAAAGTATGTGTACTGCTGAAATATCATTCTCCAAGCAGTCATTATCCACATGTGCATATGAAGGGAAGATCATTACAGAAATGAGAAAGGGAAGCCCTGACTGATTTATTTTCTTCTATATTCTGAAGCGCTGAAGTCAACCGTTACATATCCAGCACTGCCAGAGCTAAACTACAACAACTCAGCACATTCCAGGCTGGAATCTCCCTGATTTTTCTGGGATTAGAAATACTGCACACAGCATATTTACTCACTGAGCCATCTCCCTGTTTCCCATTCAACTATTTAGTTAAATAATGCGGGGGGGTGGGGTACACCGAGAATACTGTGAACAGTTTTGGTCCCCTCGCATTGGAGGCAGTCCAGAGAAGGATCACTAAGTTGATCCCGGGTATGGAGGGATTTTCTTATGAGGAGAGGTTAAGTAGGCTGGGCCTGTACTCATTGGTGTTTAGAAGAATGAGAAGTGACCTTATTGAAATGTATAAGATTCTTAGTGGGTTTGACAGGGTAGATGCTGAGGGATGGTTTCTCCTTTACGAGAGGCATTGGCTAGCCTAGTAAGCCAGAGACCTGGGTTCAAATCCCGGCATGGCAGATGGTGGAATTTGAATTCAATAAAAATCTGGAATTAAAAGGCTAATGGTGACCATGAAACCATTGTCGATTGTTGTAAAAACCCATCTGGTTCACTAATGTCTTTTATGGACATCCTTACCTGGTCTGGCCTATATGTGACTGATGTGGTTGACTCTTAAATGCCTAGCAAGCCACTCAGTTGTATCGAACCGCTACAAAGTCACAAAAAGGAAATGAAGCTAGACGGACAACCCGGCATCGACCTAGGCACCGGAAATGACAATGGCAATCTCAGCCCTGTCAACCCTGCAAAGTCTTCCTTACTAACATCTGGAGGCTAGTGCCAAAATTGGGAGAGCTGACTCACAGACTAGTCAAGCAACAGTCTGACATATCATCCTCTTGGAATCATTACTTACAGGTAATGACCCAGACACCACCATCACCATTCCTGGGCATGTCCTGTCCCACCGGCAGGCACAGTGATACACAGGGAGGTAGTTGCCCTGGGAGCCCTCAACATCAGCCCCCATGAAGCCTCATGGGGCAAGGAAACCTCCTGCTGATTACCACGTACCGCCCTCCCTCGGCTGATGAATCAGTGCTCCTCCATATTGAACACCACTTGGAAAAGCACTGAGGGTGGTAAGGGCGCAGAATGTACTCTGGGTGGAGGACTTCAATGTCCATTACCAAGAGTGGCTCCGTAGCACCACTAGTGACCGAGCTGGCCGGGTCCTAAAGGACATAGCTGCTAGACTGGGTCTGCAGCAGGTGGTGAGGGAACCAACAGGAGGGAAAATCATACTTAACCTCATTATCACCAACCTGACTGCCGCAGATACATCTGTCCATGACAGTATCGGTAGGAGTGACCACCGCACAGTCGTTGTGGAAACGAAGTTTGCCTTCACATTGAGGATAGCCTCCATTGTGTTGTGTGGCACTGCCACTGTGCTAAATGGGATAGATTTCGAACAGATGTAGCAACTCAAGACTGGGCAACCATCAGGCGCTGTGGGCCATCAGCAGCAGCAGAATTGTACTCAAATACAATCTGTAACCTCATGGCCCGGCATATCCCCCACTCTATCATTACCATAAAGCCAGGGGATCAACCCTGGTTCAATGAAGAGTGTAGGAGGGCATGCCAGGAGTAGCGCCAGGCATACCTAAAAATGAGGTGTCAACCTGGTGAAGCTATCACATAGGACTACTTGCATGCCAAACAACATAAGCAGCAAGTGATAGACAGAGCTAAGCGATCCCACAACCAACAGATCAGATCTAAGCCCTACAGTCCTGTCATATCTAGTTGTGAATGGTGGCGGACTATTAAACAACTCACTGGAAGAGGAGGCTCCACAAATATCCCAATCCTCAATGATGAAGGAGCCCAGCACAGCAGTACAAAAGATAAAGCTGAAGCATTCACAACAATCTTCAGCCAGAAGTGCCAAGTGGATGATCCATCTCAGCCTCCTTTGGAGGTCCCCAGCATCACTGATGCCAGTCTTCAGGCAATTTGATTCACTCCACATGATATCAAGAAATGGCTGAAGGCACTGGATAGTGCAAAGGCTCTGGGCCCTGACAATATTCCAGCAATAGTGCTGAAGACTTGAGCTCCAGAACTTGCCACACCCCTAGCCAAGCTGTTCAAGTACAGCTACAACACTGGCATCTACCCGGCTATGTGGAAAATTGCCCAGCTATGTCCTGTACACAAAAAGCAGGACAAATCCAACCCAGCCAATTACCACCCCAGCAGTCTTCTCTCCATCATCAATGAAGTAATGGAAGGTATCATCAACAGTGCTATCAATCAGCACTTGCTTAGCAATAACCTGGTCACTGACACCCAGTTTTGGTTCCACCAGGGCCACTCAGCTCCTAACCTCATTACAGCCTTTATTCAAACACGGACAAAAGAGCTGAACTCCAGAGGTGAGGTGAAAGTGGCTGCCTTTGACATCAAGGCAGCATTTGACAGAGTATGGCATCAAGGAGCCCTAGCAAAACTGGAGTCAATGGGAATCAGGGGGAAAACTCTCCACTGGATGCAGTAATACCTAGCACAAAGGAAGATGGTCGTGATTGTTGGAGGTCAGTCATCACAGCTCCAGGACATTAATGCAGGAATTCTTCAGAGTAGTGTCCTTGGCCCAACAATCTTCAGCTGCTTCATCAATGACCTTCCTTCCATCATAAGGTCAGAAGTGGGGATGTTCACTGGTGATTGCACAATGTTCAGCACCATTCGCGACTCCTCAGATACTGAAGCATTCCATGTCCAAATGCAGCAAGACCTGGACAATATCCAGGCTTGGGCTGACAAGTGGCAAGTAACATTTGCGCCACGCAGGTGTCAGGCAATGACCATCTCCAACAAGAAAGAATCCAACCATCACCCCTTGATGTTCAACGGCATTACCATCACTGAATCCCCCACTAATCCTGTGGGTTACCATTAACCAGAAACTGAACTGGACTAGCCATATAAATACTGTAGCTACGAGATCAGGTCAGAGGCTAGGAATCGTGCGATGAGTAACTCACCTCCTGACTCCCCAAAGCCTGCCTACCACCTACAAGGCACAAGTCAGGATTGTGATGGAATATTCCGCACTTTTCTGGATGAGTGCAGCTCGCATTACACTCAAGAAGCATGACACCATCCAGGACAAAGCAGCCCATTTGATTGGCACCACATCCAGCAACATTCACTCCCTCTGCCACCGACGTTCGGTAGCAGCAGTAATTCACCAAGGCTCCTTCAACAGCACCTTCCAAACCCACGACCACTACCATCTAGAAGGACATGGGCAGCAGATAGATGGGAACACCTTCACCTAGAAGTTCCCCACCAAGTCACTCACCATCTTGACTTGCAAATATATTGCCGTTCCTTCACTGTCACTGGGTCAAAATCCTGGAACCCCCTTCCTGACAGCACTGTGGGTGTACCTACACTACATGGACTGCAGCGGTTTAAGAAAGCAGCTCACCACCACCTTCTCAATGGCAACTAGGAATGGGAAATAAATTTTGGCCTAGCCAGCGAAGCCCACATCCTGTGAATGAGTAAAAAAAAAATTCTAGGACCTGAGCTCACAATCTGAGTGAGGGATAATCCATTTAAGACAGAGTTGAGGAGGAATTTCTTCTCTCAGAGGGTAGTAAATCTGTGGAATTCTTTACCGCAGAGGGCTGTAGAAACTGGGTCGTAAAGTATACTCAAGGCTGAGAAACAGATTTTTAATCAGTAAGAGAATCGAGGATTATGGGGAAAAGACAGGAAAGTGGAGTTGATTATCAGATTAGCCATGATCTCATTGAATGGCAGAGCAGACTCAATGGGCCGAATGGCTTACTTCTGTCCCTACGTTTTATGGTCTTAAGGGTGGGGAGGGGCAAGATTGGGTTCTGTCGCAACCATTTCATTCGGGTGCTGTGAGGTCTCTTAACTACCGAAAAGGCAACAGCAATGTGCATGGACACTGCTGATGGGAAGTGCAACAAAGGAGTTAGAAACTAATGACCTCCAACAGCATGCGTAACAGGCAGACCAATTCATCAATGAACATGCAACACTGATTTGACACCATTTTGGGGCTCCACACTGCAGCCATGCCCTCTCTCAATCTTTCACAGGTGAGCAATGTATTCCATGGAACGAAGGACCTCCCCAACACCCCCACCAGCCCTGACACCTCAGCAGCCCCAACACCTCACCAGTGTAATTTAATGGGATCATTAACTACATGCAGGTTATGTTGCTGGGTCATTTCTTGAAATTTAATTTGAATTAAAATCAAATCGAAATTTTAAAAAATGAATTTTGACCAAGAAGTATAGCTCATTACCGGGTGAAACCTTATTTCATTTTCACTGTGCAGAAATATGCTCATTTTTCCCTTACTTGGCTATTTATGACCCCATTTGATGTTACTATGAGACAAGTCAAATCCCAGGGTGGAACCTGGCTTAATAGATCCTAACTTTTATATTTTGTTTAGAAACGTGGAGAGTGACGACTGAACAGGGTCACAGGAGTCAGCTGATGAACTTCTAACAGAAGAATAAAACATTTATTAAACAAGAAAAGGTGAACAATATTACAACACTCCTTCATCCACAGCTATACATTTATAGATATATACAGATTTTTAAGGATACACAGGTTACAAAAGCTATCTTATACTCTGATGTTCACAGGTACACAGTCCATTTGAATCAACTGGCGACCTGTGGTCATGCACACCACTGTCTGAAACCAAGTGACAGATGTCAACTCAAACAGGTGCTATGGATCTCTCATCAACTCTCCCCCTAAACTTGTCACACCGTGAGCTAACCGGTCTCACTGAACTCCATCTTTCACACAAGGATTTCCAATCTCCACTCTCGAAGAACCCACTTTGGAATCTTCTCCCAAATGATGCCTTCTCTCGGATACCTTCCACAAGGGTCCGCCTCCAGGGTTTTGAACTCTCCTACTGTTGTTCCTCTCCCCTGGATCACCACGTGCATTCAAGCTTGCTTCCGTACTCTCTCTCAGATACTCAGCCATGCCAACAGAACACCACTGCTTCACATGCCCATAGTAAGTAGTCATCAACCTTGACTTCTCCTTGGATCTTCTGGCTTCTTAGCAAGCCTATTTTGCTTTAAGTTTGCATCCTGCATCTTTCCCCCTTCAAGCTTGGAGCCTTCCTCCATGCTCCTTACTTTCACTTCCACTTAACAGGATCTTGTCCCAGATTCCTGCTCTTCTTTTGACCAGAAGATCTTCTTGGGACCCTTCCTTTCTGTCTCACTCCTTAGTCTTGGGACCTTTTGGTTCTTTTGGGAAATCTGCTCTCTCTGCAGTTCCCTCTGCTGTGTCCAGCTTCTCCTGGCTTCAGATGAACTAAAAAACTGCTGTTCTATTTCTCCCTGTGTCTGTGAGCCTCTTGTTGCTCGGCAACAACACAGTTTTTCTACCTTGCGTTTGTTTTAACTCCCGTTCAAGAATCATAAAACCTCATTAAAATGCAGGCATCCTTTTAAGTGAAACTAAAACTCATGTTCCCCCCTTTCTTATCACACAAATTACAGATTAAATTTAAACTTAAAACTAAAACTCATTCCTAACACCCACAAATACAAACACAACTTACTTAAACTGTATCTAGTTCCTAACACCACCCATGTCAGTTAGTAACTGGTTTGCGTACAAGTCCAGAAGTCACCAAAAAAGTGCTTCAGCATCAACCAGACACCACCCTGCAGGCTACTGAAATTTTTAACAGGTATAGAAAAGCACGCAAAATGCATAAAATTGCAGCAACAGCCAGAAGAAATAATCATGTAGAGCAGGGCAAACTGCTGAAAGAGGGAGGAGCATAAAGTGGAGAAGGGCTCTCCACAGGAGGCCATATCAGCAGAAGGTCTTTAGGGAGCAGGTCTATTGGAGAACAAATTGTAGGAGTACAGCAGGATGCCCTGGAAACCCCTTTGTGCACTGGTATCCAGAGCCATGACGACAAGTCTGAGCTTTCACTGCAGCACTGAGAGGTTGGGTGGGTCATGCTTGTGATCTAATGGAAGCTGGACATTGGTTATCAGGTGCTGGCTCTATAGGTGCGCTGATGGAGATAGCCACCTTCATAGCCAGATTTCCATTTGGAAAGAATGGGCTCCAAACTCTGTGGAAAGTCTTATTCCAAGTTGTTACAGGGCTCATCCATGCTCCTTGACATTGAACGCAGACTTTCTGACAGGTTTTCCGTTGCGCCAAACATTTCTTCTGTAGCCTGGCCCATCAAAGTCATCATCTGAGTCCCCTGTTGCAGAACTAGTGTGCGACCTCACCCTATAAAGAGAGGTGACATCTGCACTATCCTTTCCCGTTGTCCTG